>NC_089017.1:23350562-23950562 GCF_963932015.1 Anas acuta
GAAAAAAGATTAATTTTTCACTTAAACGGAAGGGATTAAACAGAGAGCTTGTGAGTGCTGTGTTCTCATTTGGCAGACTAAAATAATTTCCCTTTGATTAATTGTTCTTTCCTCTTCTCTAGGGCACTCCTAGGCTTAGCAGAAAGACATCACCTGGTCCTACCCACAGAGCAACATTTGAATAGTGGTGCATGAATATCTGTAAAAATCTTAATGCCATCTTCAAGCTGCTAAATGTTACTGTTTTACTGAGACAGATACTGAATGTAATTGTCTTGTGCCTGAACTCACCAGCAAAGTGAAAGCAGAGATCTAGTGCTAAAGATAGAAAACTACAAACTTGAAGCAAGCATATAGTGAGATAGCACTCAGCTGAGAGCCTTAGCCAGAACTGTTGTTTTGCTCACCTACACATCTTTCCATACACTGGCATAAATCATGTTTTTCTTTGCTATAGATTGTCCTTCCCTATGTTGTATACTGCCTAAAAGGTCTAAAGCTATCCTTGCAGGGGTCCCAGTGGCTTGTTTTTAATCGTTCTAAAATATTTATATTTACTGTGCCTAGACTTTATCACAGTAACATTCTGATAAATTTCATTCCAACACGATTTTGGTGTTTTTAATCATTTTGAAATTCAGAAGTTGCAGTTGCTTAAATAGTGAGCTCCGTGGAGCTTGAGCTGGTGGGTAACTGGGTTAGATACTGGGGATAGGTCCTCTCATGAGGTCAGAAGTTCACTAAGTAAGTTGTTGCTAATTGGGGATAATGTATAACTTTTTATATGAAAGATAATAGTATCTATAAAATTAACTCGCACAGTATTTTCAACATTTTATATTCCTTAATAATTAAAAACTACATGAAGAATGACATGTCATGTTACCATATTTTTATTAACTGTGTCAGTGTATAAGCTCCATACATGTTTATTGGAGAGTAAAATTAGAGGTACCAGCTGTATATTCCCCGTGAGTGGAATTGAGTGTAGTTCTCGGTGCATATTTATGGAATGCTATTACCTTGTCACATTCACTTTAGTCATGTGTATTTAAATGTTTGAAGTGCCTTAGACTCTTGCCATATTTTCAGAATAAAATTTCATTATGCTGTTTTACTCCTCTCCTGTTTTACGTGTGATTTGTCATCATCCAGAAATGCTGCAAGCTACACCTGCAGCAGCGAAACAGGACAGATGGGTAAGTCAAGGCAGGAGGACTGGATCGTTCAACCCTTGGGGGCTGCTCATGCAAACAGCATCGTGGCCTGCATTAACTTCTTCCTGCAGACTGGAAGGAAAAGCTTTGCCCAGGATGGTCTGCCTTCACTGATCTTGAGCTTGTGTTGAAAGCTGGACCCTTTGCTGAACTGGGAGAGAGCTGGCCTCCCTCTCCTGCCTGGGGGAGGCATCACGGGGAGACCCTGAAGGACTGTGCTCGAGTGGTTTGACCTAGCTCTCTGCCAGTTGCCAGCTGAAATGAAACCCTTTGAGCTTTGTCTTCCTGGGGTAAATGCCTCAGCATAGCAATCCCAAACAAGACCCTTCACTTACGCCCTTTGCTTTGTCAGCTACACTCAGCTGGGGACAGTTGATGCATGCTTCACTACGTGTCCATTGTCACCAAGGGAGGAGCCTCGAACCAGCTGCCACAGATCCACAGTGCAGCACTGTCTGCCTGAGAACTGGCCACACATATGAAGTACGTGACATCAGCACAGGCTTCCTAACAAATTTAATGTTCACATAGGAGCTGGGTGGGCTTCTGGTTCAACCCTCCCCTGCTAAAGCACACTGCTGGAAGAGCTGGTCCCCTTGGACATACCCAGTTTCCCTACCAAAAACCCCACAGCATCATTTCGAGTCGGTGAAGCCTGTGCCTGGGGAAGCAGCACCACTGACAATTCCCCCAGTGTGTGCTTCAGTGCTGGGAGAGGGAGCTCACGCGCAGCAGCTGCAGCAATAGAAGCCATGGGCTGGTTAGACTGGGAAGCTTTTGTGGCTTTCCAACACCCTTACAGCTACATCTTCCCCAACAAGCTCTCAGGAGAACAGACTCGGATGCTCTCACTGCTGTCTGAGGCCATGTTGGGTCAATGAGGCAAAAGTGTCATTTGTTTTGTTTTTAGAACTGTTATCTGCCAGCCCTTGCCACTATTTGGACTTCAGTTTGCTTTCCAAGAGTTAATTTGTTCTTGTCCTTATGAGTCACATCATGCCCTGATGGTGTTACATCAAGCTGATGAAGTGGGGAAAAAAAAAAAAAAAAAAAAAGGGATGGCTGCCTTAATCTCTCTCCAGAACTTGTTCGTTTGTTCTAATTAATGTATTTTTAATTTCACAGAAAGTCCTTTTTTTTTCATTATATATATATATATATTTTTATGCATACTTGCCTGTATCTAATGGATTAAAATTTTGTTTAATAGAGAAACATTGTGTCACCAGGTCAGAATTTGGACCAGGGACAGGTTTCTACTTTCTGTTACACCAGGAGTGTAACTTTTATTTTGCACTGGTTTTACCAGCAACCACTTAGTTGTGCTTCCTTAAGGAAATAAGTAGACATACCTTTAACATTGACTTATATCTCATGACAGCTGTTTTAAAGCCTGTAGATTACGCTCCAAAGTCTGACTTTGTTAAGAGTATGTTGAGCCACCTGACAAAGTCCCCCCCATACAAATACAAAATGCAAAAAATACAAAAAAATACAAAGTCTCTGTATCGCTGCTGCAAATACCTTTCACAGTAGCACATCCAACATGTCTTTGCCACCAAGACAGTTTTTCAAAGAGTGATTTTTGGTGCTGTACTACTACACTGCTACAGTGGCTCATTTGCATACATGAACGTTTGTATATATTGTAGCCTGAGGCTAAAAAGGATTTGAAACACCTGTTAATTTTGATTTCCAATTAGTGAGCCATGATTCTTGTGATCTGGATTGGTGCAAGTCCATGTCTCTGTCACCACAGCTCAGTGTGGGAGTCTTGGGCATGCAATCACCCGAGAAGGGTTTAAAATAACTGGTTCCGTGATTTTAGTGTGAAATGTCAGAGAGTCACCAAACATAACTTTATATGTCTTTTTACCTGAAGATAAGTGTAAGAACAACTGGGTGGACTATTCAGTGGTAAGGAGTCAGCTAGAAGGTTGCACCCAGAGAGTGGTGGCTGATGGATCTATGTCCAAGTGGAGGCCGGTGGCGAATGGTGTACCTCAGGGGTCTGTCCTGGGGCTGGTCCTGTTTAATAGCTTTGTTAATGACAGACAGTGGGATTAAGTGCACCCATTTTTGGGGAGGTCCTGTGTAAACCCTGGAGTTGGACTTAATGGTCTTTGTAGGTCCCTTCCTACTCAGGATATTCTATGAGTCTATTAGTATTTTGCCAAAGTCAGGGAATGCCTTCCGTCATCTGACCTGAAATTCTGTGAGGGGAGATATAGTGGATTGAGCAATATAAGCAGTTTAAATAAACAAATAAATAACAATAATTACTTAGCATTTTGTTCTCTTTGATGGCTCTCCTGTCTCCAAGAGGTTAACACCTGAAGCAGCTAACACTGTGAGAATCAGGGCTTTCCCCAGGAAATAGTTAGAAGGATCCTAAAAACATTTAGACCCACCAATGCCCTCTGCAAGCCAAGTTGAATTCCACCTGCTAATGCTGGACAGGTGCTGCGATGAAGGGTTTTACCATGCATACCAGCTCTGACTTAAATTCCCCCTACACGGTCTCCCAGGCATTTGTTTTCCAATTCAGATCAGATGATGATTGACTCTGAGTATACCCAAGAATGATATTGTTGTCACCTTTGAACTCCAACTGTCAGTGAATATATAAAAGCTCTGGCACTTTTTCAAGGCCATAAAGAACTTCACTGTATTTTTTCCAGTTATACTGTTACACATTAAGTCAGGCTGAGTGCTGCTTGCAATCACCCTAGCAGATAAGAAGTGACGGTTACCAGAACTGAGTTTTACTGTGATGGAAATTAGCCTATGCACTGTTGATCTAAATGCAATGACTAAAGAAGGCATTTTTGCAGGACATACTTTTGGAGTTTTTATCTTCTTGATGCAACTGGAAGAACTGAAGTTATTCCAGAAATAGCTTTATGTCTGTTTCTCCTGGTGCTTTTGGCTGAGAAGTCTGGCTGCTCGGAGTCCAGTTCAGCCCTGGTGTGAGTAATGCAAGCCTTGGCGTCAGTCCCTGAAATGCAGGACTGGCTCTGTTTGCTGGGATGGAAGAGGCCCAAAGGCTACAGACGTCCTCATACCTTTGAAAGTCAGCAGCAGACCTGGCCAGCTCAGTGCTCACACAATTCAGCTGTGAGCAGCTCTCTTCAGTGGGTTCTTTGGCTGTATGCAGGTCTGTCAACTTTATCTTTGCCTGCATCCAGATTCATCAACAGGAAGCTTAATGACAAACTAGCCCTGGCAAAATGGAGAAGCATCAAAACAGAGGCTGTGTCCGCAGTGTGTAGGACTAATGTAGATGCTTTGGTCTGCCCCTGAGAGGCAACAAGAACCGGAGAAAGGAGGTCAAGGAGTGGTGCCAGAAAACGTTCACAGAGGGTTTTGTATTAAACATTCTTAGAAATGATTATAAAGAGATTAGAGGAAAGGGGATCCCAGATTCAGGTTTGTTTCATAATCCGGTTTGGAATTGCGAAAGTGTTTGACCTCACTATTCACAGCCTAATGCAATGCATGGTGAAGTCAATGAAAAAGTCTCCGCTGATTTCAGTCAAATTTGGCTGCTGTGGCTCTCCGCATGTATATGCTGAACTGAAGTGTCCCTTCAGAGTTCAGATAACTGGTTGCTGCCCATTTCTGCCAGCTGCTGCACCTTCTGTTTGGTTGGTGTATCATCCAACATACCAGTACCTCATTGCTTCTCAATAAGTACAGTAGAGAGTGCTCTCAAGCAGCCACAGAATTGCATGCTATCAGCAAGAATATTTGGGAACCCCTGAATGAGATATTTTGAAGTTATATAATGAAAACTGAATAGCTTTTTTTTTTCTTTTTTTTTTTCTTTTTTTTTTTCTTTTTTCTTTTTTTTTGGTAAAGATGATTGTAGCAACTTGTTAAAAGTGTTTGTGAAACAGCGTGTCTGTTTTCCTGCCAAGTTTTTAGGCAATGGGAATAAAGCATGTGAGTAAATCATGCTGGAAGCAGTACTGCCTTACGGCTGTACGCATACATTGGTCAACACATCACATCGTTCTTTGTTATAGGTGATTAATGAATTCAATGCCTCAAAAACTCTGCTGGAAGTGTTCTGCTTCCTTAATGATGTGCACTTCCAGCTTTTCACATTAGAAGAAAAAGATAAGCCTTTTTCCCCCACACACACTCCCGCTCCATGTATGATCCATCCTGACAGATGTTCATGAATGACCATCAGGAAAACTTGGAGCTTTCAGGCTGTTGCTACCTGTCAGCACCTGCAGCCTTTCAAAGGATGGCAGCAGGCATGGCAGCAAGCTTGATGAGCCTTATTTTTCTGTATTATTTTATCCACCTGCTCCCTTGCCCCGTTCTGCTGCCCTGGTTGAGTGATATTCTTTCCCCTTGGCCACTTCTTGCTGGGAACAAGTACTGTGCATTTTCTGTTTGGTTAGCCAACACAGCCAGTGCCACCAAAGATAAATTGCCTTTTAAATAATTCTTGCTATATAAAACTACCCTTCAGAGACCTCTGCAGTGGAGATCTGTAAATAAAGGCACCGTTATATTCTTAACTGAGGATTATTAAATACATTCAGCCATAAATAGAAAAAGTCAATCTCCATGTCTTCTAAACATAACTACAATTATTTCCAGGGTTATTGCTTAGATAACACAAGGGGTAACATTTTTTTCAAAGCAGTGCACAGGGTTTTGTATAAGCTGTAAATGCTGATCTGAATGGAAGTAGCACAGAGACACTTCTAGGAGATGCACTGGCATTTTTTTCTTCAGCTTTTCACTTAATGGCTTTAGCCACAGATGCAGAAAAACCCTTGCTGCATTTCCCATAGAACTTTGGCTAGACAGAGTTGGTATAAGTGTAGCTCATGTTCCCTCAGTAACATTGTCATTCCTCATTCAGCCACATTAATTTCCCTGAGATGAAGATAAGCCATTTCATTTGCATACCAAGGCAAAGAGGCAGACTACAGAAGATCTTTTTCGACTCCTTGGTCTTTGTATCCCACTGCTCTTTAAGGCATGAAAAGCCACCTGCTGTCCGTGATGGTCAAACTGTGATTCCCTTTGCATTGCTGCTGGACATTTTCTGGGCCAGATAAGCAAATTTTCTCTAGTCTTCAGGGTCAGTGAGACTTGAAGGCCTGCCAGTTACAACCCTGTGGCACTGGGGAAGTGTGAGCAGGCAGAAGCTGGCCCAGGAAATGGATTTCCCACTCAGTGCAGTCATTCTTGCAAATTTGTCATGAGAATTTTCCAGTCTAACCACATATATCTGCTCAGAGTCTCTTTATTGTGGTGGTTTAATCTGCAGGAGGTGGTTTAGTAGCAGGAGGAGCAAGACGCCTGTTAACATCTTCCACAGTGGATGTTGATCTGGGAGGTGTGTGAGTAGAACAGCTATATAGAGAGGTTGGGAGATATTAGAAATATATCTCTCAACATAATAAATAATGTTTATTTATCTCATAATAAAATGAGATTTGGTTTAGGAAAATCAGACTGAAACAGCTGAGGAAACATAATGCATGTTTGCAGGAGCAGGAGAAGTTAGAAAGGAATAACATGGAAAGAGAACTTGTCCGAGAGTACATTAAAGAAGAGCTGTCAGTGTAATGAGAGCAAAAGCGGTCCGTGCATTATTTTTCAGTTTTCTTCAGATGGAGCAGGGGGCACCTGACCCTGAAGGTACGGCGCAGCTTGGCAACATTTCCAGTCACTGTGTCCCAAGGGACACGGCTCCAAAGGCTGATGCCATCAGTCTGACCAAAAACAGCTGTTAACAAGTTGTAAGTTGAACTTGAGGAAGAAATTTCAAAGGATACTTACATTTTGTTAAGAGATGAGTCCTGAATATAAGGAATGTAACCCCCCCCCCCTGGTATGTGACTGTGGAAATAGTGAGCAGTACAGATGATTTCCAAAGGGGCAAAGAGATAAATCTAAGGGTGAGAAAGCTCTTCAGGTTAGCTTTGCAAACATCAGGTTTTAGTTCTTGAAATGCCTCAGTGAGTTTTTCAATTAATATGAGCTTGTTGCCACCTCTGTCTATGTGTCATAGGATAATTGTACATTCCGGCCTTCATACAACAATGCGAGTTTTGGCAAAATTGGGTCAACAATAGCAGACAGAGCAGACACACACAGATACGTGAAAATGGGCATGTATGTTTGCACATTTCTGAAAACAGACTACCAATAAGAATGTGCGTCCTGCCTTCAATCCGTGTGAATGAAATCATCCACTGCCCTTCCATAGTGTCCCTTGTGTCCCCTGGAGAGCCCAGCCCTACCACCAGGACCAGCAGGTCCCTCGAGGCCGCCTCTTGAGTGAGCTCTCCATGGAGCAGGGAGACCTCTACAGACAGGATAAATCCAACACTGCCGGCATGAGTTCGCAGGAAAATAACAAGTTACTGGCCTTTTTTTTTTTTTTTTTTTTTTCAAAAGAAGCAAAAGAAGAGGGAGTCACGGGTTGGTGTAAGGATAGTTTAATAAAAGGGAGGGGGAAAATAAATTTTAAAAAAGCACATTGGGAAGAAAAAAAAAATATTCTCTGCTTCCCATTAATGAGCAATGTTCGGCCACATCCCAGGAAGGAGGGCCTCAATACATGTAGCAGTTGTTTGGGAGGACAGACATCTTCATAAAGACAGCCTCCCCTGCCCCACTCCTTCCCCTTGCCTACCCTTTATTGCTGAATGTGACACCACAAGGTAAGGAGTGTCCACTGGTGGGTTTAGGTCAGCTGCCCTGGGGATGTCCCCTCCCCACCCCTTGCCCACGCCCTTTTGGCTCTGGGGGGTTTGGGCGGTGTCTAAGAGACACAAGGCTGGTGCCATGGCTGCTCCAGATACAGGTGCAGGCAGAGCAGCTGCAGGGAAAGTTAACTCCATCCCAACCAGACCCTGTGCAACAGAGGATCTTTTTACTGTTCAGTCATTGTTGCAAGGGACACACAATTGTAATTGAGACCATCTCCTGATGTTGCACAGGATGCCCCCCCCCCAAAAAAAAAAAAAATCTGACCACATGTCAGAGAGCATTGTCCAAACACTCCTTGAGCTCGGGCGGTCTCAGTGCTGTGACCACTGCCCAGGGGGAGCCATGGGGAGCCTGTCCCCATGCCCGACCACCCTCTGGGTGCAGACCCTTTCCCTAACCCCCAGCCTGACCCTCCCCTGTCCCAGCTCCATGCCGTTCCCTCGGGTCCTGTCGCTGTCCCCAGAGAGCAGAGCTCAGCGCCTGCCCCTCCGCTCCCCTCCTGAGGGAGCTGCAGGCCGCCATGAGGCCTCCCCTCAGCCTGCTCTGCTCGGGGCTGAGCAAACCAAGGGGCCTCAGCTGCTCCTCATACTTCTTGCCCTCTAGACCCTTCACCACCTTTGTTGCCCTCTCTGATAGTGTTATGTCCTTTTTATACTGTGGCACCCCAAACTGGGTACAGTGCTCGCGGTGAGGCCGCCCAGCGCAGAGCAGAGCAGGACAATCCCTTCCCCCACCAGCTGGCAGTGCTGGGCCTGATGCACCCCAGGGCAGGGTTGCCCCTCCTGGCTGCCAGGGCACACTGCTGGCTCCTGTTCAGCTTGCTGTGGACCAGAAACCCCAAACCCTTTCTGTGGGCCCGATCTCCAGCCTCTTGTCCCTCAGTCAACATGTATATCCAAGGTTTCCTTGTCCCAGGTGCAGAAGCTTGCAGTTATTTTTGTTAAACTCCATGTGTTTGGTGGTTGCCTAGGCCTCTACTCTGTCAAGATCTCGCTGCAAGGCCTCTCTACCTTTGAGGGAGTCAACAGCTCCTCTCAATTTATTGTCATCCACAAACTTACTTAGAATACCTTTAAGCCCTGCATCCATGTAATTTAGGAAAACATAAAGTCTTGGTCTTATAATATTTTTTTTTTCTAGCTTAACTTTGAGTTGATTGCTTGCTGCTTTCTGCTGGAGTTTTGTACTTACAAGGATGCCCAGCAATATTCTCCTGAGATCTGGGATCAGGAGCTAGAAAAATGCTGTGGCCTCTGTCCCAGCGTTGCCCTTGGAAGGAGTGACTATCACTGCAAAACAACTGCTAACAGAAAAGTAAGCTCCACAGAAAGACACCATGCCGTGTAACCCTGCATTAAACTGCAAAACCCCTAAAGCTCCTCTGTCAACTCAGGATGGAAGAATTTTGGGAGCCTGACATTACCTTCCAGAGAATTGTTAGTAGTGGCTTTTTTTTTTTTTTTTTTTTTCTGACCGGTCTACACAAAATGAGGAGGGCTATCCAGGAGACAGGCTCTGTGATCTACCTCTGCTCTAGGAATTAAACTTTCCCTCTCATTAAAGGATTATTTTCTGAGGACTCTAATGCCCTACCAGCTGGTGAGAGAGACACATTTCTGGTGCCTGGGTGTGCCATTTCCAGCTGAAGTGTGATAAAGGCACAAACACATGAGCTTCTCCCTCACCAACCCTTGCCAGCAACTAGATCAAAAGAGCCACTTGCCATAATTTACAACTGATGAGGATCACGGTCAAAACTTTCTTCCATTTGAATAAAAGTTTTTATATTATTCTCTTACGTCTGCAAGAAAAGGTTCTTCAAAGATGGGTATAAAACAGGAAAATAGACTATCTACCTTAGGCCTGTCCAAGGAATGCTGTAGTCCACTGCTGGTAAGCATTACTGAAGGGTATGACGACAAGCTGCATTGGACATGCTGTTCCAGAACTGAACTATGTGAACTCAGGAACTAGCTATCCTGAAGAATTTTACTCAAAATGGAACACAAACTGCAGATCTGCAAGAAAAACATATGACTCACTTCCATCTCTGCCTCCTATACTTTTTTTCCAGCATTGTAAGTAAACTAACAAGTCCCTCGTCATAATGTGGCTGTTTTTCCCCCTGCTTTGATTAAATTAAAACACAACCAAGTGTGTGAAAGTTGTTCCTCCAGTTCCCTGCCAGAAGGAGGCTTGTGTTAACCAGCATTCTGAGGCCAGGCCACTCCTGAATTCGGTTGCTGGAACTCACAGTCTCCCTCTATCACCATCACCTGCATTGACCCACCTATAAACTATGATTACCTTAGCAACCTCATTTGACTTGATCTTGGACATCATTATTTTCAGTGTCTTTCATTAGTGCTCATTAAATTGGTCAAGTGGCGCCCCTTTGATCTTAACATTAGTAATATTTAGTAATCTTTTAGAGACCTTTGAATACAAAGAAAAGGTAAATGCAACATATTCATTGAAACGACATTGCCAGATTCCATTACAACTCTTAACAAATAGGATGTCATGATTGGAACAGGCAAGTCATTTTTTATTTTTTTTTTATAATTTTCATTTATCTAAAATTCATCTAAAGGTTTGTTTTGTTTTGTTTTAAATGAAAGAAGTGGTCTCATTGGAGCACATAAGAGTAAACAGTTACTGGAAGTTGGTTAAGTTGGTTAAGGTATGTGTTCTTTACCCAGAACATCACGAAGCTGATGTGAACATCCAGGCAGTTATTTACGATACATACCATTCAGCTGGTACAATATGGGGATCCTATAGACAGCAGTTATGGTCTGTAGGGTTCATGGATACTTGTGCAATTTTACAGGCATACCCTACCTACATTCAAGTACCCGATAAACTATCTTCACAGATAGTTCATTATTATGAACTCTGAGAAGCAGATTTTCAGTATTGAAAAGGCAATCTTCGGGCTTTTGTTTCTCAAAAATAGGTAAGAGAAAATAATAGCTTAAACTACCATGCAGCAAAGCTACTTTACTTTACTACGTGTTACCTGTTACAATTTCAAACTCTGAAGGTATTTAAGTAGATTAAATAGATTTTATTCAGGCACCATGAATCACTTTGCCGGCATCGCAGAGCTGGGCCCTGAATGGTTTTATTCTGGCATCTGCAAGAGATTGTTTGCATAGGGATGACAGAAAATGAAAATGTCTGATTAATTAGATTCCACACAATGTTCCCATCACCTGACAAGGCAGCTCCATGTCTAGACAAAGCCAGCCTAATTAAAATTAATAGCCTGGCAGTCAAAATCATTTGTAACAATGTGTCAGCTTCCTTAGCACCTTCAAGCCAATAGAACTGGAGAAACTCAATTACTCCTAATTAGCCAATGTGCATATAAGATGTACAGAGATCATCAACCCCGACACTGCTGACTGACATACAAGTAATAGAAGAAAAGTGTTACCTAAGGAAGCCAACTATCTAGGCATTCTGATTATCTTTATCTTGATAGCACTGTGCAAAGCTGTCAGTGATGGGTGTAGGTCTTCTGGGGCCCGGATCTCCTGGATCCCTCCCCCATAATGGATTCTCAGCATGAAGGAGGATAAGCTCTTGAGGATGAGGAGATCTAATGGTCTGCTGGCAGCATGTGTAGACCACCTCTGAAGTGCCTGACTGTTCTAGAGGCTCCAGGGCACCGACAAGAGAGGGAAGAAGCTGCAGGGGAGGAAAGTCAGGCTGACAGGCCAAAGGAAATCCCTTTTCTGAGCCAGGAGGTTAGCAGCTCACTTCAAGTAGTTTCACAGCATGGCCAATTAGGTAACAGTCATTTGACTTTGATTAAAATATACAGAAGAGCTCTGCTCTGGTAGGAGGCAATTCTGACACCTCCAGGCTCCCTCATAGTGCAACTTTGCACAGTGGATTTGAAGACTGCATGCAGGAAGCAGGAGGACATGAGGAAAGAGTGGCACAAAACTGCTCATAGACATGTGTGTGACACCAACTGATTTTGTTGGCCAGTCCCACAGAAGGAAATGTGCTCCCATGAGAGCAGCATGTTACATGAAAAAGATATTCTCCACTTATTTAGGTTTAAACAAAAAAAGGAGAAAATAAATTCACAGAAAGCTGTTATAACAATACATTTGCTTTTGTTAAGCATGGCAAAAACTGGCCCTTCAGGTACCTTTGAAAAATAGTTAAATCCCTCAGAAACCTGGGACTCCATCATTTTTAGGTTATTTAAGATAAAGAATGTAAAATAATAATATCTTGCACAATTAAAAAAATGTAGGTAATAAAGCAAGTGCTTTATAATTTGAAATGATCTATTTGTTCCTTTAAATACCAATGGAGTTGCTCAATGAAGTGGGAATTTAACTGTATCCATTAAAAGATTAAAGACCATAAATAAAAAAGTAGCAATTAATTGTGTTGCCTATTTTAAGAGGCTGGAGCTGAGTTTGTCACACTCTGGCAGTCTATCAAACTCAGCTCCATTACAGATGTCTTAGAGCTGAATTGATGATGATATTCAAAACTAAGGGCATTCCATGCAGTAGTCGTACCCTGATGAAAAGAGCTCAAACATATAGATGGCTTATGTGATTCTATCATTCTTACAGTGTGAATTACAAATGTTAGAAATGTCAGCTTAATGAGTCATGCAAGAGTCTTCAATGTTCTAAGTCACTGGATCCAATTAATTTTTAAGTGTGCTGAAAATGAACAATGAAGACTGAGAAGAAGCAATCCAGTGGTTTCCCTATACTCACTTTTTTACTTCTATTTTAAAAGTCGCACCTAATAATGCTTCCAAATAGCTACCCAAAGTCAGTTATTAACCACAACTGAAATTTCCAAGGAGCTGACAGCATATTCTCTTCAGCCTTTAAATCTGCAATGAAATGATTCTGACTTCTGTGAAGAAATATGAAAACACAGAATGCAGGTGTTCAATGAAAGGAATTACCATTTTTTTTCCCTTTTCTTTATCCCTGTTACTAGAAGAACTAGTTGCAGAATAGGTATGACAAATGTGCATTGGTCCATGACGTCGTGCATGACATATGTCCATTAGCTTCATCGTGCTTGGAAATTCCTTTGTTTTTGTACTGTGCTTGGCATGATGTAATGGAGTGAGTTTTGTTTCCAGTGAGTTGTGTTTTTATCGAGCGCTGTGGGCCAACATCATTGGCTGGGCTTGCCACAGTGAAGGTGAAGGGCCATCTGTTGTTTCAGACAGGCTCTCATCTGTTCTCATCTGTTTGGGGTAGGTTTGATGCTGTTCCTTGTCCCCTGCCAATGTCCCTTCTTGCACCTTTTGGAGAAGGATCTCCTAGGTGGGTCTGGATTTACGCTAAGAGAAGAGAATATGAACTGAGCGTGCTGAAGAGCTCACACCCAACAACAACCTGCCAACAACCATCATTCTCTCCCAGCAGAGCTGGGAATAGCAGCTTTTCAGACTGAAGCAGCAAGATGTCCCCGTACTCACTGATTAAAGGCTGTGTGTGAATCCTCTCCTCAGGGGCTCTCCTAGTAGCACATCGGGGCTCCAAGTACCTGAAAGCTCTATGCCCTAGAAACACAAAAGCAACATCTAACTTGCATTAACCATGGAAAAAGTAATCACTGGGTGCACAAATAAGCAATCGTGAGGTACTGCAGGTACACAGAAGCATTTTTCAGGACCAAGGAAGAATGAAGTGCTCAGAAGTTTATGTCTGAATGAAGACAGTTTAATTGAAAAGATTTTTAGCACAAGCTACCAGTGGGTCATCAGATTTCAGAGATCTTGAGCAATGCTGCTGGTGCCATAGAGTGCTGGTGCACTCTATTACACTATCACAGAAAAGTGCCTAAGCTGACAACACTTGAGGTGATTTTAAACCCATTAAATATGGGGCATTTCAATGGAAGATATCGGTCTGGATCAGCCTGTTCTCAGAAGAAACCTTTACCTTTTTGTGGTAACCTGTATGAAGAAATTATCAAAGCATGAGTACAGAAAGAGACAAAAATAAATAAATAAATAGCTATATGCTGCCAGAAAGTATCAAGAAAATTATCTGCCTGGAATACATAACTTTACCTATGGGATTGTGTTTCATGAGCCAGAAGGAAAAACTTCAGCTTTTATGTAAGTTAATGGAAGTTTAAAATAAGGAATGAGTGAAATAAAAAGATCTGCACAAGTATACACGTAAAACTGCGAAAAGTGTATGGCTTATTTATGCCACCTACTGGATTTTTCCTGAAGTAAAGAACTATGTGAAGTAAACTTTGGATAGTTGTCACAATCCTGCTGGGCTCTGTCACTCCAGCTGATGCTTGCTTCCCTTCACAGAGGGAGCTACATGCACAGGCAGACCAGCCGACCACTCACACAAGTAAATGACACACGTGGACTGTCGGAGCTCCAGGACTGCAGATGGGGATAGTGGTACACCTATTTATTCTGCTAACAGGATGGCTGTGCAGCAGAGCTAAGCCATCCACAGCCCTCCAGCTTTGGATGAAAGCTAGGAGTCAGCACTAGGCGCCAGCTAGCGAGGAGTCTCATGGCTGCTGCCAGTGCCTCGAGGGAACATGCTGGCACCATCTCACTCCCTTGCTTGACTCCCTCTGGCTGTCCCTTGGTATTTCGTTCTAAATGTCCAGAAAGTTTACAGACACACTGATGTTTTCATAGGCAGTGTGAATGCTTTATCTTCTGTCCCTTACCACCTCTGCTGCTGAAGTGCTGTCGGGTGGCCATAACTCCCCCATGGTATGGTCTGCAAAATGGCCATGGAGAGTCAAAAAGATCTTCTGCAAAGAAAGGGCAAAACTGCTCCGGCTTGACCCACTGTCAGGTTAAAAAAAAAAAAAAAAAAAAAAAAGAGAGAGAGAGAGAGAATCAGACCCAGCAGATGCAGGCAATTCATATGCCTGGGATATGGAGAATAACATGGAGGATTGAAGTCACATGAAGAGAGGTGTGGGTAACTGGGACACTAAATGATGTTGAGTCATTTTGCTTCTGGTGGTGTTCAGCCCTTGCTCAACAGGCTGCTGCAAGGGGGTGACCACAGGGTCTTTGAGTACAATGCTCATGGTGCTGAGGCACAAAGCCAGGGGTCTAAGATAGGGGCATGGAGAAAAGGGGAGAGCTACGCTCCTTCATGGCTAATACATTAACTATTGCTTTATTTTTTTTTCCAGTTATTTAAATAATTAATAATTAAGTTTCTTCATTCACTGCAGAATTCCAGACTATGAACTATATATATATATTATATATATATATATACATATATATATATATATATTTTTTTTCAGAATAGCATTAGAAAGAGGAACTCTTGGTTTAGCCACAGAATACAGAGAAGTAATGCAATCTCATCCCAGTTTCCTTCACACTCAGAGAGTCCTTTTTGGAAGCTAAGACGATGGTCAGCTTTTACGGGGGAAACATGCCCTGCAAGATACTGAATGGCACTCAGCCCTGCTGACTTTGGTGAAACTAATTTGCTTTGCAGGCAATGGTGTCAGATTTGGGTCCTCTGAATTTGTTGCCTTTCTACTGAGATGGTCAGTCACACCAAATGTAGTGGGGGTGACATGGCTTGTTCACATCTGTCCCTCCAGACAATGATTTTGTTAGCAAATAAAACTTTTTCTAGGTACAAAGGATATCAAAAGACATTCATTAGCAATGCTTGAAGACTTCAGCATTTTTGCATTTTTGTCTAAGCTTAAGGATAGCTATCAGCTATCCAGAACACAAAGCAAAAATGTTATTTGATTTTTCTTATGATTTTTCACCAGAAACATTTATTACAATTTCTTACTTCCAAAAATGCCAGGAAATAGCTGTGTTATTTAATCACCAATATCATTGTTGGATTCAAATTAGAAGCACCCAGACTTACATTAAATAAATGAATATGATTTCGTGAAGACTTGCAGGGAGATTGCTCTGATATGTGTTGGAACTGTTAACAACCATCTTCTATACCTGCATGAGTCCAATGGACAGCCAACCCAGTAATGGATTTACATACTCACCAAACACCCATTTAAAAAAAAAAAGGGGGGGGGGGAACAAACCAGATTACGCACTAAAATCATACTCAAAGTGTGGCTTGAGCTAACTAAAACAAGGGAATTCATAGTTAAAGGACTGGCTGTGTACTTGTATTCAGCAGGCACCTTGCTATTTCAGTGGCATTCATCCAGAACACAAAATACCAGATTAGTACTACTAACAACTTCAATATTTTGTTCCTTACCAATAGGTTTCGTAACATTATGGATAACAGGGATCTGTGCAATTGTCCTGAAAAGCAGGAGTATGAAATACTACTTACGTGAAAGACAGCTGAATTAATATTCATCTTGCTTTATTTGCATCTTGTGATTCACCTTTGAGCGTGGCTGTCGTGCTTAGTTCTTAGTGAAATGTCATATATAAGCAGCTGGTGACCACTATTATTTCTCCTTTGTCTGTCTTTCCCTCCTTTACAGGCTGTGCTTCTCTTTTCTCATTTTTTCACTCCTTTCAGCTTTTCTCTTCCTCCTCCCATCATTTCTGATGTGTTTTATCTTCTCGTTTTCATACCTTGGTTTTGTTAGTCTTCCTTGTTATGATGTTTTAGCCTCCTTTCCATCTCCTTTTCCACTTGAAGTTTCAATTGACTTCAAGACAATTTGCATTTGAGCACCTGGAAACATCCCTGTCAGGGCTCAGCCACCTGAAGAAGAACTCCACATGCTGGAGTTCCACTTTCAAGACTGACTTGCTCATTGTCAACAACTTTGGAGCCTAATCAATGCCCCTACAGTCTAAGAAGATCTCAGCTGGTTTTATTCAGGGATGAATTTCACTTTTCAGGATAGGAAGCTAAGAATGCCTGTTTGCATTTCTCACTTTCTTAAACATTAGTGATACACACCATCTGTTGCATTGTGAAATTATATAATTTTTGCTGTAGTAAAGGTTGTGTCCACCTTCCCTTTTTGCAGGAAAATGTGCAGTTGCTAATGTCAGAAGAGGCAGTCCCGGCAGAGTGATGTGAGTCGGGTGACGTTAACACCCTCCTGCCAACACTTCCCAGATGCTGCTTCTGCTGCTGGTTGAGGACAGAACCAAGTCCTTGTTGAGGACTATTTGGCTGCTCAAGACTGGGAGTATTTTAATGTGTGGCTGGAAAACTCCACAAATGTCTCCTATGTTGTGCTGTGAAGTTATAAAAATATATATATATTCTTTAAAATCTATTTAGCAAATGGTAATTCAAAGTACTGAGCAAGAATGAATGGAGGCTTTCTTTGGGCGGGGTTGGCATTGGTTATTTACTGGGAGGGAGGCTCAGCCTGAGCGGAATTAGCAGGGAGATAGCTGATGTAGAAGAGGGAGAAGCTTTCCTTGGCTTCATCCAGGAGAAATAAATTTCTACCTGCTGTAACTTATTACTATCTGATATGCTGAGTCATGAAGCTGGGGTTATAGAAATCTTTATGCAATCTTTATAAATCAGCCTCACATAATCTCAGGCGCCTTCTGCTTCATCTCTGTTGAGTCACTCATCTGACAGTTGTCATTCATCTTAGATTGAGATGTAATTTAATAGTTTCATTTCGGCATGAAGATAGCGTCACCTGAAGCCGAGCCCGGAAAGATTTAAAGGTGTAACAGAGGAAATATTAATACTGTAAATAATATCTGTAGAGCTGCCGGGGTCTGTAAATCACGCAAGGAGAAGGGGAGCCCATGCAAAGGAGGGAAGGAAAAAGGCATCTTCCCGGGCAAAGCTCTGCCCGCCTGCACCCGCTCCGCAGCCCCTGCAGCCCGTGTCCCCCACAAACACCCAGCCCAGCGCCCAGCCCCCAGCGCCCTGCACCTGCGGCCGGGGGGCGGCAGCGGGGAGCGGGCCGGGCCGGGCCGTGCCCCCCGGCGGAGAGGGCTCGGCCCCGGGGGGGCGGAGGGGACCCCGCAGGGAGGGGCGAGGCCGGGCCGCGAGGGGTGGCGGGGCGGAGCGGGACGGGACGGGACGGGACGGGACGGGACGGGAGGGCACCGACGGGCCGGGCCGGGCCGGGACGCGCAGCCCGCCGCCATGCCCAATGACTCCCCGGCCTTCGGCGAGCCCCCGGAGGCGCCCGGCCCCGCGGACAAGGCGGGCGGCTTCGCCCAAATGGCGGCCGCCCCGGCACCGGGGGTCGCCTCCTCCTCCTCGTCCTCGTCCTCCTCTTCCTCGGCGGCGGCGGCGGGGAAGAAGCTGCCGCGGCTGCCCAAGTGCGCCCGCTGCCGCAACCACGGGTACTCGTCGCCGCTGAAGGGGCACAAGCGGTTCTGCATGTGGCGGGACTGCCAGTGCAAGAAGTGCAGCCTGATCGCCGAGCGGCAGCGGGTCATGGCAGCGCAGGTGAGGCGCGGGGCGGCCGGGATGGGGGGGCTGGGGGGCGAAGCTGGGCTCCGTCACGTAGCGCCTTTAAACAATAAATTAATTAAACTTCTTCTTTTTTTGTCTTCCTTCACATGAAAACGCGTGCAGGAGTTAGGCGGCTGGCAGCGGACTTCTGAGCGCGGCTGAATATGTATTGATTTTAAAACACGAGCTCACCAAAACTTAAACACGCTTGCAGCCTTCAGGCTTTTACCTGACGCTACGTTGTTTGTTTTGTCCGTCGAACAGCTTGTTTTTAACTAAACGATTATCCATCCAACTAGCAGCCAGTGGCAGTGTTTTCCCCTCCCAGTTTCAGATCCGGTATATCCATTTGACCTTACATTAGGTGGCTTTTGATGAGTTCGTTTCCAAGAAAACATATTTTTCTTTCTTTCCTTAAAATACTTATACACAGCTGTTTAAAAACTTTATTAATACTTCATGGAGAGGCTCTCTATACGCAGGGCTGCCTACAGCTTATAACCTTAAATCTAAATTGCAAATCATTGCCATGCCGAGGCAAACCAAGCTACATCCATTTCTGCACAGAGATAACTTTATTCATTAGTGATTCCCTCTGAAGTCACAGCTCTGCCTGATAACGTTTAACGAGGCTCTGTTAGTCCCTGTGAGCCTTGTGTTGAAAACTTCATTAATGAGGAGTCCTGGGAGTGATACGGCTAATGTGCTTGAGCCCTGTGAGTGGGATTGCACATCCCGGTTCACGCAAATAAAGCCCTTCAGACAGATTAATTGGAAGGTGCTAGGACTAACTGGTACAATTAAAGGCAGGGATGCCAGACCCGTGGACCCGCTTCACAGGTAATGTGCACTCAGAACTTCACAGTCCCATGGAAAATGAGTGTCCCAATGCCAGACTAAAACTCCTAGTAGCCCTCCTTGAAATCCTTCCCCATTTTTTAAAAATAATTTTATTTAATTATTCCATGCAGTTAGATTAAAATTCCTTTGAATCCATGGGGAGTTTTGGTTCATTTAAGTAATTCCTCCCAGCTAATACTACAATGGTCCAGAAATAGTGGATTATGCCAAAGTTACATGTGCTATCTCTGCCAGGTGTGAACCATGGGATAATAAACATGGGTCCCTTTTTGGAGCCCCTCAGGGAAGAGAAAGCAGGTTTTTTTCTTTCTTTCTTTCTTCTTTTTTTTTTTTTTTTTTTTTTTCCCGCTGTGAAGCTGTCCCCTTCTGTACAGGTAGTTCTGCCGCCCAGTAGTTCCTTTCACACCGTGAATTCCTCTCTCCAGCTGGCCCTTGCAGAGGGGGGCTTTCTCTTCCCTGCCTAGTATTTGAAAGTGGTTTCAAAAGCCTCCCTCACTGAACCTTATCTGTGTAGGAGCTGCACATTGAAAGTCTGTCTTTACCCCTTTTGATATATTTCTGCAGTAAGCCACTTTGCGCTGGTGGAATTTTGCAGGTCAAGGTTGTTGGTTTGTGAAGTCAAACCAAAAAAAAAAGGGACTAAGTCCCATAGTGTTTGCACATCTATATGCTCTGTTTTGAAAGTATGTTTTTAACGGGCTGTCATTAATTTCTCTGATAGTATTACATATGCATATTAGGAAAATGTGGCTGTTGAACATGGCCAGGAAACAGAGGCACATCCCGGAGAATTACCCAGGAGAATTTCCTGCAGAAGAAGCCCATGATCATGGTCTGCAATCTAGTACAGATTTCCGTGGTTCAGATGCAGATGCAAAGCAGTTGCTATGTGGCAAGTTGCAGGGTGGATAGCTACAAAGCTGTGCTGCCTGGCAATGTCTCAGGACTTGGCATAGGTGGATGGCTGTGCAAAACCGACCTGCCTGTTCAGGTGAGGCAGAAGGGGTGTGCTGTACCCTCTGAATCTTCAGTAGGCATTGCATGTGGCTTGTTTGCACCCGTGTCCAGAGTTTGCATTGCCTGTGGGCTTTGCTAGTGCAGACTAGGCTCTGGAGCTGCATCAGTGTTGGGAAAGGAACGGGGAGCTGCTGCTGCACCAGACGTGGCCAGCTGCATGCAATGTGTGTGACACTTGCTGAAATGCTTGCAGGGTAGTTCCCTGCCTTCTGTGTGCCTCTGCCAGAAAGCCCTCTGTGTGTACTGACTGTACCATGTATTGAAATTCCCTTGATTTCCAACCAAGAGCAAGCAAGGCAGCCCAGCAGGCTTGGACAGAGCAACAGATTGCAAGTATAAACACTCATAAAGAGTTACCTTATTAAGGTGAAGAGGCACAGCAAGACTGAAAGGTGATTTCTTATCCCCAGGAGCTGTTTATCAGCAGAGTGGAATGGGTCTATGCATTTGTCAATATGCTTCACCCAAGAGCAACTGTATTGCACGAATGCAGTCAGCCTTAATGTGACCTCATTGGAAGAAGGTGGCACCGGCATTTCATGGGTTTGTTCACATATGCTTGGATGGAAAAGTGGTTGCTTTTAAATAGCTCAACAATCTCTTTTATATCTTCCTATACCCACTGGCTGGATTATGCCATCAACACTTCAGAGAGTACCAAGAAACAAAAACAGCCTTGAGTTTGAGTCTTGCCTGTTGCCATTACAAATTGTGCTGAAGTCAGAGAACATGCCCTACATCTGTCTTCTTGTTCCCAGGTTGCACTGAGAAGGCAGCAAGCTCAGGAAGAGGAACTGGGAATCAGCCACCCAGTACCCCTGCCCAGTGTCCCAGAGCAGTTCATTAAGAAGAATGGTGGTGGGAGCTCTTGTCTCTTGCTGGAAAGCAGCAGCCCTACACATTCCACGAGTACAGCAACAGCAGCAACTAACACGCCATCAGGTAAAGTGCTGGGAGAGATCAGCTCACTGCTTGGGGCAGGAGCTGGCATTATTTACACCTGCCTGCTGTTTCACCTCATTCCCCTGTCTACAGTCACAGTGGAGTCCCCTCTCCAACAACTCTGTTGTGCTGTTGGTATGGCTAGTAAAAGGGAGGAACCCAGCATCAATCTTTCATATTTTATTTTGTTATTTTTACTTGAAAATCAAAATAAATCTGAATAAGACTAGCGCTCTGTTGAATTTCCATGTGTGTATACCTGCAAGTAGTGATTTACAGGGAGCTTTTCCCCTTTCTCCCCAAATACTTTTCCTTCCTTGCTTCTGCCATGGTCCTGCCAACTACTTGTTGACTGTCTCTTTATCTTCTTCAAAACTGAAGCTAGGTGTGTAGGTAGTGTCATTAGCTCTGACATCAGAGAGTTGCCTCCTGTCTTGATGTGGTGGTACATCAGTTCTGTGTGGCTGGGTGCAGAGCTTATACCTGATAGATAGAGCAGTTAAAATGAAGCTGACATCTTTGACTTCTGTTGTGTAGACAGGAAAAGGAAGAAAGAAAGAAAGAAAAAAAAAAACATGAAAAGGAAATTTAATTAATTTTTTATCATCTGTACTGATGCCAATAACACAGGTAAATACACATCTGGCTTAAAGAAATGCTTGTGAAGTGGACAGTGCCTTGCATTAACTAATAGAAGGACAACACATAGGTGTGTCTGTCACGCAACTCTGTCTTGAAGGCCATTAAAAGCCTTGTCAGATGGATTTGTTGCATCCGTTGCAGACAGGCAGTTTCAGGCCAGTTTCAGGAATTTCTCTGTGAAGCTTTTAGAAGAACTCGTTGATAAAACAATAAATAGCTTTTTATTTGCTTTTTTGTTTTCATTATTGCAGTCATGTTACTGTCACCTTTGAATCAACACAGTCACTGCTTTCGTCTTTGGGTTACTGCGTGCTTTATCTATAGTGATGGAAAAAACTGACTAAAGATTAAAGTAGTATATTCAGTAATGTATAGAGATGCCTTGTAACTCAGAACAAGAAAATCCTTGCTTGTTCTGAAAGGCCAAAAAATTAAATTGTCTTACTGTCAACAGAATTTGCATAAGCTTTGATCTTAGTGTTTTTTAAATGTCTGTAGTTATTTACTTTATAAGCTCTACTTTAATGTTTTTTATTAAATTGAATTAACTTATGACTCATTAATGAAAAGTATTAATTAGACAAACTTTAGACAACCACATGCTTGTATAAACACTTGAAAACATGAAAATCGCTAACTTTAAAATCATTTGAGTTCACTTTTCTCTTTTACTTTAAGTAATTGTAAATGTTTTGCCGTCATTATTTTCTTACTGTAGATTTTTGTTAGCAATCCAAATACATTGTTTCTCAGCCATTTTACTGAATAACTGTGTGTAGGTCACAACGTTTAAAATACACAGCTTCATCTCCAGAGAGATTTGATTCCAGGCACGAAGCAAGGCAGGGTCAGCTTTGTTTGCCAGAAATGAATGAATGTGGGAACGAATACGAAGTTGGGTTCATAATTTTGCTTTCTAGGCACCCAAGCAGAAATTGAAAACTGTGCTTAGTCTTTAAGCATCTGCAGTATGTAAAGTTCTGGCCCAACTAATTTTGGTGGGTTCACCTGAATTTTGTGTAACTACTCATGCATATGAGTTTAATGCCACTAGTGGATGTGTGTGCAGGCTCTGAGGCTGCCTGATGACAGAAGCTTCTGTGTGTTTAACTAGAGCAGCTTTATTGGGTGTCAGAATGCAGACTTTAGAATTTGAAAATTGAATTTCTATGGTGAGGAGTACCACTTGAATCGCGGCGTGCATTTTCTTCCTAACAGTCACAGAGATATATAAATATCTGTGTGTATATTCTGGCCTTTGCTTTCTGTAGAATATAAAGGTCTTCTGAAAGTAGGTAAGAAGCTGCAAGGTATGATGTGTCATGAAGCTCTTGTTTTAGGTATCAGGGTGCTTCAGGACCAGGTACTTGAAGGGTTCTTTCATTGCTGTTTTATGGTTTTACAGATACATTGCACTGCAAGCAAAATGAGAAACCCTGCTTGAGCTGAAGTGGGAAGAAGGACATTGTGGGTTATTAGGATTTAGGGGACTGTGGCACAAAGAAAATGGGAAGTGACTCAGTCACAGCAGGTCTCATACTCGGAGCAGGTATCACAGTGTCTCAGTTTGGTAGGCCGAGGTGCAGACTTTGTGAGAATTTGCAGAATAATTAATGCAGGCAGAGAGAGTCAAACTCCTACTTGCAGCAGAAATCAGCAGCTCCCTGTGAACCCTGGAGAAGCTGAGAGCCACATTCCTTGTACAACACGCGTTAGACTGTGCAAGAGATCATTTTGACAGTGGTAATTCTCTTCCTTGGGTAAGGTTTTGGCTTCACCAAAGCCGTTTTTCTTTTGAAGTCTGTCACGCAGGGCATTGTTTGCCGCTGGAGGAATAATGTGTGAAGGAGTCACACAAATCAGACACAGTGCCAGGGAGGGAGTCTTTCCTCACTGTATCTATTTTATCGGAAAATCAGAAATATTATGGCACCTGCAGAGTCCCGAGACTGTTTTTCAGATCCCTTTATGACATGCTATTTTTGAAGAGGGAAAGAATGAATTATCATGGTCAAAGTGTAAAGGTTTATCCATTTACCTTCCCAGGCTTGGAAACCGTATTTGCTTTGGTGGGAGCATATGTTCCCTGAAAAAAAGAAAAGCGATCTGGGAGGCTGTAGGGTAGTTGGAAGGGAGTGGAGTGTGCTCACAGGACATTATCTGAACTTCTCCAAACAAATTTTGTAGTTTCTGTGTGTTTTCCCTAAAAAAAAAAAAAAAAAAAAAAAAAAGTGACCATTTAATTATACATGGCAGTGAAAAGTCATGATAATAGGGCATCTGCAGCAATTGTCTTTCCTTGTATAGAGCAGGTACATTTTGTTGGATTAACTAGCATGTGAAGCCTCAGGAAAAGGCTGTGGGGAGGTACTTAAAATGTGCCTTTGAGACGTTTCAGTGCAGTGTTTTTAAGCCTGGATCCTTCTCAGTTCTATGCCAGTTTGGTATCGTTGCAATTCTAGTATTTAGAAATCACTGAAAAATAATATAAAGCATGGTCATGAAAGAACTGTGAGTGAGAGCTGTTCACACTGAGGGAAGGAGACACACAGCATTTTGGCCTTCCTCCATTTTGTTTGGTCACAGACGCTTGGCCTTTTCCAGGCAGGACGGGATGGCTGCAAGATAGGTCATGGAAAGTTCTGGAAAGTGCGACTTCTTCCTGGTCATACTCATGTTGGCCCGTGTTATAAGCATCCAAAATAGACAGAATTACTGCGTGCTCTTACACACCGGCTCCTTCTGTGTTCTGCGAGGTCTGTTTGCTGTTGGATTTGCCAGAAGCATTAATAAAGGCATTATTTATGTGCCTTCATAGTATCACTGGCTGGCAAGTTAAACATATCATTGTCAGTCTTTGTGAGTAAGAAGCTTACAGGTGTTATTTCCCTTTGTAACATTTATTATGCATTATGGAAACAAAATAGTGTTCTTCTTACCTTTCTCTAAGTAGGTTCTCCCTTCAATTTGAAACTCTTTGGATGACAGAGTTTTACCTGGTAATAAAAAAGGATTGTAGAGATGCAGTTGTAACTCCAGGCTGAATGAATGAGGAATGAAGTGTCCCAGATGCCTTTGAAAACACTGGTTTGCCTTCTTTTCTCTTCCTTTGCTTTTTTGTTACCTTTCCAGTATATTTATGCCTAAATGGCTGTTCTGTTTTGGATTGACCTTTTCTGTGTTGTTGCACTTAAAACATTGCTTCCAAGAGTTTACAGACGTTGTGCTACATAAGTAATGAAGTAAAAAAATGAGCTATTACAATTGGAAGATACGATAGTCTGATTTAAAAACAAAAACAATAAACAGAAATTTTATTTTTGAAAGAAAATCCTTTTATGTCTTAGCAGTATAGTGCCACATGCAGTCAGACTTTCCGTTTTGTCCAAAAGTCTCTTCTAGGCAACTGAAGGACAACATTAGGCAGGTGCTGTGAACATTTCATGATGAAGAGTGTTCGAGCAGTGGAACAGGTTTCCCAGAGTGGTTGAAAAGTCTCTTCATCCTTGGAGAGACTCGAAACTCAGGTGGATGGTGCCTGAGCAGCACAATCTAGCTGTGAACGTGCCTCTACTTTGAGCAGAGTTTGAGTGAGCTGGCCTCCAGAGGACCTTCCAACCTAAATAATTATGTGAATCTACAAAATGTCTACTTTTTCATAGTGGCATTAAGTCTACATATTGAAATTTGTCTTGTCAATACTGTTCAGTATTCGTAGGCCTTCAGCTGAAATCCTGACTGTTTTGACCTGAAAACACTTGATGACTAAATCTACATCAGATTGCAACAGAAAATGTTAACTTAGTCAGTGCTAAGATGGTGGCTGCATGACCTCAGAGTTTTTGGTGGGTCTGCAGTGGTCAGTGCTCCGTCATCCTGCTCTTATTGTCATTGCCTCCTTATTACTTTCAAACTTATCATTTTCTCCTGCTGTGCCTGCTACCAGTACTTCAGCAGTTTCAGTTGCTGTTTGCCTTCTGGTCTTGCCAACTTCCTATCCTTCCCAAGAGCCAAGAAGCCCCATCCTGGTGTTTTTACCTACCTCCTCCTACAGGCAATAAATCTCTGTTCACATCAAAGAGCATAGTTGAACGTGATGTGTCTCTGCTAGACTGTTAACAGCTGGTATATTTTACCCTTGTTCCTCATGGTTGGAACTTGATGATCTTGATAGGTCTTTTCTAGCCTGAGTGACTATGTGATTCAGATGTACAAAAAAAAAAAAAGAAAAAAAAAGTTAGCATCCTTTACCTGTGGATAACATCTTTCTATCCATAACTGTCTGCTTTTCTCCAGTATGTTACACTTAAGATGAGAGAAGAAGAATCATGTTTACATGGGACTCTTGTAAGAATTTATGAACTTAGCTGTTTAGCATTGGCGTTATTTCTGCAGCACAAGTTGGACTTCTTGTTGGGAAGCAGCTGCTGGAGATTGTCTTCTGCCTGTAAAGTGGTTTTCCTACTGGCATGAATCTCTGTCAAACTGGACCAAGTAAATATTCAGTCAGTGTTTCTCTTTGAACAGTATTTCCACAGTTTAGGATAGAAATAGGTCTGCATCTCTCCACTGCTTTGGTTTAGCTGTACTTGGGAACACTGCAAAAGAGTTTTGAGCATCTCATTATAAAAGGACATAGATAAATCTGAAAGGATAGAGGGAAGGGTGACAGAAATGATGTATGGCTTGTAGAAAAGGAGACTAAGGGTGGATATAACAGTCTATAAATATTTGAGAGGTAATAATATGGAGGAGGGGGAGGGATTATTTACAGTGCTTGAGACAGCATAACAAGGAGCAACGGCTTGAAACTAAAAAAGACAAAATTAAATTAGACAGTAGACACTTTTTCTCCTAACTAGAAGTGCAATTAGCAACAGAGTGACCTGCATAAGGACAAGGGGGTAAGTGAAGCATAATCACAAGAGGTGTTTAAGAGTGTGTTAGCCTGCGTTCTCAAGTGATTAATACGGAGGTAAACTCTGATCAATGCGCAGGTTAAACTAGATGACGGAAATCTCCTGCAGCTTTGTCATCTCCTTTGTGATTCATTGCCTATGGCCATTGTTTGACTGTGTTAAATAAATCATAATGTTACAGGGTTCTGCATCCCTGATTAGATGTTTCCAGTTAATTCTCCAGTCCTGGAACCTGCAGCTTGCTAAGCTTGCAGTTTCCCTTTTCAAGCAATATTCTTTCATTGTCTTTACAGCTTCTTGTGTATGTGCCTGTCTTTTTCTGAGCTAATGTCTGAAGTGCCACGCATGTTTATTAAACGAGGCACAGACTGGTGAAGTACTGAGTTTCTGCTGTATTTGGGAAAGAAGTAGAACTAGTGGTGATTTTCAGAGTTGAGTCTGCAAAAGAAGAGGTTTTATTTTTCCTTTCAGGCTTTTTTGATCGTGTTTGAATTGCTGTGGAATTGTAAAGATAAAGAGCAACATGAAAGGATTCTGAGAACCTCGGAAAAAGTAGTTCTGTTGTTGTTGTTGTTTTTTGTGCTGGCAGGTGTCATGAGGCTTGTCCAGGGCTGTCGCCACCAGAGGCAGCGTCTGGGGAGAGCTTCCTGCAGTGTGGGGGGAGCAGGGCAGGCTCAGGACCAACTGCGAGCTACCTGCTTGCTTTGGGAGGGAAGGATTGCTTGGCACTAAAGCTCCTGTAACAGCAGAGGTGAAAACGTGCAGGTAGCTCAGAAGACACTTCTATCCCCCTTTCTCTTTCCAGAAAAGTTTTGTTTGTTTGATTTTTACCCAAAGAATCACGAGTAGATTTTTTTTTTTTTTGTTAATTTTTCAAAATTTTTCATTATAGGGCTTTCTGAGCATGCAACATTTTTCTCTCTGGCTTTTCTCAGACATGGCTCAGGTTTCCAAATGTACTTCTATGCGCTAGAGCTCTGTAGACCCTCAGCTCATGGCAGCAGCTTCTGCATGCTGAATTGATTTCGGTAGCAACCATGCAAATTGGCCGAGGACCCCGGTTGCTGTGGGTTTCTCATCCTGATGAAGGCCAGAGGTTGGTTGGAATCCCTTACTGTTCTTTGTGCCTTGGAGGTTCTCCCTCCATCATGCTGGTATTTGCATATGTGCGTTCACATTTAGAGAGTTATCTGTGCCGGCTTGTGCTTTCCATTTGTCATTATGCACACCGAGATAAGGATTGAAGCAGCAGCAGTAGATGTACTGAGAATTTTCTATCTGTGGGCACATTATTATGCTATCTGCAGCTAACCTCTTGTTCCTTTCTGTGTCCTTGAAACAGTTATTATGGCTTATCTGAATGTGTGGGGCTTTCTTTCTGTTTTGAGAAAAGATATAAGTGGGGAGTGAAGGCATACTGCACGCTTCCTTAACTGAGCATTGGCGTGATTCCTTTCTTTTTTTTTTTTATGTGCTTTCTTGTACCTTGAAGACTGCTTTCTTTTGCTTTATTTATAAACTTGCTTCCATATTAATGTCTCTGGTTCATGTCCCATTTTTAGTATATTAGTCATTTAACGACTTGGGGACAAAAAGGCGGTTTTGAAGATTGCTTTTGTAGAAATACTTTTTCAAATGCTTGTTGTAGTTACATTTTTTTCCCTAAACTTTCGTAAACTTTCTCCTACATTTTAGTACCTGCTGGTTTTAGACAGAGTTATGAATAATTCAGTGGGTTAAGTACAAATGTTATTACTTCAGTTCTCTGCTCTGTTTTCTTGAAGAGCTTGTAAAAAGTTATTTGAGCACAGAGCTTCTTTTCCTTTGCAATGACATTGGATGCCTATTTATTTTATTTATTTTTTTAATATCCTTTTTTTTTATCCTTTATTTATTATTTTATCCTTTTTTAGTATCCTTTCTCTAGGATACAATACAATACCACTTGTACTGCTCACAGCTTAGGCCACCATTTGCTGACAGGAATGCTTACAGTTATGGCTGATGTACCATGCTATACTGTACTGCACTGGTACTGATGTTTCATAACCTCCATTGGTATAAGCCACGGTAGTTCCAGTCGCTGTGTGTTTTGGTTTGTTGTCTGTGCATGTAAAAAAGTCTTTAGTGGTGAATTTGCATTTGCATGGAAGCAGGTTTTGTGAGCATAAATGGTATTGAATCTATGGAGTGATCATCTACAAGAGTGATGTGTGCAGATGTGATTTTTTGCTCACTGTGCTAGGCCTGACGAGTGTCTGTCATGATTCTTTGCCACTCCTGGAGATTAGCTTTTCTATTACACCGCAGGATACAGAGTGGAAAAAAAAAAACAACAACAACACTCTTTTTTTTTCTAGTTGGTCTTTTTTAGAAACCTTTTGGGTTTCTGTCATCGTATGGCTTATAATCAAGCACAGACTCTAGCTAACTCCAACCATCATCCTACTCCCTTTATTATTTTTAGTGTAAGCCGTAATGATTTTATCCCAGTCATATTTCCTCCAAGGTCTCCTATCTCAGATGCTTGTAAAGCCTTCCCTCCCTTCTAGCGTTCTCTTTGATCTCCTGTTAATGACTTAAATCCTTTTACATTTAATCCACACTGAGTTTCTTTCTCCTCTCAATTTGCTTCTTTGGACCTGCAGGTGTCTGGGCTGTTTTTTTAATGACTGTCTAGAATTCTGATTTCTTCCCTAATTTTCTTTCTCTTTTAATTCCCTTCTTCTGTTTTCTGAAGTCATGTCTAAATTTTGCTCCTGTTGTGGACTAAAGTAATGTCTTGCATGTCTGATATGCAGTGAGTTAAATGCTTGTATCTCAAGAGGAGCAATAGCACACATACATGCACACACAGAAGTCATACTACCAGTGGTTATTCTGAATATTGAGAATGGTGCCTGCTTTTTATGCTGATGATTTTCTGAAGCACTAATTTTGTTGGTCCTGATTTCATTAGCTGTCATTCATGCTAATATTTCTAGATTTATAAATTGCCCTGCTGTCTCAGTTTAACAAGAACAAACATATGCTGTTTTTAGATGTTTCAGTAGCATTAAAAAGGGTTCTTTCATCTTCACAGATTCAGAACAAGATTCAAAGATTTTGAATGCTTATTTTTCATTAAAGCCTTTCTTTTCTTTCTTTTTTTTTTTTTTTTTCTCCAAACAAAGATTTGAGTACAGTCACTATAGCTGTCTTAAAAAGACCAAAAATGCAAATTAGGAAAGAGCAAGCATTGTCCCCCAGTTCTCCTAAAAAGATAGCTGCTCTGCTCTAGTCAGTGGCAGAAGATTTTGGAAGTGTAATTTGCTGCTACAGACGTCTTACTGAGGGCCTGAAGCCTGCATTAAGTGTGGAAATAAAAATTATTTTCTGTAGGTTTTATTTCTTCAGTCATATTAGGAGGATTTTTAAGTTGTGTGCTAAACGCTTGCAGCAGATCATTTTTATTAAGCGCACACTAAACGTGAACAAAATGTGCCTTCCCCAGTTCTGCTGAAATTGGTGGTATTTCAGCTCCTCTTAGCTGAAGTTAGATTGGGTTTTTGTGTGTCACCAGGAAATTTGCTATGCCAAGCTGCAGTCTTCTAGCTGGGATTCCCCTCCCCCCTCCCCAAATCACATTTTCCTTTGAAAAAAAATGTTGTGTATGTGGATTCTAAAACGCACTAAGAATGTTAAAATTGGGAGGTTTAAAAGTTATGTTAGGAACACACACTGAATTAAAGGTGATCGGAGCCATTATGGGACAGTAATTCTACATGTGGAAGAGAGGAAGACATGTTCAATAATTTATGGTGATCTTTGCTGTGGAGAGATGGTGACACTGCTTTCATTCCCAGCAGTAAGTGAAGTCAGCAGGATTGGGTAACCTGCATGCAATTCTTTCTTAAAAGGAAGAAAACTTGATGAGGATGTTTCTGATCTATTATTACGGATTTCCAATGGACTTTTAGCACAGGGGAAATTCCTAAGGCCTAGAAGTTATCTGATCTCATACCAGTTTTAAGAAGAGTGTGGTAGGATAAGTGGCTACAAATCCATTAAACTGACATTAGTTTTCGCAAAAACAATGGAATGGACCACAGTGGACTACAATTTGTGGGAAAGGCAGAAACTCAGACATTAAAGGTTGCTTATTGAATGTGAATTAACAAAACTTTGTGTGCTAAAAAGTCCATCAAGTTAGTAACCTTCTATCATTACAGAATTGCTTGACAAAGTGAAATACCAATGCAGTCGAATTCTGTAAAGCATTTGCTTTTGTATCCCCTGATACCTTGATTAAGAAACTGAATTGACAGAAGATAAATTGGGGAGTGGGGAAGCAAGGAGGGCTGGTAAGCAGCATGGAAGACAGAGCACCAGTGCAGGAGAGTGGAATATCAGTGGCTCCTGGTGGGAAATGATGGGCGAGGACAGATGTGTGATGGGAAGGAGGGTTAGCTTCTTCTGTGCCTGAAGCTGGTGAGGTGGCTGTGGGACTGGTGGGACTCCTTGCTGGTCATTAAATAGGCAGCCTATGCCAGGCCCAGGAGCTAATTACAATTGGAGTCTAGGAGAGGGGACAAGTGAGATACCTTGTTTGTGTGACCTCTAGTTTCTTTTTATAACTATTAATGGATATATAGCAATGGTCTGAACTTGCACACCTATGCTTGAGCTTGGCAGGGCTCAGGGAGGAGTCACAGGCATGATTAAAAGACCAGAAAACATTCCCTGGAGTGAGAGACAGTAGTTTACTCTGCCCTTTAGTGACCCTCTTGTGTAAGGTTCAATTAATCCCCACTGTGATTGTTCTGAACAGTTTATGCCTTTGATTAAACTTGACCAGCTCAACTTAGGGTTTTCTCTGTCTTTCCACTAGATGGGTTTTGACTTTCTCAACAAAAGCAGTATGCGGATGCAGCATCTTGTGAAAAGATGACATGTCAGAGTGCAAGCAAGATGACAACATATAACCTTAGTTCTAAAAGCTCCCGGATTTTTTTGAAGTGTGCTGTAATTTTTATCCTGTAGTGCTTCTCCCTGGCTAATGCCATTCATGGTGAGAGGCACTGTCCCATTTAGGACTGGTGTAGACCTGGAGAGGTGGAACTGGAAAAGCTGAGCCTCAGGCAGCGTTTGCTTGAGTCGTGATTCCCAGAGTTACTCTTAGGAGGGGTAAAAAAGTGATATCCATTCCTGCAGTGTGCAGATGAGTATTCTGTTGGCAGTCGAGCAAACCTTGAGAAACAGGAGTGTTCAGCCGCTGACGTCTTCACGGATAAAGCCTGGGCCTGCAGACAGTGCTCCCATTATGCCCATGCCTCTGATAAGGCATACCAAACCCGCGGCTGGGTACCAGACCTGCACCGAGGCGGGCAGCCACTGCTTGTTTTGTCCGGGGGTGGTGGGAGGCAGGGGCTGGCAGGGGAGAAGTATTGTGATAAGGAGGGAAAGGAGGGACTGGGAAGGGTCTGTCCCTCTGCTTGGATCTCTAAGGGGAGGGACAGGAGCATGGGAAGGGCTCAGAGTTGTTGCATCACATTTTTTAAATTAAATTTATTTATTTATTAATGTGCATTTCAGTGTTAAGAACAGCATTATCTCTGTTGGGGAGCTGTGTTTCCCAGCTACGGTCGGAGGGGCACCTAAAGACTGGTGTGACAAGAAGCTGTTCCGGATGTGATTTACTCTCTTGAGCCTGGAGACACAGCTGCTTTTAGCCCACGCGTCTCATATGGATGATAACAGACTTTTTGACCTCTCCCTCTGGTAGATGTAGCTCAGAGCACAGCTGGACACCCAGGTCTGTTTGGGTAGGTCACTCAGCAAGAACGAAAAAATGGTCCCACTCTTCTTGTCCTTCTATCCACCTTGAACACTGCATGTCTTCCTTGTGCCACTCTTACAGTTTGCACCCTCCTGGTGCTTGAGCACTATCTCAGAGTGGTCAGGCAAAGGTCTGGAAACTGCAGAGAAACACAAAGAAGAGTTTAGTCCTTAGAGCAGAGGCTCAGCTAGCTGTCTCTTAGGGTCTGAGCTCAGGGATGTTTTTGGAAGTTCCTGGTGCCTGCTTTTTCACTATACTTTTAGGGAGAAGCCTTGATAGGAAGGGCATAATTCTGCATACCTTGAACTAAAATAATTTGTATTGTGCAGTTTTAGCCCAAAGTACAGATGTGACCCTTAAGGTTTACTTTTCTTTATTGTGAAGGCAGAAAAGTATTTCAGATTATTTTGTATTTAGGAAGTTCCTTTTATCACACAATTCAAAAGCCTCCAAATTATTTCTACTAAAACTCACTAACTGATAATTTCTTGAATATCCCTTTCAGATAGGGAAGTGGGTTGAGAATCTGACACATTCAATTGCCAGAGAGAGGATGAGGGACAGAGGAGAGGGAGCTGGCTTGCCTGAGCTGTGTTTGTCTGTGAGGGTTGGACATCGTCCTTACTAAGAAGAGTGACAGTGCCTTGATTCACGGGGACTGTCATTAGAGGCATACTGCAATGCGAGGCTGCATCTGGTCCCTAGCTGGGAGCTCTGAGACCAGTGGAGATGAAGTCCTGGTCCTTAATGAATGTATGCCAGTATCCACAAAGAACAATGCTTTTAGATCGGGTCTTGCACCAGATTTGTCTCTAATGCTCAGGGCCCTGTACTACAGTGACAGAAATGGTGAATTAGGAAGAGGGGTTGTTTAAATCCCCTTCCACTTGCTGCACTGGCAGTAAGTGGGCTTATGTGTGAAGGAATGGGGCTCAGCAGAAGCCTCCGCAGTAGCATCAGTCTTTGGGGAGAGGAATAAGAAACAAAAGGTGGCACTGAAGAGCAGCACAACTGGTGCCTTCCCTGGAGCCTGATATTCAGGTTTAGCCATTTGTTGCGGTTGTGCTCCTCAAATTCAACCAGGGAGACTCCAGCCTCTTCCTATTCTGTTCCTTCTCTTTCTTCCTAAAGAGGTTCCCCTTCCTCCCCCTCTTCTCCTTGTAGCTACAGCAGGGAGTGGGGAATAGGGAAGGTGTTAGTGTGTAATATTTTGTATGGTATCATTATACAAGGTACATACAATAAATCACACATTACATGCTTAGACAATTTACTGCTGGCTTTTGTATGTGCTGTGACAAGTGCTCAAAAGGTCAAAAAAGCTTCCTTAACAAATTTGATAAGATAATGCAGTGAGCTGTAACAGCATAAAGTCCTGGGGGCCATAGACCAGAATAGAAGAAATAATTATGCATGGTAATGGGTAATTACAGATAATGGCCTTTTTTGGGGGTGGCAGAAAATACACAGCCCCACAGCCTTGCCTGGAATGAACATTGTCTAGCACATTAACTTTATAGCAAGCTAAAAGTTCAACACTGGAACCAGAGATAATCCGCAACTTCTAATGGAAAGAGAAGAGAAATACTCCTCTGAAAGGCAGAACGAGTGTGTGGGTTTTGTTCCTGGGGAGGCAGAGTGTCTCCGGAGAAAGTATGTAACGATGCCAGCTTTCTTTGACATCTGAAACAGCTCTGTCATGATTGTCTGGTGGGAGAAACATATTGTTCCAGCGCTTTTGATTATTATGTTGGGGAGTGATTTCACACCAGCCTCATTCAAGGCTACTGTCCGACCTCAAAGCCAGCTATGAATTGAACTAAGGCATTGCAACACTTAATATTGCCAAGCTAGTTAATAGGACTGTAAGGATGCTTTTATGCACTACACAAGGGAAAATTATCAGATGCAAATACAAGACTCTTTTGAGGTCTGAAGGCAAGTGTTTTCTGGCTGAATAATTAATTTTTAATGTTTTAACACCATAGCTGGCTTCTGTAGCAGAGGCTGTCTTGCAGATAGATGCAAACGCTACCACGGTGAGAACAATTGTTTTGAACTGAAAACTACAGCAAATATAAAGTACCAAAAGCTGCAACTCTGCTCACTGGAAACACTCCCTGCCTTCCTTCTTCTTGAGTAAATGTGTTACTTGAGTAGTCAATTTCATTTTTAATTTTCAGCAGCATGTCTGTGTAAGTGTAGAGGCTTTGCAGGGGGATAAATAAGAACTATCACCATACATGTGTGAACATACATACATATGAACATCATAGATGTATGAAAAGAACAATGACCATGCATGTATAAAACAACTCTTGTCAATAAATGGAGGCAGTGAAATTCTCTTGATTACCATACCGTGTATGCACAAACCTTTTTCTGAATCAGATGTAGACTGGCCATTACGACCACATCAGTGAATTGAACTGGGCTACAGCATGCTCTCAGACATTGAAATTGGACTGTATGTGCTCTCCTTATTTTTAAAATGATTCCTGGCATGAGTCTGCCCCAAGCTGATTAATTCTATTTCCTGGATTCTGGAGTGTGGTCTAGTAACCATTCCCAATAGGCAACGTGATGCTGCCACCCTGTTTAAGAGGCAATGAAAGTTAACTAGTATGGACTTGCTTTACATTTGACCTCAGCATCAGTGACTTGCCCAAATATGTTTAAATTACTTATCTCAGTGTATAACAAGATGTATAACTAGCCCTTAACAGTACTGGTAGGAGTAGAAAATACTCCATGCTTATGTTCAGGATGAGTGAATGGAACAGACAACTTAGTGTTTGCATTTCTTGGTTTGCATGTTTAAAAACACATTCGCGTCTTTGAGATAGAGATGATAGGAATTCCTGTAAGCTCCTTGTCATCTCTTCTCTCTCCTCCTAAAAAGTAAAAAGGGAAAGAATGATCTATATACAGGCTTCTGTGCTCATCTTGCCATGCATATCTGCAATTCGTGTAAATTGCCATAGCTTTTTTGAAGTAAATGGTCTGAGACTGGCTTACATTAGCTGAGGACTGGACCACTGTTTTTCACCTTGCTCTGCTAAGTGAAGGCAGGAGCCTCTCACAGGTTATTGAATATATAAGACCCTTATGTGTAACTGACCCCGAGAACTCACCTTCCTTAAAAGAAAATCCCAGCCGTCCTGAAATGAATTACTGGTTAACTACTATTAATATGCCATAGAGCTGGAGAGTCGCCTACAACACTACAAGATCAATAACAATATTTATCATGCATCCTATCGATCTTCTATGAAAGAGTGGGTCGTATTTCACACTGTGTACATAGTGCAAAAAAAGTAGCATCAGTTCTCCACAGGAATTAGTAGAAAAGAGCTTGGAAAGGCACAACGGCGTGAAGCGATATTGTTGTCTCATTGCCAGAGTACTGCTCACAGAAGGAAGGCCTTGGACAGTCCTGCGTTGTAGGCTCAATGTCCCAAAAACTAAGTGAGGATTTTAACAATCCCGCATTTGTTTTACTCTTACATTTCTGCTCCTTCAGAAAATTGTGCCTCAGAAGTTTGGGGCAAGGTTATACGTGCTGTTGTTACCCCAGAGCCCTTCCCAGCTGTTTCGTGGAGCTGGTAAAGGCAGTCAAGACGTGCGCAGGCCCTGCAGAGCCGTGTTGTTTTAAAAGGGCAGATGGAGGGGCGAGAGTGGGAGTCTGGCGGCACAGCAGCAGTTGCCTTGTTGAGAGCTTAATTCCTGTCCAAAATTGCTCCCCTTAGAGCAATGAACCTCGGGGCTGCCCCTCATGTGCAGGTGTTGTAATGCGGCAGGCTCTGAAGCAGGGGAGGACCCTCTCCTTGCCAGCAGAGCTATTCAGCTGTGTTGAATTACATTTGGAGAAAAAAAAAAAACACAAAGAAACACAACTGAAAGCTGCCTTCTTGACCTTGATATCCTCTCCTTGCAGGCAGAAAATATAGCCAAAGACTAACAGCCTCCTTTTAGTGGGATACCTTGCTCTGTGAGCAGTCGGAGGTGAGGCCTGTGGGAAGGCTCACCATATTGCCAGAAATTACCATACCAAAGACCCTCTGAAGGAACCCCATGACACAGAACTGCAGTTGCAGCCATTGCTTAAAGTTGATCTGCCCTATTCTTCAGCTGTAATGGTGTTTAAGGATGGTGTAGCCCAGAAATAGTGTGCTTGCCCATCAGCTGGCTTGCAGACTTTGGCTGGGTATAAGCAGCACGAATACAACAAAAAAACTGCTGGATTACAGTTAAGATGAAATCTTCTAGGGGCAGGTCTCTGAGAGCCTTGCTTTACTCCAAGGACAATTTGGCAGTGCTCTTTGGCTGTTAATTCTGCTCCTGTCAGCAGGTAGCACTTCTCTGACAGTACCCCATGAAGATACTGGCTGGTCTGACTGGCATTTCTTTCTGAGCCTGCATTGCTCAGAAAAAAAAAAAAAAAAAAAGTCAAGGCTTGCAGGGGAGTTACTATTCATTAGTAGTGAAGTTTTTTTCCCCTCCATGTATTTTGCAGTTGCATGTGTTCTGCACACGTAGTATATGTAAAATGTATGCACTAGTAGTAGATGACAAGATGCAGCCAGGCTGAGTGTATAGGAGCGCAGGGCTGGATTGCAGCATGGCTTTTGGCCCTGTGCATGCCAGAGTCCTTGAAGAACTGTGAATTTTGGCAACCTGGTTCAAGACTGGGGGCTACTGTAGAGTAACCTCTGGGGTGCTTTGACCTGTCTGGCCTCTACCTGTCTGGCATAAATACAGTGCCTTGTATAAAATAACTGCTTTCTCTCAGGTGAAGAACAGAAAAATGCTACAGTTGCAAAAAAAAAAAAAAAAAAAAAAAGACACGTCACAAAGCATGATGTCAAAGCTAAACTCACTCCTGAGTACAGGAAGAAAATGTAAGTTGTGGCGTATGTTTGTTTTCTCCTACTTTTTGACAGATATTGCCAGGCTGCACACTCCTCTATTCTGTGTGTAAATATGAGAGATACTCTAAAACAGCCAGCTGGCTGGGTTCTTGCTCACTTAGAGCTAAGTGGCAGAAAAAGCAGATGCAGGAGGCTCTGTTTGCTAATAAACAAGTAGCTCATTGATGTAAGCAAAATGTCAGCAGCAGCAGAATAGGGACAGGGGCACGGTATAATTTAGTGACATGAAATAATGCTATTCATGATTGCAGCTGAAGAAGTGAAACAAAACTGTATTGTCAATGGCAATAATTGATAAAACTGATTGTTGGATCTAGTGTGCAGCTTAATACATGGTACTATGGAAAGTATTACCCTGGCTGTGAGAGGCTGGCAGAAATGCCACTGTACCCCTCTTACAGATAAGTAACTAAGGTATGGAGATACAGAGAAAGGAACAAAATGAAGAAGGCAGCACCTGCCTGACATCTCTGTTAGGGATGTTATTTTATAGGTACCTGTTGTCTGTGCTGCTTCATCTCCATACTGATAGACCTTGAGAACCCATCAGCATGCTTTAAGCCACAAAACAGCAGCTTCTTGCAGAAGGGATCATTATGCTGCAGAAACCATGTAGAGTAGTGCAGTGCAGGATTACAGGGATGTGAGGTAGGACCCGAGCTACATGGGCTTTACAGTCATTCCCTTGTTTAATATGTAAACGATGTGGCCAGCAGGGCTAGGGAAGTGATTGTCCCTCTGTATTCGGCTCTGGTGAGGCTGCACCTCGAGTACTGTGTTCAGCTTTGGGCCCCTCACTAGCAGAAGGACAACGAGGTGCTCGAGTGAGTCCAGAGAAGGGCAACAAAGCTGGTGAGGGGTCTGGAGAACAAGTCCTACGAGGAGCGGCTGAGGGAGCTGGGCTTGTTCAGCCTGGGGAAGAGGAGGCTCAGGGGCGACCTTATGGCTCTCTACAGGTACCTTAAAGGAGGCTGTAGCGAGGTGGGGGTTGGCCTGTTCTCCCACGTGCCTAGTGACAGGATGAGGGGGAATGGGCTTAAGTTGTGCCAGGGGCGGTTTAGGTTGGATGTTAGGAAGAACTTCTCTACCGAAAGGGTTGTTAGGTGTTGGAATGGGCTGCCCAGGGAAGTGGTGGAGTCACCATCCTTGGAGGTCTTTAAAAGACGTTTAGATGTAGAGCTTAGGGATATGGTTTAGTGGAGGACTTAGTGTTAGGTCAGAGGTTGGACTCGATGGTCTTGGAGGTCTCTACCAACCTAGATGATTCTGGGTGATTCTGTAAAAGTATATTCAGGATGTGGTTAGACATGGTGAAGAAGGTTGTAGCAGCTGTTTTCTATATCTGGCTTGGCTAGGTAACTGATGGAGTGTGTCAGAGCTTGGCTGCAAAACAGTACCAAGGAGCACCTTTCTTTTTCATCTTTGGAAGTATCACAGGGCACCAGTTAATACTGGAGTAAAGAAAACAGGACTTCAGACATCCTCTGAGAAGCTCCCCTGCCTTAGGGAGAGGTGGTAGAGGTAGACCTCTGCTGAGGAAGGCTGTGGGTATGCAACTGGGTGGCTTTCAGTCCACAGGCTCTCAAGAGTGCAGGCGACAGGTCATGAATAATCCCCCCCTCCTCCTCTTTTGCCAGGGGTGTAAGAGCTTGTTCTGCTCTGTGATTCTGTAGGCAAACAATAGCTAAATTTGGGTACGGACAAGAACTGAGGGTCTTCCTGCTCAGCATGAGCATGTGGGCTGCTGGGGCACCTTGGCTGATTGCACTGTGTTCCCTACTGAAGTTTCTCTTGGCATTGTGGCTGTTTGCCTGTTCCAGAGGCATGCCTAGAAAGCATCCTCTTGCCCATAGGATGCCAAGCAGAAAGGGCGGTGAAGAAAGCATTGTCATTCTGTAGTTAGAGCCTTTCTATTTCCAAGGGATTAAGAAGTATGGCACACAGTTATCATTTAAAAATAATAGAAGATTGCGTCCTTAGCTAGTATAAATCATCATCAGACGAGCTTATGTTGCTTAAGGACTCAGCACACTGTCTTAACCTTTGGTGAGTTTTGTCTCTTCTTTTGCAGTCTGTAGCAAGTACAGGTATTCTCAAGCTTTGAGTAAAAACCTCAGACCTCCTGATCTCCCCCCAAACATGCAGCAGTTTTTCAGCTCCCACCTCTTGCTATTCATTACCATCTGTCTGGCCTTCAGGAGAAGCAGTAGCTTACCAGAAGCTGAAAGGTAATGCTCTTTATGGAGCTTCCTGTTTCATAATTGCTTGTGTTTTTCTTTTCCAGAGGGACGGATGCTCATTCAGGACATCTCTTCCATCCCCAGCAGAGGGCACTTGGAGAGCACGTCTGATTTGGTCGTGGACTCCACCTACTACACCAGTTTTTACCAGCCATCCCTGTATCCTTACTATAACAACCTGTACAACTACTCCCAGTACCAAATGGCAGTGGCTGGTGAGCCTTCCTCAAGTGAGACAGGGGGTGCAATTGTAGGGCCGGCCATGAAAAACAGCCTTCGAAGCCTCCCAGCAACATACATGCCAAGCCAGTCAGGAAAACAATGGCAGGTATGATGTTACAGAGGTATTAAGTGGCAGAGTGAGATGGAGGATGAGCTGTTTCTTAGGCCTGATAATGACTTCGTGTGTATGGTTTCATGATGGTGCAAAACCAGAACTAGAGTACAGGATGGTATTAGCAAACAGCCAAAATGAGTGGTTTTGATGTAGTACAATGAAAACAATGGCGTAGGTATAGGTAGGCCACCACAGACATGGGTGAAGGGCACCCACTTGACGTTATGTTCTGATTTACATCGTAGTAGATTATGAGCTGTTCTCCAGAATCACGCAGCATAACATCCCGGGAGCTTCAAGCATCATTTCTTAGAGGCTTTGCTCTCCAGGAACCTGTTTGTTTTAATATATTTCAGCTTTCACCTCCAAAGCAGTGAAGTGACCCATCCTATGAGGCCCAAGGGATCATGTTATTCTGCAGGGGTTGACGGCAGTCATTTGAACATGGTGTAGGGTGTTACTAAGGGTGTGTTCTGGTAATGTCCTCTTCTGGACTTGGGATTTCAGCTTGGGTAATTAAAGTCAAAGGCTGTGTCTAACAGGTTAGCAGCAGAGCTTTTTATTTCCCGTCTTGGTATTGTGTCAGTTAAGGGATAAGTCCAAGTGAGGCATCTTACTCTAGGACTAGGATAACCATGCCCTCCAACTCACTACCAGTAGAAGACTGGAGGAAAGAGGAGACCTATCAAAGCAGGGGATTGCTGACAAAATAGGGGAAGTCTTTCCAGTGACCCTGAGTGCCATGTTTGGCCTTGGGCTGCAGTTGTGCCTTTTCTGTCTGAAATTAAACTTGGAAGTTGCATCCTTTGAGCCTGCATATGTCTGTGTCTCTTGTCTGAGGGCACACGAAGGCAGACCTCTCCTGTAGGGCATCAGAAGAGGGCAAGGTTCCATCTCCAAAGGCTCTGCTGTGAAACCACACAACACAGAAAGATGAAATGTCCACCAAAGCCTCCTTTCTGACGGGAAGAGTTGGTGTTTCCCTTTGCTGACAGAATTTCTCTGGCGATTCTGGCACAGGGAACAACTTTCAAAGAGCATTTCAGCTTCTGATACTGAGAAGCTGGAGCTGAGACCATGGCCATTGCAATTACTGCCAGTCCACATCACCTTAAGTGAGGCTTTACCAGCATTAGACACCTTTTTTCGTGAAAAGGTCCTTCTGAAAAGGAGGGGTCTTGTGGGGCAACAGCCGCTGGGGCCATGCATGAACCATAGAATCACAGAATGGCTCAGGTTGGAAGGGACCTTAAATATCACCTAACTCCAACCCTTCTGCCATAGACAGGGTTGCCACCCACTAGATCAGGTTGGCCAAGTCCCCATCCAGCCTGGCCTTGAACACCTCCAAGGGTGGGGCATCCACAGCTTCTCTGGGCAGCCTGTGCCGGTGCCTCACCACCTCTTCATTCTGAGTGAAGAATTTCCTCCTTATATCTAGTCTACATCTATACTCTTTTAGTTTAAGACCATTGCCCTTTGTCCTATCATTATCTCCCCAAACAAAGAGTCCTTCTCCATCTTTTTTATAAGACCTCCTTGAGTATTGAAAGGTCACAGTGAGGTTCTCCCTGAAGCCTTCTCTTCTCCAGGCTGAGTATCTCCAGCTCTCTCAGCCTTTCTTCATAGGAGAGGTGCTCCAGCCCTCTGGTTATCTTTGTAGCCCTTCTTTGGATGCATTCTAACAGGTTTCATTCTAACATGTTTCTAACATGTTTCTTGTGCTGAGGGCCCCAGACCTGGATGCAGCACTCCAGGTGGGTGGGACCTCACAAGGGCAGAGCAGAGGGGCACAATCCCCTCCCTCCACCTGCTGCCCACTCCTCTGTTGGTGCAACCCAGCACACAGTTGGCCTTCTGGGCTGCAAGCACACACTGCTGGCTCATGTCAAGCCTTTTGTCCACCAGAACCCCCCAAAGCCCTTCAGGGCCCCCTTCAGGGCTGCTGTCAATGAGTTCTTCTCCCAGTTTGTACTCTGGTCTGGGATTGCCCTGACCCAGGTGCAGCACCTTGCACTTGGACTTGTTGAACTTTATTAGGTTCACATGGGCCCACTTCTCCAGCCTGTTCAGGTCCCTTTGAATAGCATCTCTTCCTTCTTTGGTATCCACTGCACCACTCAGCTTGGTGTCATCTCCAAACTTGCTGAGGGTGCACTCAATCCCATTGTCTGTGTCATTGATGACCGAAAAGCACCGGTCCCAAGACAGACCCCTGAGGAACTACGCTTGTCAGCAGTCTTCACCTAGACATAGAGCCATTGACCACTACTCTCTAGGTGTGGCCATCAAACCAATTCCTTATTCCCCAGTTGGTCCACCCTTCAAATCTATATCTTTCCAGTAGAGATTAGGATGTTGTGTGGGACTGTGTCAAAGGCCTTACACAAGTCCAAGTAGATGACATGAGTCCTGTCTTGTCGACTAATAAAGTCATTACATCATAGAAGGCCACCAGATTGTGCCACCAGGCACAATGTACCCTTGGTGAAGCCATGCTGGCTGTCCTGGATCACCTCCTTGTCCTGCACAAGCCTTGACATTGCCTCTGGGAGTATCTATGCCATGATCTTCCCAGGCACAGGGATGAGGCTCATAGATCTGTAGTTCCCTGGGTCTTCCTTTCTAACCTTTTTAAAAATGGGAGTAATGTTTCCCTTTTTCTAGTCATTGGGACTTCACCTGACTGCCATGATTTTTCAAACATGATGGAGAGGGGCTTGGCAACTGCATCAGCCAGTTCCCTCAGGACCCTGCTGATGCATGGCATCAGGCTTTGTAGACTTGTAGTTAAGTTGTGTCAGGAGGTCCCGAATGTGCTCCTCACTTAGAGTAAGAGGGACTCTGCACCCCTAGCCCCCATTTCTGTACTCTGTCCAGGGCACATGGCCCTGTTTCCACTGTTTGTGCATGTCTTTAGCCTAAGTTTGACCAGCAGATCCTTACTCAACTATACCTTCCCTGCTTGATTTATTACAGGTGGGAATAGAGAGCTCTTGCACTCAAAGGAAAATATCCTTAAATAGTTGCCAGCTCTGATCAGATCCTATGTTTCTAATCAATTGGTCTGCTTGTTCCCTTCAATATTGATCCCTACTACTGGTAGGATGGAGGAAAACTCTACCTGTGTACCAGATCCTTCAGTCAATCGCCCAAAAGCCCTAAAGAATTTTAAAATCATGGCTTTGCAGCAGACTGCATTTGTTGTTATGTCCTTGTCCATTTAGTGTTGTTTCATGTCCCCTTCTCAAAATGAGTACAACTGTAGGGGGAAAAGAGCTGTCTCCCTTCCTTCCACTGTGTTGAACCACACCACAAAGGTGGCTTCACCACCGTTTCAGTTAGATTAGTTGGTAGCATCTTCTGTAGTTGCTGAATTTGGTCACCAGACCAGGGGGAAAAATAGTCAAGGCAAAAGTGTGAATAGGATTTTGTGTGTGGTAATGAAGCAAGGTGCCAATGCTTTTTTAAGTTTAATTTTGGTTCATTGGGTTAATGTAGCACATCATAACAGAGCATTTCAGATTGAAAGTTACTTCTTCTGAAGCTTTTGCAGGATGTTACAGTAGGAAGAGCCTACTGTGGAGCTGATGATAGGAGACGTCACAATACAAATGAAAGTTTGCAGGATTTGTGCTGTGAAAGTTCTTGCAGGGTTAGTCCCATGCTTCACAATTCCTCCAAAAAATAGAAACTTCTTTGATTTTATTTTCTTGAAAAAAAATGAAAATAACTTATATGTATTATTTGTATGGATAGTGCACAGTGTTTGAGGAAGGGACCCTTGAAAATATGTTATAATACATTGAACCTAGGATTGAAAGTGGTGTTCTTTTAGTTCTGTTATCATCATCACAAAGAGATTCTTCACTGAGAGGGTTGTTGCACACTGGAACAGGCTCCCCAGGAAAGTAGTCACTGCATCAAGCTTGTCTGTGATTCTGTGATCTTATATTCTATGATCTTATACTCTAATTTGAAGCTAAACTGTATGTGTAAGAAGTCCAGACCTATGGGGCCCTTTGGCTCATTGTTTCTTGACATCTACCTAACTTCTGACATTTATCATTAGTTTATAATCTGAGTGAGTATCCCATGTGTTTTATATATACAACTGTACTTGTTTTTGTGGAGACCCCTTAAAGAAATAAATGCAATTATGTATTTTCCATTCATTTTATTCTTGTCTTGCAGAATCTGTAAATAACTTGTAGTTAAGCACTGCTCAAATTAGTGGGATAGCACAGAAGATGTGATTGGGGGGGCGGGGGGGGAGGGAGGGGGACTGTTTTACCAGCAGGCTCAAAGCAGTGGGTGTTTATTCTCACTTTGTGGGATGTATAGTGTAGTTCCATTCATCTCTGTGTGAATTTACTTTCACCTGAGGTTTGAATGTATCCTGGGCAAACCTTTTGGGATCTTTGAGTGCTGTTCTGATGAGAAGTCTGTGCAGAGGGCATAGAGGCAGTACGTCCTGCCTGCCGCAGTGACATCTCCCCAGCTTCTAAATGGCCTGAACCCAGAACCCGTGTCTCCTGCTCAGTAGTGTGGAGTGTGGTTCAAGGTCAGTGTACCTTAAAAGATTTTTCTTAGAGACTGATCTGCAAGGAAGGTTGTTATTGCTGGAAGAGTTACGAATCATGGGATTTGCGTGGTATTATGGCAGCATAACATTGCACAAATAATCATAAAAAGTTTTACAGTGAGAGCTAGACTAGATAATACTTGATGGCCGTGGGTGCAGTGATGCTGAGACTGTAAAACCCTTCATGGCCCTGAAGAGGTTTTGTTGTAAGGAGAATGAGCTGCTGCATATGGTTAAACGTTGATTCTGCACACAGAAGGCTACCAGCAAGGCAAGATTGTAGAAATGTGGTACTTAATGGAGAAAGATGAATGAGTTTCACTGCCAAGTACAGTAAGGGGTTTCAGGAGAGTCTCAAAGCACAATCCACAAAGAGGAGCCTTGCTTAGACCTTGAAGGGGTTTGCTTCCAAACTTACGTGGGCTGTTTCCTTCTAGAGAAAACACATAGCTGTGTGTACACTGGTATTTTTGCTGGACTGCCTGTACTGACTGGGTTACTTTTTTATGTAGACGTGTTTTCTTAACCGGTCTTCCAGTAATAGTGAGTCTGCTTGTGTAGTTGGTAGTGCTATAACTGCTCTGGTTAAGGTTTTTGATTTTCTGCTCCTTTGCTAAAACAAAAGCTGTGCAATGCCTATCGTAGTAGTAAGTGTGAGCCCAGAGGAGGGTTTTGTGCTGGTACAAGCCAGCCATGTGCTCACAGGAAGGTTCTCCTGGCTCAGGCAGTGCAGATAAGACCCCTGCCTTCTCTAGGCTCTGTTGGTGGAGGCTTGCTTGTCCTGGAACAATTGCATCCAGACAAGGAGAACTGCATACTTACAGTAATGTAACATCTGGGTGTAGACGGGGCCTTCAGCAGCCTGGCAGTCTGCTGTTTGAGGATTTAGGGAGCAAGGGAGAAAAGCTGGGGAGGAAACGTGTGAGTGTGTGTGGGATGGGATGAGGATTAATGCATCATTGAGCCCTGGCAAATAAACTGAATCACTGAATCTTTAATGTAGATTAATGTCAGATTTCATTAGTCTTTGTTCTTTGCAGAGAGACTCGTGTACTTGAGTGAATTTGCCAAGGTACATGTTTCCGAGGCACTTCTCTGTAGGTTTTATTCATCTATATATAATTTCCCCAGAAGCTGTATCCATCATGATTTGATAAGCATAATGAAGACAACAGTCTTGGCTGAGACACTTAGATTCTGATGCTTCTGCCAGCTCCGAGGCTCAGCATTGCATCTTAAGAAAACGCAGGCTTAGGTCTGAGAGGAAACATAGCAGATGTGGTGGTTACTCTATGTCTCCTTAACTCTGCTTCTCAGGAAGCAACTGGACCCTCCCTTGAAGCTCTAGTAATTGTTTGTTATGACAGGAATTTATATGCATTCAATCCAATTAACAGTTAAATGAATTCACCAGCATTAGGATGGCAAAACAGAGCACATTAATGTATAGTGGAAGCTGGTGCTGCTGGCATTGCTCTGGTGACCTGTTTAGGGACAGCAACTGGAAAACGCTGAGGTGGCTGCAGCCTTTTTTTTTTTTTTTTACTGCAACAAAAATAAAACTTGAATGTTAAAGTCCAGATCTAATCAGGTTTAAGTTCTCCAGGGTGGCAATGAAACTGCTGGCATGTGACTCGCAGCATAAGGATAACCGTGACTCCTTCTGCGTTGGTATCCTCCCCAAAAAGCGTTAAAACTTTTCTGGTTCCTGCAGCTGGACCATTAGAGGGCTGCAAGATGCAGAATGTGTCCCCCACACCTGTAGGCCACTGGTGTTTACTCCAGTAACCCCAGGGATCCTTCTTTGGGCAAAGGTGAAGGTTGGCTAAGAGGCTCTGGGCAAATGTCAGAATTTCATGTAGTTTCTGCTTCATGCTGAGTTGTTTTTTGTTGTTGTTGTTGTTGTTGTGTTGTTTTTTGTTTGTTTTGTTTCTGTTTTCTTTTCGCTTTAATGCAGCTTGTCAAATCAGTATTTTCAATTCCAGAACCTGTTTTTTTCTGTTCTTTCCTTAAACCCAGTTAGAGCAAAGACATGAAATTCCTATTGGTGAGAGTCAGACTGAGAAGTTCTAACTCATTTTCTAAGAAGGAAGTTATGTTTGCCATTTGGAAGTGAAATCAGTTCACACTGTTGACTTAGAGAAATGTCTTTTAAGAATTTTGTAAAAAGTAGCAGAGATTCAAATACGGCTACTATTGCACGTGGCTGTGGTAGGGCAACTAGCAGTTTGAACTTTTGAGTAAAGAATATTGCCCCTTTCAACTTGCACAACCTGTTTCTGGCACAGTTTTTTTCCTCCCATAAGCCTGGCCTTCTTACAGTAGTGCGTGGACTGACTCTTCTGGTGTAAAATGTGTAAATGTACGTGTGGGTGCATGTGTTTAAATATATACACATTGTGCAAGTCACCCGACACAATCCCAGTTTTATGCGTAAGCAGTGTATTATATACTGTATTCATAACATACCCTTCACACTACAGATTTATGCTAAAAGTATCCTAATGTTTCTGACAGCTCATGTGTGACATGAATGTAATCCATATTTCTTGGAGGAGCTAATCTAAGCGGTTTATTTTCCGATACTGCTGATAGGGCTATATCTCTTGATGTCACAGCAGTTGAGATTCTGATGGTAACATATTGTTTATGGGTCACTGCCTTTGTCTCAAAGAATAGGTTGGAACAGAATAGCAAAGGTTAATTAAGTTTGTCTATCAAGGAGGGACAGATATAGATGTCTCTTGTATTTTCTATGCTAGAATCAAAGGAAGTCAAGACAGAGTGTGATAGTCTCTTTTTCCTTGTGCTATAAAATATGCTTACTTGGTTTTAGGAATGAAACAAAACCACCTTGAGCAGTGCAAGTGCAGCAGCAGTTGTGAGGGGTCAGCTCTCAGGCGGTAGCATTACCAGATGGGAGAGCAGTGGCCACCCTGCTTTACATCTTGGGAAACTGAGGCACAGAGTTGTTTGGTGGCTTGCCCAAGGTCACACAGCCAGCAGGTGATGGACCAAGGGTCCTTAACATCCAAGTTTCTGCTCCAGTGTCCTGCTGTTGTATTCTTGCCTCACACTAAAAATTGACTTGTGAATTCTGTTTGCAAATGACTAAATGCAAAACCGAATTTTATGCCCCCTAAAATTGCCTTTTTTTTTTTTTTTTTTTTTAAGACCCAAGGAGGAGGATATGTTAAGACTCTTAACGGAGTCTCTCTGGTGTTTCAGTAATTTTGGGTTTTGTTCTAAGATAGCTGGTGGCAAGTCTTGGGTGACATGGACACACGGAAAACCTGGGCTAGGATGTCTTGGCTGAGTTCAGCTAAGTGGTAGTGATGATAGTTTGATTTCTTTTGTTGCTCAGAAATGCTTTGCAGTGCTTGCCACCCAGGATTAGCATCTGTGACCTCCCCCTACTTTTTCTTCTTGGGAATAACCCCCTCCCCAGTCAGGATCAGCTGCAGAGTGTTAAGGTGATAATGCTAAGTATAACACTGGCTTGCTCGCCAAGAGACTGCAGCTGGCTGCTCCTATGCATAAAAGAATTACCCATATGATGCTCTGTCTAAAATAAGTCATCTGGGAAGGGCAGCCCATTTGCTAGTCTCCAAGGCTGGAAGGAGAAATGAGCCACCAGGTGTGCCTGCCTTACCTCTTCTCTTTCTTAGATCTGGCCACCATCACTCCTCAACTCTTCCTCCACCAGGAGTACATTTAAAGGCTATGCAGATGCTGCCAGGAACATGGGAGGAGCAGCAGGACATCACTGTTGACAAACTTTTTTTGTTTTTTGCAGGACTCCCTGGAATGATCTGAACTGACACAGAAGCATCCTCTTTATGCTCCTCTGTTTTTTGATACATGTTCTGTCACTGCTGGACACTGCTGTAGAGCTGCACTGGCTGTTGTGCTCAGTGATTGACAAATCCTGCTTCCAGCTTGCCTGTGTGTGGACAAGCCATGGCTGCACCTTGGTTCCCCATAGAGGCTCTGCAAGTGAATTCCTCTGCAAGAGAGAATTCCTATCCTGCATGGTCTTTTTATTAGGCCATGTTTATTTCTTCATGGGTTCTTAGCATCCCATTGCTGCTTGCAGTACATCCTTTGAGTGGTTACGGAGTGCACACTGTGTTGTACAACTTAGAGCAACTTGTAAATATTGAATAGGCCAGATGTGCTTCTCAGGTGATCTGTGCCTTCCACGAAAGTCTGTGAGATACTTGGTGAATTGGTGGTTTTCAATTAAAACACCCTTCACCCTGCAGCTGGGGCAGAGCATGAGCAATGCTGGGCTAGAGGGGGTACTCTGGAATAAGTCAGAAACTCAGGTGTGCCCTGCAGAGTACGTGTCTGCTCAGGTCTGTCAGAGGGGGGGCAGTCAGCCTTTTGCACTGCAGCAGAATTGCTTCCTGTAGTCCTGGAGGTAAAGAGACAAATCCTAAGCTAGCAGTGCTGTGGAGCCAGGCACGGTACACAGCCACAGTCAGGTAACTCCTCCTGCTGCCAAGCTTGCAAAAGGAGAGGAGAGAGTGGGAGGACGTGTCTGGGGTTGCTTGAGATGCTGCTGTGGTGTCTGCTGGAAGGCAGAGTACTCAGAATTTGTGTTGTGCCCTTCTCTTCCTCAGCATTTCCTCACCCAAAGCATGCCTTGTTGTTGTGGCACATAGCCAGCAGTGATGCTGACTGGCATGGCTGGTGGGACCATTCCAGCCCTTACCTATTTTGGCCTCACTGGGGCTGATGAGGAAGGCAGGAGAAGATGGCAGAGGGCTAGGCACCTCATTCTGTGATACATGCGTGACCTGGAGCCGAGACCCTGCAGTTCCCTCAGGAGGTGACCCAGGAGGATCCCCAGCTGGGCACCTGGCTCCCGCCTTCAGAGAGGTGCACTGCACTGAACGAGAAATGATCCAAATAGTCCAAGGCCTCCCCTGGACTATTTGCATCTCCTGTTCTAGCTGTAGCACCCCAAAATGTGAAGGGACACTGCAGAGCAGCAGGAGTTAATACAGAGCAAGTGCCCCTTCTCTCTGGGTAATCATCTCCTAAGCCCCCTTTTTAATGCAGCACTAAGGTCAAGAATTTTTACGACTGGTTGTTTTTTTATTGTTACTGTAAAATAGGATTGCTAAGCACTATAAAAAGGAAACCTTATGGTTCAGATTTACTGTGGTGTGTATTCTAAACAGTTTAATAAAACAAAACCAAAAGCTTTTAGATTTTCTTCAGTGGTTAATACACAGCATATTCTTTGCAGAGCCGAGCCTCTGGCTGTCGGTCGAACTGTGGTTCATAGACTTGGTGTGGGTAATAAGATTATAAAACATGTCTCTTGCTAGCCAGCTACCACACACTAATAATAATAGTAGTAATAATTCATTGAATCCAGAGATTTTAGGTGAATTGTTTTTTAAGAAACGGAGAAAAAAACCTAAAATAAAAGGTTTGAAAGGAAACAGGTCACTGCATATGCTCTACAGAGAAAAGAAACAAACACACAATCATTTCAGTGCCAGGGAGCTATTCCTTCATTTTGTTACAGCTAAAATAATACTGTCTCCATCAGGTGACCTTTTTTTAGTTGTATGTGTACACACATGCATGTATGGGAGGGTGAGGTGAAGATCTGAGAATGGGATGCTGCTCATAGTCCTGCCCCAGCAAGGGCAGTAAGACCGTCTGTGTAAAAATGCAGGCAGAGGGGACTTTGTTAACTTTTTTTTTTCAGCACTTCTAGAACCATTGAGCTTTATGGGAGTGCAGATTCAGAATGACCTTTGCACCAAGTTTTTGGGCAGTTTATACTGCCAATCCATAATTTTAGGGCAGTGGCAGCCTGGGTTTTGCTGAAGAAGCATGTGAGAAGGCATGGTTGCCTGTTTCCAGGAGGAGACTGCCCTTGTCAGAGCAGCAGAGGGGACCTCAGTGTCTTGCTGGAGTTCAGACTCCCTTGAAACTCACCACAAACTCCACTCCAAACAAACCGGGATGTTCCCTTTTGTCTTGGAGAGTCCCAGGGGGATTTTATGTGATTTGGACCACTTTATTTCCCATCTGGCAGTTTTAGTACTAAAGATAGTTTTGAATACTGAATTAGCAAGGGACCACCGTCCACAACAGATCAGCTGTCTGCATCGTCTGCTCTTCAGCTCTGCATTTCTCTGCCTCTGATGGAGCAAGATGGGAGACGTGGCTGAGTGGGACCTGTAGGTGCAGTGGTAATGCAGGCAGAGCTCCTCTTCAGCCAGTGAGACACAGGCCAAAAGGTCTGTTGAGCACTTTGCCTTGCAGAGGTGCTGTATAATGGCACAGCTTCATGTCCTTTACTTTTGGCATAGCTGCCTTTTTCCCTGGTACAAAGCTATCATTTTTTCTCTGCCCAGAAGCTTTCCATCTTACAATCATTCACTGCCCAGCAAACTTAGGGAGACTAGATGGTATTAACTTTCCTTTTGAAGACCATCTTCTTGCACAGATTTTGGCTACTTCTTTTTGAGTATTATAGCCATGTTACATTGTAGAGCTTTGGAACAAATAATAGTAGATGGTAGGCCTTTTGTAAAACGAAAATTAAAAAAGCATTGCTGCCTCTCCAGGGAGATTAGTTTGGGTCATTTGAGGGTGTTGAGTAAGACAAACCTTGATTTCTGAGTACTGCCAACTTGGCTGCTGAGTCTGGGAGGGAGAAGGGGCTGTCTGATCATTCACACACTGAGCTGACACAGCTGACTTGCTTGTGTCCACTTGTGGCTCCACTGCAAACTTGCTGTGTAGTCTGCCTACAGCTTGATTTGTCTGTAAATGCAGATTTTTATTTCCCCATCTCATTTGTTTTTAAGAGAAGTGGTGTGTGTTTGTGTGTGTGTCACATGCTCACATTCAGTTGAGTGTGTCCTGAGCGAGCTGGGAGGTTGAACTGTCTCCCGAGTCCATCCTGCGGGCTCCTGGTGGAGAGCTACCACTGGTCTGAGGCATGTTGGTCTACTTGGAGGTCTTAGCAGTGAATATTATATGTTTTTGTGCCAGATATAGGTTTAACTTAGATAAGGTAAATCAGCTTGTCCTCATGCTGTTTTTGCTGCTGCTAGATCACTTAATAGGACTGGGTCTGCTCGCTGGAGCTGGGTGGTGTGGACGCACCTTCAGCCAACCACAGCAAAAATCCAGGGCTGATGTGTTGGGATTTGGCTTCTCTTCTGCCCTCCGTGGTCTCCCTCAAGGATGTGTGCCTGTGGGCAGCAGGGTGTGGGTACAGTGCTGAGGCTCAGCTTTGGTATGTGTTGTGATCCTGTCTCCACAGGCGAAGGGGATGGAGAACCGCCATGCCATGAGCTCCCAGTACAGGATGTGCTCCTACCACCCACCTGCTTCTTACCTGGGCCAGGGGATTGGCACTCCGGCGTGCGTCCCGCAGATCCTGACCTCAGAGGACATCCCCTCGTACTCAGAGTCAAAAGTGAGAGGTAAGTGCACACACCGGGGCTTCTGGCACCATTTTGACTTGGAACAGGCATCCTCACAACATGGGTGGGTGATGGGAGGGAAGTTACTTGGCAGACAGTAGCTGCCAAAGTCTGCGAGAGGTGCCTGGTTTCAGAAAGGCTTTCAGGGCAGTTGTGAAGTAGGAGTGCTACTGTACGGTAATATAAGCATGTATTTAAGAAGTCTCATCATTCAGGAGAGCAGTTGGTTGATACTGTTCTGCTCCAGCATATATTCCTGAAATTGTACAATGAGACCCTTGAAACAGCTGTCTGAGCTCACTGCATGGCTCTCTCACAAGAAAGATGCCCAGTTAAAAGTTATCTTTTGTCTCTTTTCTGCTCAGAAATTCTGTTTGCTATTTCTCTCTCAGGATCCCCAAGCCTTCCACTGAGCCTCCACTGTCCTGTTCTTTCTGAACCACACGTGGAAACTATTCCTGTATCCCATCCATATCACAGATTCATCTTGTTTGCTTTCAAACTTAGCACACCATACTACTTCACGTAAAACTACTGCAGATAAATCTGCCTTTTTATATCCCGTGTTCTCGGCCATCCCAAATATTACTGTAATCTGCAGTAATTTTTAGGAAGGAGTTTGTGAATTTACACTGAGGTTTTCTGATAATGTTTCTCTTGCTTCTTTGTTCTTCTGCTCTGTTAGCAGGTAGAGTACAGATATTAGAATGTCTCTGCTGGAGCAGACCAAACCCTATTTAGCTGCTTCCGTGTCCCTGGAACAGGCCAGTAATGCATAATCGAGAAACAGAGAAATAGCAGGGTGTTCCTACTTCATATGTCCAAAATTCTCACAGTGCTACTGCATCTGAAGCTTCTGGACTATCCTATTCAGTTACCCGCAGCAGACCTGCATTCCATGAACTGAGCTAATCCTTCCAGACGCTCTTCACGCTTTTTATCTGTCTGTAGCAAAGAACTTGGCAGTTTAATTTGGTGTGGTTGGGAAGTATTTAATTTTCTTTATTTTATACCTGACAATTCTTTGTGCTATTTATTCTGTGTGTGGAGTGACAGCACTGACAACAGCACCTAGCCTCATTTGCTTCTCTGATGCACATGTACATTGAAGTGAATCTTCTGTTGGCACACGTGTGCTGAGTCTTTTCTTACATCTGATGAAAAGATGCATGTTATGCAGGTCCCATATCTGTTTTCAGTCATGGCTTTTTTGTTGCTGATGTTCTGGTGTCTGTTTCATTTGTTTTGTGGTGAAAAACATGGTTGCAGTTAAGTCACCGTAAGGACTGAAATGAAGCTTTGGAAGGTGAAGTACATTTAAGTCATATCTATGGCTGGTGTAAATCAGCGTTGAGCCCTTGAATTCAGTAACTCCACAATGATTTATACTGAAGAGGTGGCTGCTGTTTCAGAGTGGCTGTTTTCTGAAAGTCTTCCAACTAAATACGACGTATTAGATAGATGAAGAAACAACACATGGTGTGATAAAACCTTAGACTTTTTCTCCTTTTCCAGTAGTTCTAAATGGCTTAGAGAAATCAGTGATCCTTGGTTCATTTTCCTTCTCTTTTCTTCAATTTTATTTTCTTCCTTCTTCTCTGACCACCATTGAGCAATGACGTCTTTCTTTCTGCTGATTGGTCCAAGAAGCACTTGGCTTTATGCTCAACTGCAGTTGACACTTTTTCTTGCATCCATCACTACTAACTCACTAAGAAGTCTTACCAGTTGAGTGTTCTTACAAATAGACAAAAGACCTTATACCCTTTGTTCCCAAATGCACTTCAGTAATTTTTCATCACTCCAGAAAAAAAGTTGTGCGTAATGTGCCACTGATTTTTAAACTGCATAAATACTGTATTTTCAATAATCCTTGACTGCTTCTCCAGACAGTATTCCACACACAGATATTGTTCCCTAAGTTACACCATCAATCAGAAACCGACAAGCAGTGAGATGTAATTTACTGAGATCAAACAGCATTTTCCAGACTCTGAAGAAGTGTTTTTCCATAGCAGGGAGGTAGTGGGTGAAAGAGGCACAAATATTTTTGTGAGAAAGTTGAGCCTGAGAACAAGACCATACCTGTTTCAGAGGCTTCTTAGAGGCATCCTCTTTTTTGTTGTGCTAGATCTTGGAGGAAATAACTGCTTTTACTTTTTCCATCTACAGACAAAGTAATATTCTCAGGCTGTTAGTCCATGATTTACACTCCCAGGACATATTCCTCTTGATGGTTTTCCTCAGAGAGTTTGAGGCTTTCTGCCCCTTCATTGTCATTTGTGTGGATGCTGTCAGCCAGCAGGCTGTGGGCTGTAGAAGCCCGGAGGTACTATCCATGCTGCAAATGTTGTCTCAAATAACAGACACATTCTTACCATCTCTCCACTGATGGTTGGACTGAGCTTTGTACAGTGCCTGCTTGATATGAAGCCTGGTGGCTTGTTTCTGCAGGGTTAGAGATTGCTACTTCTTGAAGACAACTCTAGGGAATCACAGAATCACAGAATCACAGAATTTCTAGGTTGGAAGAGACCTCAAGATCATCGAGTCCAACCTCTAACCTAACACTAACAGTCCCCACTAAACCATATCCCTAAGCTCTACGAATGTGAGCAAGCAAGTCGTATTTTACTAATTCTTCCTTTTCTGTGCTTGAAATAGCAACCATGCTCAGAGCCATGTTTTCTTTCTAACTATACATAGTGATAGATTTTAGGTCCAGAAGGTAACATTAGGATCATCTAGTCTTACCTGCTGCATAATGGAGACTGTACAATTTCACCTTATAGCTCCTCTAGCAAACTCAGAACTATTTTTTTAAGATGTGTTCCCATAGACTTGGTAATGCAGAAATTTTACAGGAAGGTAACAATGTGTTCGTAAGAGCAACAGGTCAACATAAAATAATAATTTTGCAGCCAAATTTTCAAAACTTCTGAGACCTGTATCTTTAACACAAATGGTTATTAAATTCCCAGTCACAAATCAGAGATATAATACACACAGTCTATTACTCAGACTTCAATTGTAACTTCAGGTTTATAGAGGTTTTGCCAGTTCATATATTATCTCAGTTAGTATTTCAGTCAGACCATTTCATTAATTTTGTTCTGCTAAGTTAACTGCCTGTTTAGACCAGTTATGTCGAAAGGGAGGAAAGATGAGCTAGCAGACCACTGATTTACACTTTCTTTGGTTTTGTTTTTTGTTTTTTTTTATGAATGATGTGAAATTCCCAGTAAGCTTCTGACATTTGTACATGAGGTCATACCGTGTTACAGTGTGTTGCATATCATAATGGACTGACATTTTCTGAATGGCAAAACACCATCACTCAACCTCCTTGCAATTTGAAGGTGTTCTAAGTGAAATGGTTTTGTTTCCAATGAGCACAGCTGCTACCCCTCTGGAAACTGGAAAAAAAAAGAGGAAAAAAAGAGGGACAAAAATAAGAGAAAACAGTGACAAATGGCAAAAGGGTGTTTTCAGAAGGCTCTCTTAGATCACCAGTTTGTAACATATATATAATAATTTCTGGATAGAAGAGGAATTTTGTACTCCCAAAACATTTTTCCTGTCTCTCTCTTTTTTTTTTTCCCATCTGGTATCTTGCTTTTTTTTTTATTTTTTTTTTTGTAATGAGCAATTAGAATAAAAGATATATGGGAGGTTGTTAACAATCCATGGGTATGCAGAGGATGCTTTAAAGGATGTTTCTGCTTTGCAAGCCAAGCTGAGAGCTCCTTGTGCAAGAGATGGAGCACAATACACAGCAGTCACAACAGGGTATTTTATCCCCAAGAACCAGGTGCCCTAGTCCCATTGATTTCTGTGGGGCAGTTTTCTGTGTTTTTTTTTCAAAGGATTATTTTCAGGTTCTGGTCAGTACACAGAATTGCCTCGTACCTTCTACTGGCTTTGGATCAGGCCCCTCCTGTGATCAGATTTGTGAAATATCTACACAAAACCTTGATTTGAGACATGAAGGTATGTGCTTAGATTGGGACTGGGTGCCCAGCTCTGGATTCTGTTTCCACTGAATAAGGGTGAGCATTTGCTTGGCTGTGGGAAGGTAGTTTCCAAGTTTGGGGCAGTTGCATAAAATCCCCAAGATTTAAATAAAAGAATGTAGAGAAGAAACATCCCTCTATTTGCAGACACCTTTGATTTCAAATTAATTATCTTGTCTTAACTTTAGCGTGGAGTAGAAACTGATCTTTGTCAGTATTTTCTGAGCTGTGTTTGTTCCAATGGTGAAAAAGGTGGTTTGCATTTAAACGTTGTTCTAGTTGCTGAACGGACTTGAATTTTTGTTTTCTGACACTGTCTCAGGGTAGCTGCAAACACATGTAATGAGGCACTGGAGCAGTGCTGTATTTGCAGCTTTAATGTAAAGCAGGAGCCATATAAAGCAGGAGCCTGAAACTCCTTCCAAACAAAAATGAGAAAAACTCATATGAAGTGTTCATTTTGATATGAAAAAGGTCAATGATTTTGTTTAAATCAGCAAACAGTGTTTTCCAAGGGAAAACATTTCAGGTAATATTTATTTTTATTTTCCAAGCAGAACAACTTCTAACACTTTCCAAACACTTTTCAATGAGTTATTCTTGCCTAGAAGCTAAACAACTGTTATCTCCAGTTTTACAGTTGTGGAAACTGAAGAATGGTGATTGAACAAGACACAGACTTCTCCGGGGTCCACATAATAGCTCCTGCTTCTGTCTGGTTGGATGCTGTATTGAAAATACTGCTGGGCCATTGGAGAAGATCGCCCAAACTATGGAGCAGCTCTGTAAAGAGTCTCCTCCAGTGGTTACACAGTCAAGGGGATGTTAGAAACAGTCTTCCTGATTAAGATGAAAAGTTCCATTTGACTAAAAAAAGTGTTGGAAAGTGAGGAAACCTATATGCCTGAAAAATGCAAGAGAGGTCCAGGCTAAGGATGTGTTTCTTCAGGATGGGCTGTAGTGTTGTGGTGGTTTTACTCGGGTGGGCGGCCGAGCTCCACCTCAGCCACTCTCTCACTCCCCCTCCTCAAAGGGAAAGGGGGAGAAAATACAATGCACAGGGCTCAAGGGTTGAGATAAAGACGGTGAGATCACTCAGCAATTATCGTGACAGGCTAAACAGACTCAAGAGTAGGGAAATAGTAAGAGATACTGGCTATTACTAACAAGCTAGAGAAGTGAGGGACAAAGGAAAGAAACCAAAAATGCTTCCACCTCATCCACCCTCTTCCACCTCCTCCCCCCACGTGGCACAGGGGAATGGGGGCTGTGGTCAGTCTATAGGACTTCATCTCCGCTGCTCCTTCTCTGTCACTCCCTGCCCCTGCTCCCTGCTCCCCATGGGGTCCCTCCAACGGGATGCCGTCCTTCCCGAACTGATCCTGCGGGGGCAGCCCACAGGCAGCAGATCTCCAAGCACTGCTCCCACACGGCTCTGTCCCACGGGGTCCATCCATCCCCCAGGAGCAAACTGCTCCAGCACGGGTCCCCCACGGGTGGGCGGCAGCTCCCCCCAGGCCCCCTGCTCCTGTGTGGGCTCCTCTCCACGGGCTGCAGCTCCGGCCCAGGGCCTGCTCCTGCTCCATGGGCCGCAGCCTCCTCCAGGCCACATCCACCTGCTCCACCGGGGGCTCCTCCACCCATGGGGGGGCTGCAGCGTGGAGATCTGCTCCATGTGGGACCCATGGGCTGCAGGGGGACAGCCTGCTCCACCAGAGGCCTCTCCACAGGCCGCAGGGGAACTGCTGCTGCCTGCCTGGAGCACCTCCTGCCCTCCTGCTGCACTCACCTGGGGGCTGCAGGGCTGCTTCTCGCTCCTCTCTCTCCCAGCTGCTGTGTGGCAGCGTGTTTTTTTTTTTTGTTTGTTTTTCCCTTTCTTGAACATGCTCTCACGGAGGCACAAACAACATCGCTTATTGGCTTGGTGCAGGTCAGCAGCAGGGCCCTTATCTAACATGGGGCAGCTTCTAGATTCTTCTCACAGAAGGCACCCCTATGGCCCCCTGCTACCAAAATCTTGCCATGTAAACCCACTACAAGTGTGTGAATGTTATGCTCCTTTTTCAGGTTTCATATGTACAGTATTCTTCCATGAAATCTGTGCCCTTAAGTGCTGTGCAAGATGAGTCATGTTCATAGTCAAAGAAGGCACCTGGCTGTAGGACCAAAGAGGTCAAGGAGTTCTGGTATGCAAAAGCTCTTCAAGCTTGTGTCCTTGCATTAGTACTGTTTTCTGTGGGCGTTCAAGCTACAGAGACAGCACACTGCAACAAAGCAGGCTGGTGTGGTATAGCTGAGAAATGACTCCAAAGAGCTGAAAATGTATTTACGAGCTCTGTATTTGCAGCCAGCAGATAAGATGTGCTCATGGAGCTATGCTGATAAAGCACTTAGAGAAGTGGGGCAGAGCAGTAAAAAACACCCCTCTGTCAGAGGGCTAGAACCAGTCTGAGTAAGCTGAGGAGAAGTTCTTGCAGTTCCACAGGGTCCAGGCATTGTCAAGTCTGAGATACTACTTTTTCTTCTTTTGCTCCTGTTCATCTTCAGCAGAGCACCAGCAGAAATGCATATTGGGTGTAGAGGGGCTTCAGCAGTATAATGTGTGGGGTATCATTTTACTCCTGGAATGGATGAATTTCAGCAGTATTTAGCTTGTGTGTTTTGCTTCTATCTGTGCATCTTTTGCTTAAAAACCATCCTCTGTTCAAGAGTATGCCATTCCTCAGGGATGAGGAACAAGCAGTGTTTGCTGTAACTTGACTGTATTTGCCACTAACTTTCCATCTCTTATCAAACTTTCAGAAGTAAATTTGAAATGAGACCAAAAGAGAAAGGAAGAAGTAATAATCTAAGCCTGCAGATCCTGAACAGTCAGTTCAAAGCTGTGTTTCTGTCGGCAGGTCATGTTATCTTTGGGTGGCTGTTGCATCTTTTTCGTGCATTCTCATTGTTGCTGTTCATAGTCCCAGACGGCTGTGCTGTGCACAGTGTCCTTTAGGTACTTGCTGTGAGGGTGCCAGGAAGGCTGGCAAAGTCTAAATTGATTCTCTAAGCCTTGGCTTACATTGCTGGTTGTGTATGTGGTGTAGACCACAGCCTCATCTATTCTTGCCTGCAGCAGTCTCATTTTTATGCAGGACTCTTGTAAAACACCAGTGTTTTGTGGCTTTCTTAGAACGGCAGGGTACAATATGTTTGGGGGCCATCAATATACATACATACACACGTGCATGTACATAAATATATATGCATATATATACACCCCTGATAAACAAATCTGCCATGTTCAGGCACTTCTGCCTGTCTTCACACAACCTGGATTGTAGGGATAGTCTGGAGTGAATTTGCTGTTAGTATGATGTGAGAACAAACTTCCGTGGAAGTCAGACAATGTGCTATTCTTTGATTACGTGGATCTTGAATAAGCTGCAACATCCTACAGACCTTTTAAGGCAGATGACGTTTTAACATGTCATTTTAATTTTCAATAAAAAGCTGAATTTTGAGCTTAGCTGACTACACAGTTGCTGGGTTTGTGCTGGGTTTGGTGATTATTTTTTTTTTAAATCAAGGAAGTTGCCAAGCTGCATTTGTGACATTCCTAATCATATTTCCTTGTTTCATTAGATGTAATAGCAGCTTTCAAAATAGATTTGAGAATGTGAGACATATTAATTATATACTCTGGCAGTCCATTTTACTGTATGTTTAAGCCTTTTTGTAAATTATTGGTCTGTGTTCTAACTGAGGTTGGCTTGGTGAAGATTTGACTAATATTAAAAGCAATTTATAAGGTCTGATGGATAGTGAAGGGAATTTATGAAAAGAAATGAGTTCAAACATTTGCTTACATCACATTCTGCTTTGGTTTATTCCTGATTCAAAGGCTTATTCTAGTAATTCCTCCTCAAAACGCAACTTTTATGTTCAGTTCACTGAAAATCACACAAATAAAAAAATGCATGCAGTGAAGCAACTTCTTGTTGTGCAGTTGCAGAATTACTTGTTTGATTCACGAGTTTTGCTGATTCATGCCAGGGCGAGTGATGAGCCCTGCTGCTTGCAGTGGGGGAAGATACTGGTCCCGTGGCAGGAGCATCTGAGCAGTCTGTATTTTTTGCTGTTTCCCCCCCCCCACGTCTGTTTTTGTAGAAATACATGTATTTATGGAGTGAGACCGTAGCATCCTCTAGGAGGAATGGTAAACTCTCATGAAAACTACATGCTTCTGTTTGCCCCAGCAAGAAAGCAGCCTGGAGCCTCAGGAAGCACAGCTGGACCCTGTTCACGCACACCAGCAAAGCCACCTTCACCCTGATGGGGGTCTGCAGCTGCTGAGCGCTGGAATAAAGGACTATCCCTGCTGTGCTCATGCTGCTGCACCAGCTCCTCATGCTGCAGCCTCAGCATCCCTCTGCAAGGCCATGCCTCCGCGTTGCCCTGAGATGAGCGATGGCCCTGGATGGCTTCCCTCTTTCTTAGCCCCTCCTGCAATTTAGACTGTATCAGAACTACAGGTTGAGGACCATGGGTTTACACCCACTGCAGCCCCAAACTTGGTTTCTGCTTGCTTCAGCTGCTTTCTGCGTGGGGCAGAGCATGCTACATCTGGCGAGGCTGCAGTTTATTTTCTTCGTGCTTTAGAGGATGTTGGATGCTTGTCTAAGAAAATCCACACAATCAGTTGAGCAGCATCCTTTTACACTGGGCGTGGGCTTGACACTGAGGTTTTATTACAGGACTTTTTCCCTTGCAAGCAGAAGTTTATGGAAATCATTAAACTTCACCATGAAGTGGCAAAGCAAATGAAGACATTTTGTTGCCACGGTGGTGATACCAGTGTGTGTACCTGGGCATGGCTTGTTATTGTAGAAAAAAAAGCAGTGAAACATGCCTCCCTGTTGCTTTGATGTGCAGGTGCATCCTTGTAGCTTGACTGGTTAAGAGAAGGGAGAAGTCTGTAGCTCTGTATTCTGTAGTCTTTTCTGCGTGTGAGGATTTACAGAGGATACTTCACCGTTCATGCCATCTTCTTAAAGAAGATGAGCTAAGCTAATTCCTTTGCAGCCTTTTCTGCTTAGATAAGGCACACCAATTACCAGCCCTTTGCAGATTGTGAGAAACTTTAGCAAAAGGTGCATTTGCTACTGAAAGGCCCCTGCAAGCAGTGTGGGATGGCTTAGCCGTCAGGAGGGAGGGGATGAGCTGATTGTGGCTCTTTGCAGGGGCATGTTGTTGCAGTCTGTGGCACTGCCCCCATGCCGGAGTGCTCTTAGGGAAAAAGGCGAGAATTTTCCCCACTGTCGAGCTCACTTGTGTGGAGTGAGGGCGTTACACCCTGTCGAAGGGTGATCTCCTGGCAGCAGGGATCAGAAGTAGCTGCTGAGAGGTGTCGGCTGGGGCCTGGGGGGCGGCTGCATGTCGGGCCTACCTGCAGGATGTGGGGTCAGCGCCGTGTGCCCCCTTTGTAAATGTGTGTGTTTGTACCTCAGGTGTAAATAATACTGGGGTATGCTGCCTGCACGTGATGTCTGTAACCCTGCAGGGCACAACTGGGGGGCGGCCGCCTAATGGGCTCTCTTAATTTAGCACCCATTAGCCTGGCCAGCCAGCATTTTTAATCCTGAGCCTCGGTGTAACCACGAGTTTATTTCCAGTGCTCCTCGCAGGCATAGCTTAGGCCAAGTACAAGTTGAATAACCTTCAGGAAAGCTGTGCTGTCCTTCTGTCGGCCGCTGTCTTTGAAAATTGCCTGCAGAGTTAGTGAGCAGGAACAGTTAAGATTTACAAACAATGATGAAGCTTGTCATGCATCTTTCACCATTCATCATCTGGGTGCCGTGGCTGGGCGGTGAAGTGTTCTTCATAAAAACCAGCTCAGTGTGAAATACACCTCGCAGCAATGTTTACTGCTCTGAAACTCGTCAGCAGCCCTTTATAGTAAATCCAGATTGCGATGTGACATTACAGTATATCATTGCAGAGCGCGCTGGGGTTTACACTAGGAATGAGTGCAGTTCACACCAGATGAGATGTCGAAATTGAGTTATGTAGGAATTTGGCTGTTATATGGGGATAGCTTTTGTTTTCTGAGGACTGAAAGTTAGCTTTATATATATAATATATATAATCTACACATACCTGTACCTGTGTGTGGGTGCATATATCGATATAGGTATATATATACATGGATATATAGATACACACACGCTATGCACACATTCTGTATACAAACACTGCGGATCTACAAAGAGATTTCTCTGACAAGACCTTGTCTTATTCTTATGCTATTTCTTAAAAGTATTTCAGTGTTTGTACATCAGTATTAGCATTTCAGTGAAGTAGCCTTTTATTTTCAAAAAACGCTGTTGAAAATACTGTTCTTTGAACATCACAGTTTTACAATTCCTGGCTAAGAATGAGGAGTGGGATTTTTAATTTTTGTTAATTACTTGTATTATCCACTTGGTTTGGGTTGACTGCTGTTTCGTAGGGTTGTGGCAGCAGATGCTAACACCGAATTCGTAGGACACAAAGCCAGGGGACCCGTGAAGCCTGCTGCATCTTTGGTGAAGGGGCAGGCGCGGGGCTGTGCTCAGCTGAGTCCCTGTGAGGCAGCTCAGCCCACGGGGCTGCTCCCAAGGTGCACAAATGGATGCAGCTGGATGTTGACAGCCAACACAGGGCTCAGGCCTGCCACTGCTTTTTTTCTGGTGAGTGCCTCCCAGAGCGTGGAAGGTACAACTTTGAGCAGAAGGTCCTGGGGGACTCTCTCAGAAACTTTAAAATATGGAAAAAGGAAAGTGTGTTTGATGGGCTGTATGTTGAAATGATAGAAGTTCTCCTGTCAACTAGTTTAGTCCCGTCAACCGCAGTGTTGACACAAGGTCACTAAGAAAAGAACAACATAAAATAAAATAGTAGATATTTTTGTCTAGCTACATAAGTTAAGAAATTAGTGTAAAATGTAACAAAGACATTTTGTGTATGAGTAAATTGCTGAGTCTTTAGAGATAAATCTACTGTCTGGAGCATCTGAGACATACTTGGAGTTAAACAGTAACATCCATGTGAACTGGAGAGCACACTGTGTTGATCACTCTACAGCCAAGGACAGTATCTTTCTTCTTTGGAGGTTCAGTACTTCAGTGGCAGTTAACCTGACCGAAAACAAGTGAAAGAAAGGATTGGGGATAAGCCAATAAAGTTTTTTGAGTGCTTCCTGTGGCATTGTTATTTCACTGTTATACTTCAAAACCTGGAAATGAACTCAAATTTCACTGTCTTTAGTGCTTTGACTGTTTGTCCTCTGTGTTTGAAGAGTAGCTGACGTGTTCTGGGCTCTTGACAGAAGTATTTTGGCTTTACTGCCTTGCTGTTCAACCAGCGGAAGAGGCGGAGTGTTTGAAATACTGTTGCATTTAATTTTAGATTTCTGGATTCCCCATTGAGTATTAAATATAGTACAGAAGTTGAAAAAGGAGTAGGACTGCAGTTGGCACTATCAAAGATAAGAGATAACTGTATTTCATTTGTCCTCCTCAGCTGTTTTCAGCTTCTCTAGTTTGAGCTTTGAGTACTAATTTTGCAGTGAAATCATACTTTTCTAGCTCAGAACATTTTCCACAAATGTGTTTATTGTTGCTAATTGTTTCTTTGATTTTTTATGCCTTTGTTAAAAAATTGTGAAGTTTACATTTCAGCCTGCTGCTGGCAGCATGAGGCTAAAGCTTCAGGTACACTGATCATATACGCATGCAGGCTTCCAGAAATACAAATAGTATTCAAAGCTTGTTCATATTCGTAATTAGTTCAATGATACAGTGTTAATCTCACCTATTTCTTCAGCAGAGACTTTAAAGGATCCAGCAAGGTTTCTTAGGGGTGATGTGGGGGTGAAAGGTTAGAAGCATTAAGCATTATTTACGAATTTGTTTACTTTCTCCTTTTATTTTGAGAGGGGAAAGTTTGGACGTCTTTTATGTTACTCTTGTGGCTTGAATTAGAGGCGTGCAGAGTAAAGCTGTCACTTATAACGTAGTGTTTTCAAGCTTCAGAATGTTGCATATAAAATCAAAGAAATGTATTTCTTCACTACCTTGACTGCTTTATGTACCCGTTCAGTTTCTAGTAACTTTGCTAAACTGCAGTCTTCAGATATATGTAGTAGGTAGTGGCTTGACATAGTGATGCTGTAATAACCTTAGGGAAGTAGAGGTCTTTATTAATAAGCATTCACGTACAAAACACTATTGTGGAGCTCATCTAATTCTCTACTCTTGTGGGTTGGTTTATTCCTCATATGGCATCTACTGTACGTAGATTTAAAGACAATTCTAGTAGTTGGGGCAAAAATTTGGAAAAATCCTCTGAAAAGGTGCCACGTAGAACAGGTGGGCTTGACGTATTTTGTGCAGTGAGTACTTCCATTTTTTGCTGCCCATACAAGTCCAAATTTGAGTTAATGGAGAAGTGATAGTTTGGACAAAAAAAATAAAATAAAATATCCTGTACACCAGGTTAAATCACTTAATTTAATGTTGCTTTCCCACACACATACAAAGGTCTTGTGATGGGGGTGACGTTTTCTTACAATGACCCTGCAGGGAAGCAAAGCAAACATGTCTATAGAGCACTATAAAAATAGTCCAGGAGGAAATTGCTCAGAATTGGGGGGGTGGGAAACATCACAAAAAAGCTAACAGTATGTTGGCTGATTATAATGACTGTCTTGTAGCATCCAGGAGTTGTCAATCATAGCTTAACGTTTATAGAAGTGAAAAGTCAATGTGTAGTTGTTTAATTTGACATGGCTCTTGGGTTGAGAAAGTGTAATCGCTGGAGGGGACAGTTAAGTAGCTGTGCTCCGTGTCAGCCTGTCTCGCTCCGACTACTGCACTAAACGCTTTCTTGATGAGCGATAGATTTGGTTAAATACCAGGATAATTGCTAGCTACAGCATCCAGCACTCTTTTAATGCCTTGTACTACATCTGTATTAGCTCTTGCCTGAGGCTGTTTGAGGTTTCTGCAGCAAAGAAGGCATGTATGTTCAATTACATTATTCTCCTTCGGTTTTTGAAGGGCAATTGTTGCAGAGCTAAATAGGTTGTAATAAATTACATTCCATTTCTTCCAAACCTGTTGCAGGAGGGCAGACATGCAAACGTTACAGCTGCTTTTTCCTTTTAAGTACCATTTTGTTAGTCTGCCACAACGTTAAACACAGAAGAAACTGTTTAGACAAAGTGGTTTTTTTTCATATGAAAAATGGAAAACTAACAGACTTTTAAAACTGTCTTGCAAAATTAGCGGACTCATTCTGCATGCTATAAAAGTATTTGCTGTTCCTTGCTGGGTTCACACATGTAAATAAAATTCCAGCACAAATGCATGCTCTTCCTCAGGGCACTTCATCAGATGGAACGGGACAGGGACTCAGCTCTCCCCTCCATAATTAGCCAGGTGTCAGCATTTCCATTGTATGAAGTGGTATCTTAAGGGGAAGGCTTGAAACATTGGCTCGAGGTGATCTAGTTGCCCACCGGTTGCCGCCAGTGGCTGCATGGGGCTGTGTAGTGATGCTGCGCTGCCTGGTGCAGCCCTGGCTCGCCAAGCATGCTCCTGCTGCATCAAGCACATGCCCGCAGCTCCATAACATCTCTCTGCAGTAACGCAGCACTCTGTGCTGAAAAGGCCTGCAGATCAGATTGCAATTCGCTTCAAAGGTGTTTGAAAGGGGTTTGTAGGGACAGAGGGGGACATTTGTGTCATGTTTGTCTTAAAAGTCTGAACAGATCTGGAAGAGGCATTGGATGTATCTTGAGCACTGAGTACATCATTTTGCCAGGATTCATTTTAAAATGTAAAGCAGAAAGAGAGGAAGCCAACTTGACGTTTAGAAAAAGAGCTCTAAGATCTTTGGTTTTGTTTCTATAGGATAGGCGTTCAACATTTTATCTATCTAACCACTTACTTAATATCAAATTTATTTCCCAATTTTCTGCAATTTTTTACGATACCTACATTACAAAATTTATTTTACAATGCCAGTTGTAAGGCTCCGTGCCTGATTCTTGTCCCACAGTGCCTGTTAAATCAATTAAGCTTCAGGGGTAGAAGGTTTTCATAAGGTCTGAATCACATCCCACATGCTGCGGGTAGCGTGTTTATTTACCCCACGCATAGCGCTAATCGTGTCTTAGGCTGTTGAAGTAAAAGCATGTTTTTAGTCCAGTTTGTCACCAGTTTTGTTTCTTTTCTGGACATGAAAGAAGAAGAAAAATCAATGAACTCCCTCTCCTGCTCCTTTATAAATCATTTTCCCTTTCAAGTTCTGTCTCAGAGCACTTGTAGACACTGCAAGGAATGTTTTATTTTCCCACCCTGAAACAACTGTTTACACTCAATTTTTTTAGCAGATTTTTGCATTGGCTTTTGGCTGTATAAAACACTTTTGATAAGGTGCAGTCTGAGACAGATTCAAGCTAGCTGTGTGCCCTTAAATATTGTTTCAAACCTCCTCAATACCACAAATCAAGACCTTGCTAATCTCAGTTTTTTTCTGCCTCCTCTCTTAGATAAATACAAACTTCTAGTTCATAAAACTACACCTACCAAGTCATATGTATTTTGTCCCAGCTCTTTGATGAGCCACATATGTTTCCAGGGACTTTAATTTGGTTGAACTCTGTCCCTAATACTTTCTAAGATGTAAATACTGCAAACAGGTTTGTGCAAACAGAAGAACCAACACTGGCCTGGTGAGTGGGGTCTGCTGTATGTTTTCTATCTGGATGCTTTTGCCTGAAGTGGCCCAAATGAAGCTGTAACTCCATAAAGTGTAGCTAAAAAGGAGTGGGGAGATAGGAATGTGGATTGGCCCTTATTTTGAAACTAATTACCCCTCCTCAGCCATGGCGCTGACCTCTGTACTTCTTTCTCTGAACTGTTCAGCTTGGGTCATGTTTGCAAGAGGTTCCTGGACATGCTAATCTGCATTTTCCTGCTTTTTTCAGTGCATTGAAAATCCTGCCTTCCCCAGCAGCCCAGAGCAGGTCCCTCTGTGTTCACTACACCTGCGACAGCATCAGCTGCCTGAGCTGGAAGGCCTTAGTGCTACCTAGGAAGGACTTTTATCTCCACAGAGCCCCTGCAGGAACTCCTCTTTCCCCAGGAGGGTGTGGAGGACCTCAGTTAGCTCTTGTCTGGGTAGACAGGTCCATCCAGCACAGTGGGTGTCACTGCTAAAGGAGAGTTTTGGATTAGGACCAGCTATGTTGGTAAGGTCCCAGCTGTCACCTGCTTTCCTTGTTGCATTCAGCTGCTGTGATAATCAGCTACCTGTATGGAGGGAGATGGACATTACCTTGCCTGCCTCATGTTCCAAAGGAGAGAAAAGGCACATTGTGGCCCTGAACAGCAACAGATAGTTGCTTTGTATGGTGCAAGCTCTCCTGCGTCCCTTGCACCCTCCACACTTCACGGCTTTGTGTCTGCAGTGAAATGCAGTGGGGCTGTATGACGTGGCAGAGGATGAGTTGCATTTTCTCCTCCCTTCCCTCCTTACCTGCTTACCTCCCCGCCCTGCCCTTCTAGTGCTGAATCAGTTTTATACTGCCTGGGGCTGACAGCAGCACTTTTTAAGTTAGCTGAGTGGTGTCAGAGTGGTCCTTCTGAAGACAAGCAGCCTTCCACACAGCCGTATGTGTCCAGATTTGCCCCCTTGACCCAAGGGACTACACTTCAATTTTTCTGTACAACATACAAAAGTAACAAAATACTGATTTTTTAAATTTTTTTTTCATTATGAACTTTTCTGCCACTTTAACATGCTGTAAGGTCCATCTTCCCAACTTCAGATCACGGCAAGTTAGGGCAAGGGAAACGCGTGCTGAAGATGTGGCAAGTACATTTGGGCCAGTTGTAGTCATCTCGGTAAGGCTGTGCTGGTGGTACCAGCAGCAGAGCTGGGCACGCACAGCACATGCCCATCAGCTCTGCACTGGAGCAGACCTTCAAAGGGTGGTCACACATGGTCAGCCAGAGGCTGGCCCCTCACCCCCAGGCAGGGGAAGTTTCTGTTGCACGCCAGCAGTTTGCAGTATGTATTTAATGCTGCTATTGTGTTCGTGGAAATAAATATAAATATAACGCAGTGGGTCTGTCGTAAGCCTAATGTTGTGTGAAACTTCATTTAACTTATTTGACTACCTCAGAAATGTTTTGTGTTCAGTTTTTGTCCCTATTTTCTCAAGTAGAGTGACTTATTGTGACAAGGTTCCTAAACTTCTGAGTGTATAAATCTCACTTTAAAATAAGTGGCAACATTTTTACTCTCTTTATGTATATGTCCATTGTTTGCTTCATATTTACCAATACTTGAACCATTTTACTGGAAGTCTGCTTGACTGGCTTCCAAATTAAAGTTCATATTAAAGAAATAGTAATGCCATGACAATATTAATTCACTTTAAAGCCTCCTGGGCTTTTTAACCTGCAGGTTCACCTGAATTCTAATCTACATGTGATAAGGCTTCTTCTTTCTTCTCTCCTATTCAATTTTGAGCACAGCTGTAGGGGAGTACAGTCTTGCTTATGCTGGAGTCAGTGACAAACCTCCTGCAGCTTGTGCTAGTATGGTATGAGTTGCAGGTCCTTCTTTGTCCCTTCCCAGCAGAGAAATTTACAGTGTAAGAGCATTAAGAAAAATCTATTATTGGCAAGTGAAAAATCTATTGTATCTACCATAACAGATCACTTTCATTAGACTTAGCATTTTCTCTGATTGTTTAGTAACCTCTTGATTTCCAAAAGCTTGCAAATCATGTCCAAAAAAATCTTTAAGCCATACAATACGGCACTTTTGCACTGAGCCAGTATTTTCTAACGTTAAGAATGTCATTGAGCCTGAAAGAGCTGAAGCCATCATTATTAGCTATTTGGTTACTCTTTGAGTATTATGACTGATGTCAACAGGCATGGATTTTGTCCTTGTTTTATAGATTGAAAATGAAAGTAAAAATGTAGAGATGTGACCAGAATTAAAGTTTACACTTACATGGCGAGTCCTGGTGTTACACGAACTGTGATAGCCTCTTTTTTTTTTTTCTTTTTTTTTTTTTCTCCTGATAAGCCAGTAGAGATTAACAGCCTTTCTGACCCAGTAGCTGGGAGATGGCCAGCCAAAACAGTGGTATGATTTCTGCATGAGACACCAAGATGCTTTAAGCAGGTATTAAAGCTCTTAGGATCCCATTTCCTTCTCTTAGTATAGCTACATCAGGGAAAAACCTTGTGCCTTTTGTGTGTGTGTGTCTTCACACGTATGCTGCTGCTCAATAACATTACTTTGAGTCTTGAATGCACTCCTTCCTTAAAAGTTAACATTGCTTTTCAAAAAAACGTTTTCCTGCCACAGCTATTTTAAATTGCAATGCATTTTCTAGGTAGGACACTTCATGCTTCTAGAGGTAGTTATTAACAAGGAACTTCTTGTTTAGTCAGGTTTTAAATATGTACTCCAAGGAAAACAAAAACAAATACGCTGTAGTGATGCCCAGAAAAAGGTGAGAAGGCAGAGTCACTAGCTGTCCCCTCTGGCTTGCAAGGTCTTTCCTTGAAACAGGGAACATACAGCCCCATGTCTGCTCATCCATTCCCTGCAGTGTCAACAGCAATCCCAGGAAGAAGCAGCAGGCAGCGCCTTGTCCCCTTGTTCTTAGGTCCTGCCGTGCTGCAGCCGTGGTGAGCACATGTGACTGAGTCACACAATTCTGGCCAGGGGCAGCTGGATTTCTGTTTCAGTGAGCTCTGTGTGGCATTGTCCCTGGGTTAGATGGTGCTGGGGACCTACAGGATGGCCTGTGTCACTGCCCCAAAGGAAACTGACAGAGAGCAGGCTCCACAAGATCCATGTCATGTCTCAAGGTTACGTGTGAAGGGAGGTGGCTGAGTGCAGGGGGATGACCGGGTGCTCTGTGCTTTAGAACTGGCTGGAAATTAGTCTGGTGAAAATTTTTGTGAGAGAAGAATCTCACCCACTGATTGTTTTTGCTAAAATCATGTGTTTCTGCAAAGTCACAGCAAGACATGGAAGATTCTGAGGGACATCTACCTGCTTTCCTTAATAAGTGCACATTGTTGGTGAGTCCTGTCCCTGGGCTTGCAGCTGTAAGGCAGCCTGTTGCTACGTAGCAGGTTTTTTTTTTTTAATGTACCACCTGTTTACATCTTCGTGTGGTCTCGCTGACCTGGATCTAAAAAGTGGATTGTTTCCTTTTCCACAAAAAAAAAAAAAAGGACTTTTCAGAAAGTGCATCCCATTTCGTGGACCTGGATTCGAAGGTAGTTGCACCAGCCCAAGGAGCCCCAAATCTCCTAGCCCCATAGCAAGGCAGTTTAGTGCAAAACTAGTCCTGGCAGGATAAAATGCCTGGGGTGGACATTTGGGCATGTGTACCGCCAGCTGGCAAAGCAACTAGATACTTCTCTTGAGAAGTGATTGATTTGTGCAATTCCAATCTTTTTTTTTTTTTTTTTTTTAAGAACAAAGTATTTAATTCCTACAAGAATAAGAAAAACAGTCCAGAAAGTGGGTTCAAAGACCTTTCTTTATTTTTTCTTTCTTCTCAGAGCTGCCTGTCTTTTGCTGGTCTTTGAATACTACACACCAGAGGCATCTTTTTGATGGAGAATCAGTCTTTGGTGTTGTGTGTGGAATAGAGAAGTATTATGTGACCTCCGGGAACAAAGAGATGAAAGGTCCCAGCTTTTTCACAGCCTTGTTACGTGATGAAGCAAACTGCTTCATTTCTCTGAGGTTCCCTGCTGCTCTTCAGCTGGTGGCAGATCTCCAAATCCCTCCATCCCTCACAGCCACTTTTTATACACCTTTCCTGGAAATCGATGGCTCTCTCATATGTTTGTGTGGCTGCTTTCTAATCTTGAATCTTGAAATGATTTTTTTTTTTCCAGGAAAAATTCCTTTCAAAAGCATTGTCCATCTCTTGGCCTTTGGTTTGGAGAGCAGCCATGCAAAGCATTGGGTCTGCCCAACAGCAGAGCATGTTCCCTGCCGTGGTGGACCATGAATATCTGAGGGAAGCAGGGATCTCTGAAAGTGTATCTGTTGGTGGTCATAGCATAGAATTGCAGCCCAAAGGACAGGCTTGTGCCTCTTTGTGGTAGTGGCAATGCAAAATAAAAGTGGCTGGATATTCTGCAGCAGCCATTTCTCCAGTGTAATTCCCTGTGTCAATGCACAAACACATGCACTGGACAACACAGGGGTTAAATAAGTAGCTGGAGAATGACAGTGAAGGAAAAAAGAGATGATTCTTTTTATTGTGATGCCTTCTCATTGGAAAGTTGCTACCGGGTTAAAAATACCTCAGATCTGTGACCCCAGCAAGCTTTTACCAGCTTGGCTTTGCACGTGGTCTTCAGACCATTCAAAGCAAGGATGCTCGTCTCAGCACACTTGCTCTTCCTGAAGATGTTTTTGTGAGATGGGTCCTTCACTCTTTGCCTTTCCTAGCCTTAGGCAGCAGCTTAGTCACATCAGGTGAGCTATAGAAAGTAACATTGGTAGTAGTGGAAAGTGTTGGTCAGTCAGTGCTGTTCTGCTGCGTGTCGTGCCTGCAGGAGTTCAGGGCAATTGCTTTGTAATTGGGTCATTTAGTTTTGAGGTAGGTTTTGGAACCTCAAAGAACAAAGCCTTGACTCCCAGAATGTCTTCCTTGCATCCTTCCTGTCCAATTGGACGTGGATGAGAAGTGGAAAGTCTTGTTTGATTGTTTCACATGTTATTTTAAGAGAATTTAAAGGCAGAGTTGAATGAGTTCAGCAAGAAGATATTTTCTTCAGCTTCTGGTTTCTAATTACACCAAGTTATAGCCCCGCCTTCTTAGTTGGTAAAAGTACAAGCATGAACTGGAAAAGAATGAGATAATCCGTGGTAAAGCATGCTGAATAAAGATCTCCATTCAGATCTTTACCTTTTATCCTGAGTTCCTAATGCCAAGAATTAATGCTATCTGAAAATACACAATGAATGTGCCCTACTGTGGGCATCTGAGATAATCCTAATTACTTTAAGTGTTAGTGAGAAGGGTAGGCATTTGAGAAGGAGAAAAGGGCTTTACAGTGAAATAGTATATCTGTGCTAAGAGGTACAGGCTGGACATGGTTTTGGTTCCAGTTCCTTAGGTGTGGTGTGTTTTTTGTATCAAAAGGCCACTCTGCTTGTTCTTGACACTTCTTGGAGCAGGGTAATTTCCATGGACATACATTTCTAGAATTGGACTGTTTCCCCCTGTGTTAGTGACATGCAAAGAAGAAAGGAAGTACGATTCCCATTTTACTTTGTTTTCTGCATTACAGAGATGTGAGGAGGGAGAGGACAAAGTTTTTTTAGATGAGCTCACAGAGAGTGGCAGAGAACTAAAAGATAGGTTCAATGAGTGTGTTCTGTGGTCAGAATCATAACTCACTGCAGCTTTAAAAATGTGACTGTGTTCAAAGGAAATCTTAAAAACACAGCTGATGAAAGTTGGCCTCAGTTTTCTGAAGGTTTTGCTGTGACCTAGCAGGAACACACCCAGCCACGGGCCCCTGACTGCTGGTACTTTTGACCTGCACAGACCAGAACACCAATGAGATGGGTCTCCTTGCACAGCTGATAAGTAAGATCTTCCTTTCTTCAACACTGGTTTCTTCATTCTAGAGTGAAACACTCAGTCCTCTATCTTTTCAAACAGTGCATGCATACTGCAAAGCCAGTTCAATGTGGATAGATCTGCTTTTTGACCTTTTGTCACTTAGCTCTGTGCAGAAAGAGATGAACATTTGCAGGGTTGGGCACTCCAAAGATGAGAGGTGGCAGAGTGGAGGTTGTTCGGGAGAGCTTGGCTTGGCCTTTCTGCATGTGTTTGCATTAGGATTTTACCAGGTCCATCTTGAGATGATGTACAGCAAAGTCAGGACAGAACCTAGCACTCCTGTTGGCACTTTCCTTCACAACAGGAAAATAATCTGTCTCTCTTCTGTCTTCCTCTGTAGCTGAGCCAGCCTTCATTCTGTTGGTTCTCTGGTTCTGAGTGCTGTTTTTGCAGGAGTAGCTGTTTATTTATTTATTATTATTTTTTCCCGAATGGTTTGTCAGGCAGCTGCCAAGGGTGCTGTGCTAGTTGATGTAGCTTGTCAGGCTGTTTACTGGTGGTAGGTGGCAGAGTCAGCCCTGCAGGGTCAATCTGAGCCATGGAGTGATGGGGTACTACCCAACTAGGAGTAAACAAGGCAGTGTTTTCAAACAGATTTCTACCCACGGTATTTCCACACCGTCCCATCAGAACACTGCCAGTCAGCCCCACTGTGTCTGGTTGTTGCATGGAGAAGACTGGCACCAGTCCTCAAGGTGCTGGTAACCTGAGGAAAGTGCCCAGGATATTTTCTTACCTTCCACCCTTCACACAGCTGGCATGGCTTGCTTCTGGGTTTCGCTGCCACTGGTCTCCCAGGCCTGGTGATTTTTTAAGACACCTCTAATAGGATTTTCAGGGACTGGAGAGGAAGTCACTGCTTGCTTAAACTGCATCCGTTTCAAGTGATACATACAAAGGGAAAATGCCTTGGCTACAGAGAAGACACCATGAAAAGCAGTTCCTGTCCACCCTCACACCAAAAACCTAAGCATGCTTTAATTGTGCTCCAGTGCCCTCAGGCCACCAGAAGCAGCCTGGCTCCATTCCCCGTGGCTGTCCTTGCAGGCTTATGTATGCACACGGGGAGAAGTACATGGTCCTTAGAAGCATGTGGGACTGGCATACTTATTTTCCTTTTCCTTGCAAAAGCGAGTGAAAGGGCTTTAAAAAATGAATTGTACCTCTCAACTTTAAATCTTTTAAAATTGCTTCTTACTGAGAGTTTAATAGTTTTTTAAATGTAAACTCAGGAAAATATTTACTTTTCAAGCATGAATATCCTTCCGCTTTCTCACATCATTGAAAGCGTATTATTCTTTTCAGTCCATTGAATTCCAGGGATCACTCACGTTAAAAGTCAATGCGGTTTCCAGTGTCAGAAGATGTAAGGTTTTGTGTTTATGGTTGGAATCCTTTCTCACTGCTTTTCCTATGTGTTAGTAGCTGATTTTTTTTCAGATTCATATGGCTTAAAAGTATTCAGGTGCTTTCCCAAGGGTAAAAGGTAATTAGATCAAGGAATGGTCTTTAAAAACTGCCACAGACTCAATTCTGGTACTGTTATTTACACAGATAAAGGCTGTGCAACAGCAGTGGGAGGATCAGCCACAAGCCTCAAACAGATGAAACTCATAGACCTAAATCAAAAAGAACATAGGTTTTGTTTCTTTGAACTCAGAACTTTTACATTTTATTGCCGTGTGATTAAAACACTGGAACAGAATTGCTCATTTCCTTTTTGCTGCCTTTTTATAGCTACAAGTCCCAAATCAAGTATCTTGCTCTTATTATCAGTTTTGCACCTACCCATTTCTCCTTGCTTGACTTCTGTGTCTCCCATTGACTGCAGTGGAAGTCTATCCAAGTAAGCAGTGCAGGTTGGGGTACAGGGGCAGGTCTCATTTGCTAGGGAAAATACCTCTGTAGTTCCAGGCTCATTTTAAAATCTATGACACTCTACTTACATGCACCTGTGTACGTGCAGAGATTAACTTACACAGCCCAGGTTCTGTAACTCTGCAAAAATATGGCTAATTTGAAAGTCAGTGGAAGAATAGCCTGTGTTATTTGGATCAGTGCTTCAAGATCTCAGATGCCAGTTGGTGACTGGAACTGTTCCCATGTAAAGAAACCTTCCATTTGAGGTTTCACAATGTCTGATGCCCCATGAGAAGTGCTGGAGGACTGGTGGAGCTCTACTGGTCCAGAGAGCTTCAGACCCTCTGCCTGAGGTGCTGAGAAGTAGACGTGGGTGTTGGTTTACAGAGAAAGTTGACTTCTGTGTCACTCCCCACTCAATAATAAGTCAATAATAAGTTAACATAGAGCTGCTGGATAAACATAAAAATAAAGCTGCAGTTTTCTCTTACAGGGTTTTTAACATTTGGGCTATGTACCATGTTGGGTGGGTTTCTTGCTGGAGTCCTTAAACATGAAAGTAAACTTTCTGTAAGTTTGTCACAGAGATTTATAGATCTCAGTATTTAAAAATGGGCCTTTCCATCACTCCAGGCACTTGCACACTAGAAGTACTAACAAAACCTTTCAAATAAATAAGCTGTTTGCCCATTTGGCTACTCAGGAGTAAACAAAAAATTATCCCCTTCCAACCCCAATTGCTTCTTTCATACTTCTGTGCTGGAGCCTGGGAACAGGGAAACTCCTTACAGCATGTCCTAAATCTTAAGATGTTGGGTTTTGCTGGATCAGAGCAACGGGAAGAGGGTTCAGAGTAGAGACCCAAGCCCTTCAGCCAGTCACTGGTGGCCAAGCCGTGATACTGTTTGTTTGCTTTGTAATGCAAGGTACCTCGTGAGGAAAGAGATGATTCCTGATGCCAGATGTAGCCAGATCGAGCTGAAGCTTGTGTTGGTGACTGGCAAAAACTATTTCCCTGAGTGACCTTTGAGGAGGTAGTCTCTGGGATAGATACACCAGGAGAGGCATTGGCTGCTGCATTTTCTGAAAGTGTTTTCCCCCTTGGTGTTTGGGTGCAGACCTGGGTCCACAGCATCCCTGCTCCATCCTTCTGTAGTTGTCAAAGCATGAACCACTGCGACAAACTAGTTGCCTGAAATAATAAATGATTTGTGCTTCAGGTCAAGGGAGCATGGTGCAGACTGAGCCACCCAGTGAATACCTTGTGGCTGTGTGAGCCTGTCCTACCCAGTGAGCTTGCTTCCTTCCAGAGGAACAGAAATGCTGCTCCATTCCTCCACTCCTTTCCCCTAGCCTACAGGTTTACATCTGGCTCATGTGATGGAGGCTTTCAGGTGGTAGTGTGGTCACAAGCAGCAGATCGCTAAGTGCATCCTCACCCAGACAGTGAGGAGGTTGAGCCTTCTTCTCCTTCTTGGACTCTGCCATCAACCCCAGTTACACACAGAAAAGGGAAGGGATGAGACAGAACTTCAGGAATCACCTCGTGTTCTCATGGCAGAGGAGGGCCTGGCTCTTCCACCTTGCGGGGCGTGCATCCGATCCTGCAGCACTTCTCGGGTTCAGGGTCGGTGGGCTAGAAAAGGTAGAAGTCTACAAGGTTGTTTCAGGCTGCCAGCTATCAAAGTGCTTCTGTAGCCTCTTTTCTTTGCACCTGCAAACCAGTGTCCTCCTCCAGCAGTCTGGCTCGGTATGTGAGACCTGCTTAGCTGTTACCTGTGCCGATGATGCGCGATGATGCTACAGACCCAGCTTCCTCGTTCTATGTCATTAGGCTGTTAGCAGCATTTACAGGATGCCTAAAAGCTGTCCAAACAGTTACCTTTTCAGCCCTCATAACTAACCACTGCATTCTCTTCTTTTTTCTAGCTAGGAGAAAATGTAATCAAGAATTAATATGCTATTCATGGGATTAAATAATTGTTTTATGTCAGATCTAAAAGTCAATAGTAGAGTCTGCTTTGGGAAGGTGATAGGGGCTAGCTTGTTCCTCACATGTATCAAAGGAGTGACTTAAATCAAGGAGTCAGGTTCTACAAAGGCAAAAATGGGCAAAACTCCCCAAAAGCGACAGAAATTGCCATTTTATCTAGTCATGGGAAAAGTTGGTGAAAATAATAACATGAGATCTCAGCTGCATAAATGTCTCTTCCATTTCTAGGTAACCAGCGTTGTGTTCAGAATAAGGACAAATCAGGAAGCTAAGCTACAAATGGAAGTTACCACAGAAATATGCAATACTGCAGAAATGGGATTTTTTTCTGTTTTGTTTGTTTTTAAGATAGTGTATCTCACTTTTGCAGTAACAGGGTGAATCCAGGCGACTGCTGTTTACTTTCTTTGATTCCCTTTTGGATTTGCGTGGCTGTGAAAGTCAAGCCTGTTCTCTTATTCCTAATGGAACTTGAGCCCTGCTAGAAACCCCTGGAGCCTGCAAGCACCCAGTGCCCAGACGTGGAGGAGCTGCTGGCTTGGGCACAGCAGCGCGGTGTGAGGACAGAGCCTTGACTCCATATGGCTTGTTCTTGTGCAGTTGTACCAGATTCATCATAGCTTCTAAAAAACAAGCTGTGGTTGTAAAGTATATTCTCTTTTAAAAGATCACAGGCTGGTAATACTCTCCACTAAACAGTAAAATCCAGAACATAATAAGTATTGATGGTTAAGGTGTCAGGGGCCCATGGAGCTCCCGCTGTGATTTAGCTCCCTCCGACTGCCTCAACTACCAATGCATTTCGCTAATTACATCATAGATTTTCCTATTGATGAACAGAATCTGAATTAACACGGGAAGCACCAATGTTACCCTTTCACTATTATTGTTGTACAAGAAGCCGTGGCAGATGCTGGCAGTTAGTTACACAAACATTAGTATTAACGATTGGCCATTTGGAATTGGTGACAAACTGCCGCCCGCCGGAATCCTGAGCCTGAAACCAATCAGGAAGTTAATGAGGAGAGAAATTACCACTGCAGCTTCCCCTTAATTATATTCACGGTAGGCAGGAAGGGAGTGCTGGGGGTGGATCTCAACTCATCTAAGGTTAGGAAGGTCAGAGACCCTTTTACTTGGCTTTTGTATCTACTGCAAATTGCAACGTTGCGGCCATTTCTGGCACTGTATGATCTTCAAATTCTTTAATATTTGGCCCCCGCCCCGGTCTGTCCGAGCCAGGGCCGCGGGTCCCTGCAGCCTGGGGGGGGTCCTGCGGCCCCCGGCACCCTCCCGGCCTCTCCCCGCGCCTGGGGCTGCGAGTGGGGGGCTCAGCCGCTGTGTTTTTCTCTCTCTTCCCCCTCCCACCCCCCTTATCCGCAGTGTTTTCGCCGCCCAGCAGCCAGGACTCCGGCCTGGGGTGCCTGTCCAGCAGCGAGAGCGCCAAGGGGGACCTGGAGTGCGAGCCCCGCCAGGAGCCCGGCGCCTTCGCGGTGAGCCCGGTGCTGGAGGGCGGCGAGTAGGGGCGGCGCGCCCGGGCCGGCGGCGCAGCAGCGTTCACTGTTTAATCGTTCTGTTCGGGGGTTTGCGGGGTTGGGGGGGACTGTTTCTTCTTTCGGGGGTCGGGGGGAGGCTTGGGGGAGCCCCGTGTTGGGTGCCCCGGGCCCGGCGAGGAGGCGGCGGCCGCCATCGGGGCGCTCCCGTCGGGGCGCTGCGCGGGTTTTCCGCCGGCGGAGCAGAGGTGGAGCGAGGGCCCGAAACCCGTCGGGAGGTCTCGGAGAAGCCCCCCTCGGGGCCTCCCTGGGAGGCGAGACCCCCCTGAGGCGTTTCCGACGGTTCCTTAGGGGTTCCTTAGGGCTTCGCGCTGCTGTTGGAGTCCAGGCGTGCTCTTCGCGTGTTGCCAAATTAACGTGTTTTGCATATTACAGCCGAGTGCCTTGCCTTAGATTGCAACGTAAACTGCAAGCAAATGCGTCTCTGAAAAGTTACTGTGATTTTCCGTGTTCGTTATTTTGTTGAAAGCGGCTCGTTGTGTTCTTTTTCCGCGTTACAGAAGCCAACCTGAAATGAAACTAGTCTGGAAAAATTCATTGTTCTCTGTAGTTGCAGCTGTACCTGAAATAAAAATGTTATTGATGACTGAATTTTCTTGTGTGTATATTTGGTGAGCTGTATTAAAACAGAAAAAAAGAAATTACTTGTATTTTCTTCGCTCTGTGCTTTGAAAACATCTATTTGATTTCACCCCCATATGTTGTAATCAATAACCTGACCATCTTGTTTTTTATTAAATGCACTTACTCTTAATTTCATCCACCAGTGGTTTTAGAGAGAATAATGTGGAGTTACCTATATAGGTTTGACATTATAAATCACTTCTTGAGGCTGAATCGTATAGCGGTATCGATTGATCCTGATATATCACAGAAATTTACTGTCACTTCTGTTTTCAATTAAAGATACAATCAGTCAGATAATGACTTAATTGGATTTTACAGAAGATTGAGTTTTATTGCCCAGTGCTTTACGAGTTTAGTTAAGGAAGATCATTTTATCACACTTGTCAGCCCGCTCCCGCGGCTCCGTGCCCTTCTGCCGCCGCTGTTGCTATTGTGACAGCGGCACGGCCGCGGTGGAGGGCACGGGAAGAGTGATGCCGGGCTGGAAACGCTGCACGGGGAACGAGGAGGTGGGAGGCGGCGTGAGCTCCTTCCCCACCCTCTCTTCAAGTTCCCCAGGTGCTATTAAAATGCGTTTTCCCAGTTCACGGGAGGGGGACGCAGCCCTGCCCCGCGGGGGTGGGAAGGGACAAAAAAAGTTTTGCGTGCCCCCCCGTGTCACCAGGCGTGGGGCATGGTTGGGGACGGGGAGAACGGGCTGCGGGTGCGTGCAGCATCCTTCAGAGCGTGGGAGAGTAAAGCCCCACCTGCCCGGGGCGCCGCATTTTTTGGGGGGAAAAAAAAAAAAAAGGATGCAGTGCGGCGGGGGCTTGCTGGCTGCGAGGTGTCCCCCGGGCTGCTCCGAGCCGGGATGGCGAGGTGTGCGGGGAGCACGGCCCCGGGGCAGTTTTCCCTGCCTGTCTTTTTCCTCCTCCTTTTCCTTCTTTATCTCTCTTCACTACACCGCAAGTCGCCCTCTCCCCGGGTGCCAGCAGCTGGCTGGCAGCCGGTGACCTTTACCAATCCCTTCTCCTCTCGAGTGCGCTCCTCGCCCCTTTGCCGCATCCGATGGATCGTTTGGGTGGCACCGGGCGGGATTCGCACCTTTCCCGCAGGTCTGCCGTGGAGTTTCGCCTCTGTCCAGTGGGACCGGCGCCTGCCCCTGTCCCCTCCTCACAGCTCCAAATCGTGGATAACCCGCTGCCCTGTCAGGTGGCGTTGCCTGAAAGCGTTTTTGGCGAGATGTAACCCAAACCATCCCTGCCACTCGCATCTCCGCAACTGCAGCCCGGTTCCCTCCGGACCCCTTTTCCCAAAATCTTCCCTCGGGGCCAGCGCTTGTAAGCACACAGACCCTCACACAGCAGCACACCGGGGCCCGGCGGGGCGCACCCGGCACGGCGAAGCCACGGGGTGCCGGTGGGGCCGCTGCTCCCCACCGAGAAGTAACGCGTGGAGACTTTTTGACTCCCCCGCTTCGACTTTCAGGCCCTCGCCCGCTCCCTTCTGGGGAAGAGCCGCGCCGCCGGGCCCTTTTGGCTGCGCCCTATTTGCAGCATATGTTTCGCACGTCCATTCGCTTTCAGTCTGTTCTTCTGGGCGCTGGCTGCTAACGCGTTGTAGTCACCTTGAAATTTCCTCTGCTATTTTCCAATTAAAAGCTTAATAGCCCTGGAAACGGAGTTCATGTGGCGCAGTTTACCGTAGCCCCTTCTTCTGAAAAGCTTTCTGCTGGGATCCCATTATGTGCTTGAATAAACCTTTTCTGCAAAAAGAAATGGGAACCGGGGTTGTCAGGTGTTGGGTTACAATAGACTTTCAGGCAGGGGACGTTTTGCTAACACAAATACGAACCTGGCCCTACGGGGAGATGTTGTCAAATACCGGGATATGGGAAACATTCCCATCAAATACGAGAGAAGGATTACGGCACTATATCAAACGAGAATTTCAGCCTCCACGCCCGGTGGGCAGCCAAGCGAGAGGGGGGCCCCCGGCGCGGAGCCGGCCCGGGGCAGCAGCGCGGTGTCCCCGCCGGGGAGCGCGCACCGGCACCGGGCGCAGGCACCCCGGGGACGGTCCTGGTCCCGGTCCTGGTCCCGGTCTCGGCGGCTCCCTGCGGGCCGACAGAGGGAGGTCGTGCTCGTCAGGATGTGGGGAGGGGGTCTCTCAACCTTCGCATCCCGCTCCTTCGTTTTGGGGGACGTCGCGGCACCCCGTGAGCTGCGCGCCTTTGGAAGTCTGAACGTGGCTTGGGTGGTCGGTGGAGGCGGACACGTTTGTCTCCCGCTTCTCGCCCCACAAAGGCACTGAAAGGGCGTGCGAGGTGCCCCCGGGGGAGGCCAGCTGGCAGCTCGGAACCGGAGCAGGGTGAAAACGGAGATGCCCTGAGAGATGTAGCACCCGCGACAAAGCGGATCGGTCCCCACACCTCGCCCCGTGCTCCTTCCTCCTGGGTGCAGTTAATCGACGACAGAGGATGTTTCCCGTGGGTGCCTGTCCTCCCTCACACACACCGCACGACCCTCGAGAGAAAATCGCCCCGAGTCCTTCTCCTCCCAGAACTAAAGGAGCAATTAAGAAACAGCCGACGAATAAAATGCCACGCAAATAAATGCCTTTGTAATAGCGTACGCCCTGCTCCTGATTCTTGCCGGCAAAATACTTACCAAGTTTTAAACCTTATTTTCTAATTAAGTGCCCTCGTTAAATTGTGTAATTCGTGTAACAGTTACAGTGGAAGGGTGACTGGGGAGAGAAAAGGAGATTTGGGGGCAGCGAAACGGATTTAATTCCAAGGAGCAGCCGATGCCTCCCCGGGCCGGCCAGGTACCAGTGCGCAAGCAGAAAAACCCTTGCAGGGAATTCGCTTTGCCCCAGCCGATATTCCCACACCTTTTTTCACTAATGTATTGCACTCTGGATTTTAAATTCTCGCTGCAATGCTGGAAATACCCGCGTTTCAGTGAGAAAACTCTCCACGGCTAGAGATGCAGAAAACCACCCTCCGGCCGCATCAAACGCAGCGAGAAGGCTGCGGGCAGGTGGACTCGCTCTGCATTGCACGAGTCTTTCTGCAGCCACCGTTTGCATTTATGTAGCCACTTTGGCGAGTAACACCGCCAAAACAACGGACCCACACGGGTCCGAGGCACAACTTGCACCGGGAGCCGAGCGCATCCCTGCTCCACACAGCTGCTCCAGGGCAGCTCCTGCTCCCGGCGCGGCTTCTCGCTGCTCCAGCCCTTCGAAACTTTGACAAAACTTTGAGCTCAAAAATCCTGACAGTGGCCACAGACAGGATTTACTGCGGCAAGCTGCACTGCACCGCCGCTCGCGGGTTGCAACACCCCGCCGGGACACCTCCCCTGCACCTCTCTTGCAGGGAGAGATCTGTGCGGGGGGCGGGGGGCGTAGCCCCCGCTCCTGCCCCTCCGGCGAAGGGTGGGCAGCGCCGCTGCCCCGACGGCGGAGCAGAGGAGCCCCCCAGCACCCCTCTTTCCCTCCGTCCCTCCCTCCCCGCGGGTGGGGGGCGGAAGGGGGCGGGCGGGGGGCGGGGGCGGGCGGAGGGGGGCGCTGGGCTCGGCGGGGCGGCGCGGGCAGCGGCAGAGGCGCTCCGGCCGGCGGCAGCGCTCTGCCCGACGGTGCCACCGCGCCGGGCCGGGGCCGGGGCCGGGGCCGGGGCTGAGGCCGGGCCCCCCGCAGAGCCCGCACACCGAGCCGCCCGCCTCCTCTCCTCCGGCGCCCCGGCCTCCGCCCGTCCCCCGCTACTCCCTTCTCCGCCCCGGAGCCGTCCGGGCTCCCCCCTCGCTCCCCGCGGGCATGAACGGCTACGGCTCCCCGTACCTCTACATGGGCGGCCCGGTGTCGCAGCCGCCGCGGGCGCCGCTGCAGCGGACGCCCAAGTGCGCCCGGTGCCGCAACCACGGCGTGCTGTCCTGGCTGAAGGGCCACAAGCGCTACTGCCGCTTCAAGGACTGCACCTGCGAGAAGTGCATCCTCATCATCGAGCGGCAGCGGGTGATGGCCGCGCAGGTGGCGCTGCGCCGGCAGCAGGCCAACGAGAGCCTGGAGAGCCTCCTCCCGGACTCGCTCCGAGCCCTCCCGGGGCCGCCGGGCGCCGCCGAGCCCCCCGCTCCCCCTCCGGGGCCGCCGCCCTGCGCCGGGCCGCCGCGGGCCCCCGCCGAGCTGGCCGCCGCCGCCGCCCTGCGCTGGGCCGCCGAGCCGCCCCCTGCGCTCCCGGGGCCGCTCCCCAAGGCAGGTGAGGCCGGGACGGGGTCGCGGTCGCGGTGCCCGGCTCGCTCCGGGCACGAGGGGACGGGGGGAGGCTGCTTTCCCCTCGCCCCGACGGGCGCCGTGGGGAGGGGAAGGTTGGAGAGGGGAAGCCCCGGCTGTCCACCTGCGCCCCGGCCGGGGCGGTGGGACACCCGTCGGGCGCAGGAAGGGCTGGGGATGTCCCGGTGTGGGTCCGGGAGCACCGTCGGGGGCAGCCGTGCCCTCGACGTGCCGCTCCTGGGCCGGTTTCTGCGAGGCGGCCGGGAGGGAGCCGGGCACCCACCCGCACGTCCATCGTTTTGCGGGTTTGTGCGAGTCGGCGCGGAGTACCGGGGCCCGGGTGCGATGGGGATGGGAGGGAGAGCTCCGGTTATCTCGGCGCCGGGCTCCCCTCCCGCTCTGTCCCGGCAATGCTCGGCCGCCCTCCGCCCCGCCTTGTCCCCTCGAGGGCAGCATCTCCACCCGCCGTTCCCCCCGGACGGGAATTTGGGGTGTCCCGCTCCCTCCCCACGCCCCGGATTTCCTCCGGCAGCGCGGAGCCTCTCCGCACCGGCCCCTGCCCCGGCAAAACGCCGGGAAAAAAATCTGTTTTGGCTCCTTCCAGAAAGTGAAACAAATAAACTTCGCCAGCAGGATATAAATCTGGCGGATAGGAACGGTATTGACTTGTACGCCCAACTTTTCTCCCCCCTGATATATGAACTCCCCAGCTTAAAAGATTACTGTAATCACGGGAGGACAGTGTAAATCGAATCTGATAGCAATAACTTTTGGGGAAGGTCAGGCTCAAGTGAAATGTTACCAAGCAACAGGCATTTTGTTTGCAAAATACAATCAAAGCGTATTGATGAGAAATTCTTCCCTGCCAGCCAGTCAGCACTTTCTGCTAACAGCTTCACGGGCGAAAAAGCGGAGCAGGTCTCCATAAATCAAGCCCCGCGGCGAGCGGGGGGAGACGGGGCACGGGGCCCCCGAAAAAAACAGTGCGAGTGGCACAGACCTCGCCCCCAGCCTCGGTTTCGGCTTTTGGGGATGTAGAAGATGGTGAGGCCAAACCAAAAATTTGTTTTACGAATAAAGGAAATGGCGAGGGCAAGGCAGAAAATTATCTCCTCGAGGGGTTCCCTGGTTCCCTTGTCGCCCGCCGCCAGACGCCGCTTAACCCGATAACCTGCTCGCTTCCAGCCAGCCCGAGAGCTGGGAGCACAGGGCAGGGCTTTCTCTCTCATTTCCTCCGCGCTACCTGTACTAAAATCGTGCTCAGACAGATGAGAGGACGTAATTATTTCCTCCCCTAGCCCACCCTGTTATTAGACCCCCGACATTAGTCTCCTGGAAGATGCCCCTGTACGGAGGAGCTTTTTCCCGGTGTGCTTTAGAATCAGACCCGTTTGTTTTATTCTTCCTGCCGGAATAGGTCCTTTCGGTGGGACAGTTGTGAAGTTCTGTTCTGTGCAAATGGAGCATATGCAAGCTGCTCCTACTGCACCTGCCTGCCCTAACCTACAAAAATTCCTTCCCCCGATGCTATACTCACATACTTGCATCTCTCAAACGAGCGCGTGCTGCATTTCTCTGTTTTGGTAGCAGTCATCGAGGTGTGTAAGCAATTAACGAAATGCTGTATTGAGTCTTCTGCTAATTTCAGAGTAAGCGTCTTAATGTATCACAGTGACAAGCCTCCTGGGAAGTACATGAGATTGAAGAGAGGGAAGAAAGTCGGCAACGAAACTATTCTTGAACAAAAAAGAAAACAACACATCACCCACCCAAAACCAATAAAAAACAAAACCAAAACAACAACAACAACAACAAAGACCAAAAAAAATCCCAACCCCGAATCAGAAACCTCCCCTCTGCCTTAACTCATAAATTTCACAGGACCTTAGCTTTTGTGGCTTTCTGATATTTCGGGGGTCAGTCCACTCTAATAATAGAATAGGGAAAAGAGCAGATGTGTTCGGGCTCCAAGAAAATCTGTGTAGCAGAAAAGGCTGTCCTAACAATCAAAGAGCAAGGCTGTTTAAACAGAGTCAGCAGTGGGAATATCAAGGAAGCAAATTTGGATCCAAAGTATTAGACCAGGTTTTCCAGACAAGTTATTAACTCGAAGAGAACAGTTTCTCTCTCACACCCGTTTTACTTTACTTGGCCCTTTTACAATATTTGCCTTATGATTCTTAGTGCATAAATACTGAAGGAAAAATTGGTATATACATTGCCACAAATTTGTAGCAGCCTAGTTTATCAGTGTATATTTTACAGTGAATGCAAGCACAGTTCTCCAGCTGTACTGCTCTGAGGGTTTCATTTCGGCATCCCTGTAGATCTGGGTGTGTATCTGTACGTGTGTTTTCTGATGAATACTTTCCATCAGTTATCCTAATGAGAGGGCAATTCCCTTAGATTCCTCGGAGGTGGCAAGGTGAATACTTGAACGCAGGCAATTTGAAATAGATATTTATTATTATTTTTTTAAACATAACTAAATGTCCTCTGAGGACAGGTTTTCTTTCTGTAAACCTCTAACATCCTCGCGTGAAGCGTAGTGGTCGTACAAAAAACACGTTTGGCTAAGCTCAGTGACCGCGTATGCTAAAAACAAAATGAGTTCTTTTAACCTGAAAAGACAGGTATTTGGGACTGATACCTGCACGCGACATTTCTACATTTCAGCACCACGGGAGGGCATCTAAAACGAACCTTCCCAGTCCGCTGGCTATTTGAGGATTGTTCTTTCAGCCAAGGCGAAATCTCACCTCCAGCAGGTCGCGACTGTCGCCAGGACACGGTTTCTGTCGTGCCAGGGGAGGCGGTGTCCGGGGCGGGGGGCACAGCCGGAGGGGTCCGGGCGCGGGTGATGCCGACAGCAAGAAACGCTGCCGGAGGGGAAATACAAACGGCAAACAACAGTAAAATCATCACTAATAATAATAATAATAATAATAATAAAGGACGCAACCCGCTCGTAACCCTCCCTGTGCTAATAACAGCATTTTGCCCAAGTCGCCGAAATTCTGCGGGTTTCGCCCCTTGAGCTGAGGGGGGTTCTGCTGAGGGTCCCCGCTGTGTCCGGCCCCGCTGCTGCGGGAGCCTGGGCACGGACCGTGGGGGGCTGCTGGTGCTGCAGACACGGACTTCTGCAGGATGGAAGGTGTTTTGTATTATTATTATTATTATTATTATTTTTAGAATCTGAATAATTCTTTTAGCCAGTCCTCGTGAGGGTACTCTTAAAGGTACTGAAAACTAATCAGACCGGAAATATCTTGAAAATAATCATTACTCAGAATGAGGGAGTATATTATCCCCGTTAGGCAGAGCTCGTCATACTCTATTTTTTTAGCATATATTTGCTCCCCGGTGAGCGCTTGTTACCAGCCGATAGGGATGCTTCGGAAAAGCACGGTAGTGCAGAAATGCGTTTACCTGCATGTGGTCCACTCGTTAATGCTGGGTACCGTAGTGCAATCTATTTATATGGAAATTAGGACCGTCGTCTCCCTTAAATGCCCCTCTATCTGGCGAGGCAGGGACAGAGGTAATTAGCTGTCCTCAAGCCTGCCCGGTAAGCCTTCGATGTATAAATTGCCCATTCATTCAGACGTGAGTTGTTCTTAACACCCCAGCTCAGGTAATAAACGTGTGGTAATGAACACGTGAAGGGATTAGGAGGCAAAGGTAGCGCGATCCTCCTGTTTTATTTTTATTTTTTCCAATAATGGAAAAGCTATCCCTAGGTCTTACCACCCCCTCAGACGGATGATGTTACCGGCTTGCTAGTGGATGTTTCTGGCATTTCTTTTTGGCTGTAGGGCAAGACTGACGCAGTGAGTGTATGAAGTGCACACGCACATTGCCTTCTTTATCATATGCCTGCATGAAGAGCTGCTGCCTCTCTGTTAACCCTGGACAGAGGGTAACCTATTAAAAACTTGTGTACCCACCGTAGGTTACACACGTTTATAAAAGAGAAGGGTGAGACTTTCAGAAGGGTGTCTGTCTTCCTCAGCACCACTCCCATGCTCATCCCCTGCAGCCTGAGCTAGCAGCATCCCACGGCTCCCTAGGATGGCCCATGGCTCCTTCCTGGCACCAGCCATCCTCATGCGGAGAACCTCCCCTGGCCATGCCAGCTGCCCACTGCCTCTGCCAGGAGCTCCTCATTTATTTCTGGCACAGGAACGTGACTCCCCTTCTGGAGAGCACGGTGGCCTCTTGCCCAGTAGAGGTTCACTCAGACCCTGGCTCCTCTCTCAGCGTGCAAAGGTGGGTGAATTGGACCAGTAATGCCCTGTCCATTCCTGGGGTGAGAGGGAGGCAGGACTGGGGTGGTGGGCAGTGAGGCTGACCCACTGGCATGCCTTTAACTGATCCGCTTTCCTTCTCAGCCTGGAAGGGGTGGTCACGAGTACATTTTGGAAGCCTTTGCTTACTTCATACAGCTTCTGTATCTAGTCGGGCTGATGACCATGGGCTTAGGACACCGAGCAAGTGTTTATATTGGTTTCTGCAGATAATATTTCATGTAAAGGTGTTCAAAAGCACTGCCCTGTAAACAAGTTAAGGCAGTTCCTGTCGGTGTCAGCTCGCACAGTGTCGCTTTCCCCAGATATTGATGTTTGTAAGGGAGATTGGCACTGCACTGTATGAGGGAGGGCAGCAGAACAGCATCCTTGGAAAATGTCCATGAATATTCTCAAGCAAATACATTGCCCTCTTTGTTCATAAGCTGTGAAAGCTGTCAATCCTTCTTATTCTTTTATTCTTTCTGATTAGTGGTTTTATTTCAAAGGTTTCCATACTCTGGCCAGGCTTTACCAAAGTGACCAGAGACTTGGAGTATTTCCATTTTTGAGTGTCCTTCTGGTAAAAACATGAACAAGGGGCTTGTTTTCAGCCCTGTACTCAGCTCTTGCCCTTAGTTTTGAACACAAAAAGCGGCGGGTTGTTTATTGTCCATCCTTGGCAGTATTTAAAACTCAGCTGAGCAGGAACCGAGGGAACCTGCTCTATGTTTTGGGTGAGTCCTACTTTGAACAGGAGGTTGGACCAGATGCTTTCCAGAGGTTCTTTCCAAAAAAGATTTTTTTAAAGTTTTGTGCTCTGATGGTTCAAGGTATCAGCTGTGCTCAGGTTTAGAAGAAAAACCTGTGGTTCTTGCTGGGGAAGGAACTAGTTTCTGCAGAAACAGAACTGGAATACACTGATTTATCTGAACAGTTCTTTAACCTTGAGCTACTAGACATGATGTAGTGGTTCCACCAATGCTGTTGGACTTGCAGAGGGAATTCTCTTCTCCCAAGTGCCCCCTGAATAATGTCAACTCCCAGCCAGTGAGACTGTGCAAGTGAAGAATTATGATGTGAAAGTGCTGAAGTTCTTCTAAGAAAGCTTTCACTTGGGTGATGTGTTGCTCTCTGGTAACCAGTGAGGGAGGATTGGTATAGCATATTTGATGAAGCACAAAAATGACAACTGCTTTTCTTGTGTGTGTGGAAGAATGAGACAGATACCTATCAGGAAACATAAAATGCCTAGACCATGTCCAATAACTTTTCTGCAGTTTTGTTCTCATGAGATATTGCAAAGACAACCTAGCTTTAGCAGAATCTCTGTGATTTTTTTTTTCTTTTTTTTCTTTCCCTTTTTTTTTTTTTTTTTCTTCCCTAGGATCTTGCTCTGTTCCCTTTAAGAAGAATGTATTCTCCAAAGACAACAATGACCATAAAAGCTTTTAGCCTCAGCTTTTTTGTTAACTTCTCTGCCTTCCTTTGCAGACATGAATGAGGAGCGGTTGGGTGATGCCAGTGGAGCAGACAATGCCGAGACCTACAGTGACAAAGACACAGACCAAAGGAGTTCCCCAGACATGACTAAAGCCAAAAGTTGCTTCACCCCTGAAAGCCCTGAAATTGTTTCAGTGGATGAGGTTGGTTATGCAGTCCAGAAAAATGGTGGTAGCACAGAGAGCCGTCCAGACAGCCCCAAGTACCATGCAGAGCAGAACCACCTCTTGATAGAAGGTCCCTCTGGGACAGTTTCGTTACCTTTCAGCTTGAAAGCCAATAGACCTCCACTTGAAGTGTTGAAAAAGATCTTCCCTAACCAAAAGCCCACTGTACTGGAGCTGATCCTGAAGGGATGTGGTGGTGACCTGGTGAGTGCTGTTGAGGTTCTCCTGTCCAGTAGGTCTTCAGTGACCAGCGGAGAGAGAACTTCTGCAGAATCAGATGGTCTTGTTTTGCCTTCCAATGGGCACATTTTTGAACACACACTGAGTTCATACCCTATTTCCTCTTCCAAGTGGTCTGTGGGCTCAGCCTTTAGAGTTCCTGACACACTGCGGTTCTCTGCTGATTCCAGCAATGTCGTGCCAAATCCTCTGGCCGTACCTTTGCAGCACCCTTTCCCTCAGCCACCACGCTACCCGCTGATGCTGAGGAACACTTTGGCAAGAAACCAGTCTAGTCCTTTCCTGCCGAACGATGTCACCTTGTGGAACACCATGACGCTGCAGCAGCAGTACCAGCTGCGGTCTCAGTACGTCAGTCCTTTCTCTAGCAACTCGGCCAGTGTTTTCCGAAGCTCTCCTGTCCTTCCTTCTCGCTCATCAGAAGATCCTCGGATCCCAATCCCTGATGACGGATGTCCTATTGTGTCTAAGCAACCTATCTACACAGAAGATGAGTATGACGAAAGGTCTGATTCTTCAGACTCGAGAATACTCAACACGTCTTCTTAGACTGACATTTGATGTGTGATAACTAAGTGATATTTGCAGTGCAGCTGAACTACTGGGCCCGAAGAGGAGAGATGTATACTCTATGAAACCCTTGCAATTGTATTAGAAAGTGACTTTGCTTGGTATTGTACTATAGCAATAAAGACGTAACTTATTTAATTTCTTGCACTTCACTGGATAATGCCAAATAGCAATACTCTGGCTTTTGCGCTGAGTGTGTACTACAAAGGAAGACTTTATGGCCATCAGTTACGGGACTCTGGAAGATTCGTAACAGAGACAGAAGCTCAAGGTCTACTTTGTTCCTTAACTCAGACAACTGGGGATATTTAACTAGAATACTTGAATGCTGTTTTATAAGAGAGAACTCCTCAGGACATAAGAAATCAAACAAAAGTAGTTCAATTGCAAATGGACTAGAACAAGGACCAGTCATTATCTTTGCATTGAAAGAAAAGGCTGAAGAAAGAATTATGCACATGAAACTAGCATGAACTGCTTCTGTGCTGTTTGAGCTTGGACACTTTTTAGAGAAATAATCTTAAGACTTATTCTTTTCCCATGGCTAGGTTGAAACGTGTAATGTCAGTGTAAAACCAATTACAGCTGTGAATTGCATGAAGTGTATTGTGAAATGAACACAAGATTAAACATTGTCAGGTTAATGTAGCATGCTAAGGACTCTAGAAAAATAAACTAAGATGATGATCTTGGTTTATGTCATTTATATTGGGCAAATGACATTTCTGAGGATAGAGAGATGATTAATCCTCAGCTGGGGTTAAAATGTCTTGCTCCAGCAACTGCAGTCAAGGGAAGCCTGTTTTTCCCAGTCCAGGTTCTGCTCACTGTCCTGTAGCTTGCAACTGAGATTAGGCAAATATTATCATCAGGGAAGCTGGGCTCTCTTGGATGTGTGCTACAGACTCTTCCAAGTTCAGCTGAGTAAAGCAGAACTTGCTACAGTCACAGCAATCAGAGAGAAAAAAAAAAAAAAAAGGCTCTCCCAAAGTTTCAGAAGCATCTTTTTTTCTTATACTATAGAAGTAGAAAAAAAGAAATAGGATGTAATAGCAGGCCTTTCTTTGAAACAATGTTGAGTTAATGGCAGCTTTCCTGCATCTGGAAAAGTGATGACTTGAACATTTTATTGCATGTTTGCATGCATTGATTCCACTGCGTATCTTACATGTGTCAGAGTAACACTAGGAATTGCTTCTGATGATGAATGCCACTAAATTAATTGTCCACTTAGAAGTTTGTTAAGGTTTTAGTGCCATTTTTTTTCAACCATTCACAAGTGACCATATCTGCTTGACTGCTGATGTTTCCAAAACATGACTCTCAGTGCAGATGAAATGGCTGGCAGGCCTGTCAGGTACATAGGTTAGACCTACCCCTCAAAACCAGTTGAGGTTGCCCTGAAGAGGAGCTCTAAAGCAGATGGGCTTTAAGAGTGTGTTATATATCAGGCGTGTTATCTGCTGCCATTGCTAATATGAGTGCCCGTATTCTTATTTGGCATTTCATATTCTGTAATGTTTGTGCACCCAGTGAATCTTGCATTTTATGATATTGAACAAGCACAAAAAGAGGGAGAATAAAATAAACGATGATTTTATTTTCCTTGGGGGATAAATGATAAATGATCAGAAAGATACTTTTTCTTTCATAATTTTCCAACCTGTTCAATCAACCTGTAGCAATTCGCAGGTATATGCTAGAGAGCAAAGACATAAAGGTGGGGGGAGGGAGGAAAGAAAATAAACAGCTTCCCTCATGGAAATGGAAAAAACATCTATAATTTTCATAAATACAAAATTACAGTTTTGTACTGACAGATTTGCCTGTATTCACATGTCACTTGTAAACAAATTCATCTTCAAGCCACTCCAGACAGAAAAGTAATAGATAAAATAGGCTTGATCTTGCAAACAGAAAGGGATGAGGTAGTGAAAAACTGTGCTCCAACATCACAGAGAAATTAGGTGTGAAAAGCAAGATGAGAACACACAGGCCCAGGAGCTCTGGTTTTGAGCTCATGCTCCAAAGAGATTTCCTTCCAGCAGCGATCTTTGTCTAGGCATCCCTGCAGGTTGAAAGAATTCTGTTTTGTTTGTTTGCTTGTCTGTTTTTTTTTTTTTTTTTTTTCTTTTTTCTTGTCTGTTTTTGTTTTTGTTTGCTACAGAGGGTGAATAGAGGGTGAATCTTCTCCAGCAGAAAGACCAAACACTGATGACAATGACAGCTCATAGTGATTTTACACAATATGGCCAGTGGATTTGCAGTGAGCAGAAATTTGATGTCTTGGAATTGGGACATATCTTTCAAAGAAAGGTGACCTTTGGCTAAATTGGGGTAAACTGATCTTACTATAAACACTTTTGGTGAAAAATGCAGGGTCGGTAGCATGGTTTTTGAATTTGATCTCTTTTATTACACTGTTCTCTAAAAAAAAGAAAAAAGAAAAAAAAAACACCATAAACTAACAAAAAACAAATGCCCCTCCCCCCCCCCCCCCCACACACACTTTTTAGGCATTATTAAATATCTTTTTACCGAATTCACAATTCCCTTTTTTAAATAAAAACAAAACCTAAATATATTAAAAAAAATAAAAATAAAATAATGCACTTTTTTGAAGTTGAAAAAGAGCATTTGTTTGACCACAGACAACTTCTGCAGTATTTCGGCCATCTACAAACATTAAACAAACTCCTAAACAAGCAAGTACAGAAACAAACAACCAAAAAAAAGATTGGATTGACCAGAAAAGATACCCCTGAAAAAAAAAATGGAAAAAAAAGAAAAAAAAAGGCTTTATTCACCCAGCTGAGCTTCCAGGCTGGCACAAGTATTATTTTTATCTCCCATCCACCACTGCAGCGAGGACCCGGGTCTTTGCCAGTGGAAAATGCCTACTGGCCCGGGCATCACTCACACACGCATCTTTTTTTCCCTTGCCTCAGCAGACCTTGCTGAAAAGGCCCGTGAATGTCCCAGGCCGTGCTCTTCCCGGCGTTGGTGACATCCCTGTGTCACCGCCGCCTCCTTTCCCACCGCCGAGACCGGTGCCGCAGGTGCGGCGCCCGAGCCCCGCGTTTTCTGGCTCCATCTCATGGCAGGAAAAGGTATTTCCGAGTCGGTGCAAACGCTTCGTGCCGCTGAAAGGAGACGCCTTGGTGGAGAGAGGAAGAGCGAAGCTGGAGGTACTGGTCGAGCGCTGAGAGACCACAGAGAAAAGAATGAATTTAAGCGTTCAAGAAAGGTAGCTGGAGCCTGGCCAGGTCTCTGCTGGACCCTAAAGGGGTCCAGGGGTCTTTATTATTATTATTATTTTTATTTGTATTTGTATTTTTTTGTGTGTGGTGCCAGAATAGTGGTGGCTTGCCTGGAGCAAGAGAACCTCAACCCTTCCCACTGCATGGGTCCTGCTCCTGGGATACATGATGAGGCCGAGCAGGTGCCCTGGTGCCTCTGCAGGGTGCCCCAGGGCTGATTTTTCTCCTGTTGGGGCAGTGATTTCACTGATCATCATGCACATGTACATATAAACGGGGATTGGCACAGGAAGCCTCCTCTGCCTGCTGTTCTGTTTGCAATCAGCAGTGGTGTGGGGCCACCAGAAGAGGAGCAGAGCACTGCTCTCTGCAGAGGCTGATGGCACTCTGCTTGTTCCCTGCTAGTTGACCTCTAGCTGTGACAAGGTGGATAAAAACAGTGATGGAGCAAACAGCAACAATCATAATTTCTCCCTCAGAGGAGTGCTGTGGAGAGCCCTAACGCGATGCTCACGTTCTCCAGGGGCTCACGTACCCGTGGAGGTGGGTGGGGGTGAGCATGGTGCAGGGGGCTGTCCTGCTCCAGCTTCCCTTCTGCCATGCTTTGCTGCTGTTTGTCCTGCTCCCCACCAGGGTCCCTGACTTGGCTCCTTCGGGGCCTGAAGGGCCACCTCCACAACATTTGTTGGATGCTTGGTGAACAGGTTTACCTCACATTTGTGCTGACACATTTGAAAAATGACTTTGATTCTCTCAGTATACTGTTTCAGTGATTCATTCTTTATGTGCATTTACTCAGCAGACGTGAGTGGGGAAATAAGATTGATGCTAAATTTATATGTTAATTTTAATATTGAAGCTATCCTGTATTTGAAGAATAAGATCAATTCTTCAATTTCATTTCTTACGTGATATTGCATATTGTCATTACTGGAAAATAAAATTATTTCTGAATGCACACTATCCAAACTTCAATTTTAGTGGACATATAACTCTGAAGCATCATTCTTCTCCCTTCCCTATAACCAACTAACTTAATACAGTATTTTAACATTCCCACACTAGTCTGCCTCTGGAAGATAACAAAAATAAGTCTTTTCTCCCTAAACATGTTTCATTAATGTGCCTCCTGCAGATTTCTGCACTGTCACAGGCAGATTTCCAGCATGACTCAGCAACTCCCACCAGGCTGTGGCATGTGTGCTACAACAGAAACCTCGGTATTGAGAGTTGCATCCCTTACTGGTGGCTAATTACATACATTTTTAGAGTAACAGAGGGCTGGAGAGTGATAACCACATCTACACACCAAACATGCCTGCATACTGTACAAATCCTGACACTAAGTGGAGGACCAAACTCTTAAAACAGTACCAGATCCTGTAGAGAATGGATACAGAACATCACATGCACAAAAGGATTTGGCTTCTACAGAGAGAGGTGTACTTTGAAGAGTTCTGCTGCCAGAGGGCAGGTCCTCCTGAAGCTGCAACAGAAATAAATAAATAAATAAATAAATAAATATATATATATTTACAGCAGTTTTGGGATTTTTTTTTTTCCCTTCAGAAGCTGTGCAGGAAATTAAGATAAGGTGTGCATAACAGGAACTGTCACAAGCTTATATCCCTGCTCTGCTCACTGACCTGATGAAGGTCTCATAGGTCAGTTTAAATTTCAGATGTCTCTTTTCCTCTCCATGAGACAGACAACTGCTGCAAGGATTTAATGGCTTTTTACCTGAGGATTCTTAAGTGCTCTATAAAAATTTAAGCACTATGTAAATATGAGAGCTTTTTGGGGAGAAAAGCTGTATTTTAGACAAAACTGTACAATTTCCCCCACTTCTTTTCTCTAAAAGAACTGAGTCAGAAAAAAAAAAAAAAAAGAGGAAAAGTAAGGGAGCAGAAGCCAGCATGTCACAAAGAAGTCCTGTCTTTATTCTAAGCCTCTGGGACCTGACCTGAGCTGCACAGGGAGGTCGGCAGGCTTGAGGAGGGCCACCCTCCCCATATCCCTCCCGGGTGGGTGAGCAGGCAGGGCAGGGCTCTGGCAGCTAGCATTTCACCCTGGAACTGCAGTCCCCTGCCCATGGGCAAGTGTCACCATGGGAAGGCGGTGGCAGCAGCATCATGACTAAGGCAGCCACAATAACTAATGTAAAAAGGCCCTCTCCTGCACCACAGTGTGCAGAGAAACTGAAAAACCCCTTTCAAGGAACATCTTCATTAGGAAACTTGTTCCGCTGCCTTGCCCGCATGTTGCTGACATTCCTTTTTGCCACAGTGAGTATAAACAGGAATGGGCAAGATTAAACTCCACATATACAAAGAAATACAAAAGAGGCACACTGAAATAAAAAGAAATAAAAAGAGATGTAATAATTCCTTGTTACTTGTCCAGTGCAGAGGTTTTTGTCATTTAGAAGGGCTACATGGCAGATGCAAAGAGGGATGCCGGAGCTATCCCAATAGGGCATTATGCCTGAGGGGATACTGAAGTAAGATTTTGGGTTCTTATTCTCACTCACTAACAGCAGTCTCATGGAAAATGCTTCAAGCTGTTCACATGGCAAAACAAGTATCTTGTTTTGGGAGCAGCAACCAGCAGGTTCTCACCTTGAACCTGACCTCCAAGCCAAGCAAAGCAAGGGCAGTGTTTCATGGCTGGTACAGCTACATGTAACTGAAAAGCAGCACTGTCTCAAAACGGACAGTTCATGAGCTATACAAAATTATTCTACATGGCACCAAATAATTTCTGGGAAACTTTAACACCCTTTATAGATTTAACTCAACTCATACCTCTTCCATTTTAAACTATGTGGCTTAGTCACTAGTACACTTATTGTCAGCTATATGTAAGATTCCAGTTTTGTCCTCATTTCTCTGCAATTTCTACTTTTACAAAAATTTGCAAGGATGTAAAGAAGAGGAACATTTGGGCATATATTTTTTATTGCTTTTACCTTCTTGGCCAAATTATTCATAATCAACGTTGAGGATTTTGAAAGGACAGTCTGGAATAGTTTTTATATTATTATTATTATTATTATTATTATTATTATTATTATTATTATTATTATTATTATTATTATTATTATTATTATTATTATTATTATTATTATTATTATTATTATTATTCTCCTGAGGGAGTGAGATGGGAGTTTATTCTGAGTTTTTGTCGAAAACACAAATACTCCTTGGGAAATATTTCTGCTCCTTGGGCAATATTTCTGAGTGTCCAAAGGGGGAAGGTTGTTCCCATGCATACCTCCTTCTGCTATTCTCCCCTATTTTAAAGCAGAATAGCTATCAGTCAGTGCAACCGCTGTGAGCAAGTGGGAATTAGGCTAGGGCTGGAGCTGATTTGCAAAACTGTGGTACAACTGCTCATAAGGAGTGAGGGAGGGGACAAATTTTTACCATTGGTGGCTTCTGGGGAGACATGCTTCCCACGGCCCAAGCCTGTGTTTTCAGAGGAAAAGTCAGCAGAAGTCAGGAGGTGAGGTGGGCTAACCTTGCTGCCTGGCTGTTCCCATTCCTTGCCTCTGGAAAGCTCACCACATGAGGTTTTAGTAGGCTCATGTGATGTAAGGGTATGGAAAGCTATGACTAATTCCCCGGATGATTGGTGTATGTTTAACATCCAAAATCTCAAGCAAACATTCTGCTTGTTGAGTTATGATCTGGCATTCACCCATTTCCTGGTTTGGCCATCACTGCTGGCTGCTGTTTTAACAGATTTTCGCTTTTTCTGCTGTTGGTCTGGCAACAGGAGAAATAACTGTGGTTGTAGGTGTGGTGAAAGGCAACACAATCACCACCACCCTGCTCATGGTGGTGGCGCTCTGACTCCACACCCCTTTACAGCACTGCTCTTCCAGTTGGTTACACATCCTGAGGCCTGAAGGCACCGGCCAGCAACCAGTTACGGTGACCTGCTCTTAATTCAATTGCAACTGATTAAAATTAGTGCCTGAAGGTAATTTGCCTGCTATATTTTGTTTTGTTTTGTTTGTTTCACCAGCAATCCCTCCTCCCCCCAAGAAAGAAAACAACACACAAACAACCCAAAACCAAAAACCAAAACACTGATGCCGAAAAACTGGTTTGTGACCCCAGTCCTTCAGCTCAAGTCTCCCTCCTCCTCTTTCAGCTGGCAAAGCACAAGTTCAGCTGAAAATGAACTGTGCGTACAAGACATTTGAGAGCTCCTTGGGAAACGGGCCGTGTTATTCCCTTCCAAATGTCTGGAATTGCAACTGCCTTTGAGTGCATCCCTGAGAAGAGCTTAGAGGAGACGGAGTTGGTCTCAAACGACTGCAACACGCGTTGTGCAAGCACACGTCTAAACAAACGCTGTCTCGCACGGCTTGACCGGGACACCACAGGCGCGCCCCTGTCTCGCAGGATTTCGACAGGCTCCGGGCGTTATTTAGGAGCAGAGGAGCGATGTTTCGGGCGAGAAGGGCACCAAACCCAGGGCGACTTGGTGCCCTGGGCTCCTCGGCTCCGGGCTCGTTGCGTTTAGCCGATGGCCCCACCTAGTGTCGTTGCGCTGGCAGCACGGCCCTCGCCCCCCCCTCGTGCCTCCGGACACCCTTCCCTCGACGTCACGCCCCCCCCCCCCCGTATGACGTCATAACAATGACGTCACAGCACAGGGGGACCCACCCTGCCCTTTCCTAACCCCGGGGCCGGACGCGGCGCCCGCTTTGCCCGGCAGTTGCGGGGGACACCATCGCCTCCCCAAATCTGTCCCCCGTCCCGTGTTTTTGCAGACCCGAGGGCAGCTCCACAGGATCACAAGCACAGGGGAGAGGAAAATAGATAGCCCCTGCAACACGCTCTGAAAATCAATAAACAGGGATGGCAGCATCAGGCTCTGCTGATTAAAAGCGACTGGTGCTGTGAACTCCTGGAAGAAGCACTTTGTAACACCAAGCTGCCAAATGTTGCTCACGGTTTCACTGCTGGCGAGATTTACTGTGTGGACTGATAGAAAATGCATTACAGTAGTTTAAGGCATGGGTGCCGACTGCCAGGTCCTCTGTCAAAAGAAAAGCAAGTCTTTTGGCAGAACATAAAATAAAACTGAGCTGTTCTCCAGTAGCAATCCAGAAAGACATTTGGATTATACACTGTCTACATAATTTGTAAGCAAATACCCAAACTATCAAAAGGGAAGATAATATCTTTGCCATCTTTTTTCTTTTTCTTCTTCTTATTTATTCATTTTTTATTTTTTTCTTTCCCCTAAAAGCATGAACTGACTAACATTATCTTCATAATTTCCAGATCACTGTATCTGAGCCTCCTGAGAAGTCTCCTCTGTGCTTTGGGTCTGGCAACCAACTATTCTGCTGGATCAAAGATCCTGGAGACCTGATGGTTGCCATCATTAGATGGTGAAGACGTTACGTGTCATTTCCAACCTTTGCTCCCACCTAGCCCCATCAGGATGCTGTTCAGATGTGGAGCACATGCTTTGAAACTGGAACAGCATGAAAGAAGTCCATTCCTTCCCGCCATGGCCATGTGCTAAAGATAGCTTATATGTCCAGCATTGGATGTAAGTCTCTGGTAAGAACCTACACCATCAGGAGTCTAGGGAGCTTTGAGGTACTTCAGGAGGTGAACTGCTTTCACCCATCTTTTCAGTGGGTATCATCAGAAGACAAGAGGAGATCTCAGCTGAATCTCAGCTGGGTGTTTCACTGTTAAGTGCTGGTTCATCATCAGGGGCTGCAATGATGCTTTCTTATGCCTAATAACATAATGGCACATTTGAATGAACACAACTAACACAGAAGAATGTAGGTCAAGAGCTTAAGTACAGGATGAATTTTCCCTGTCATTTGTTTTGGGAGTGATTTATCATTTATCTTGTGATATTCTTGAGGGACAGTAATCTGGTAGAGAAGAGGTATCTTTTAGTCCTTTGAAAACTTTCCTGTCATGCCTTGAAGTAGCCCGTATCTGTGCCTAAGTTTATGTCCAGTATAGTCATTTATTTGACTAAGGTGATGGAGGAATTTGCAATCAGCCAACGCCAATTCCCTGCCCAGAAGAAGCTAGCTGGCTGGCTTTCTTCTTAAAGAGGGACATAGGAAGTTTGATGTGGTCCTTGCAAAAAGATGACCTAGACCTTTATTCTTCAGTGTACTAATTAAATCAATCTTGTACTTTTTTTTTCTTTTTTTCTTGCCGCACTCCATTTGCCTTCATCTTGCTTAACCTTACCAAAATTGTTATGTAAACTTATATAGCGTAACATGAGACTGGTACTGTTCAGGTGGTTATCCGGGAGGCCATTTTGACAGGTAGAGGTCAAAAAAGATGTTATCCTATGCTACCATATTTCAATTACTACAAGGAACTTTTTATTAGTGTAGGTCAGCTTCAACAGTGCATATTGCAAGACTTCCTTAATCCCGGCTGGGATCGACACCATCACCACAATGCTGATATTGATGATGATGATTATGATGAAGGGAAGCCAAGGGCTGAGTCAGGATTTACATGATTAGGATTTTCCTTCACCACAAGGGGCCCCTGTACCCTCTGCTTCCACTGGCAGAAGAACTGGAGGCTGGAGGAAATCAAGTCCGTGGGTGTGATCCTTGGGTTCACTTTCCATTAATGAAATGAAGCAAAGCAAACGACAGATACAAGCTGCACAGCCTTGGAGGTTCTGCATATGAAACAGTGTTATCTGCTCTCTGGAGGTACTGGCAGGTTTTACATGGAGACTGTGGGTTTGGTGTCACATTTGATGTGTGAGCCAGACTGTCTTAGTGTATTTTGGTTATATTCTATATGAGGTTTCAAGTTCTTCAAGAAACAAGATCCCTGTTTCTCATTTTCTGATGTCATCTTTACTCATTAACATACTAATTGCTGCTTACTAACCTTACCAGGTATGTGACCTCAAAATCTGGAGGTAGATTTTAAACAGATCTTCAAACACCTATATATGGACTTCTCAGAGTATTGGGACATTTTCAGCGTATGTCTCTTTCACTGTCAACAGGATAATTAGCTCAAAGCTGAACACAATCTGATTATTAACATCACTATCTCGCACACGCACCCACAACCATTAATAATGGCCTTGGAAGACAGCTTCATTGGGAACTACCAAAGTCACCAAACTCCATCTAGTGGGAGAAAATCAGAAAGAAGCAAAAGTGTGCAGTAGTGTCCACTTGTGTATGCATGCATTGTAGACGTGCATAAGCCATGCACATACACACACTCACAATTTGACCTTTAATTCCTCTTTGACAGAAAATAAAAGGTGTCAAAGATGTTTTGTTTATCTATTTGACAATGAAAAGCCCCTTCTCCTGTCCCCCACACCCCCATTAGCTATTAGCTGATGTCAGAGATGTCTGGTCTGTTATATACATGAGTGATGTGTATGCCCTCTTACCAGAGTGCTCTCTGGTAAGCTCTAGTGCTCTTTTTTTTTAATTATTATCTTGAACTCTCTTGGTTTCAGTCAATGCTAGACTATTTCAGTGCATTCTATCAAGGGATGAATTGTCAATCTGTCTAGAAAGCAAAGCTAATAGAGAATGCATAAGTTTGTTTGAAATTTTCAAATGACAAACATTTTGTAGTCAAAACAAAGTGTCTTCTTTGATGCTGAGTGAATCTAGTGGAATTAAGATTTTCATAGGGTATTTTTCTCTTCATGCCAAAATGTCCATATTACAACCTGCCTGCAATGTTGCCCTTTTAGTGGGCACAGTGTCTAGAAATCCATCCTTTTTGCCTTAGAAATATCTTGACTGCATGGTTCTTTGGGACTAGCTAAGGTTTCAGGTATGGAAGCAAAGGAGTGGTAGTGTGGGTTTGATTTGCTGGTGGGATGTTTCTCAGCTTGTGAAAAGCTGCTTTTTCTGTTTTCTTTACTACATATAGCCAAGGTATCTGCTTAAAAGAGCCTACCTTCCTGCTTGCTGTTTCTGATAGTATAGCCAAATAGGTGAGTATGTAACAGCCAGCCGCACCCCATATCTAAATTCACCTTCAGGGACAGATATATACATTCGTTAATGCAAGTTGTATAAACTTGGCTTTGGCACTGTTGTATTGGCTATGGACTTCTGATGGTTGGGTTTGAATATCATGCTGAAAGTCTTGGATGCACAGGAACAAAAGTAGCTGTTATCCAGAACATTAGAATACATTGAGGAATGTAAGTTTAGGCATATCCAGTGGATGCCACAAGTGTCAGCACCAGCAAGAAAGGTTCTGAGAAGATCCCAGTGGAAGAAGACAAGTAGTTACAAGGATGGGCCAAAGCTGTCAGGGCAGGAACAGCTAGGAGATGGCCTGGACTCTCCATGACTCTTTTTTCCCAGCACAGATTACAACATTTAATGGAGTGTAAAGAAAAGCCATGGCATTCAGTTTTGTGTGTTACTTCTAAAAGCCTTCTGGAACAAATGTGGGGATGGGCCTGTCAGGAGGCCTTGAGCTGAGGAGCTGGGGTCACCAGTGCTTCTTGTAAGTCTGTCTTCAGCTAGTCCCTCCATTCCAAGAGCACAGGAATTTCCACTTGTCACCACTCTTCTTTTGATTCCTGTTGTAACTCTAGATACTGGAAGAACAAGACTCATTCTGTTCATTTATTACATTTATTACAGGAAGAGTACACAACAACATCTTCCTCCCTCTTTCCCTCCCTTCCCCAAACAACTCATGTCATGAATTTTGGCAAATTGTTAGTATTGGACAAGATAGTGTTAATGCCAAATTTAGCTGGTCTTATTTGCTCCAGCTCATGTGTTTTCTGTTCAGGACAAAGGCAGTACAGGATGCTCATGGTGGTTTGCTCTGGCCTTATTTTAAGGCATTGTTGAACCTCTTTCTCTGTGGAGATATTCAAGACACCATTAATTTGGAAGACAGTTTCAGTGGAGAAGTTGGTTTCCCATTTCTAGCCTGAAAGAATGATAAGCAAAGCAAGCAGCCTAAGTGCTGTTTCTGCTTAGAAAAGAAATGTGCCTTGCTCTGGCATGTTTTGAGTTTGAAAAAGATCTACATTTTACAGAGTGCTTGTATTGCTTTATGTTTACCTCATTCTCAGGTCTTTGGCTGACCCAGAGACCCATCAAACCTACATTTAATAAAACAGTGTTGCATTACCATGAAGTGAGTTCACCATGTAACACTTTTTGCTGGTGTACATAAAATGAAGACTAAAGCAAGGACAGTAATACTTTGGACATAGCCTCAAGTGAATTTCCTTATGGCCTCCACTGCTGAGTGTGGTGTTTTCTGAAATTCCCATTAACAATAAAATTTTTTGAACACATCCTCTTTCTCATTCAGTAGTGATATTACACTAAGGTACAACACGGAGAGAAGTGTATGTTACCAAAACCCATTCCTTGACATGAGCTTCAGTAGGTTAACATTGTTGTAGGGGGTTTGTCGGGAAATCTAGTACAGATTATTTTACCACAAAATGCTTTTCTCAAGATTTCCCTCCATGCTGCATAAACTATTGATGTTCACACAAAATAAATCCTCTCACCTGTAAGTAAAATTCTTTCTTTATGAAAGGTGGCCTGTTTTTGAACTATCTTTCCTCTGCTCTGATTTCTGACTCTGTCACTTCCCTATAATAAAGCTTCTTCTTTACAATGCTTAAGGTACCTTACAAGGATAATGCTGTGTTTACGACTGAGCACAATTTGCAGTGGTAAAAGATCTGATTCTTTGTCATGGGGAACTGAAAATAAAACACTGGAAAATGTAATAAACAGATGTTCTGCCTTCCATAGGAGTTCCCAGTTTCTTCAGTATCTATATCCCAGAACTGTCCCTTTCTTCCCATGATCAAGGCTTCAAGGTTTTTTATTTTATTTTATTTATTTATTTTTATTAAAGATGTGCCAAGCCATAAAGACCATTTCAGCCTCTTTAGTTGTGTCTGTTACCTTTACATGTGAGAAGCAGGAAATGACTTCAGAGCACAGCATTCTGCAACGGATTATGAGTGGACTTGCCTGCTTGTATTTTGGCATTGCTTGGAGGCTGCTGTCGGGTTTTAGGGCTGCAGTATGCAAGGTTCAATACAAAACGCAAACTTGGAAGCTTGCACTGCTAACATCACAGATCCAAAGGATCTGACTACAAAAAGGTCTTTGCCTAAGAGAAGACTGCAAGAAGCAACTATTGTACCCCTGATTCTTGCCTGATGTGCCAAGAGGTTGCAAAGTGATCTACAGCACCAAAGTGCCTTGCTACATGCTGATATGATTTCTCTATAATGATAAAAAAAAAAAAGTCATTCATACCAGCATACCTGGCTTGTCCTGGATGTGTTGTTTGTGGTGTTTCAGATGTTGACATGGTCTGACAGAAGAAATGTAGACATCCTATCATGACATGCTGTATATTGTAGGACCTGACATAGTCCTAAAAAATATCCTTCTAGATAACATTGTTTTTGATTATTCCAGATTGCCTGTCTCAGCTTTCTAGTTGCAGAAAGCACCACTGTTAATGGTGTTTTTATTCACTAAAAAGTGAATAAACTCAAGGCAGTCCTTAGAGTATGATTGTAGTCAAAAGACTGTGAAATTAATTTATTGAAAATATTTTTGCTCCCAGAAAGTCACAGAGTGTCCATGTTCAGCTTTCAAGTTAGGACAGCATTTCTTTTTGATTGCAAGTATGGCAAAATCAGTGCAGTGTGTGAAAATTCATAGAGCATGCCTGCTTCATGTAGCAATTGAGAATATGCTTGACTTGGTTGAAACAGTAGCTTGAACAAACAGGAGGCTTTCCTTCTGCAGGTACTTCCACTAAACTGAACACAGTACAAAATGTCAATAAGAACAGGAAGACATACATGGACAAATCCAGTTCAGATATGCATATTTAACCCAAATGGTCTCAGTCAAATTACACAGGCATAACTCAATATAAAAATATGGTCCACAGAGTGCAAATAATTCAATGACAATCTGGAACTGGTTTTGTTGCTTCTTTGCTTATTGTAACTATCCACTTGCATTCATATTTCTTGGATTTGCTACACATATACTTGGACACAAGGCCAACTTGTGTCATTGTAATTATATCAACTGCTACTGTTGGCATGCTTGGCTGCACAAACCATTTGTATCTGTAGCTACCATAGGTTCTGCTGAAAACTAAACAAGAGGAATATCAGGCCAGCATCAGGCCCCTGGCTCTGCCAAGTCCTGCTCTGCTAATTATTAATTCCTAACAGCTATAATTGGAATGCTAAATGATAATCCTATGCATACATTCAGGACACAGAAACACTGTGGGATGTTTGCCAAAATTAACACTGCAGAATTCTTGGTGCCTACTGAAGACAGTCACAGCAAGCAACTGATTTGCTGGAAGGGGATGGTAGCATTTGCTTCTGCATTATTTGTGCTGTCACTATTGTGGATTGCTGTGATGAAATTTTTAAGGCTAATCGTGAGAAGGCAAGCATTAACCTACCAGGCCAGGTTTGAGGATGGGGAAGAAAGGTGTGTGCAAGGGGGACAGCTGTTCCTGGGAGCCATAAGGTTGTCAGGTAATGGGACGAAGCTTGCATTGAAACAAAACAAAACAAAACAAAAACAAAACAAAACAAAACAAAACAAAACAAAACAAAAACAGAACCAACCAACCAACCACCACCACCACCAACAACAAAAAGCAATAACATCAAAAACACACACAGAAATAGAGCTGCTCTTTTCTTCTGGGGTAGTGCTTCCTTGAAACAATCACAGAATATTCTGAGCTAGAAGAGACTCACAAAGATCATTGAGTCCAACTTTTGGCTCTGCACAGAACGCCCCCAAAACCCAAACCAGATGTCAGAGAGCATTGTCCAAACACTTGAACTCCATCAGGCTCGGTGCTGTGCCCACTGCCCTGGGGAGCCTGTCCCCGTGCCCGACCACCCTCTGGGTGCAGACCCTTTCCCTAACCCCCAGCCTGACCCTCCCCTGTCCCAGCTCCATGCCGTTCCCTCGGGTCCTGTCGCTGTCCCCAGAGAGCAGAGCTCAGCGCCTGCCCCTCCGCTCCCCTCGTGAGGGAACTGCAGGCCGCCATGAGGCCTCCCCTCAGCCTGCTCTGCTTGGGGCTGAGCAAACCAAGGGGCCTCAGCTGCTCCTCAGACATCTTGCCCTCTAGACCCTTCACCATTCCTGTAGCCCTCCTTTGGACACACACAGCACAGAGCAGGACAATCCCTTCCCCCACCAGCTGGCAGTGCTGGGCCTGATGCACCCCAGGGCAGGGTTGCCCCTCTTGGCTGCCAGGGCACATTGCTGGCTCCTGATCAGCTTGCTGTTGACCAGAACTCCTAGATCTCTTTCTGAACTCCAGCACCTTATCCCCCAGTCTGTCTGTATATCCAGGGTTGCCCTTTCCCAGGTGCAGAATTCAGCAGTTTTTCTTGTTAAATGTCATATTGTTGGTGATTGTCCAGATCTCTCATTTGTCAAGATATCTGTGCAAAGCCTCTCTACCCTCAAGGGGGTCAACAGCTCCTCCAATTTAGTGTCATCCATAAGCTTACCTAGTATGCCTTCAAGTCCTGCATCGAAGTCATTTATGAAGATATTGAAGAGAACAGGTTGGCATGGGTGGCCTTCTCTGAGACTGCTGAAAGACAGGAAAATTGTAACAATTTCTGTAGGGAGTCACATTTTCAGAGAGTAGAGATAGAGTTTCTATATTATTTGGTGCACGGAAAAATCAGTGTGTTTTATCTGTCTGTGGAAATGGTGTATTAAGCCTCTCTTGCTACCATTTTTCCTTGTGAGGATCTTTCAGAATTTTGCCCCTGTTGCTGATTTGCATCTCCATACTGTGGAGAGGAGAGTTTTCCTGCTGGCTGGTATGGTAGAGGTGGCTCTTGGAAAACAGCCCTAACAGTTCCCCTGATAGGAGATTTCTCCCCATGGAGAAATTTCACTGAGAGGTGAACACAGCTTTACACAGCTCTTACCAAAATCCCTGCTTGTACCTTTTCTACCAGAGAAGCAGTGAACAGAAAGTGCCTGCCTGTCCAGGCTGGTGCTTCTTCACCTCTCCCTCCCTTGAGAACGATGTCGGAGAGACCTTTGATGTAGGATGCTCAGCGTGACCCTGGGCTGGAGTGTGGTCCAGGGGGGTCTGGACTGGGGGTCTGCATGCTGCCCTGTGCTGGGCTGGTGTCCCAACCCCCACTCCTATCAGGAATGAATTGGAAAGTTTCATTCTTGTAAGTGATACTTTTTTGAGTAAACATCCCTGGGTTCCTGTGATGTGTAACTAATGGAGTGCTAAACTCTCAGGGCTGGTTTAAGACTCAGAAAGTACACGTGTTGCCAATCCATCATGTTCCTAATACTAATTAACATAGCAGGGACACAATAAAGCCCCAGAACCTGCACACATTACCCAGCTCACATTACCACTCTATAACAGTCTCTCTATTGACCTAACAAAAGCACACATTGGAAAAACGAGATGCGGTCTCTTCTGACTCAGCGAGACGTATTCAGCCAAAGAAGAGAGCTGAGGACTCTCATTTATTATTGTCCATTATTATTCTGGTATATTATGGAAGGAAATTCTCAGATCGTGTATAATGACATTTCTACCTTGCCAACACTTGCGTGCATTGCACACTGCTGGGCAGGAAGCCCTAATGCAGGCAAGGAGAAGCCATCGGCTTGTGGAGAGATGTGAATGCACTGTAGAGGTGTTCTGCTCCCACAGAAGTAAAAAGAAGACCTTGTTTGCATCACGGTTATTTGCAATTCAGACACAATAAAAATCTTACTGTTCTAGTCTTACAGTAATCCCTGTGTAGACAAAAATAGGTAATGAATAAATTAAAATTCATTCTTGATAGACAAGCATTTATTTTTAGGCTCCAGAAAAGCCTTCCTCTTATTGATGCACATAAATATCCCTGTGTTACTCTCCTTTCAACCTCTTGTAATTCCACTAATTTTGAGAAAGATGCATGATATACAGCTGGAGAAAGGCTGGAAGAAATTTAGACAGCAAGAGATTATCACATTCATGTTGCAGTGATCCCTAACTGGGTGTAGCATGGCTTTGTGGAAGTTGAGGGCAAGCTGCCGTTTACTTCTGCAATTTCATGGTTAGGATTTTATGGTACCTCTTGCTGAAATCAGCAGAGCTCACTCACCACCAAATGAGGCTGGAGTGTATCTCCTGCTGTTGCCCATCCTTCATTGGGCTGATTATAAAGAGTGAGAATTTAATCATTATGTCATGAAATTGTTGAAGTGATCATAAGTCAGTCCATACAATGCTACAAACAGGCTAGGTCCTTGGGGAAATTCTTTCATTTAATTACTTCTTGGTCAGAACTTTAAAGGATTTTTTTCATGAACCAGATGTTAAGGTGTGTTTTGCTATCATTAAAAAAAAAAAAAAAAGTTCTGAAAATTTTTTCTCATCACTGTTTAGAAAAGGGTCATTTATGGTTCTATATCCTTCAAAGTGTGTATCAGCCAAGTTTCTAACATGTGGTTAAAACAGATATATGTCCAACACCGGTTGGACATTCTTGTGTTTCTGAACTGCTGTCCAGTGTTGGGCAGAAAGTGTTCCCTTAAGACTGCAAAAGAGGGGCCTAAAGATAAACTCTTTCAGGTCAAGGCACAGAGAAAATGGGGATCTGTAGTATCAGATCGAGCCCATCAGACAGCACTGCCCCAGCGCTGTGGCACAGCAGCTCCTTCTGTCTCTGGCAATGAACTCATCAATCCCAGCGTTTTGTGTGTCAAATAGCCAGAAAACTAGTCATGTAGAGCAGGCTGAACAGGGTGCTGTCTTCTCTTTTAACTCAAAACAAATTAAATATGGGCCTCACCCAGTTTCCCCTATAGTTGACACAGGTTTTCTGTTGACTTCAGCAGAGCTGGTTACAACCCTTTTACTCCTAAAATCAGTTAATTTTGTGCACTGAGTGGTTTGACACTTTGTATAGTTGATATCATGTTGGATGGCCAAAGACCGCGAATTAGTGTAGTGTCACAGATGTTAAATCACGAGGTAGATGACAGTGTGCTTGCTATGTCATACGATCTTAGCAAAGTTTGTGGAATAGTCTTTTTTATTATTGCAAGTAATCATAAGTGCTGAAAAAATACCCTAAGTAAAATAGCATTTTGGAGTACAATGCATCCAATGTTCTTAATATACATACACATCTGCAATATGTTAAACTCAGACTTATGCCCACTTAATCTCAAAGATTTCAATGGAGTGTCTGTATGGAATGAAGGGAAGAGTTTGATCCCAGAATGCTGAATAACGGCACCTTTCAGGAAGGCTTCATGCCTTAGATTTTCATCAAGATTTGCCTTTACAATAAACACTGCATTTATTAAATATGCATAAATGACACCATTGCAATGGTTTATCTAATACATGAATCATTTCAGTTACTGTTTGCTTTTTCTTTGATGATTTCAGAAACTTGCACAGATCTGATGTGTGGCCATGTACAGAGCCACAGTGCTAAATGCCTGTCAGGATGGACTCTGATGACCAAGATGACCAGGATACATATTTCAAGAGTAAAATTCAAGTCAGTCAATAGACAGGTGCACATCTGAGAGAAAAAGATGTGGGAGATACTACAACTCCCATGTTCCTATTCAGGGCAATTATCCAGACCAAAAAATGAGTGTTTTAGTCCTCCCTTCAGCCAGGGGACAAAATCACAAAGCAGGGCAGAGGCACTTCTGGATAGCATATGTGTTTACAAAACTCTTGATAAACTCTGCAATCAAGACTGCACTGACTGCAGGGCAAGAGAAGCACCAAATGAGATGAAGGTGCTCCTTAAGGTCCCTTAGCATTTAGGTGCTGTGTCCAGGCAGGGCACCAGCTTCTCCCCTGTGCAGACAATGTCACAATGTTACCCTTCACAAGGTAACCCTGGTGTCATCCCTCTATTTATATTGATACTGAGGGGGCTTGGAGGTCCCAGTGAGGTGAGGAGATGAAGGCCGGTAGCAACCATACTTATCCCCCTCCAAAAAACTTAGTAGGAAGGATACGTGGACCAACCATAGTGTACTGGGAAACTCCTTGGATATCTAAAACTTTGCCAAGTTCTGTTTGGGGTATTTTAAATATCTCCAATGCAAGAACTGTATTTCCAAAATTGTAGGGCTACATGCTGTTACCTCCATGCTCCAAGTAGCTTTTGGTTCTCCTAGTGGTCTTACAGGAAAAGCCAAGCCTCAACAAAGCAAAACAGAACAGATGCGGAAGTACTAGCTGAGAATGAGAAAACATATAGAAGTAGGGTCAGATTTTGTTTGTATAGCTGTGGAAACCTCTGTCACTTCAAACAACACCTAAAATCTCATGGAAGGAGGCCCTATGCCCTTCAGTACTTCCTTTGAAGCATGGGAGGAGTTTGAGATGTATCAGCATCACTCCCTCTGTGTTGGTAGTTCACCCCTGGCTTTCCTGTTTCCTCAACTGGTGTCAGAGGAACCAGGTGAGCATGAATTCACAATAACTGCATGTGCCCATGTACCATAGATACAGCAAGGCAAATCGGACTTTCAAGTATGTTCTCAGAAGGGTAGATGGCAAAGTCTTCCAGAAAGCTTCAGTGGAAAGGTCACAGGAGTATCACACTGTATTTTCTGTAGTTTTCTGAAAGCCAAACCTTCTCACTTCCCCACGGACATGCTGCAAGGTCTGAACACATCTTCCTCCTCTGCCAGCTTGGACATTTGCAAGCTTTGTAGTGGACCTGTAACAAGCAAGAGTCCAAGGCTTGTATTCGTATGGTACCACACTGTAAATGGTTCCATAACCTTCCCTTTTAGTAAGCGTATGACGAGCAGTGTGGCCTGGGTACCTGAATATATTAATATGGCCTGAGTCTGTCTGGCTTATTTTAAGTGATATATTGCCAAATCCTGATGCTATTTTTCATGCTGACTAATACCTCAGGTCATCCTATTAATTTCAGTAAGGCTACTCAGACAGCACAATGCTACTAAGGAAATGAGAACACGATCTGGCTAGTTATGGTTATGTGACTGAATTTTTACTGCTGAGCACAACATAACCTACCCAAGTAATTTGATTTAGCAGGTGTCTTACTGGCATTTTAAGTATTTTTGCATATGATTATAATGCATCTTGAGGGGAAAAAAAAAAAAAAACAAACAAAAAAAACCCAACAACAACACACAAAACCAACAACTTAAACATTTTATTAGCAAGACTTCTTGCTGTTCTGCTAAAATATGGCAATCAAAAAGACAATTTATGCTGCAGAGACTTGACCTTTCCTTTCCAGGACTGTAAAATAAAACACCAAACCCCACACTTTCTGCATCTGGTTGACATTTGAATAAAACTGCCAGAGTACAAACAAGTTTTGAGACAACATCTCCAGCAAACTCTGCAGTGACTCTAAAAATATTCTTGGCTAAGTTACTTTTTAAGGCCATATGTTCAAAAAAAGTAAAACCCAAAACTTCACTAGAATTTATTGCAACAAGAGATTTGCCAAACTACTTAAGACATTTGGGAAGATTATAGTGAAGTACATTAGTTGCTGACTTGACAATTTGCTATGCTCACTGCTTGTGTGTTGGATTCTTGATATTCAAGCTGAGAGCTGATCCAACTTTCTAGTACATTTTAGCAAGAAACCTGCCAAATATCTACTGGCTTATTAAATGCTGACAAACCAAAGGTCAGCCTTGTTTATGAGCTACAGCAAAGCTGCTGTGGATGGCACACAAGCCCTTCTCATGGCGTTTTTCTTGTTCAAACTCGAACTCCCAGCAGAACATTGGAAAAGAACTGTTTTGGACTGGTTCTGGCTGAGAGTCTCCCTACATCTGTGCCGATGTCCCCTGGCCCCTCACATTGAGGCTGCAGAAGAGGCAGCTCTATTTCCACTGAGCCATTTTCCCTCCTCACTGTCTCTTATGATTACCATGCCTGTGTGATCTTGTTTGCAGAGCCAAGGGCCAGAAAACGTCCCTGTTCATGGGGAGAGTCCCCAGAAGGGCCTGAAACCAGGAGCAAACCTTCATACCCCACACCCCCTTGCTTCTTCAAGGCCACTGCAGGGCAAAAGGGGCTGTGGATGGGGAACTCTGCTGCACTCTGTGCCTGATCCAGAGGTTTTTATGTCTAGGGAAAACTTTCTGTTGACTCCTTCAGACTCCTGGTCAGATGTTCTCTCACTTGCCCAAGGTGGCAATCCTTCTTTACAAGCACCCCGCTCACCTTTGCTGCTTTTGATTTCAATCCAGTTTTACACGATTGGAGATTATCCTGGTATGATACACGAGTCTCCCTGTAAAGGCTAACCCTTGCCCTCCTTGCCAAAGCAAACATTCCTACAAAGGCAGGGGAATCACTCTCACAGTCCATAAAATTTGCTTCCATATCATGCTATACAGAACACATTGCTGTTGACATTTCTTACATCTTTATTATATGAATTTATTGTATTTGCTTGACTGACACTCAGGGTAACAGAAAATTCCTCCACTGTACATAAAACTGATTACAAATAGAAAACATGCTTATTTAAAGCACAAGCACACAAAAATGAAATTGCTCATTTAAAATATTTTAATTCAGAAACAATGTATAAAAACCTGTGACACTGCCTTAAAACTTCATCGAGATTTACCTCTCTATAAGTACTATTTAAAAGAGACCAAGAGTTACTTAAAAAAAAACAACAACAACATAAAACAACAACAGAAAAACCCCACGTTTTTATGGAAGATAACTGTGGAAGAAATTAGGCTTTTTACTGGTTGGGTAGAGCTGGATTTTTTTTTTTTTAATTTTAATTTATTTTAGCTATTTTTTTTTCCCGGGAATTGAAATCATCTGGCCATTCTCAGCATCTTCCCCGGGGCACACAGAGGGTGCCTAGAGGTTGCTCGGGGGAGAGGTCCCTCTGGCTGTGCCCGTGTCCTCAGCCAAAGCCGTGCTGCTGCGGGCCCGTGTCACGGCGCTCCCGGGCAGGCTCCGGGGCCCCGGGTCGGGGGCAGAGGCAACTTGTTTCAGATTAACTGGTAACATCTCTGGCCAAACAAGCGGCGGGGATCTCCCGCGTTTGGCAATGTAATCTGCTCCCGACGGCGCGAAGAGAGGGCAGGATCAAAGCATTCCTCCCGGGGAAATTGCCCCCGGGGTTGCCGTTTGGTTAGCCTGCCCTAACCCCGCTAATAAATTTCCTGGGAGGAAGGGAGGGCCGGGCGGGGAGGGGAAGAGAGGAGCCGAGAGGCACCTGCACCTGCCCTCCGCACGGCACGGCGATGCAAAGCAGGGACCGCCGCTGGGAGACGGCTTTCCAGGGAGCGGTTTTTGCAGCCCTGAAATGCCCCCGAGCTGCTTTTTCCTATTCTCCACCCGCAGCCGCCTGTGAGGTCTGGGGGGCTGTCCGCGACACCCCCAGACACGGTCCCCCTCGCGGCCGCTTTTCGTCGCCGGCCCTCGGGGCTAATCCATCGCCTCTGCCGTGCCTCCCATCCCCGGGTTCGTGTCCCCCAAACCCACTGCCGTGTCCCCCAGCCTCGCTGCCCACCCCGTGGGCTTCCCAGCCCTGCGCCGGTGCCTCCCGGTGCTGCATCACCGGGTGGGGGCACGGCGTAGGAATCGGTGCCTCTCCCGGCCCGGCCCGGCCCGGCACGGCTCACAGAACCACGGGCCAAAAGGGGACGCGGAGCTGGAGCCGAGGAGCCCGCCGGAGGTGCGCTCGCAGCCTCTTCTTCCCGGCCGGAGGATGAGTGCGGCTGGGGGGAGGCTGGAGGGGAGCGCGAACGCCCCGCGGAACAGAGCACGAACAAGAGGAGAAGAAGAAAGTTATACAAACACGCTTTAAAATCGTGGCTGGATTTCACAGTTCCCTGTGGATAAAGTAAACAGGAGGCGAACTGTTTTGTAATTTACTCCAGCGGCCCGCAGGATCGTACTTTGTAATTTGGTGTCAGTTTACAAGCCAAGGGGACTTCTGTTTCCTAACCTAGCAGGTCCTTTGTCATGCTTGTGCCTTTTAAGAGGGACCTGAAGGGGGAAAGTGGAATTCCTCGGGTATTTGCCTTTTAGTCATGCTTGTAAGTCAAACAGTAGCCAGGCTCTCTTTGGGAATGAATAATACCTGCCGTCGGGGATGCGCTTCCCTCTCCCCCCTCTCCCAACCTGAGCACTCCGCGGTGAGACGCGAGGGGCACAAAAGCTGCCCCGGGACTTGGGGTGCCCGTGGGGTGCCCAGACACCTCGGTCGAGCTCCGGCTGCCCGCACCGGGAGGCAGAGACGGGTCCCGCCGCTGCCGGGGACCCGGGGCTCCCCCGCGGCCGGCAGCCGGTCTGTGCGCTCACCGGGAGCGGGGGTGCGCGTTCACTGTGTGCGTGCACTTATCAGCATACGGGGAAACTACGATATTTTCCCTTCCAGCAGAAAGGGTTTGGTTGTACGTCCTACATATCGTTAGCTTTTCTACGCTGGTGGGGAACTGGTGCTTACGAGGTGCCCCGTTTATTATTATTATTACTATTATTATTTATTTTCTGGGGACATCCTGTTTATATTCACGAGCTCTTTCTTCCTTTGCCCGGTGCACAAGCTGGCCGAGACGTATTCTGTGCACTCCTGTCCCTGTTTGCACCGCACTCTACGACCTCGCTGGCAGTACGACCGAGGCTCCGTGCGTTACCATTTCGATCTCTCCCCGATTTTGGAGACGAGCGGCATTCCGCAATTTCCGAACAGCAGCCTCCGGCAGGCAGCGGCTGCAGAGAGCTATTCAACAGCTGAATGCTCTGTCGGAAACGCCGCCAAGGGATGTTAAGAAGTAAACGAATACTTTTGCCCCTCTCGATTCTCGATAGGGCAGGGGAACCGCACAGATTCCGCTGAGTTTTCAGCCTCGAAAAAAACCAGCGATTTCCACCAATTCCCTCCCTTTGAACGGGACAAGCCACGGGAACCACGGCGAACGAAAACCGAGGTGTTCATCCTCCCTTCCCCGCTGCACCCCCGCCGTCCCGACACCCGGGCACCCCCTCTCCCGCGGGGCTGGAACTTGCTGCCCGACACCTCCGCGCGCGAACCCGTTTTTTTCCCATTTTTCACGTTTTTTACCATTTTTTTTCCAATTTTTTCAAAAATTTCCCGTTTTTTTTTCACATTTTTTCCCATTTATTTGCTCCCCTCCCGGACCTAAAACGCAGGTCCCGCCTGCTGCCCCACTCGTCTATGCGGTGCCGGGGGTGGTTTTGGGGGGTGATGGGGCAGCGGCGCCCCCCGCCCCACGGTAGCACCCATGGGTGGGCGTCGGGCCCCCCCTCCGGGGGGGCGGGGCGAAGGCGTCGCGGGCCAATCAGGGCGGTGGCCGCGGGGCGCGGGCCCAATGGGCGGCGCGGGCGGCGCTGATAACGCGGCGGGGCCGGGGCGGCGGGCGCTGTGCCGCGGGGCGGGCGCCGCGGGACGGGACGGCGACGGCGACATCCCTGCGATATCCCCGCGACATTCCCGCTACAGCCCCTCCGGTAGCGGCGGTAGCAGCAGCAGCAGCCCCGCACCCGGCTGCCACCCGACGGCGCGGCGACCCTGAGAGCCTTGCGGCCAAGCCCCCCCGGTGGTCGTCGGGCAGCGCTGTCCGTGCCAGCCGGGTCCCCCGCGGGCTGCCTGCGCCTCCTGGCGGCCCCTCGGGCGCTTGACTCGGGTAAGTTGCAGTCGCGGTGCGAAGGGGAGGGTGGGGGGAGCTCGGGGTGCGGAGCATAGGCTTCCTCGGCGCGGCTCACGCCGGGCTGTGCGGGGAGCGGCGGCACTCCGGGGTGCCCCCGGCTGGCACCAGACAGGCAGCCGGCGGGGTGCCCGGCGGGAGCTGCCGCCCGGGGGCAGCCCGTCGGGGGCGGGCGGCCTGACCCCTGTGTTTGCAGCCCCGCCGCCGAGGAGCCATGTCCGAGGGACGCGCCGCCGGCGACTGGGAGATCGACGTGGAGAGCCTGGAGGGGGAGGCGGCCGAGGGCCCCGGCGCGCCGCGGGAGGAGGAGGAAGAGGAGGAGGAAGGCGAGGAGGCGGCGGGGGCAGCGGCCCCGCGGCGGAGCGGCGGTGTTGGTGCCGGGGAGCCGCGGAAGCTGAGCCGCACGCCCAAGTGCGCCCGGTGCCGCAACCACGGCGTGGTGTCGTGCCTCAAGGGCCACAAGCGCTTCTGCCGCTGGCGGGACTGCCAGTGCGCCAACTGCCTCCTGGTGGTGGAGCGGCAGCGGGTGATGGCCGCCCAGGTGGCTCTCCGCCGCCAGCAGGCCACCGAGGTGAGGCGGGGACGGGACGGGGCCAGACGGGACGGGACGGGGCCGGGCGGGCGGCCCCGGGCTGACGGCGCTGCCCGCCCGCTTTCCTAGGACAAGAAGGGGCTGGCCGGGAAGCCGGCGAGCCTGGAGCGCAAAGCCGTCTACCAGAGGCACGTCCGGACGCCCAGCCTCCTGGCCAAGAGCATCCTGGAAGGTAAGACCCCTCCTCGCCGCCTTCCCCCGGGCCAAGCCCCCGGGCCCCACGGCAGCCCCGCTCCGACACGGGCGGAATTCACCGCGGCCAAAAGCGTGCCCCGTGGAGGGGATCGACGTGGCAGGGTCGTAGTGGCAGAACTGCGGCTGGCAGCCCCCTCCCCGAACCCCCAAATAATGCCTGACATGTTAGCAAGGGCATCTTGAAATCGGAGAGTTACTGTCACACGATGGCTTTTTACGTGGCTACCCGGCGCTGCTGTTGTGCCGCGCGGGGTAATTCCTTCGCGGGAGTGTTTGTCTGCTCACGGGTAGATCAACTCGTTTACATTTCAAGCTGATATCTTAACACAGCGGCCCTGATTACTGCATTATCAAGCGTAAGATATACATAACTGGCTGCCCCCTTTTTTTCCTACTGAAAATCATAACTGCAGAAGCAGGATGCTTTAAAGATCTGTACTGTAGTGAGAGGGTGTATTTTCTGTTCTGTCTCTTCAGATCGAGCCCAAATTTATTTTCCATGTCTGCTTTTATTACTTTCCAAATTGTATCCTTGTAGAGTGAATCACTGCAGTTCTCAAATATAGCTTTTCATTCTTTTCAAAACAGAAAGCTCTTTTCTTAATCTGTGCAATTACAATTTTGTTCTGTTAGAAACCTCTCTTTTTTTTTTTCTCTACAATTCACTCTTTAAAAAATCTTTCCTCTAATTTATCTTAACTTTCTTTTTCTTTTCTCCTAGTTCTCCTTGGAATTTTCTACCGTCTGTAACAATATGTTCATAATGATTCATCTTTAGAGAATAGAAATGGCAGCAGCTATAGGTATAGATATCTTACTTGGCAACGGGGAAACTCCTGTGAGAGGAGTGGGAGTGAAAAGAGGCAAAATCCTGTTCTCCTTACTCATGTAATCAATTCCATTAATTCAATGGGATTACTTGTGTGGGTAGAGCAAACAGGATTGAACCCTATCAGTTACAATTAAATGAATCTGGTTAGTTAAATGTGCTGGACTTTTGTTTTATTTTAGTTCTTTTCTTTTTTTTTTTTTTTAGTTCAGAAGAAATGAAATATTTGATTTTCCATATTTATTAAAAAAGTTTACCTTCTTAATCTGCATGATGCAATACCAGTCATAATGCATAGCAGGGTTTTGCCTTTTTTTTTTTTTTCTTTTTCGCTTAGCCTGCTGTTTTGGAGTTGCTGTTGTAAGTCGCTGTTCAGCTCTCCGAAGGAGGCTACACATGTCAGAGTAGCGGGGGCTCGCTTGTCTGCACGGAGCAACTTGTGCTGAACATGCTTGATGGTGCAGGGAGCTGAGCTGCTGAGGCGCGGTGACTTTGGCAGGAGCTGATAGTGCCTGGGGTTTGCAGCAAGTGCTCAGTGCCTGGCGGGGCTGGCTCCGAACCGAGCCCTTTTACAAACACGACTTTGTTTTTCTTACACAGCTCCATTCCTAATGCCGCTTTGTTGTTTTAGGTTACCGTCCTATTCCAGCAGACCCGTACTTGGGAGGGAGCTCACCCTTGCCACCCCCTGTAAGTGACAGGATGAGAAAGAGACGGGCTTTTGCTGATAAAGAGCTGGAGAACATTATGCTAGAGAGAGAGTATAAAGAAAGAGAGATGATGGAAGCTACGCAAGCAGCTGCCCTCTTTCTCCCTAACCGCATGGTGCACGGAGCTGAATACAACTCATACAAAACAGCTTTCAACCCTGCTCAAGTTGATGCTCCAAACAAGGAGTTTTGCAACTTTTTACCAACCTGCCTCGATCTAACCATGCAGTATTCAGGATCTGGCAACATGGAACTGATTTCTTCAAATGTCAGCGTAGCTGCTACCTACAGGCAGTATCCACTGTCTTCTAGGTTCTTAGTGTGGCCGAAATGTGGCCCCATTAGCGATGCTCTCCTCTACCAGCAATGCCTCTTAAATGCTACTACGGTCCAAGCTCTCAAACCTGGGGCAGGTTGGGATGCCAAGGTCTCACAGATCCAGGACTGTCCAAACACTGAGCAGGACATCATGCCTCCGAAACTGGAAAATGCACTCATACTGACCCACACGCAAGACATTCAGCAGTCATGTAGCGAGATACAGTGCCTTCCTCAGGAAGCTCGGGAGAGGTCAGCTTTCTCTCCTCCAAAAAGGACTTTCTCTCAGATTTCTGATAAGGATTCTCTGGCTCCTCAAGAACAGGTATTAAGCAAGGTCAGCAAAGACACTACCAAGCCCCCTCTGCCACTCAAATACAATCCATTTCAGTCACTGTTCCCACAGACATTTCCAGACAAATCAGGAGCAGAGCTGAGAACATCATTTGTGAAAGAGACTTCTGAAGAAGCATCTAAGAAATACAGAGATTGCAGCATCAAAGAGAACCCAAAGTGCAAGTTCACAATAGACAAATGTGCAAAAGACTTCTTTGGGCCAAAACAGGCCACAACAAAACTTTCAACAACTGAGCCACTGTCATTTTCAGTTGAATCCATCCTTAAACGACCTTCTTCTGCAGTTGCTAATGTCTCTCAATAAATAAATTATACCTTCCGTGTAGAGAGTTTGTATGTCTTGTCTTCTGCAAAATTGCTACTGCCTGCTTTTTCTCTTAAAAGATCTGTAAAGAGGAATTTCTGCTGTAAATGGTAATTCTTTTTTTTTTTTTTTATTTTCTTAAAATGATGTACGTAACTTTGCATGTTTTCTGAGGAAAAAAATATATTTTTTAAAATTAAAACTGCATGTAGACTGTAAAGTGTTCTTTTAAGCAGCACTTCAAACTGTTCAATAAAATGAGATTGCCTATAAGCACAGGTACTCCTTGCCACACCAATAATATCTCCTGATCTCAGTTTTGTCTCTAGTCTTTTGCAGACAAGTATGCGCTACTTTCAGAACATGTGTTCTTTTATCTGCTATTATCTATGTACTTACTAAGCTGGAGTAAGTGCTCCCTGCTTTGAACTTTCAGTAACTAAGAGAAGAGGTGCGGGGGCATAGTGTGAATTGGAGGACATTTATTAAATTCATTTTGGATCAGATTCCAAATGCCTTTCTTACTCTAAATGGGAAGTGCATACTAGGGTAAAGAGTGGCTTATTTCATGCCTTCCTACAAAAGTTTCTATTTCTAAAGCAGAAGAGTTAGTGGATTATGTTTGAGGAGAGTGGCCGTAGTGAGATATTGAATAAGAAGTCTATTTCTTTGTAAATTCAGTTTTTGAATAAAAGAGTTTTTTTTTTTTTTTAATTTATTTTTTTTTAATATATGTATTCAGATGACTTTGTTCCTCTCAATTTCCACCCCTTCTAAATGAGTTTCACCTTTGACCAGCAGGAGTCTGAGATTCTCGTGCAGTGGTAATTGAAATGACCTTCATGCTGTAAAAATGATGCACAGAATCCTCACTGCTAATGAGAAGTCAAGTCATAATCTCTTAGTTTTGTAATTCTACGTCCTTATACTGGGACAGTAGAAAAAAATGAGATCAGCCGGTAGAATTTACCTGGTAACTTGAGGTAACCATTAAGGCTACAGGAAAAGGCATTGCCAGCTCTCATAATGACTGAGCTTGAAGCTTTCTAAATTAATTATTTTTAAAGTTTTTCCCTGTTAAAGTTTTTCACTGCTACCACTTCTACTTACTGCTAGTCCCTACGTTACCTTTCTTCCTTAACACTTAAATCCATCAAACATTCAGTTTAAACTCAGCTGTTTAATCCATCTCACTCAGTTCAAAGGGATGTAATTTGTTCCTAATCTTTATTATTTTCTAAGGACAATTTCAGTTCGGTATCTGTGAGCAGAATGTAATATTTTCTGATTTTATCACACTCACCATAAAACTTAAATGATTATTTTGCCACAAATAAATCTGAACCCGTGAACAACTCCTTCCGTAAGTATCTCTGAAAGTGTTTAGTGTTTATACTGGGAGTGGTGTTGCTGACAGGCAGGTCCCTCTTCATGGGTGAGATGAGTCATCTGCCATGGGTGATTTTCTCAGCCACTTTTATTTGTTGCTATTTCCAGTCACTTTGCTAAAGTGACAAGGTCTGCCTTTTGCTTGGAGAAAACACTAATTAATGCATTTTACATAACTTGTGCATTTTGCATAACATATTTTGTAAAATCCACTAAAACTTTCTAGTTCAGGAATATAAACAACTTTGTTTTAACTTGCCAGAATCTTGGACACTAGCTAAAGTTTCACCTTTCAAAAGCATTCCTAGTAACCAGATTTTGTTTACCTGACAATATATTTCAAATGCGTTGAAATGCTTTTCACTTTTTCAGACTCTGTTCTTTACTCAGTTGCCATTAGAGGGAGTTTAACTTAGTTGGGAGCTGAAGCTGCTCATTAGTCAGTTTATTAGACTGAGCTAACCACCTTTTACCCATAGTAAATGGAATAAAATTATTTGCTTTTTATACTTGTTTGCTTTGCCACAGCTTTCCTTCATTGGCTTAACTGAACATAAAATACTAACACAGAATTTTAGTGTAAGCAGGGTTCCTTTGTTGTTAAAAATATGATTATTTATTTTATTTTTATTTTTTAATTTTTTAGCTGGCATAAGCTGGGTTGATGGGTGAAAGAGAGTTCAGCAGACTAAGTAGTGAACCAATACTAGACACTGGAATTTGTCCTGCATAAATATATATTTGCCTGACAATATGTGCAACTAACATTGTTCAGTTTCAGATCTGATTTTTTTCCCCCCCCTCAAGAATTCACTTGTCTTTCTTTATTTATCTATTAGAAAAAAGATCAGAAAAAACACAACCTTCCATAATATTTTGTGTCACTTGGCCTTTTAAAGAACCAGTTGAATTGAACAAATTAAACCTCTTAGGAAATACCAAGTACTAATGTAGACATAGGTACACATACACATATAGATACACATGCACATGGACATACACGTGTGTATGCGTGTGTTCCAGATAATTTTGTTTAAAGTCCAGTTATTGAGAAAGGGAGACACATATCTAACATTACTTGAAAAAATTGTGACCTGTAAGGTGAAACTTAGACAAATTCTGCCTGCTTTATTTACCAGTTTGTCTCATGGAATTCAGCATTTCTCCACTCTATCTTGCTGCCACTTGCCTATTTTTTGCTTCAGTTCGGTTAACCATTTCTCCATTTACTTTGCTTCAATGCATAAACCCTGGGACCTCTTTAAACTGTGAAAAACTTCCTACATGTCTTGAAAGCTTGTTGATCCATATCTGTTTTCCTCTCTTCTGGTAAAAAAGTGTATAGAGCCTATTGGTCACAGAAGGTAGGATTATTATCTTGAGTGAGATAGACCATATGCAGACGACGTGTGGTTTTCCTCACACACCTTTGCAGTGGATGTATAGCACTCCAGGAGCCATGTGCTTCCCTCGACCTGAAGCAGCATTCTGAGTGTGCTGTGAGACCTGCAAGTAAAATTGTCTAGCACCTAGTGCTAGGAAGTGACTTCCTAGCAATATGTTAAATAATTTTTGATATACCCCAGCCTCCCTGCTCCTTAAGTACAATGCTTGCAGCATTTTTTAGATGTGTGGGTGCCTGCATCTGCTGTTCAGACTGACAAGTTTTCTCTTGGTATAAGGTACATGATGGTGTTGTGCACGTGGATCTGAGATTGCATTTCCTTTCTGATCCCCTTCCGACCTCTACCTTACTTACATGATGGTGAGACATGCTTGCTGGGAACCCAGCTATGGGGCTGGGACAGGAACTCAAGAACCTGTACTTGTGGAGCACAAAGCAGTTGTGGGAAGGAATACAAAGAGCAATTTGGTTCATTTGGTCTGCAAAATACTAAACCTGGCCAGTGCCATTGTCAGGGACAACCAACCTCTTGCTAACAGTGCATCCTGGGACAATTTTTTTATTATTTTATTTTATTTTATTTTATTTTATTTTATTTTATTTTATTTTATTTTATTTTATTTTATTTTATTTTATTTTATTTTATTTTATTTTATTTTATTTTATTTTATTTTATTTTAATTTTATTTTAAATGGGGAAGTGTACAGAACTAGAGGAGTTGGGGATCGATAGTGCTCCAGACAGTGCCTGGATTACTGACTGGTCTGGAGGCAAGGAGCAGGTGGAGTTGTATTCACCTAGACAAGGAATAGGTTATTGACAGGTGTGGCAGGGACAGTGTTTCCCTCTCCAGTGGCATGGGACAATTCAGACATCCCCCCATTGCGGGGAGAGTCCCAACTCAGTAGACGTGCGTTGCTGGCTTTTTCTTGTGTGCAAGCTCCTTGGAGCTGACTGTACCAGTGAAGCTGGCTTGCTGCAAAGCCTGTGTTAAAACTGGCATTTTTTTGCTGAAGTCTCTGAAATGGCATATCCAGCTACTGGGCTTGAGGTCAAGACATGGAGTGTGATGAGGTGGCTTGATAATTGAACACAACCCATTCAGCTCATATCAGGACAGAAATGTCTTTGAAATCATCAGCTGAATGCATTTGTATTCTGGCCTGAGAACAAGACTTAGTCCTGTACCATCTGCTTGTCCTTCTGCTACTACAAGGACCTCTCTGAGTTTTGCAGTCTATGCTCCTCATCTCACTGGGATCATAAAAGCAAAAGGCACTTTTTGGTCAAATGTGGAGACACAAGTCCCTGTGGAGTTAATATTTCTGAAGAGTGAACATTAACTAGCTTTCAGTTTCTGTTGTTCTGGAATTACAGAATTTGATGCTCTCTCCATTTCTTTATTTTAAACACAGGACAGAGAGTTATAGTCTCATTTTTATTTGACAGCTTTTTTTTTTTTTTGCACAGTCAAGCTTCTAAGCTTTGGAGCCCAACACTTTCCATTCAACTTACCTTGATGTGAAAGCTGGAGTCATTGCCCACAATGGACGAGGTCATTATTGTATCACTAAGTTCCTTCTCTGAGCTTTGGCAAGATGTACAGCATAAAGTATACATGCTGCCTCTTTAAACTCACAAATAGTAGTGATCAGTAACTTTCCATTTGCTTGCATTGAAACCAAGACAAACTTACGCAAGAACGGCTGTTGGGGAAGCACGTGTGGGCATGTGGAAACCAGTGGCAGAAAAGCCAGTGTGTCAGTTAGGAGACAGGAATCAGTTGGTGTTTTATGGGAGAAAGAGTCACTCTTCATGAATAATGAAAGTGAAAGCATGCAAGCTGGAAGAAAACACAAAATTTTCAACAATGCCATTTCCTTCTCCTCCTGTTCCCATTGCCAGATCTTTGTGAACACTGACTTTGCTGTTCTGAAACAGATCAGAAATCAGCTTTTGAGCTGTGGCTATTTCCTTGTCTGTCTCTTCTTGCAGCTGGTGGCCCAATGCCAGTAAGACTTGTTGCTAGGGTGACCTACTGGCTGGCATAGGGCATGTTCCACGATCACAGACAGAGGGCACAAGACCACCCCTCAACTTGGGCTCCGTGCATCAGACTTGGCATGTATGTGAGGGCATTTGGTTCTGGGGCATGAAAACTCAGAGTCTAACCTGTACATTACCACAGATCCACTGGTATCTCAGCCTAGTTTCTGATGATAAATACGGCATTCCACACTGAGCAATAGAAAAGAGTGATTCTTCATATTCAAATACTTGTTATTTTATTGGAATAATAGGAAAGGTGAATAATTATGTTGGGAGAATGTTGTGGCCCTCTTCTGAATTTTTGTAGAAATTAATTAGAGCTGAAATCTACTCAAGGAAAAGAGAAAACCTGCTTAGACAAGTATACTGGTTAAATGGCATCAGAGCCTACTTAGGTATGTGCTTATACATGCAAGATGGAGTCTAGAAATCACTTTAAGACATATGAAGGTTTAGGGACAGATCTGATCAGATCTGATATGACATCAGATCTGACATCAGAGTCACACTGCCTGGCTGACAGCCTCTGTATCTTCACCTCAATGCACCCAACCAAACCTGGGCTTAAAGCAGTAACACGATTTTTCACTCATTCCTTGTCAGTCCAGTTGGGTAGGAAATGGGTAGGTTGAACTAGTATCATCTGAGATATACTGTGTCTATCTTTGTGTATCAAGAGTTTGTAGTGGCATCCTGTACACTCTGTCTGGTTTTCCTCTACTCATTTCACTTCTGCATGAACAAACTTGTAAATGAGCAGGCTGTGGCCAGACTTCAGTTTTCTAAGTCCAACAGAAAACATGGGTGAACAGTCCACCCCCAGAGATGGACTGCCTCTGGGTTATGAAAAGCACAACAGAAGCTCTCTGTGAAAAGATTATGTAAGTAGTCACAGAATTGTTGTATCATAGATTTGAAAAGAATAAAGTTATGTATACAGATATGAAAACAAAATCTTAGTGTAAAGTATGTGTAGATAAAACCAATTCCTTTCAGGCAGCTGTAGACTTGCAGCAGTGTAAGCATAAACAAAGAGCTGAAAAAGGTCATCTAGGATCTTAGCAAGTATCTTGGAAATGTTGAATACACAGGAACCTTACACTTTAAACCACATGGAAGATCACATAATATTTAATCTGTCTTTTAATTTAGAAAATGTATTTACACTTGTTAACATCTGAGCTGTCCTTAATTTGTGACGGCACTACTACTTCCTCTATTATATACTCCAAGAAGTATATTAATTGGAATTTAGTACTATGTAATAGAACCAGGGAGTTAGAACCACAGCAACACTGACTGGCACCTTTGGAAAGTGCCAGCCCACCCTGGCCACAGGTGGCAGGTCAGCCACAGCAAGTTGCTCAAGGCTGTAATTAGCTGGGTTTGAGTAACTCCAAGGATGGAGACTACACAACTGCTTTGGGCAACCCACTCCAGTGTTTGACAACCCTCACAGGAAAAAGCAGCATTTTCTTCTGTTTAGATGCATTTGCCTGTGTTCCAGAGTGTGCCCGTTGTCTCCTGTCCTGTCCTAGGCACCACTAGAAGATGTCTTCTTTGCTCCCCATATCAGGTATCTATATGTGATAAGATGTCCCCTGAGCCTTCTCTTCTCCAGGTTGGACAGCCCCAGTTCTCTCATCCTTTCCTCATGTGAGAAATGCTCCAGTCCCCTAATCATCTTCATGTCCTTAGCTGAACTTACTCTAGGATACTGGGGGAGCCCCATACTGGACACAGTTATCCAGATGTATTGAACCAGGGCTGAGTAGAGTGGAAGGATCACCAGCCTCCATGTGTTGGTAAGACTCCACCAAATGTAGAAAAGAATACTGTCAGACATATTTGCTGAAGGGAAAACTGCTGCTTTCTGGTCACTTTGGAGTCTACCAGAGCTACCCTGTTTCAGATAATGTCATGCAGGTGTGCATGCACCATTTTGCCATACTACTAAAATTAAATAGACTATCCTCTATTAAATAATTGTATACCTGATTCATGATGAAGTATGTACAAAAAAGAAATGACTTGCTATGATTTCAGGACTGTGAGATCTGAAATTTAAAGAAAAAGACAATAACTGAAATTTTGAAGGTATACCAAAAAACATAAGCAAACCCACTGTAATCTGAGATAAAAGTTATGCTGAAACTTTTCAGCCAAGGCTCAAAATGAAATAGTTGTGTAGAGCATTACAAAAACCATTATGTTAGGGAGGGTTGAGTTCCCTCAGCTTCATATCTTATGTCCACATCATCACTCACCATACTTCCCTTTCATAATGCGATTGAGATAACGGGAGTCTTGTTATCACGAGTCTGAGCACTCGCAAGATCCTGATCACCCACATGTCTACAGGGGGACCATGAACCATCCTCTTGTCAGAAGGTGGTGGCGGCCAGTTTTGGGGCACCCCAACAGAGTTTTTTCTGACAAACAGCTTTGACTTTTTCAGGCTTTGGAGTACCTCCCAGTACAAGGCTACTTGCTTGTGAAGCTGCTGTGTTGTGCTTGAGTAGCAATTCTGGGTTAACTGCTTGCAGATGTAGCTGCAAGGGGGCATGTTCTGCTGGGTACGGAGGCTTAGGCAGGGGCTCTGCAATGCACAGAAGTGAGAGGAAGAAGTTTTGGGGATAAAACACTTTTCTTCAGTCCATTAAATACCTTACTTAGAATTAGAGGAGTGTGACTCAGTGATTTTGAACTGAGAAGAACTGAGAGTAAACCCACAAGGCTGTGAGCATTATTTGTAATAATTTAGCCTCAAAGCAATGGTGGTGTAAATAACTATAAAGCAGGTTGTGTTGAGCAGAGGAGGATATGAGCAGAAGGTTATGCTGAGTGCATGATCTTCTGTAATTTACAGCAACCAGTAAGCCCAGGCTTATAGAAAGCAAAGAGTACACATGTTAACAACAGGGTCCCTGTAGCTATTTTTTGATTCAGCTTCTGGTGCTACTCCCACATAGTGTGCCCAGAGCTGTCTTGTTGGTGGGAGCAAGATGGGCAGGGGTGGGGGAAACCTCTGCAAAGCAGTAATAAAAGAAAACTGATCTTTGTACACCCCCATTTCCTATTGTCCACTTCACAACAGCTCATGGTTCACTTACTGCAGTGCTGAAGCACACACTTCGTGCATAAGGGATGGTACCACAGCAGCAGGTACTTTAGAAAACCTTTCCAGCTCAGGTAGCAGACAGAACTGTAATTTCTTACCTGGTTTTGCTTTAGCTTTTACTTGACACTCACTTTGACATCTGCCAGTGCAAATCAAACCCTTCTGCACATAACACATTTCTTGAAGCATGGGTCCCAGCAGGAGGCTTTTGAGTTGGTTTCTCTGTTGCCTAACTGATAATTGCAGGGCTTCTCCTCTTACTTTACTCCTGGAATGTAGGTATCTCTACAGTCTATCTTTTCTATGTAACCAACCATACCTGTTAAATTTGTAGAATTTGTTATCTTTGAGACTGCTGCTCTCTGCAAGTGTATCTGAAAAAGTTTCAAAAGTGGAGGGAATTGAGATAGACTCACAGTATATTGGAAAACCAGGCTAAGAATGACTGTTCTCATGTGCTCTCCCTGTCATCCTCTCCCACATGGTTAAGTTTGGTGTCCTTCCAAGTACCTTGCTTTACTTTTGCACATATCATCTCCTGTCTGTCTAGGACACTCTGCTAACATAAATGTTGAGGTCTGTGCTTCCCTTCACACATGGCAGCAGTCAAGCATTAGAACTACCTGTTGTGCTCAGGATTGGGTCCCTGTGCTGCAAAACAGCCTACCCCAGAGAGTCTTGCAAAAGCTTTCTACAAAGCAACCAGCTCAGCACGCTTATGTGGAAGCTGCAAAATGAAGTAGGAATATCTCCCACATATCTCCCACAGCTGGGATATGACACATGTGGATGAGGATAATCCATTCATTAGGTTCTGAACACAAAGTCCCACCAGAGAGCATCATAAATCCATGTGATGTCCCTGAATGCTGGATTTTTCATTTGGGCCTATGAAGGAACTGAAAAATGTGTAAAATGAAAATCACATGTACTCCAAAGCGGCTCCTTAGCACTGGAAGCTGGTAACATCTGAAAGTGAGTAGGCAAAACTGACACATAAAGATGTGCTCTGAGCCAATTTATGGCAAAGGGTAAAGATCATACTGCATCTGAGTCAAAACAGGGTAGGCACTGCTCCCTAGTGACTGTACATCCGAAGAGTCTCCTGTGTACTGATTATACCAGAAAATGTATGGAATACATTACAATTATGAATGTTCCTCTGACATGTTATTTCAGAAAAGACCATGAGAATGGTTTATAATGTAGAGCTTAGTCTTTCAACCTGAAGTCATAACCAGCCCAATTTCCACTGCTGTCAAAGATGAAGCAGAGATGTTTATCTCCACAGGGCCATTTGTTAGAAGAGAGGAGTATTCTCACAGAATGAAGGTTTTCAGTAAAAGCAGTTTTAAGCTTTTCTAAAACATTTTGCTCTCTGTTATTTTTCTGGAGTTAACAACTGAGTGCAGAGGGTATCTCTCCAGAAAGCTTGTAGGGTGCATTATGCAGTTGCATACATGAGCATGCTTAAATGGAAGTGTTTTATCTTCAAACTGCCATGCTATTATTTCATTCAAGAGCTTTCAAAATGTGTCCTAAGCCTTCAAAATAAATAAAATGAAAGAGAAGAAGAAGCAGCAGAGAAACTGAGTCCTATGGTTGATGTTTTATTATGCAGCTGATATGATTACTTCTTTTCTAGAGTTACCTTGTACCATTAATTCCTTGCTGATGTTTTAAACTGAGGAAATGTATTGTTGTGTTAAATACCATAGAATTTGGAAGATTAAACTCATGAGGCAGACGGTTGAGGTACATGCAGAAACTTGTACTTAGATTGGAAAGAAAACAAAGACCATCTGCTATGCCATCCACTGCACATCTTACTACTAATGAAGTCTATTAAAGAAGGTATAGAAAGTATTTGAGATCATATTTGGGTCCAAAGGAAGGCCAGAAATCCTGTGTTCAGCATGTCCCAGGTAAGAGTGCTCACATACAAGAGAAAGCCAACTAGTTCTTGGCAACCTAGCCTTAGAGCACACCAGCAACAAGATTGCAAATCTCCTTCTGGTTGACACAGTCCTTTGTATGTTGAAAGACCAAACGAAATGTGTGGATAGTCCAAAACTAGTCACCACTTCCAGCCCTGCTTGGCAGCAACTTGCCTCAGCAGTAATGTACTTCTAGGAAAGAGAAGTACATAAGAACCATCTTCTCCTCAGAAAGGGGCACAGTAGTTCTGAAGGGTGGTGACCATTGCCCTCTGCTAGTTTAAGAGAGTTCAGGGTCATGGAGCCAGGAGAGGGGGAGCATCTAGCATGATAGTACAGGCAATTCCAGGGAAGCAGCAGCAGCATGTGGATGTTTGAGCTTTTTAAACACTTTTACCTAAGAGAAAGGTTGCATCTCAGGAAGCTTCCCAGAGCTAGCAGCATCTGGTGAGCTATGGTTAGTCAGTGTTACAGACTGCATGAGGACAATATCCCAAGCAAGCAGGATTTCTGCCTTTGCTTCAGACAGCTCAGTGGTAGTTTGTGGTCCAGTCCTTTGGCCATTCACCACAGGGATTTTGGGTGAAGGGACGACAAATCCCAAGGATCTAGATCTCTGCATGGAGTTCTGTAGTGTTCTAAACCCTGAATGCACTGCAGACATGCTGTGTTAACTGAAGGTTCAGGCCTTCTTCCACCAAAACTGCCAGTGAGATTCAGAAGGTGAAACAGCTCTCCTCTCTCTGTTCCTGCAAGATTGGTGTGTGCATTTCACATGATAAATAATGGCTTTATGGTTAAGGACAGATGTGATGGGGTGACACATGTGTCATGAACCCTGGTGCTGTTGAAATTATGTCAAAGGTATGGTTAATGCAGTGGCCTCTTGTCAGGGAGAGCAAAAGGCAGAATATGCTGATACAGCCACTGTATCAGAAGGGCTTCTTGTCAAACTAGCAGCATTATGTGTTATTTCTTCCTTCTAGCAAGAAGTAAAAGCTGACCAGTTGTTAAAAATGGCATCTTTACCTCTCTCTGTATACATCTTTTGATTAATGAAATAACACAGAATCACAGAATTTCTAGGTTGGAAGAGACCTCAAGATCATTGAGTCCAACCTCTGACCTAACGCTAACAGTCCCCACTAAACCACATCACCGAGCTCTACGTCTAAACGTCTTTTAAAGACTTCCAGGGATGGTGATTCCACCACTTCCCTGGACAGCCTGTTCCAACGTCTAACAAGCCTTTTGGTAAATAAGTTCTTCCTAACATCTAACCTAAAACTCCCCTGGCGCAACTTAAGCCCATTCCCCCTCGTCCTGTCACCAGGCACGTGGGAGAACAGGCCATCCCCCACCTCGCTACAGACTCCTTTGAGGTATCTGTAGAGAGCCATAAGGTCGCCCCTGAGCCTCCTCTTCTCCAGGCTGAACAAGCCCAGCTCCCTCAGCCGCTCCTCGTAGGACTTGTTCTCCAGGCCCCTCACCAGCTTCGTCGCCCTTCTCTGGACTCGCTCAAGCACCTCAACGTCCTTCTTGTAGCGAGGGGCCCAAAACTGAACACAGTACTCGAGGTACAAGGAACACAAGACCTTCCAGCCCACCTGAAGCACATACAGGTTTCCAGAGCACTACAAAGCTTCCCAAGCAGAGAGAGCATGGTATCTTTCATAAAACAAGAGACCTACTTGGGGAGTGTACTTATGGAAATCTGGTTCAGCTTTCTGCTCTTTCTTCCACAGCTTCCTGTTGAAGGTACCAAAACCTCACTAAGTTTAGCAAGCTTCACAGATAGATACCATATATTTTTGTTGTTGTTGTTGTTGTTGTTGTTGTTGTTGTTGTTGTTGCTCTGATGTATGGAAGCACTTCACAAAGACAACAGTAGGTCCAAAGCAGGCTGCAGAAGGGACCTTGGCAGTTTGGTCACCCGGAGTTACCCTCAAGTGGCCATCGGGCTGCTCACCAGGACAGGCTCCTCACCAGGGGTGCTGCTCGGATGGAGTGTGGAGGTTGGCCTTGCCATCTGCCCAGCTTCACAGCCTAGGACAGAGCCAAATCCAGAAACCAAACACAGGAATTTCTACCCTCTTCTGTCACTGTTAACCTGCAGTCTCTGTGATAATGTAGCCTTAACCAAATGCAATAAAAATAAGCTTCCACATGCTGTAATAGCCAGATATATTCTCCTTCCAATGAGACATGCATGAAAAGAGTGAAGGACACCCTTCCAGCTGGGGATAAGAAAGGAGCCATGTAAAATCACTTTAGCATGTGGCTGCTAACAGAAAAATCCTCAACATTTATTGCATGATGTTTGGTAATGTAGTTTGGGCTTCAAATGCTTTGCAGAGCTGTCAGAGGGACAAGCAGGCCCCTGGTAAGGAGCCTGGCTTGGAGTTGACTGAGACATGTTGCAAAATGTGCAGTGCTCAGTTAAATTTCTTCAAGATTTGCCTAAAAAGTAGTGAGTTGAATGGTGAACCCTGACTGAACTTTGAAGTATTTAGTTAGATTAACCAAGTGGCTGCAATCACAACAACACCAGTAAACTGTTGTCACTGTGATATTATTACAACAAAAAATCGCTAGGTACTCTCAAGTCTTCCTGGGAAGGACTTCCTTGTAATTTACACTCCCTAGCTGAAATACAGATTCTGATGCACCGTACCATACATCTGTTCTCCTGACTTTTTAACCATAGAGTGCTAGTTTATTGCTGAGCTTAAGGATAAAAGAAGCAAGAAATGAAAGTAAAAAAAAAAAAAAAAAAAGTTTCCTCTCCACTAAGTACATTCAGATGTCAGCCTCCGAAAGCCCTATACAGTGTTTCATTCCCAGATTATTTTGCCTTTCTGCTTACGAGGCAATGTTGTTACCAAGTAGGTTTAATCACAAAAGGTTTGTTTATAGAATGGGGAAATATTACTTTCAGGTCCTGTCAATAAAGTAATTTAGAAATAGCTACAGTGTATTAGTGTTAGAGTGTCAAACCTTCCAGAAGAATAGATTTGTAAGACAACTATTCTTGCATGTGCTATTGGTACTTGCTTGGCCTCAAGTTTTCAGTGCTATCAGAGTTAGAGACAGGAAGCCCAGCAGTGACTTGAGCATAAAGCTGTTCCAAAAAAATGCTGCTACGACTGCCTGTTGTACAGGGAGCAAAGGAGCTGACTGCAGGACAGTGTTTCAGGTCAATGTTATCTTCCAGACTGAAAGCAAAAAAATCTCTCAGGAGTTCTTGGCAAAAGATGTTGCATGTTCAGTGTCTGGCTTTGGCAAGGGTGTCATTTCTGGCAGGGTGCAGGGGGTTCTTACCCCTGCAGGTGTTCACGTTCACCTATACCCATAACACAAAGCCATTGCACAGTAGCAGACGAGTGGGTACAGTTCTCCTGTTGGGTAGCTCTTCAAAGTGGTAGTGTTAACCTCCCTCAAATGGTTTAGTTTAGCCAAAACTACACATCAGAGCCAGATTTCAGATAAATGCAAAGTGCGTCTAGCAGTTTCAGAGACAACCATGATTTTTTTTTTTTTCTCCTTTTCTGATTCTGCAGATAACCTGAGACCGTGGCATTTAGCTCCTTTTGCTGAGACCATGAACATCCCAGCAGAAGCATCGTGGTTCCATATAACCATCAGTGTGAGAACAGGGAGGGTTTATAACAGCCTAAATCTAAATTTACATTTGAAAACCTGGAATATTATTTTGTGTGCTACTTTTTAATATACAGAGCTGTTTCTTTCTGGTTTACTCTCCCTAGTCACTTTCCTCAGTGTCATTTCTCCTCAGATACAGGATTTACCACAGGTTCTGTGAGCCACCTGACCCAAACAGAAGGCAATGTCTCTTCCCAAGCACACTCTTCAGGTTTTAATTGACATTTAGAACAGAGATCATATGGAAATGAGCTTGTGCAGAAAAAGAAGACATGTAAGTCGGGGTGCAAGACAACTAATTCTGCCCTGTGTTTCCCTGAAAGCTGCTTTCCTACAGACTTCCAAACTTCTTGTAGATTCCAACAAGGCCAACCCTCCTTCTTTGCTCTGCTCCATACAGCTGCAGTGGCATTAAGAAAGAGGGACAGACTCCAAGGCCTGCCTTTATTACGGGGCTACATTCAGAAATACCTCAGTAGCTCAAAGTCTGGTAGTAACCAAAGTGTTGTGATGGGGCTAGAAACTGCTATGACTGCCTTCCACCCACAGGTAGGCTTTATCAGCTGCTAGAGGCAGGCTGTGCTGTCCTCTCCTGGGGGAGTGACTCTGAAGTGTTTAAAAGTACTTTCAAGAAAGCTGCATGATGAAATACACTAGCTAGTCATAAAAAGGCTTCTCTCCTGCTTCCCTGTGTGAGCTGGCAAATACTCTCTTTAAAAAGGTTAGAGAAACACAAACGGAGTGACTGTGGCAGGAAGCTCTTTCTTTCTTTTTCTTTTTTTTTTTTTTTTTTTGATGGCTATTTGCACAAGTATCAGGTTGTGGGCTGTGATTACTTACTTCATTTCTCCAGTGGTATATACAAACTGTGCCTTAATGGTGCCACAGCGTGCGACCAGACAGCCTCAGGAAGGGAAAGTTAAATGGATATGAAGTGTAGCTGCAAGCCTTTAAGCTAAGCTGAAGGAATAACACCGCTAAGGAGAGCATCCCTGCTGCTACCACCTGATTTCTGCCAAGATGAAAAGTTGCATGTAAACCCTTCATTGTCTCTCCCTTGATATCTTCTTGGTCTTTAGTGCCAGAGACTCTCCAAGCCTGCTGCTCCCTTCCTTTCCCTGGCCCTGAGACATTCACTGGTCTGTCCCTTGCTAGGGATTTGTGACTTCTCAGGTGCCTCTGAAACAAACGATTTGGTGGTTCCTTTTAGAGTGATCACCAGCAAAACAGGCAATGGGGCTGATGTATAAGGCATAGTCATTTGGGCTTGTATTTAGTGCTTATGGGTATGGTTCTGGCACCATTCACATGGTGTATTGAGGAATTGCTATGACAGCAGGTAGTGTGGCCCAAGACATCATCATTCTCCTTCAGTGTAGCAAAGTATGCTCAGCTGAACTTATGAGGGATGGCTGAAGAAACTGGGGTTGTTTAGTCTGGAGAAGAGGAGGCTTAGGGGTGATGTTATTGCTCTCTACAACTACCCGAAAGGAGGTTGCATGAGGACACAAGGAAACAATGTTAAGTTGCACCAGGAGAGGTTTAGATTAGATATCAGAAAAAATTTCAGGAAAGGGTGCCCCATGGAACAGGCTGCCCCATGAAGTGATAGAGTTGTCATCCTTGGAGGTACTTAAGAAACATATGGATATGGTGCTTACGCACATGGATTTTGTAATGTTAGATGATGGTTGGACTTGATGATCTTACGGGTCTTTTCCAGTATGGATGATTCTAGGATTCCATAAGAAGGCCAATCTTATTTTTCTGACTTATTTTATTTAGTGGTATTGCTGTGATTCAAGTTTAATAATGCTTGCCTCTTATAACTGAGGCTATAGGACTTCATTACAGCAGCATCCTACTTCTCATGCTAGGTGTGAGTGAGCCTCCTATGTATCGCAGATAGCCTGACTTTAGCAGATAGAGTTCTTCCATGAAAATGGGCATGGGGACATGAAGACATGTGAAAGCATGACTTGCAAGCTGGCAGTGCTAGCCCTGCATCTATTTTGTGGGCTCCAGCCCAGTGGATTTTTTCTTACCCTTTTTGGCTGCTGTTCTGTACCAGCAGGTCAGGCTCTGGCTGGACTGGTCTGTGTGAGTGCTGCAAACAGGCGCATTCCCAGCCTGGTGGCATTCAAACGGCTGCTTGGAACTCAAGTTTTAGGCATGGCACAGTTACTGTATGCTTAAAGCCAGCTTTCAGCCCACAGCACATTCTCTGTAGTGGCATATTCTCATTGTGATTAACACCATGATCAGCCTGTGTCTTTAATGAAGCTCAGATTTGTGAGTAGACAGGCTGTTTCTCTCTGCTGGCAAATGAGAATCGAAGGCACAGCAATCTGAATCTTATGATGATCTTTGGTCAGATCTTTTTTTTTCTTTTTTTTTTTTTTTTTTTTTTTTCCCTACTATTACCATCCAACATAGCTAAAACAGTAATTTGAATAACACTGCCACAATGCTTGAGATACTCTTAAGCAGGAGACATACATTTGAATGGTAGTAGTTAATCAATTGCTAACAAAGTCATCCTTTACTCTGCATAAATATGAACACTGAAAAAGAATGAAACTTGCTTTTCAAATATGAATGTTTAGTTTAGGTATCTCGAAGACATATCTAGCTTTCTTTTTCCTTTTTCTTCTTTTTATTTATTTTTTTTTTCTTTTTCCCTTTCCTGTTTTTTTTTTTTTTTTTTTTTTTTTTTTCTTTCCCCAAGATGAAGAGTTCTCAATTTTATGGCAAACACAAATTAAGGCTTTCTGCTCATCATCCACGCTGTCTAAATTAGAAAATCGGAGCTTCCGGGGTCTCTGCGGACAGTGGCTGTGCTGCCTTCCTGCCCCGACATCTGCCTGTGCCTTCCTGGAGCTCCAGCAGCTCGCTGGTGGAGCACTTTGGTGCTCCCTGTTTCCTCTCAGCGCCCGCTAGATGACGCCTGTGATTTTAACAGCAGCTCACAGCCGTGGGAGGGGAAGATTTCGGAGCTTCGTTCTTCATGTTCCACATTTTGGGTATGGAAGCATGTAGCTATGTGTGGTGCAGAGAGGCCTGGAGAGCAAGGGTGGCTGAAATGCATCTTCATTGCTGTGTATTTGTGAGGACAGCGAAGCTGCAGAGATGCATTTTGTACTTTCACACCCTATCTCACCTGGCTCATGGAGTACAAGAGTGTAGAGAGCTGTAGCCAAATAACTTCACTGTTTCCTTAGGAGGAGGAAACACTTTGACATGACAAACGTGTTGATGCTGACATGTACAGCCTGGGGTCTAGCTGAAGAAGGAGTAGAATATTGAAAGAGAGCAACAGCATTAGAAAACAGGTACATCACTTGTACTTCACATTGTGATGCACCTCTTGCAGAAGTATGCAGGGACAAATTAAATGGAGGATGAAGCCATCAGGCAGCAAACTCCTGCAGCTGGTGATATGCCTCAAGACGTCATGCAGCAGAGCTAAGTCAGTGCCCTAATTACAGGGTGGTAAAGGACACTCCTCTTCACATGCCCTCCATTGCTGGTTTGGGATATTTAATTCTACAGAAATCAAGACATGATTTTATTTAAAAAGTTCACAGTATAATTAAGACTAAAGGTAAATAAAAGTCATTAAACTAGATCAGCTAGCCATTTATGCCCACTTACAGCAAGCTCGTTTATTTAATCTTGATTGTTTTATAATGGGCAAATACAATTTCCTCCTCTAGGAGCAGGTGTAGGATCAGGTTTTGTTTGGTTATTTGGATTCTGAAAGTAACATTGTGATTGTGGGTGGGTAAAATGAGGGGAAAACTGAAGATGTTGTACAACAACATGCTATCCATATCGGGCAATACAGTCTTCAATCTTTCAAAGGCAAAGGCTATAACTGAAATTCTCTCATTTGAAAGTTAAAGTGTGTGCTGGCTGTGGTAGGAGTCTGCAGTGGGAAATTCAGCACAAATCATTAGTAGTAGCATCTGCCCAGATGGTCAAATAAGTAATCCTGATGCTAAATACAGTAAATACATCATCATTTCATTAGACTTTTATGAAAGATATTTCTTTCCAAAGAACTGAATCTGTTTTCAAATTAACCTTTCCTGGCTTTTGTTTTTTTAACCCTGGCACTACTGAGACTGTCAAATCTTGCTTTCCTTGGTTTCACTGGCAATCCTCCTGGGACCTCCAGGGATACCAGTTAGGATCAATTTTTGACCATTTAAGGAGCAACTGTGCTGAATCATTACCTAGATGTCTTTTCTTCTGGGTATGTGTGAGTCATACTGAAAATGAATTGAGAGTTTTTGACAGCCTCAATTAATCTGCTTTCACCTCCCTTGTTAACCAGTTATTGCTGCTATCTGCCACTTCTACAGGTGTTTACAGCCTCTTCTGTACAGTCCCAAAACATTTTAATGTGAAAGAAGTAACACACAGGCAAATGCACTCCCTACATCTCTCCAAAAGTGAAAGTGTTCAGTCTCTCTTTGTGCATGAGGAAGAAGCACGAATGGGTACATGTCCAGTGTTTTTCCCTCCCACAAATGGCAGTGGAGACACTCAGGTCTCTGTATAACTCTGTACCTTCAGACACAATGCACTTGCATCACAGTGTAGACCAGCTCCAATATGTGACTGTCCTCAGATCTGCCTGAAAAACCTCCCTCCTGCCAGTGGTACATGCTTTTCTCCGTGGAAGAGCCTCAGTAAATCTGGGGCTGAATCTGAATGAAAGGCAGGGAATGTCTAAAGCACAGGCTGGATTTCATTCTCTTCTCCTTAAGCTGTGAGAAAATAGAAACGAGTGTGATGTGCTAACAACCTCTCCCTGTGCTCACAGTCCTAAGATGGGACATGGGCAAGGTAACATTCCAGTCTGCAGTTGTTAAAACTTGATGGCTAGTACACAGTGTGCTTTCTTTGATTAAACAAGGTTTATAAGCAGGTTTGCTAGCCATGGCTTCCCCCCTAATTAAACTATTTGATCTTCTCCTGAAGTAGCACTTGAAATGTTTTATTCTCTGGCAACTGGATAAACAGACAAGTTGCATTTCTTTGTCTCAAGATGGCATCTAAAATACAGCAAAATAATGAGCCTGTTTTAAGAGTTCAAATTAAGTTATGCAATGCAGGAAGTGAGTTGGGTATTCTTCCTTTTGCTGTCATTTCAGCACCAGAGTACCTCATGGCTGTGTGCAGCCTCTGAGCGATGTGGAGAAGCACTCCTCTTGCTGTACGTGCTGGGCTGGGCTCACAGCAGAACAAGAGCTGAATGGCAGTCCTACTGTAGGTTGTTGTTGTCATTATTCCTATTAATATTATTGTTACTATTTGTCTTCTCATCACCAAGTGTGAGAAATTCTAGCCATGAAAAGCCTCGTAAAGTTGATACATGGAGGCCGGAACTGGTGCATAAACCCACATCCAGACAACTCTTCACAAGCTGGAGTGACTCCAAATTGCTTTTACTGGAGAAGATAGCATTTTGTTGGACAGAACTTCTCTGAGACCACAATAAAGTCCAAAGTGAAAGATCAACACATTCTCATCATCAATTCTTTGTCAAGTTGTTAAGGAAAGGATTTCTGCTGTGGAGCAGGTTCAAAACAGCTCATTTGTTATCCTCTTCCTCCTTTCTAAGGCACTCACATGTTTTCTGCAGTGTTAGGTAGTTTAAGTTTCTCTACCTCCCCTTCCCGCCCGGCCCCCCCCCCTTTTTTTCCTCTTCAGTACAGCTGTTTGTAGCACATCAGGCTTGTAAATCCCAAATTCATAATACCAGCTAGTGAATTCTAGAGGACGTCTTGGAAACAATGATTCTGAGACCTTGGATGTTCCTCAACCATCTTTCAGACTGTGTTCATAAAACCTCTCCCATAACAAGCTTCTTGCTGTCTGTTCATTTTCACCAGATTAATGTCCAACCCTTCATAGAAATTAAAAAAAAAAAAGAAAAGAATAGGACAAATATATTCACCAGCTGTAGTTTATGGTGAATACATTCTTACATGCTTAGGCTCCTTGAAAGCAATAGGAACATTTGTATAAAAATGTGTTATTTGACTCAAGTAAGAAACAGAACAAGGCAAATAAGAGGGGATGCTGAGTTTGCTGCAAATCAGGTGTCTTCTGTAGTGCCATTTAAAAACAAAACCTTTAAAGATGCTTTAAAAATATTAATTTGGTGGGAAATGTCAGCCATATTACATACAATACCTTGAAAAAAAGTGTTAGTTATAAAAGAAGTTTAAAAACTGCCCTCAAATGCACAGTAACTGTTGATATACTTGGATGATCTACATCTTGTGTTGCAAAGAAATGGTGTGTCCCTTTTTCACACATTATCAAGCCACAAGACCCTACCTGTGCTTCACAAAGAGATATGTTCCCAGTGTTTACACAGGTGGGCTATGCAAGGGGGTGTGAAGACTGTTGGCAGCTGTGCAAAAGGCATCAGCCTTTTGTGAAACGGTGAGAACAAGTACATTTTCAGGGGTGAAGTATTTAAAATATACATTTTTTGAAGTGCAGAGCATTGAGTTCCATGCTTGCAAAAGGCAGATATAGGACTAATGCAACAGGTCAGAAACAGTAATCTGGAACTCATAGCCTTAACAGAGTTCAGGGTGGCTCTTTAAATCTTCTCACAGCGGCTGCAGCCACTGTACCTCCACCCTGGTCTAGATGGATTACTTGAGGAGAGAAAGAGTTTTCCTCTTTGCCCTTTTTGCTGAGGTTGCTGGTTATGTATTAACCTGAATGCTACAGGTGTGTAATGGGAATATTTTGGAGGAATTCAAACTGGAGACTTAGGTATGGAGGGGCTGCATCCCCTACGAACGTCATGCAAGTTTGAGTGGTAGGAACTGAGCTTTGGTGAACCTCTCTGGAAAGAGAAACGACACCAACTTGGATGGAGGGAGGCAAGGAGGGAAGTTATGGACACCTCGAGGCCCCCAGGTTGCAGTGGTTGGTGTGGGCAGGGCAAAAAGCAGCAGAGGCAAAGGCATCATATCCCAGGTGGGCATGAGGACTGTGCTCAGTGAATCTGCTATGCTCCAAGGCCAGAGGTAGACACAGGAAGGGTTGACAATCATTGCCAACTCAGCTTAGGACATTCTGGAGGAAGGCAGTCAGAAAAAAAGGTTGTCTAAAGAGCAATGGGTCAAAATGGAAATTTGCTGCCAAGAATGGTGAGTTAAGTTTGTGGACCTTCCTGGAGTCGTTTGTGGTGGTAGCATTTCAACTGTGTGATTGCTCTACTCGTACATTGTTCTTTGACACAGGCTGGCACGTGATGAGCATTGCCTGTGCTGGGGAGCCCCAAGGCTGATACCCTCTGTTTCACGAAGCAAGAGCTTCTCAGGAAGAGCACATGGGCTTTTTTTTCCCATTCTTTTGGCCTCTAATGACACTGATTGCTGCCATGTGTGCATCACATCTTAGCTGGGCTCAGATACACTAGAATGATGGAGCCAATGGATGGGCTCTGGAGAGAAGCACTTTTCCTTTCCCCTGCAGGGCAGTGGATCCTCACAGTTTTCTGTTCCTGCCCAGGATCAGTCCCTGTGAGGGGAGGGGACCCCTGCTCCTTGCAGAAGTGAGCAGTGGTGCAGTGTGTCACCACATGCTGCCCTTCCTTGGGTTGAATGCACTCTGTGAATTTTGCTCATCTCTGACCTCTCCAGTAGAAAAAAACATGCTGAGCAAGGAGCTCATGCTGAGCTGGCCAAGCCACAAGAGCAGTCAGTCCTAGGGTGCTGGTTTAGGACTGAGGATTTCCTGGCTCCCTGTCCCATGCTCTGGCTACACAGATGAATTCCTCAGTGGTCAGTCGTATATTATCATACTCCCACCAAGGTGAGTATGTGGAGTGGCAGCAATTAAGGGTTTTTGCCTCCATAACCAACTTGCCATTCAATTCCTGTAGCAATTTAAGCTCAAACTCAAAAAAAAAAAAAAACAAAAAACAAAAACAAACCAAAAACCATCAACCCTGCAACCCTCCACCTTTTGCATTTCTCCAAGCTGTTTCAGGGAGCATCCTGCAAAAGAAGGATGCTGAGGTATTTTTAATTGCGAATGACACACAAAAAAAATCCTATTCTGCCAGAATAACCTGATTTTTGGCCATTTCCCACTCCTGGCATCTCACCCTTCCTGTGGGGTGCTTTCTCGTGGGGCTGTATTTGTGGCCTCAACCTGGCAGGGCACAGGAGGCTTTGGCTGCAGCTCAGCATCTGCAGACCCGGGCCGGGGGTGCCTTGGCTGCCCCCATCCCCATGGTGTTCACAGCGCGTGCTTGTTAACCACGTTTAGGCTGCTCAGCGTCAGCACCTTCATACCTTCACAGGCCCTGCTACTTAAGCTAACAACAAGTTCGTAAGGGAATAGGATATGAAACACATAAATAAAAGTGTCAGGTATCCCTAAAACATGTGTGGATTAAGCTGGTGAAAAGGTGAAATTTCTCTTCCCTGTGAGTTAATGTCTATTTTTCTTGGAAACTATACTTTGAGGACGGCCCCCCTTTCTACTAACGTGATAAAAGATACGTTTTCTTATCTGAATGCAATGACATTTTAAAAGGCTCCCTTTGTTGTATCTAAACCTGTATGTCAACAATTATACCTCTTATACAATTTTCTTCATATTTACTTAATATAACTCTACATTGTGTTGATATAAAACTAGACAGCATACTTTTAACTTCTCGGTACTTTTGTTGGATGAAAATCTTCACAATGGCAGACTAATCTTTCATGACTGACAGCATATTGGCATGGCATGACAATTTAAATCCACGTTGGAATATGTTAATCCATCACCTGGAGTTATGATACTTTTTTTTTTTTTTTTCTTACTCTTGGCTTCTAGATGTAACTTTTGTTTCAAGCTGTGTGTTTTTAAAGGTTAGGTGTCTCGCTTCTAGCTCTTCTTTACAAAAGTGCTTTGAAATTGTTTATTCCTAGATATCAGGAGGTATTTGCAAGTGAAATAACAAGAATAACCCTTTGGATGTAACTTTTATTTTTCTAGCTTTTATTAAGTAACTCACTCTGTTAATATTTTACCCTGTGAGTTTGAATTGAGAAGTCTGTTCTGTGGCTGCAAGGAAGAAAAATTTGTTTGCTATTTTCTGCTAAACACAAGAAGATATTTTTCAGAGAAAAACAAACAAACAAACAAACAACTTGCTGAGATTAACCATATTTAGTGCAAAATCTAGGGAGATATTCTGAAGTGCAAAGAGGAACTAGACTGAAATTCCTTCAGAAGCACTGTTCCAGCACTATCTGTCAATGGAAATGATGTCTGGCATTCTGCAAGACTGTACCCGGGGTTCTTGACCTTGGCATTGATACCCTTGTGACCTGCTTTGATGCCAAACTTCTCTAAAGGACTATGTCGCCCACTGTTCTCCAAAAGTGCTACTTCAGGGTCTGCACTGAGCTCCTGGGAAAGGAGCAGACATACACCAACCACTGCATTTGCCTGGGACAGAGCAAAGCCAGGAGTTCTCTTTTTCCTCTGCCTCCCCTGGGAAGATTTACAGTATTGGGATACAATGTTGATACTAACTTTGAAGAAGTTGTATAAAAGTCATCATAAAGCAGTCTTTTGCCCAGGAATGGGTTATTCATGGCCCCACAGCTGAAGAAGATGTATTGAAAACACTTAAAAGGATAAATACTATATAACTGTCAACAATGGTGAATACTGAAACAAAAATAAAAAGGATAATCGAGACCTTAATTTACTTTGCAACAGTAAAAAGGAAGAAAGAGGAAAAAGGAATTTGTAATAAAGCTATTCGGGGGAGTGTGTTAGGTAAGTTTCCATGCTACGAACTGTCTAAAGATGAAGTGTTATCAGGATTTGTTTTGACTATAGACAATACGGACTTTACTCACCAATATAATCACAGAAAACAATTTGTGTGTGTCACTTTTGCACAACCATTTTCAGGGATAATGAGTTCCTGCTGTAATAATCTATACTACAATTTCTGCTACCACTGTTGACTGAAAACAAACCAGAGAGAAGTTAAAATCATACTGTCTACAGCCAGCTTGGAAAAAACATTACCAAAAGCAGCTAATCCCAGCTTTGAAAGTCCTGAACTACACTGCAGATAGGAAAACCTGCCTGAGCATATGCCATGCTTTGGAATGGTAGTCTCTGACCTTTAAATGGCTGGCTCGTGTAACTGGGTAATGAACTTGGTACAGTTCAATGGCTTTAATACCTCAACAATAGACATTCTTGCTTCTGGTTTAAGATGTTCTAGGTATTAAGCTTGCAAATAGCCCAGGGAACTCAATTAGCCAAGTGAACACAAGCTGCAATTGTTTGATGGCTAGTGTTTCAGGGGAAAATGAATTCTAGTCAGGTGAACAAAAAAGGAGACAAACGTTCCTGTTTTCTCATAAGTAATATACCTGGAAAAGAAGCAGGAAGTGGTGTGTATAATCATGTCAAAAAGACCCAGAGAAGAAGGGAAGAGAGAGCAGAGACAACTTAAAATGATTTCAGGTGTCAAAATAAATCATACGGCAATAAAATGGAGCAAGTGACATGCAAGCGTCACAGCTGCAGATGGGAAGGACCTTGCAGACCATTGAGACCCTGCCCCTGAAAACTCACGGCCGTGATTTAGGATGTATCAGACAAGCAGCCAGAAGTTAATTAGCTGGCAAATAGCTCTCTGCAGCCATACTAAGAAACCACTGAAGTCAATGTCTGTTAACTTAACAGTGCTCACTGTTGCAAGAGAGACCTGAACAACCTCGTCTTTCCTGACTTGTCAGTGTTGGAGGGTGTTTAACAGGCCATTCATTACAGCAGTGGATTAGTGTGGGATGAAAAATGTATCATTTCAATTCTTCTCTCCTGGCAGCAAGGGACTGATGCCATGGCATGTTAAACATGTTTATTCAAGCAAACTCTAGTTTTTTTTTTTCTTTCTTTTTTTTTTTTTTTTTTTTTTTCCCTGTATATATGCAAGTTCGCCTTTGTGATAGACAAATGTTGCCAACATACTGAATGCTAAAAAGAAATGTGTATTGTTGACTGCATTTGAATGACTGTTCAATACAGCAGTGAAAGCACACAGAGCTGTGGCACAAAGGTCTTACAGGTAACAGTTTTTCAGTAGCCATTCTTGAGCTCTCCTTCGCAGCTGCTCCTGTTACACCAGCAGTGGCATTTACATTAGCAATCAGCAAAGTGACCACCCACGTAAAATCTTTTTCAGCTGGGAGCGTCCAAACTGTACACCTAAAAGTGCAGTGGTAATTCAGAGGGAGCCTTGACTTGCTGTGAAGTGTTTTTCATTACTCATTTCAATGGAGATGAAAAGCTGGTTTTGAGGATAAGAGATAATGTGATTTCTGTGCATGCTGCACAAAAGCAGGCTGGTGGCTAATTCATTATTCAGGTTGCAAACTTGAAAAAAAATCACTCTGTCCATAGAAAAGTACAGGCTGTTACAGGTATGGCAGGCAGTGGTTTTTTTTTTTTTTTCCTCTGTCCTCCTCTTACTTTTGCCCGCTTCAGGCTAACATTTCACAGTTTCAGCATGGTAGTGCTGGTTTTGCACCAATTAAACTGTATTTATTTATACCTACCTCAGAATTTGACAGAAGAAACACCTCAGATAGAACATGAGTTTTCTGTAAATAGTTTTAATGTAATATCACAGACTATTTAAGGAATCATTAATACCAAAAACTATGGTAAATTACAGATTATTATTTTTTCTTAACACCACTTCTAACCAAGAGAGTGATAGGAAACATGGAGCTATAGGACATATTCAAAATGGCTCCTGTAATGGCATTGCCTTCTCAATCATTTCCCCTGTGATGGTACTGATATAGGGGTTAAGACGGTTGAGAGTGTAAACAGTGTTCATTGTGGGCTGTTGTCACAAGAACTGCATTGCTTCTACTTTCATTTTAAAACTGAATTAAAAAAAAAAAAAAAAGCCTATGCTTGCTGCTGAGAAGGAAAGAGTATGGCATTGAGGAAATTTTTTTAATTCTTCTTCCTTGGAGACCTCCAAAAGCTGCCTGAACATGGTCCTATACAGCCTGCTCTGGGTGCTTGAGCAGGGGGTTGGACCAGGTGGCCTCCAGAGGTCTTTGTCAACCCTAGCTGTTCTGTGATTTTGTGAACTTCTTGTGCATGCAATTATTAAGACTCTAAAGTTTCCGTAAGATTTAAGAACACTCAGAAATGGCAGATCTGCACCTGATCTCAAATGCAGCATATTTATGGGGAAGTTTATAACCTTTTGTGGCATATCAGAGAGGACCTGGATAACCATGCATCAAAATTCGTAGGAGTCACTAGAGTTAACAGCTCCACCATTACATCCCCTGGAGCTTTTGCCAAGCTTTGCCTCAGCTGTGTTTATAGGGCTGAAAGCCTCCCAGCAAAGGGATGAACAGGACAGCTGGTGCCCTGACTACCTCACAGAGAAGTGAGAAGGCCTGCTGTCAGGAGCTGTGGTCAGCAGCCTTGATAATCTCTGCCCTTTTCCAGTTGTTGGACCTGATGCTCTGTTCATCACTCAAGGAAAAATAAAAATAGGAAGGGGAGGCTAGGGTGATCTGCAGGAGCAGAAGAGTATGAGGCTGTGAGAAAGAGAGAGGGAGCAAAGAAAAGGGAAGGCAGAGAAGGCCAGGGAGCTAGCTGTGTGGCTCAGACAGCAGGAGTTGCGACCTCCCACACCCAGGTTTGGGGCTGAGCCCAGCCAGGCATTCTCCCAGTTATCCACTCACTCTCAAAACATGGACCAGAAACTGGGCAACAACCAGCAGCAGCAGCAGTCAGGAGCTCCACTTCTCATCAGCTGGTTTCCTGATTGGAAAGGAGAAGCAAACTGTCCTTTGAAGGAAATGAATGGCTTTCTTGGCTTGGCACCCCTTCAGCCTCACAGAACTTCTGTATAACATCTCTGGAAGAAGATCAAGAGGCAGCACAGACTAAGAAAATGGAAGTCAAACCTCATCCCCAGAGATTTTGCTCCTAAGAGGGAGGCTTGCCAGCAACCTCACGGAGTCCGTAGTGATATCTGCATTACTACAAAAGGGGTCTGTAAATAACTATTTAAGTAGGTTATCTCTTCAAAGAAGTATTGTAATTTTTTGCATCTCTGATTTCTCCATAGCCTAAAATTACCTTATTCTTTCTATTTTCAGTTAGACTCTATTTTATTCTGTGCCAAAAACCTCAGTTTCTCATGAAAAAACATGAAAAGTTTCTCATGGTCAAACTTGCCTTTGTAAAAGTCTGACTCACTTCTGCTGGGCTCTTTCCATTTTGGCAAGAGTCTTCACAACCCTCATGCGCACTGGAAGTGTGAAAAGATTGGGTGAGGTATTTGACATGGGAGACAGTTCCCCTGTAGCCAACTGGGATGTGAGGAGCAGGTGGGTTTAAGAAAGATCAGAGAGATGGAGCTGACTTGCTTAAAGTGATAGTTGTGTGCTGAATTTCTTTCTAAACTGAGTTTTGTAACTATTTCTGTTGTTACTGATTTAATATTTGATTTGTTCAAGGTGTTTTGATGTTCAGAAGTTTTGTAGGAACAATAGAGGACAGGAAATAACATTATGAGATGTAGTTCTCAGACTTTGATGCTGTGACAGAAAAGCTTGTAAATGATCTATGGTCCACTGAACCTTTTCCAATACTTGTAACTTTTAATGGCTATGAAGCGTACTTCATGGTCTTCAGAATGGAAATTGCTCAAAAGGAAACTCTTTGATTTGGATGGGAAAAAAAGTCTTAGTTCCACAGGGAGTCTCAATAAACTGAGGTGAGACAATATGGAGAGAAGATTGTACAATTGAATTTCAAGCAGAATATATATATATATATATACATATTTTCCCTCAGAAGTATTGGCTTCTTTCAGTCTGGAATAACTTGACTTTTAGGATATTGATATAATAAAGGTATAAAGTCATACCTTCACAAAAGATGTTTTTCCCTATAAAGATTCTGAAAAGAAATATGATATTTAATATTTTATATTTCAATATTAATATTTAACATTTGTCTTTCAGAAATCACATTCAAATAAATCAGTGATATTATTACATGTAGAGTCTCCATGGAAGAAAAGAAGTTCATACTAAAAGAGTTTTCTTCTGGTGATTGATTAAGTCATTCTATCAAAAAGATCTCTTGATTTTGGCTCTGGGCTTGATACCATAAAAGACCAGTCACCTTATCTTATTTTTTTTTCTTTTTCCTCCCCCTCTAGATTGCATTGAAGCAGAACTTTGTGAACAAATGAGTTTACATCACTAGCACCGGTGTTTGGTTTCCTGAAACATCACAGAACAGAGTGTGGTCTATGGGAGCACAAGGAGCAAGGGGTGAAGGCAGGAGATAGCTTCTACATGATTTGCTGAAATAGAAATGTAAACAAGAAAAGAGCTGGTTTACTCCACACAGCAGAAACACGTGTTTATGTTCCTGCCCAATCAAATGGGTGATGATCATGTCTCTTTATTTATTCTTTTAGGTCAAAAGGTACTTGGCATGTGACAGAGTATATATGGATGTAGGTTCTACTTGATAGCATGTGTTTTGCATTTGTTTAGTTTGCTTTTTGGTATATTAGAATAAGAAAAAGGGATATTCACTGCTCTCAAAGGAAACCTTCCCCTATACAGCACAGCATATACTAGTGAAAAACTGCCCTAATGTTCATAATAAGATACTTTCTAGAATGTCCCTCTCAAAGGCTGACATTTCTTGATTGCATAAATCCCCTTCAGTCACTTAAAAAGACCACAATTTATCCCATTCAATATTGCTTCAAAAACCTGAACTTTAGAACTGCTCCTCAACCATTATTGTCAGTGCATAGTTATCCAGGCAGCCAGACCATTAAGTGCTCCTCTTTAATCTGCTGGGTCTGTATTTTAGTTTTGGTATCTTGGTTGTGAGCTATTATAGCAAAATTTGACCCAAGCAAAAGTTCAAAAGGTTACCACCATCAGCTGAAACTCAGCAATATGTGTGGGCATGTTCCTAGTTTGCCCCAGCTGCAACCTAATTTGACATAGTCTAAACTTTTATTGTTTCTTACTTGTGATTTGACATTCCACTGCAGGCAGCTTCCTCCTGAGATCCTTTCCTCCTTTGACCTCATCTGGCAATATGGCAGGGCAAGCCAGAAAGCAAGCACTTTCAATTCTTGTTGATTTCTTCCTTTTCCCACTTGGGGATATGCAGTTAGAATTTCAAGCATTAATTGCCAAGATGAACCTGTAAAATGGGCAGGTGCAACCATGTATTACATGTATGGACAAGGTAAGTAGGTGACACATATTACATAGTGGTATACTTTGCTTCTTTTTATTGTAGCTGAGCAAACACTGTGAAAAATCCCTTATACAATGATGTACTCAACTGCTAAATTACTTGGCTTTAGCCATGCCAAACTTGTTTCTTTCTGTATGAATTTTTCTTTCCCAGGGATATCCTGCTCATCAAATTTTATTGGCACCTACGTAGGTGTGGAGAAAACTGTATATGTACATATTTGCTGAAACTGAATTTGCAACACGCATAAGTTCTTATGTGAGTTGTACATGCTGGTTCATTCAACTTGCAAGTGGCAGAGCCTAAGGAGTGTCTGCCTGGCACCTTGTATTGCTCAAGGAAAGGCAATATTTACAAAAGCTTCTTGCAGCCAATCTTTCAGCTCCTTTGTACTTAGACTACTGAATGCCAGTATGATCCTGAACAGGAAAATGAGCGTGAAACTTCTGAGTCCCCCAGTCATCTTGTATCTGAAATAGTTTCTAATCTTTCAGGCTGCAGTCAAGTCAAAAGGCTAAGGAAAGACAAGAGGGAACTCCTTGAACTTGTGGCAGCTCTTGTTAGTCTCCAGCTTTGCCATTTGGAAAGATTTATTCTTCATATGTGCTTTTCTCCCTGGAAGCTTGTCAAGTGGCAAAGCAGGATCTTTGTTTTCCAGGATAAATGTTTTTGGGTGATAAAAATTAAATAGTTCAGTCACCTTCCAGAACATTAACATTATGTACATTTTTTTTCAAGACAGGATTTTTATTGGAGGATACTTCATCTATCACTGTAAAAACATTGCAGATTTCAGAGGTTTACGAGACGTTTAAAAAACAAGTGTACAAATGACAGCACTTCAAAACTGTTAAAGTAAAACATAATTCAAGTATACATTGTTCTGTTTGAAAAATGCTTTTGATACTTTGGTCTTGAAACAACAGCCTGTTCTTCTTTTATGACCCATTTTTTGGTTATGATAAAGGTGCCATATTGTTTAATGTGCAAAAGGTACAGATACTGTTACTAACATCAAGGATATTGATTTGGGCTTGCTCTACAGTAATTGATTTACTATCTTGGGTGAGAAAACACATGGAGCATCAAATGAGGATAATTATGATCAATTGCACCTGTGTTTGCCTTGAAGAACACTACAAAAATCTCAACTCAGCATAATTTTACTCTGTTTGACTTGAAAAGAATAAACCAATGAATGACTCCATGGAAATGAATTTATTTTTTAGAGGAAATAAACATTTTTCATACGCTCCTTCACAGCTTAGAGAAATACGGGAAGAAAGAAACTAAAGAGCTCTTGTGAGTTGGATGGCTTGAGCTACACCTTTTGATTTGCCTACTGTGGTCACACATTAGGTCAGAGAAGTTTTTGGAAGTGTGACAGAAGCTTTTGGAAGTGCAAAGTCTATCATGTTGAAACACTGAAGACATTTCCTTCCTTCCCTCCTTCATTCCTTCCTTCCTAAATAAATGGTTTTAATTAAATGACAATTCATTCTATTACTTAATCTAAATCAGTACGTTCACATACCTGTTTAGGATTCCACTCTGGCATATTTTTTTTTTAAGGAATTTTTGCTTGATTCAAACTGTAGCTATTTTATTTGCATATAATTGCAAAATTCATTGTGTATTTTAAGTTCTTCTGAAAGTAAATAAAAGAGAGAGATTACAGTTAAATTGTGTTTGTTACAGATGTCACTGAAAAAAAAAAAGTTGAAATATTTCCTGGGGAGCATGTCTTTCCAATGGAACCAAAATTGTCTTCAAAATACTTATCTTAGGGAAACCAAACATCATCCTCTTCCATAAAAATTTTCTTCTGTATTTTTTGGTACCTAGACAAGTGTCTGTTTGAAAAACATGAAAAATAATTAAAAAGAGGTAGAAGTAATTTTTCATATTTTTTTCATATGGGAAAAATATAATTTTCTGAACAGCTGTGTTCCTTACAGACCTACCATAATAAATCAGTATTTTTCAGTAATAAAAGAAAAAATATATCAGATATCAAACACATTTCATTTTCAAGCTTCCAAAGGATTATTCTAAACAGCAAGGAAAAATATATGCCAAAATGTATTATAATACCTGAGGGTCCTTCTTAAGTGAAAAGTAAGCCCTAGCCTTTTTTTTTCTACAGATTGGGTTTCAGTTGCAGCCAAGACAAACCCGTAAGAGTGCTGTCTGGCTACTCTGGTTGAACCTTCATGTAGTATGCATGGGGTCTGGTGCTGTCACCCTGGAGGGGGTGGTCCTCAGGTTGGGAGAATGCTCAGGGCATTCTGGTGAACATCTAAGCAGAAGCAGTGAACAGAGGGTGGATTCAGCCAGTCAAGCTTTCTGGGAATGTTGCTCCAATTTTTCAGCTGGGCATTGCCATATGTTTCAAATTTCAGAAAATATCAAGATGCTTTTGATTTTTTTTGACTTCTTGTGGTGTCTTCCTCAGCTAGTCCTACATTTCCTCTGGCACACTAAGTGCAAAGGTGTATCACAGTGATTTTATGCTGGCTATACATAATTCATATAAACCAGAGGTTCAGCTTTTCTGGCAGAAAATGTGGTAAAGAATACAGCTGTAATGTTGCAATTTTTTTTTTTTTTTTTCAGATAGACACCCAAAAGTGGAACCAATTCAATGTAAAGCCTTTTGCATTTTTCCAAAATGAAAATTCAATAACATCTGTTCAGAGACAGATGTGTTTTTTGTACTGAAATCTCTTAATTTGTTGTAGTCTACTGTTTTTCCATTCTAGTCTGGAAAGGAAGCAAGTGCTGTTCTTACAAGCATCACTGTTCTTGCCATTCAGTTTTGGATGTGAGATCTTTGCATAGTTATTGAAAGCCTGGGCAGAGGGTGATGTAGATAACTGTTTATAAGTTTTGTTGTTCTGGGTGAGACTGTTGGTCCAGTGAGACTGCTCCCGAGTTCAGGTTTGCTTACTAATAGTACTTTCAAATATGTACCTGATGTTTAGTAGTTTCTTAGGAGACGTCCCAAGGGCTGTTTTGCTGTTTTGTTTATGGTGTATAGAAAGGAAAGTAACAAAATTAGTACATTTAAAAATTTTATCTGAGTGACAACTTGCATGCAGCTAGTAGGTTGGCTTTCCTTTCATGGTTTGTTTCTCAAAGTGCACAGAACTTCATGTACAAAGACGTATGCTCCGGTATAAAAAACAGTGTTGTGACTTGCTGTAGGAAAACCATTTAGCAAACTGGCCCTATGTTTTCCTTCCACAAGTAATCCCTGTCAGAAGTGTAATACCAAGTTGTCACCCTGGTGAGGAGACCATTGTAGGGCCTAGTAGGCAGTGACCTGCTGCACAGCCCAGGAGAAGTACCTTTGGGATCATTTCCCATAAACTCTAGCTGAACCTTGTAAAATACTGGCCACTCTGCATGCTGCAGTAGATGAATGTGGCTTCCATTTATCTTTCATATCATAAATATTTTCTGTGATTTAAGGCACTCATTGCTTCCTTTGCTGTCATGGAAATGAAGGAAATACATTTCAGTAGCACTTTACAGAATGTACTTATCTTCAGTCGTTGTTGTAAATATGCAGTGATCATGTTCTCACCATGCAAAATAAATCTGAATGTTTTGCCAGTTAGTTCACTCAAGTCTCAAGTTAAGTTACAACTAGTGTCAATTTTTTCCTGTTAATAAACTCCTTAGCTACATCACATTTTTAATGCATTTGACTGTTATGCTGTTACACTTAATAAAAGAGTGTTGGAATAAAATCAAGGTCCACTGTGTATTATTTTTGTGTTGCACGTAGAACAGCAAGGATCCCATAAATAATAATAGTGGGATTTGTAAAGTGCCTCACCTCTGCACTTCTTAAAATCCTGAACAGAGGAATGAATGTGGGATTAGGGATGTCACCCATTGGCATATAATGACAAATACACAAGTGAAATGTGATCATATGGAACCTAGGGAGAATGAAGAGAAAAATAATAAAGACAGATCACAGAACCAACATGTAGAAAATAGCTTAAAGACAGGTATAGCTAAAAGGAAGTCTTCAAAGATGAGAAGGGATGAAAGGAGACAGAAGAAAGCCAGGAACTTGCCAAAGAGTCTGCTGCAGCAGAAGCAAGGCTAGTTGCATGTTTCAGATGCTGCAGAAATATGCAGACACAAACACAGTCACAAGGTCTGGGGTGTGACTTGAGACCTTTGGTGCCCCTAATTTGCTAGGATGATGTCAAGAAACAAGCTATTACAGTATCAGGGGCTCATTAGGTCTACTTAGCAAACGTATCGGCATTAGTGGTATCTGTGACTTACTTTCACAAAGTGAGGCTGATGTCAAAGGTGAATACCAATATGCCTGGCTTCATGGCCTTGAGGTTACTTGCCCAATGTTGAAGAATAACCCTTTAATTACTCTCTAGTGCAGTGCATCTGACTTGCAGGAGTTGCTTGCAAACTTAGGTTTTGGAGAGGTTTCTGTCTTTTGATCTCAATACATAGTCCTGACATTTAGCTTAACCACTAAGCCAAGAGGCTCTTGGCTTAACCACTGTAGAGGCTTGGGTTGGTAGAAAAGTGTGTGGGAACTCTCCGGGAGACTGCTCATTCATGTTTGCTAGTAGTTGAAAGAAATCAAAATAGGAGGCAGCACCCAGGAGCTCTGGTGCTTGTGTGTGGTCCTCAGAGCTGTTGACATGTGAGCAGTTGATGCTGTGATGTGACTTGGTGTGGAAAGAGGAAATGAACATTAGATTTGCCTTCACGCTTAAGAAGTATTTGAGTACGCTCATACAAAGGGGATGGGAAATGTGGAAGCAAATTTCCCACTCCCCACTACCTCTTTTCAAACTCCTTCTTTTGTCTGGGTAAAATGCACCTCTGCTGAGGGCTTTGCCACCTCTGCTTTGCTATCATGACCACACGATAGTCTGACAAAGACTTTCTGCTGTAGTTTCTTCTTTTTCTTACTCCTTCTGCTCACATTTTTTTAGTCTTTCTCTGTCTTTTCAGTCCATTACCATCCCAATCTGCTTCTGAGAAAACCATCTTTTCCCCTTCTTTCTTTCTTCGTGACTTTCCTTCAGCACCCTGCCTCTATCACACCATACAGGCTGACTCATTTTTTTAACCATGGCTTTCAATTTTCAAACACTGAAAAAAGTCACCTCAACAAAACCTTGTTCCTTCTCCACCTGCGGTAGCTCTCGGTGAGGATATGGAAAGTCCCCATCTTACTGCTGCTCCCTCCCACAACCACCAAACAGGTTACAGGTGGCATTTCTGACCTGCCTCGTGCCACCAGCAGCAGAAGCCCTGCTGGAGGAAGCCCATGCAGGAGATCCTAGCTTTTTGCACCTCATCTCCTCCACTGTTTCAGGAAGCACTGCTGTACACAAGGACAGAGCATGGGGTGCTGGGCAACTGCCACGAAGAGGGAGTGGCTGGAGAAAAATACCTGGGAGAAAACTGCTCTCTTACAGCATTTCTGCAAGGATACCTTGAGCTGGAACGTACGTGGCGAGCTGACTAATTTGAATGTAACTGGTTTAAGTGGGTTTAGATTTCACCTCAAAATATTCACTCAGCCCTCGTCACAGTCCCTCACATTGTGTCTGTGGAGTTTATGGAAACACAAAGTTAATTGCTTGGGTGTTTCCAGAACTTCTCTGGTATTTAATTTAAGATAACACATGAGGAAGTGTGTTTGCAGCTGGACGTGTGTTCTTTTTTACATCCTCAGTTTATAGTACACAAATGTTATTTTTATAAAAAATTCTTCCTGGTCACTGAGTTAGCTGGCAGATCTCACTCAGACTAAATGCAAACTCCTCTCCGCAGCTCCTACACCCTACCCAGAACTGGCACACTTCTAGGAAAGCAGTCCTCATGACCATGTAGCTCTTCTCAGGGAAAGCAGCAGAACGTATTGTACAAGGCTGCTGGTTTCACAGTGCTAACACTCACAAACAATTGTATATTAAAGAAACACCTGGTCTTGAACAATCAGAACACAGAGAGATGTAGATGTTAGTAAAAATCAGAAAAAGCATACAGAATGCTCTTTGATTTAAATGCAATGAACCTATGAAGCTGACATCTGTAGTTCACCTTCCTAAACTAATCAGGTCAGTGCTGCCACGACCATGGTATGTTTTTGACTTTTTTTAAAGAAGATACTATGCTGGACAAAAAGGTGAAGATCAAATGAGATGCACTTACTTTGGTCTAATCGTTTGCTTAGAACTGGTCTGAGACCCTTAGGTGTGTGCAAGAAGGGGTGCAAAGAAGTACATCAGAGGTGTGGCATGTGTGAAAAGTAGATGCAAAACTTCTAGTATGGCCCAAGAATTGTTTCTCTACAGCTCTGTGCAAGCAACACCTGGGTGTTAGGCAGTATGCCTTAGCTGTACCTTCATCTACGTCTTTTGTCAGGAAGGATTAGGCTTTTTAATCTACAGATTAACCAGAGGCGTGATGAAATTTCTGTCACTGGGGATAACAAAACTCAGCTGGGCAGGGCTGAGCAATCTGACTTCACTTTAAAATCGGCTTTGCTCTGAGTGGGGTGTTGGACCACAAATGCTCAGTGGTTCTTTTCAACTTAAATTAAATATAGGCACCATATACTTTCTCAAGTAGTGTTTCAGCAAGAAAAATACTCCTCCTCCACATAAAAATAGTAATGACAGAATAGTCAGAAGTTTTTAATATGTCATCTCTTTCCAGTCTCACATCTCTAGACACTGTAGTAAGGTGCACTGAGAAACATGGGGCACCATCTAAATTGCTGTGACTCGGGGGGAGTGTGCTGCTGTCACATCCTTCCTCTTCCTCAGAGCAGGACATGAGCTTCTGGGGGAGCTTTACAGTCTCTTAAAGTCTCCTACAAAATTTTGTGACAGAAGGAGCATACAGACCAGATTGTTAATCTCAGTTCAGATGTCTCTGCATCTCTTCTTCCTTTCAATGGGGTGCACAAAGGCTTTATGCTCTGGCAGAATCCTCATATTCATTGCAAATCAAAACCAGCAGTTAGTAAGAAATGCCTGTACTCATTTGAATGAGGGATGATATATGTGTACTTAGAAGTGGCAGTGGATCAGGTGGTAGGAGTTATTTTTCTCTCTAAAGGGATGCTTAGGCAGATGACATATAAAAAACTTTGTGACAGCTCAGCATTTTGTATTATTTTTACACAAATGCTAAGGAGACATATATATTATAATGAAAGAGTGTTAAGGAAAGGAGAGCTTCCAGTACTACAACAAAACCATAAGCCACTGGTTGACAAATTAATCTTTCATGTTGGTGTTCAAAACTAAACAAGCTCTAGTTCCCTAAAGAGAGATGTTAGCCCCTTTCGTAGACTTTGGCATGTCTTGCCACTGCACAGTTTCAGGTGACAAAAATAATGGCAATCCTTGGATTTACATTTCAAGACAGTATGAGGATATCCCAGGGAGGATATGGCTCCCTGGGACAGGCCAGGGAGATTTTAGACCATGGAAGGAAATGCTAAGTGAACACTAAATGACAGTCTGGGGTTTCAAGCATCATTCATTCATTCTTGGGTGCATTCTAGTCCATGGCTGTTGGTATAAAAAGCCCTGGGCTTTTCTTGGGATTGGCTTTTTATTTATTTATTTATTTATTTATTTTTATTTTTTAACGTGTTTATTAATTTATCATCTGTGGAATATTTCAATGGACAGTTATGTTAGCTTTTATAAGTATCCAAGATTACAAACTCTAATCTGATTTAGCAACTTTGTAAATTATAGAAGAAATTATAGAAGAATGCATACACAGAGATGAAATATACACGCGTCATTCATTATTAGTCACTTTCTTTTAAAACAGATGTAGAGTCAAATAGTATGGAAATATAAAAATATAAGTACTTCTTCACCCTCCAGGACTCTAAATACAGAGTTTAAAAGGGTCACATTTCCAACTTCCCCAGGTGATCAGCTGGTCATATCCCAGGCTCTCAATGAAAAGTTTTATGGTAAATAGTTTTTCTCATGTTTTTGCAGCAAAAGATTATTTCCTAGTATTCCTGGTAGCTCAGGTATTTAGTACAGAAAGTGGGTAACTACTCACAAAACCAGTACATAAGTGTTGATGGTCTTGCACTGGGACACTGCACCAACTGTCCCTGGGCCTTACTTCTGATCTGTACAAGGAAACCGGCCAGGCTTGCCTGATGCAGGTGTGATGCAGTCACTGTAGATTTGTGGGATGAAGGAGGCATCCAACGCATTCTGGTGATGTTTATCACCCAAGCATCAAATGACTTTTAGGTTTCCCAACTAGCTCTGAGTTCAGATGAGCAGCATTCTCCCACCCTGTTCGGGTATGGAGTATCCATAAAATCAGTAACAGGGTTTCTGGAAATGGTACCTACATCAGTGCCTCACAAAAATATTCAGGGAGGGGAAGAAAAGCAGGCATTACTTTTGGTACTGTTACAATGTCCAGAGCCTACCTTGAAGCTCAGTTCATTGTCCATGGGACAGAAGATATTGAAATCTGAGATGACCTTTCACATAGAGACCTGTAATGATGCTTTGTTCATTTTATGGACACCTTTCCTCTTTGGAATTGACTTCTGCTTTTTTCACTCTTGGTTGTCCTTGTTCAAAAACAAATATTCTTGTTTTCTCTGTGCATGTACACTAAAGGAATCCACATGCATTAAGCCAAGTATTTTTGAACTTCCCTTAAATATTGTACCTGAGTATTAAGTGCCCACTGTGTGATGGAAGCACCCATGAACCTTGGTTCATGTCATGAACCTTGGGAGCCTGTTATTTATATATTTATCTCAACCTGTTTGTCTGCAGTTATGTAGTAGCCCTTGACATGTCTGATCAATGCTATTTGCAGTAATGCTGATTCTCAGTAGTAGTCGTTCTTTAAAGGACCACACTCCCCATAATGGAAATGGTATAGATTAAAATTTTCATATACAAACCTCCAGTTCAGACTTGAGTCTCCTCTGTTTTGTCAATCACCCCTTTTGTGCTACACATTGGATCCAAATAATATTGCCTGGGATGGGTGCAGTTCTTATTACAGTCTTTTCACTCCTGGTTTCTCCATTTCCATGTCAGGCTAATGAACATGTCTATTTGCTGCCTGTGGGGCGTTATGAATCCCCTCAGAGCAGAATCAGAAAGTAGCTCAGCTCTGTTGCTTTGTAAGAAATTACAAAGCTCACTTTAAGAGCATGTACTTGTCCTAAAGGGGTCAATGGCAAGTCGTGACTGCTAATGGTATTGGAAACACTGTGGGTAAAATGCATTTCATATAATGAAGAGGACAAACAGCAAGCGTAATGCAAGTGAAGACAGATAGCTTTTCCTTTACCAAAATATCTATTGCCTCTGGACAAACTACTTTACTTAAGAAAACTCTAAATCTAACCTATGGTCTCATATTACCTTTAAAAGGAAAAATAAACTTTGGAAAGTAACATAAAACATTCTCTAATCAAAACTATTTCATCACAGTCAAACAACTCAAACCGGTTAACAAAAGCTTTTCATTTCATTTAATGATGACAAGCAGTGGAGCTTCAGAAAGTCAGATTTGTTCTTGAAAGGGTAGAAGGAAGCTAACAAAAACCACAGGTGAGAAAGGAAGTTTGTCAAGCCCAAACTGGGAATTCTTTTATGAACTCTTCCAAGCAGAACCTCAATCATTTGACTCTCTGGCTAGCCCTGAGGACTCTGTTTTGCCCAAGCAAATTTTCCAACATGATTTCAAAGTTAAAATTTGGTTTAACTTTTAACCTCAGCACAAACGGCCTGCACAACTGTTTCGGTAAGTACCTGGAGAATTCTCTGGAGATTTGCTCCAGTCAGCATTCTCCATTTTTTGTCACATATAAAAAGGAAAGAAAAAGACGAGAAAATGCATCGTCCAGACTTTGTGCTTTCTGCCATGAAGTCTGTCTTCTTTCCTTAAGCTCTTCCTCTGAACAGAGCTTTCATGTTGCTACAGGTATTATTTTGTCCCTCCTCTTTCAGGAAGCTGTCCCTCACAACAGACTTCTGTCACATTCATTTGAGATAGCAAAACTGACAACCGCTACCCACAGTCTATTAACTTGGTTAACTTTCTGATTATGTTTCTTGCAGTCACTAAAGTCAGAAAATACTGCAAAATTCTTCAAAGTTGTATTTCTCTCTGCTCCCTCTGCCCCAGCTCTTTATTTGTTTGTGAGTTAATCTATTTTCCCCTCAGCTGTACTCCCTCCCTTTAAAAACACACAGAGATGCTTAGAGGAGGCACGGCTGATGTTATGGGTGCAAGTCTTGTGATGACAGCAGGCTGTCATTAAAAGTTTTTTTGTTGTTGTTGTTTTTTTTTTTTGGGGGGGGGGGGGGGGGGGATGACTGTGATTTCACAAGAGCCTGTCCTAAGGATTTCTTGTTGCTTATCAGCTTAGGCTCTACTGATCCTGTTTCATGAGGGTGCTCATCTATTCAGCCATTCTGTCAATTGTTAGGTTTTGTGGCTCTGTGTGTGGAGTGAATGTATTTGTTATGTCACATTAGTACATAGTGAGCCTTCACTGCAGTGATTTGTACTTTTGCATAGATTGTCCTGCATAACTGTACCTATGACAGAACCTCTGTGCCATACTTCTGGGAGATCTTTAGCTCTTTCTCATAACACTTTCTGATCCTATATATTTGTCTGTCTGATAGTTTTTCTACCATGTTTATGACCTCAAACTGTCTGCACTGTAGTAAATTTGGAATGTGAATGGAGTCCTTTCACTGCCAAGCTGCACAACCTGTCCACAGGTAAATAATGTGTATAGTCAGAAACTGCCTCACTTCAGACACTGGGATTCTGAATGCTTGTCTCTGTGACCAGTAAGGGCTGTTGTTACTGTCCAGAAGTCTGAATGAGTAGTTCATAACAAGGAGGCAGTTTGTGATGGTAGGGCTCTTTGTAAGGCTCAGACGATGTCTATCTCTGCTGTATTTGCATTTTCTCCTTGGTTGGCTTAGTGTTGCATTTTCCTCAAAGTTCAAGAAGGTCCAATTTTAGTCCATGCACAGAATACATCAGGGCCTGTTTTCCAATTACAGTTTGGAAATTGGAAAATTCCAATTTGTCTGAATATCATGAGTTAAGTGCTTTTATCCAGTGTTACGATTTTTGAGACACAGGATGCCACCCTATGCACTGTTTACCATCCATAGGCTTGGTGTACTTTCAGGCCAGACAAGAAATCCCTAGTGGAACTGTCTACCAGTTCCACTAAAATGATAGGATGGTGCATTTGCCAGTCTTAGACTTGTATGGTTCTCACCAGCTCGTCATTCACCTCCTTTATCTTTTATTCATACATTTCTTTCTAAGGAGTTACGGGAGTCTGTTCCCTTCATGATTCTCTTTTCCATGCTGTTATCTTCATGAATTAGTTGAGTGCTGGCTTTACTTATGCTTGGCAGTTGGGTACAACTGATATAAGTTTCTAGTCTCATGTAGATTTATTTGCTGCATGCTGGGAAGACTGCTGGAGTACAATATTCTCTGTTCTGTCTCCAGAAGAGCTGAAGAAGGGTTGGGTCCTGTAATTTTCTTGTTGCAGAAGTCAATAATTTTTTTGCTGGTTGGCAATGCACGGGCCTATCATTTTGTCAGAATCTTGATAACAACTGTTGGAAAGTAACTCTTGAAAACAGTATTTTTCAGTGTTAAAAATGTGTCCAGAGCTCTTCCAAGAAATCACTGATATTTTCTGTATGTCTGCTTCTGAACAATGTTACTGTACATTTTGTGGTGGCCCGTGTACATTGTAGTTGAGGTGCAGGCTGCTTTTTTCTGGGCTTCCCTTTTAACCAAGCACACATTGGTTTTGAAGCTGTTTTGGTGCCAACTAGAGCATACAGCTGCTGCTTAGTACATTACATTTCATGTCCAAAAACGAGTGTGATTATTGTTTTTTATTTCAGATCCTTTTTCCTTTAACTTTCTCAGTTTCCAATTTCCTAGACCAGCAAAAATGAACCCATTAAAAACTCCATACTCAGTGCTGAGCATGGGTGGAGAGAGCAAACTCAATGTATGCAGAGATTTTTCTCCTTTTCTCCCATACACTGTCTTTCCTAACCCTGAAAACAGTGTTTCACGATTCCTGGACATTACTACACAAATACTGTAATATTACACAAATACTGTAATATTACACAAATACTGTAATATTACACAAAGACTGTAATACTACACAAAGACTGTAATATTTTAAGGTGATGTACTGCTGACCACTGCAAACAAGTCCAGCAAAAGCAAACTGAGCAATAACTAGCAAAAAGGCAGTTATGGGAAAGTAAGGTTTTAGGGTCTGTATCATCATCAGCAAGAGCTTTTTCACAATCCAAACAAAAATGGGTTTTGTTACATCACTGTGGTTTGTAAGGAACAGATGTAAATGTCCATGCACAGTTAGCAGCCACTGGTATGTCTGAGGCAGCCTCATGAGAGTCAGGATTAAATACACTGTCACAGAGAAAGCTGCTGGTTCAGTCATCTCAGGACGAAGGTACAAGGTAGGGTCAACGCTAAGAGACAGGAGACATGTTCTCTGCTTTGGAAATAGACACTTTCCAGCACGGCTCATCCTCTGTCAACCACTATGCCTAACTACACAAATATGTTGACAACTCTATTGTATAGTCAGATATACCACAAAACTTGAAGATTTTTACCTTTCTATAACAATTCCATTGCTTCTCTGAGAAAATGCTGCCAGGTTTTGCTAAGGCTAAATTTAATTTCTGCCTAAAAAATTAAACAAAACTTAATATATATATATATATCACTTAATATATATATATATATATATATATATATATATATATATATAAATATATATATATAAATCTGTTGAACCTTATCCTTTGGTGATTTTGGTGATGATGTATGTGAATCAATATTTTAGTATTTTTTTTTCTGTAATTCTGAAGGATCAAGAAAAAAAGATTTTTTTTTTTTTCTCCTGAATGGATTGCAGTTCAAATAGGATGTCTTATATTACAAAATCAGACCAGACTGAGGTTCTCATGACTGGATCTGTTCTAAAATTTGGAGATATTCATTGATTTGCCTACGATTTACTTGCAATGTCTTCTGAAGTTTTAAATGCCAAATCTGCTGCATTGACTTCTCAGGAGAGTTGTTTATCTTTTCAGACCACTGTCCTCCAGAGATGCTCTTGCTATTCACCTGCAGATGCATTAACTTTTTCCCCCCAAAAGAGAGCTCAAGAGGTGTGAAGGTGCTCCGGATCATGATGGAGGGCATCTTCCTACCTACTTTCTTGGGAGTAGACCTTGATCCTAATTCCAAAAAAAATGGTAAGGGAGAAGGCATTTGAACTCATTTAAGGGGAAGTTGACTAGACTAAAGTATACCACCATAAGGTAAGATATTCAGCTGAGCTACTGATCCATCAGAAAATTATTTTGGTACCTGAGTTGCTGCCTACTTCTGTTCCTGAGTACACCTTCACCTTCTTCACACACTATGAACTGAATTCACACCTGTTATTAGATTTCAGTCACTTCAGGGAAACACATGAAAAAGAATCAGGGACCAGGTTATAATTCCCTGATTTATATTTCCCACTGGAAAATTCTGATACAGCTGTCAGTCTCTGGGACTTATTTCAAGTGTCAGCTAAGGAGAATAGCCCACAGTATCTCCTGACCTCAGTCCCTCTGTCCTCTGTCATTAATATGAGGACTTGGCTGAGGAATACCCTCCTGAGGGGCTATCACAGAGAGTAAGAAGCTGACTCATCCTTCAGAAGCTGCTTCTCAAAACCTATTCCACCTAAAAATACACAGCACACATCATATGTTAACAAATAATTCAAGAACACTTTAGTGGTTTCCACTTGTGGCTTGAGACAAGTGACTGATGGTGGAGACGAGAACAGAGAAGAAAAGAGGATGTGGATTTTTGTAAGTGTCTTGTCAGAGATGATGGATGCTGCAGGAACATTTTGCCTTTTATTGCACATACTGTTTTTTGATGTTGAGTGGGCTGAAAAATAATGTCTTTTTGTAACTTTAAAACTGCCTTTTTTTTAAAGTTGCCTATATTTTGTCTGATGTCAAGGGCAACAGCAAAGGGATCTGAGCTCATTATTCAGAAGTAACTGCATGCAGTGTTAGTATTCGTGACATCAGGGAGACTAATTCCTTTCATTAGAGTCAAGCATAAATAAACAGTGTCTAAAGAATGAAAAACTAGGATCTGACTCTAGGCTGCAAAGACGACCTCTGAAAGAGGTCCTCTCAACAGTGACATTCTCCCAGGTGAAGACAACCAAGCCAATAACTGTCCTACTTACCCTGGTAACCAAAGAATGATTTTATTTTCTTCCCCAGCAGAAGTGATTTTTAAAAGCTGGGAGATGTTTATCTTAGACTCTTACTTCTTTTTCAGTTATTTTCATGCATACACTAAAAGGCAACAATCTTTGAATGGCAAACACCTCCATCAGAGGTGGGAGAAGGTTATATGAGGCTATTATCTTGTCATAGTGTTAAACAGGATGGCTTCTTTGCATTCTGGAAAAGAGGAATCGACAAAGAGCTATAGCATGACACACTGTTCTGGGACTGGGTCTGATATTCTGAAATGTGAGTTTATGGGTTGTATGCTAATGGAAACCTGGAAGAAGAAACCATTCTTTAATGGGATCATATTCCTGTGTTCCTCATACACTATATGGAGAAGATGCACAGACAAATGTATTGCTACTGGTAGACATGCATTTTTAGCTCCAGGCTTCTGTGCTGCTGAGTTTGGAGAGATGATGATGATGACTATTACATCTCTGTATAAAACATTCTGCAAAAAGAATTAACCATTGTAAATGATAATTACTCTATGTGCTCAATGTTGTTTCTCACAAACCCTATAGCTGTACATCAAGCTAATGCTTGAAAAGATGAGTAATAGAATTATAATTAAAAATAATAAGTACAATATTGCTTGACTATGAATAAAGTATCAGGTCTGTTGTATTTCATCTGTAGGCAGGATAAGACTCCCTTGGGATTTCTCCAGTCCTCAAAATACAGTCTTCTTATACTATTCAAGACATCTTACTAGATTCCCTGTTAAATGGAGAGATTGAATTTCATTGGGATTCTCAGTCTACCCTGACCTTTTTAAGTAAAGCATAATAAAAAGCAAAAGAAGAATCTGATACCATAAGGGTACACCATATTTGGGCCAGCAGGTGATATTCTTTGATATTTGTGGTGAACATCAATCTGTCATTTCGCTGCATTGTGTATGCCAATTCCAGAGCCGTTAGACAAACCTTAACAATATCAAACTCTCTGAAATCTTTGTAAAATTTCATACATTTCCTTTCTTTCTCTCTTTCTCTCTTTCTCTTTCTCTCTTTCTCTCTTTCTCTCTTTCTCTCTTTCTCTCTTTCTCTCTTTATCTCTTTCTCTCTTTCTCTCTTTCTCTCTTTATCTCTTTCTCTCTTTCTCTCTTTCTCTCTTTCTTTCTCTCTTTCCTTCACAAAGAATAATGCTTTCTTTCAAAGATCAAAGACTGATATCTTATGTGAGTCTGGAACAAATAACAACATACTCTCAAAATCTTAAATATTTATTTGCTGCTATTCAACTGCTAGACATAGTCAGGTAGACATTCTCACAGACTTTGATGGCTGTAGAAGATGTTAATGACAATGCTGTCTCTTCAAGGATATGACTATGTTGCAATTTGAAGCAATTTCATAGGTTTATTTTGGGCTTTATCCTGTTTGCATTGAAGTATGTTATAGTTTTGGGATGGGTTTTAATAAAAGCAAAACTGGACATTCTTGTGTTTCATGAGAAGGGGAAAGAAAGGAAGAGAAAAGAAAAGAAGAGAAAAAAGACACAAACCCACCTCAAACCCCACATTTCTGAAGGCAGAGACCAAAGCATTTAATGGTATATGATAGCTGATTCATCACCAGGTTAGACACTTGAAATATGGCAGTCCACTTTGAAAAGTTACAAAACCCATTGCCTATCATCATTCTCTGCAGAGGATCTATTGCATTTGCCTGTCAGTTCATATGTAACTTGAATCTCTTGACACAAGGAAAAGGTAAAATAAAACGCTGTGTAAAAATCACTGTGGACTTGCAATGTACCCAAATATGATACTCCAGTTCAAAGAATGGTGTTTGAACCAGACTACAGTTACTGACAAACATGTTATTAATGATCAGCCATCAAATGCTTTTGATTAAAGAGAGAAATCCTGTAGCACTAGAGAGAGCCATTTCTCTCTCTCTTTTTTTTTTTTCCACATACTATAGAAGAAGTACTTTGAGAAAGGTGAACTGCTTTTTAAAAAAGATTAATTACACCTGCACTATATTTTTATCCTCTTTGGACATCAAGAAAAAAGAGAAGTTGACTTGACTTAACACTATTTTATCTATAAAAGACACAGAAAGAAACCCCTTAGTTATAGGAAAGTGAATAATATATAGTAGTATGTTAGACAGTGCACCATGCATTCTGGCTGTGTTCTAGACACTTTTTCTTCTTGACAATTTAAGAAAAAAAAAAGGATTTGCTCCTTTTTGTTTTGACTAGAAGCATTGTGAATACATTTACCTAGCTTTGTAACAAGGCAATGCTCCAGAGACCCCAGACTTCAGTACCAGTATTTCGAAGGTGTTTAGACATACCAGGAGTTGATGGGTAGGGAGGGAGGGAGGGAGGTAGATAGATAGACAGATAGATAGATAGATAATATGAAAGTTTTGAGACATGACAAGACAAATTAGAAGATGAGGATCTAGGAAAAATTGATGCTAGATGTCTATCCTTCTTAGGCTCATTTGAATATCCCAGTCAGATGGGATCTAATCACATGCTTAGATACTTAGACACACTTACAAGGCTGCCAAGTATTGCATACCCAGCCCAGAGCTCATGACAACTTGGACGTGCATAGAATAACGTGCTGTTCCCTGTGCCCTTAAGTGTGATGCCTACCTTCATCCTTTGGCTATTAGGTGTTCAGCTCAGATTTCATATGTCGATGGAGGTCTGACTCTTTTGCATGTCACACTGTGTCCTCTGGTGCTTTGGGTCCATGATGCTGGATTTCATCCTTGCAGTACTAGCCTGGATGACCTGGGTTTCCACCTTCAGTTTTCTAGGTGGATGCCTCTGAAACATATGCATCAATACGTGAAATCCATTCTCCTCAGCTATCAGGCAAGACACAGATTTGTGTAGGACATAAGTTACAAGGAAAAAAATATGGGGAAAGGGTGTGACGGCTGAAGGTTGATCTGTTGTTGAACCGTCTGTGCAAGTGCAATTGGTTAGTATTAGTTGGATGGACTCATGTACCCCAAGGTTGATAGACCTGAACATATACACGACCTTACACATGAACAGATAAACTGAGCATAAGCTACAGACACTGGACAGAGACATCCATTATTGAGTCCTGGAAAGTGACTGGGTTGCCAGTGATAAGACAGACAATAGGCTGAAATGTACCACACTGCTGGGGGAGGTAAAGTAGAGATGAAGGCCATGTCCCCATTCTCCTTTTGCCTATAATCAGGTAGATAAAGATCAAACTGCATCGTATACAATAAAGGTGCCAGTCATGCATGAAGAGCCATAATTACAGACCCTTGTGCTTGCGCAGAATTCATTTATACATGTATTTTTAGTCTTCCAAAATGATCCTGGGAGAAGACTGGCATGTCAGAGAAGGTAAGAACGTCACCTTTTCTTCTAGCTGCTGGTTGTGACGGAAGAGCACTGCAGACTAATATATTCAGTGAAGCTGGTTTTTCCATACCAAGTCGAGTGTTGTTTCTTGGGTTACACTTCTTTGGCCGAGTCAAGCATTTCCTGAGAGGACTGGATGTATTCATGCTTAGGCCCTGATCCTGCAATCTGATCTAACTGGGGGAGTTATGTCTTGTGCAAAGATGAAAAGCCCTCACAGGATCTCTGCCTAGGTGAAAAGGTCTGCCAGGGTAGAACTGATTGCAGAACTGGAACCAGCAGCTGAAAACCAAAACTGACTCAGAATACATATCACTAGGAAAAAAAAAAAAAAAAAACAAAAAACAGTCTTCAGAGGACCTTGAAAGCCCACTGCACACACAGGAAAATAATTTTTCAATGGTTTATTCCAAGTAACTGTTTTCGGAGTTTTCTATCTTTTCAGGCTGACATACTGTTTTTTATTAAAAATTTTTCAGTTTTAGTTTGGACAGTATTCCCCAAACTGTAGACAAAGCTGCAACCTGAGAAGATATTTTCCCTCTGCAAAATGGTCTGCAATTTTTCATTGTGGAAGGAGTTGTAGGCAATCCTGAGGTGGCTTGCAGAGAATATGATAAATTTGCAAGGCATACTGTACTTAGAGAAAAAAGATGGAAAAGTTCCTCCACGCTTATTTTCTCACCCATTTATAATCATTAGGCTTTAAATGCCCCATACATCTCTGTCATTTAGATAAGAGGCATTGATTGCTTAACTGCTGCACAGACATTTCATACACCTGGTTTTAGATGACATTTCAGGGGCAGAAAGAGAAGGAAGTACTGTAAAAAGTGTTCACAGTTTGCAATGTCAAACTTTATTACATAAAGTCATAAACAACCCCAATTAGTAGTAAGTAGGTTCATAGCCAGGGTTTTAAGCCAGTTCTGGCTTCATTAAATGTTTCCTGCAGTTGAGCAAGGCATTGGGATATATAAACTGAGCCCTGATTTATAATAAAACACAGTAAAGTTTTAGAAAAGCTTTGCTTTTCCTTCTGATTGATTTCTTGTCAAAGTCCAGCAAAGCCTGAGGAAGGGGTTAAGTAGAGGTCTTGAGGGACCACTTGACATCTGCTACACTTGTGACTTTTTGATCTTGTTTTTACTTTTTTTTTTTTCCCCTCACTTTGGGGGATGGCCTACAGTAAAGGCCATGTGTGCATACGTGTGTTTCCCAGAGATAGCCAGGGCTGGGAGGGGCACAGCAGCCAGGGGAGCAAAGAAAACAGCTCCTTGATGACAGATCAAATGAAGGCAAAAAAAGAGGAGAAGGGGGATTACATGCTCTGTAATCATGATAATGGGAAGGAAAACACTGAGGGTCTCAAGTGTGAAAGCCTTTGTCCAGAGGAATGTAAGCATCAAGGATGTTTGGATATTACAAACCAAAACTTCACCCAAGCCCCTGGGAGAGCAGCATCAGCCTGCTCCTTCAAGTGATGTACCATCCTGAGTGGCCAGCCCTGCTTCATGTGGCACACAGTGCTGTGGCACCTGTGGGGAGGCCAAGGGAGCTCTGGGCACCCAGGCTGGGACCTGGGCACCCTGTGAGGTGGGTTGGAAGCTCAGGGTGGGCACACCTGGAGGTGACTCCAGATCTCTTAGAGGCCTTGTGGGGAAGGCTCTGGAGTCACCCGCTCATCTGACCTCCCACGCTGGTCACACTGGAGGATGTTTTCTACCATCTCTAGCACTTCTGCCTACCCAACCCTGTGTTTCTTTTACAATGCCTTACTGGCCCTTCCAAGCTGCATTTCTGACAGTGAAAAAACATTGTGTAGGAGAAAACGGATCAATTAGCTGTCCACTGTACATTGCCATGGGGGCCACCTCCTCAGAGGCATCTGGCTTACAGCATGGGCATTGTGGTCTCTCAGCCCCACAAGATGTTTTGGGGCAGCCTCCCCCAGGCCCTGATTCTGGGCACCACGACAGCAGCAGCAGCCTTTCCCTGGGGGGGGGGGGGGGGGGGTCTGGGTCTGCGATGCTTCCAAAGGGTGCTGCTGCTGCTGGACAGCTGCTGACTGTCTGCAGATGTCCCTATCAGGAAGAAAGGTCCTCTTTGGCTTTCTTGGGTCACTTATTTGGCTTGCATAGTACCCTGGGTGAAGAGGAGTGCTAGCTTGCCTCTCCAGGCATGTTGGTTGTTCACTGTGATGTTTTGTGACTGAACAGCCATAGGTTAAACATTTATTTTAAGGGCTGTTTTCTCCTTTTTCTTTAACTTCCATTTTCACACTGACCTCCATTCCCATACCATACCTCAGTCATGAGCTCAGCCAAGCATTGCTCTCTACACTCCCCAAAACATGGGTGTTTAAAAGTCTGCTCAGATTTTAAGTCCAGACCGTCTCCAGGTCAGACATCAGGGATTTGCAGAGCAAATGAGGCCACCCTCATGTGAGAAGAAGGTCAGCTTCCTCCTGGTGATCTCACTTCATAGAGACAGCTATTTTCCAAGAAAGGACGTACCACACTTTATTCTGTTGTGGAATGTCCCCAGCCCTCATGGCTGCAGCTGTGATGGACAGTCATGTTAAAGCTGCTCGCCTGTGTGCCAGCTTATGGAAGCTGCATGGGGACAAGTTTGAACTAGAAGTCATCTTGCTTTCATGTGCCATGAATTCCACAAAGCTGGCGTCTCCAGTGATGACTTAAACTAATCTCACATAGTTTATGAGTGAAAATCCATTTACAATGAGAATGACCCCCACTGACCAAAAGTTTAAACAAATGCCCTCCGTACGTACTTCCTACAGTGGGGATCAAGTTCCATACATATGATGTAAGCAGGCCTCAGACAAGACTCTCACCTACACACAGAGCAGAAATCATTTGCAAAGAAAACAGAAATGACAGCCATATGCACAGGACGTTTTATATGCTATGGCCAGGCTTGCAGACCCCAAGTAGGAGGATCTTCTGATCTGAAGATGCAATTGAAAACAGGTGCCCAACACGCCACACATAAAAAAGTATACAGGCAATTTGGGAGCTCTCTGGAGATTCTTTCAACTGCTGAAAATATGGAGACAACTTCCCAGACCCCGATCCTGTGTTTCCCCTCCAATTCCCCTGCTCCCCCTCCTCCCAGAAATGGAGGAAACTGCGAGGCCATGGTGATGCTGCCTTGTTTAGTAAAAGAAAATGTGAAAAAGATTAAGGAGGATCAATCAAAATGTCAGCCTGATCTTGAACTGTTGGAAAAGAAGCCTTGTTTTTATTCAAGTGTGTCACAAAGACCTGGGTGACCTTGTTTTGCAAGTGAAAACCTTTGACTGTGACATAGTCATGCTTCTTGTGTCCAGCTCTTATTTAGCAAATAAACTAAAAGTACTGCCTATGTTTATGGTAAACAACTGATTTGGTTCTACTAAAAAAAAATAATAAAAAAACAATTACAGCTGGATAATGTAGAACCAGATTAGGTTTCTTTTATATTTGTTGTCACCAAATGCTCCCAATCTTTCTGAGCTCTGAGGCTCGTTAAGTAGATGTTTTAAAATGGTGCAACAGACAACGCAGCTGTATTTCATTTGTAGATAATTGATGCAATACATGTAATAACCCAACTGGATATGTTGACTCATGAGCTAATTTAGGTGTAGATGTTACAGCACTTGTGCAGCTGGAAATGTTGCCATCACACAAATCAGTTGCAGATTAATGGAGTCAGGTCCCTGTCTGCACTAGGAAGAGATAAAAGGACACAGTCAAATATAAAAACAAGTTCTGAAGAGTTATTGTAAGTTTAAACAGTATTTGAGAATATTTTCCTGACCACAATGAATACTGTAATATAAACCTGGAACCACTTAACTATATGGTGATTTGGCAATTTTATATAGTCTATGTATAAAGTTGAGAACATGGGGAAGGTGAAAGGACCATGGATTAATGTTTAGAAGGTTAGGCAGAGGAGAGCAATTATACTCATGCTGTTGCTCTGATACTGAGTGATATCATGGAAAATGTCCAATAGGGTTCTTGGGTGATGGTATTTACTAACTACTGCTCACTACTGCTCCAGCACTTGCTGCTGTTTGGTGACAGAATCAAACAGTTATAAGATAGTGCTGGAGCCTGAGGGATAAGGGATTTTTTTTTTTTTTACCCTCTGTAAGTTACCTGCACCCCTTGCCTCCTTTGCCTTATCTTTGAAAATAAGGTAAAAATGTTTGTCCATTTTCTAAATTCTTTGGTTGATCTGTGGTAGGATACAAATAAATACATAATTCTGTAGTACTGCTGTGACTATTCGTACCACTAACATTGTAGGAACATTTAAATACTGAATGTGCACAAGTGTATTCCCAGCCATTTAATTAGTAAGTCATTTTGTATACATCTCTTATGATCCTTATGTGTACTGCAGTGAACTTGATGCCAGTGATTAGCATGTCCAATGATATTTAATGGCTGTATCAATACCTAGTTCAAAGAGGAAAAGGAAAACCGTGACTTGTGCCTCAAATCTGGGCTGTCTGATGCCTCATGAGGTATAAACACTGACACAACCTTTTCCTCTCTTAGGGGTGTTTGTAATATCTTTATCCATGGGCATCCCCTTAGGACTCATCAGTGTTGAGTGCAGCATATAGCTTTTGCTGTGTTTTTTTTTTTTTTTTCCCTCTTTTTTACTGCCTCTTTTCCAAAAGAGTATGAAAACTTATTATACTGTAACCTCTACATATCAGTTAAAACTGAAAAACAGTGAAAGATAACGCTACTTGGAGGTACAAACAGACCGATGAATACCTGCATATACAGGCAAATTTTCTGAGGAAACAGGCTAAAAAATGTTTTCGCAACTTGTTTACACTGAGTCAAATGTCTTTGCTGAACTTGTTTTCCACCCAATGCTGCTAAGTTCAACAATCATTTGAAAGGAATAAACTGCAAATATAAGTGGATTACGCAAAAGTTCTCAAGATATATATATTTTAAAATTTTATTATTATTTTTTTTTTAAATGATCCCATAAGAGAAAGTATTTGGGGTCTCTCTGAGTGTTATTTGCCGGAAAACAAAGTCACAGCTTTGAAATTATCAGTTCAGGTTGAATATTTTCGGACTAGCAAGAAAATGTTAGTCAAATGCTCTTCTTGTGAAATGGAGACATTTCTATGTTTGGTGTCTGAGTCAGCAATTTCACAGCAATAGGTCTAATGCAATCTATGTATGGCTTTAGGGCATCCAATACCAATCACTCCTAAAGAATGTAATCACTAGTTTATTATGCAGTTGATAATATTTGCTTTGTGAACACAGAAGAAGAAGAAAAAAAAGAAGAAACTCTTTTGCCTGGAAACGAAGTGCTAGGTATTACAATACACAGAATGAAATACAAAAATTTATAATCATAAACATATACTTGTACTACATTGCTTACCTTATCAATATGGATTTGTGTTTGCATTTCTAGAATTATTGTTGGTTGAACACGTGGACTTAATTGCTGGTAGATAGAAGAAAGAATCTTAGTAAGAGTGGAGATAGGACACCTTGGGGTTAAATATTTCTGAAATGTAAATGGTGAAGTATGAGCTGTTATTTGAGGAAATCCTGCTTATTTGGCTGTCACCAAATGTGATATTATGAGAAGCAACATGTGTAAAGAACAACGGATGAAAAAGCATCCAATTCCATCCATACGGTAACAGTGGAATTGCTTCTCACATTTCTAAGCAGTTTGAAGAAATTGGGCTTTTCCTTGGATATCCCACGTCAGTTTAAGATGGATATAACTACAGATTTTTGTTGTATTATGGCCTTCTTTTTCCTTAGTTTTATTCCTCCTGTATAATTATAAGCAACTTCTTTGACTGAAGTATGTTGCTGAGTTGTTGTTTATTGCTGTTTATACAATCTGGAAAGGAAAAGTAGCATCTGCTTAAGTCCCGCTGTACTTTCTGAGAATACTTAGGTGACCAGGTGAAGCACAAGATGAAGCACAAGAATGGAGATTTTAAGGAGCACTCCAGAGAGGTCAAAAGGGTGGGTAACACTATGAGTTATAGATATGCAGCAACTGGCCTTAACCTGAAACCATGTTAGGATGACTGGTGTGTGTAGAATCACATCAGTTCCAGAACATGGAGTTCAACTCCATGATGCTTCAAAGCAATGGTTTCTATTTCAATGCAAATTTGACAATGATAGATGTTAATCACACTCCTTAACGAAGAACCAGAGGCATAAAAGTGAGTAGTGTGGCATATGAATCCCATAAAATAGAAGAGAACCACATACAGTAAGATACACCTAACTGCTCAGGAAACCAATCAACACCTTTAAAATGTGGCTACATGGTAGCATACAATACTTCAAATTTAGCAGAGTTTGCAGTGAAAACAAGAAGAAAATAAGTTTCACAGAAATTCAAAAAATGCATTTTACAACTGCAGAAAAAAAAATAGAACAGAATTAGACCCAGGAATAAGGTAGTCTTGATGATAACAAAAGTGTCAAGAATAGAAAATACTAGGTCAGGTCTGAAAGGGAAATCTCTCTCTTTCTTTTTCTTTTTATTCTTTTTTCTTTTTCCCTTTTTTCTTTTTTTCTTTTTTTTATTTTTTCTCTTTTTTCTTTTTTCTTTTTCCTTTCTCTTTCCTCTCTCTCTTTATTTATTTATTTTTTTTTTCCCACTGAACACTGTTGAGGGAAAAAATATTTGCATTAAGCCTGATCTTGAAATGGTTTAATTTACTTGCCCAATTTCAGACATGAGTAGTCTCACTGACTTCAGAAAAAGGGTAGTCCTGCTGAGATCAATGGCAGTGCTCACATATATAATGTTAAGTACATGCATGCGTCTTTTCAGCACCCAGATCTCAAACGCCTACCAGAGAAATAAATATACCAGGAAATGAATATCAAAGTCTAGAGAGAAATTCTTGTCCCAGTCCAAGATGAGCATTCAGGAAATGGACACAATAGTTCATCTGTGGTACATTTTATCACTTCAGGAATATGTAAGTGGAATCACTTCTGGAAAATGCAGGAAGATTACAATGCAAGGTGTAATGAAATGACAGACTATGAGTCTTTCTTTCCCTCCAATCACATGGTAGCTGAGATCATCAAATATTTCCCAAATATCTATGTGAGTGGGATTGTAGGTGAAGTTAAATGTTTATGGGCTCAGAATTGTCCAAAGTTCTCATTTTATTTCAATATGAACTCATGTTACATCTGTTGAAAATTCTACTGACAGTCCCATACATGTAATTTATGACATTTCCTATCAAGATGTTTAGCTGAATTAGAAACACTTGTGAAGAAGCCCGTCTGCAGGCAGTTAAAAAGCATTTTTGTAGCAGAGGTGAGGGCTGTTGAGGCAACAAAGATGGGTTCATCTTACTTTTATTCCAGTGGCTGTTGATCAAGCAATTGCACCATAAACTGTTTACAGCTGTGGCTTTTGTTACGGTGACAAAGAGCATGTTTAAGGGTAGACAGAAAGCTATTTTGTATGTTAGGTCACAAAGACCGTGCAGTTTACACACCAAACAGCTCAAAACATATTTCTGCAACATCCAGGCTTTTCGATGAAGTGGCACTGATTTGTTCTCTCTTCTTCCTCATTTACTTTACTGAGCCAGTTACCTGTATGTTTGTCCTAATTTCCTTGTTCAATGCAGTAGATACCATGATGATGATATGTCTCGTGGCTTATAGGCTTGGTTCTAGTTATGTAAGCAATTATATTTAAATGGATAAACTAAAATTAAAGATATCCATTGACTTGAAGAACATTATTATTTACCTAGTGTGGGGAATGTACTTGTATCTGCAGTCACACCAAAATAGAGAATATGAATCACTAAAATTCATCAACCAGAGAATTTTTAAAGATCAAACAGCTTATTTATCTGCCCAGACAGAGATTTGGCTGTTTGTTTTTGCATGGTTTCCTTATAGATTTATTCTGTATCTCATCTTCAGAGACAAGATAACTTCACAGGTACATGGTGAGAAATGGCTTCCTTGGAAGCACGAAGCATTGCATGCCTGCCTTCCCATTGTCTTTGGGTGCAGAAACAAAGTCTGGAGACTCACATTGAAATAGTCCTTTTGCTCCTTCTGTGTTACATGGGTGTGCAATGGGACACAAACTAAATTCAATTTACATTTAACTATCTAAACCAGCTATCTGCTGTAAGTCTGTAGTCTACTTTGACTCCATAATTAGATAAGCAGCTCCAGAGATTCCCTGTCTTCAGATGAAATTTACTGCCCTCTTGAGGTATTTATTTATCTTTCTCCTCCAAGAACTGAGAGAGCTTAAAAGACCTCATGCCCTCATGTAGGAAGTTTGTATCAACAACAGCCAGCTGATGTACCTTGTCACACGAAGGAATACAGGCTACATCCTTTGGAAAGAAAAAAAAAAAAAACAATGCTCTTTCTGCACAGCTCTAGTAGAAAGTGCAGTAAAACCAACCCACAGCAACCTGGGTTCTTCCGTTATGACACAGCCATATGGTGTTTCTTTATGTCATGGTGTGCCACCTCTCAGTGGGATACTCTAGATCCGTTTCCAACAAAACAATTTAGGTAACACAAAATCTGTGCTTATCCTTATTAGGACATCATTGACCTGCGCACCTTCTGCATACTTCAGGATCCATGACTTCTGGAAAAGGGAGTCAAAAACAACAATCTGGAATAAATGGGTTCATGGAAAATTTTGTCTGTAAAATTACCAATCACAGCACTGAAGGAGCTGATAAGGACCTGCTTTAGCCTGGCTCTTATCTTATGTTCTGCTGCATTATTACCTGTGAACATTACTTTGACTGCATCCTAATTAGAGTTGCCTAGGTTTATTCCACCTGTACTATAGAAGGCAGCAGTCAGGCTGAATGATACTTTCCTTGAACTTGTTTTTTTAAAAGTGTGATTTCTCTGGCCCAAAACATTACAACCTAGTCTCAAAACTGTTTAGAATATCGTATGTCCACCAAAATGTTAGTAAATTATCTGAGTAGAGATAAAGTCCTTCTACAGAATACAGTAGTATTTCAGAGACTTTGATTCTGCTCATTTTCCTGCTGTTTTCAGAGTTTACTTTAAAATCTATTTCCAAGTTAAACACTTCAGACTTTGACTCACGGAAGCGTACATTTGACAGGGGTAGTCAGTTTAGATACATGCACAACCATTAGTATCATAGAAGTCGTGCTCTAGGTATTTGGAAGAGACACTAGTAGTTTATATATATGTTTCCTGTATTCAGATATTTACATGTTGAACCAGAGAGAAGAGATACTTTTTTTTACTCTTTTTTTTTTTTTTTTTTTCACAAAAATAAGTGAGATGTTGGCTAAAAATGTATTGGGATCCCTGATTAATACTCCTTAGATTAAAAAAACCCAACAAAACAAAACAAAAATAAAACGCCTGCAGATGAGTATAGAGGAAACCTATCATGAGATAAAGATATCATGGGAACCTTCCACTAATGAAAATCTTCTGTGAGTGCCATATTAAGACGCTTGCTTTAAGAACAAAACATATGGTAGAAACCTCAAGGAGATGAGTCCTTTAGCTTACCACCAACACAAGTGTAAAATGCTCCTGATTCCATCATGGATTTAAGTAATGCTTGTGTACGGTGTTTCATTCACTAGTAAACATGGTGATTTGTGAGGCATGACTAATGTGTCCCTGGAAAGTTCCAGCATGAAATAAGACTAGGTGCGAAAGCCTGTCAGGGTCCACAGAGATATGATTTAAAGGGAAGTGCTCCTTGAAAATGTGAGGATGAGTGTTACTAACTTAATCCATATGGTATCTTCTCCTCCGAAATATATGGATTGGAAGTAGGACAGAAATGCATGAAGCAGACATCAGTCATTGTCTACAGATGATATTTCTTCCATGAATTTACCAGTAAGGGTTGCCATGCTGTGTTTAAACATTTGTACAATAGATTAGTGTCCAAAGATGAAAAGCAAAGGAGCTACCCCACCTTTACTTCCAGCTGCACACAACCTTGGCAAATTTATAAAGGCACTTGCTACACAGCAATGCATAGTAACATTTGTAGCTCTGTATCATTAGTAATAGAAATAACCCAAGGCTATGTGTCTGGGTCAATTCAGCAGGGCAGGAAGGTAGCTTTCTGCCACCAGTGCTATTATATAAGTAAATGCACGAAATAATTTTCTGTAGTTTGTCACTTTCATTTGAAGACTGATGGCTGATATAAGCAGAATACTGTCTACTCTGATTTTCCTTGGATGATCCTAGATTTTCTACTGTCAGCAAGAACACACAGTGTATATAATACTTAAAATCTAAGCTAAATGTAAGTTGTACAAGAGACACATAAACCTGTATGAGCACTGAAACAAAAGACATCCCCCATTCAGCAGACAGTCTTGGGAGACACTAAGCACTGGGAAGAGCACTGAAATCATTTGGTTAAATCCTCAAAGATGGCACAAGTTAACCCTGAAGCTAAGCTTTGTTACTGAAAGGCATACAGAATGTTAGTTCATGGAACAACTGAAAGAATAAGTTCTGTTTTTTCTGAGACATGATATGGACTGGGCTGGGGAAGCTTCCTTTGACAAGAGTGCATGAAGAAGGGATAGGGATAGGGATAGGGATAGGGATAGGGATAGGGATAGGGATAGGGATAGGGATAGGGATAAGCAAAAGGAAGCCTTAACTCTGATGCTTAAGTCCTTGTCTATTTTCTGCTACAGCTTTTCCATCTGATGGGAAAAGACTGTACAGCAAGGCTGACATTTTTCTGTAAGAGTAGGTGTAGGCTTGTGGTTTAACCCAGCAGGCAGCTAAACACCACACAGCCATTCACTCACTCTCTCCCACTCCCTATTGGGATGGGGAAGAAATATTAATAACAAAAAAAAGGGGGGGGGAGGGAAATTTTGGTTGAGATAAAAACAGTGTAATAAGACAGAAAATAAAGGAGTAATAATAATAATAATAATAATAATAATAAAAGAACATACAAAGCAAGTGATGCACAGTGCAATTGCTCACCACCCAAAGACCAATGCCCATACAGAATATGAAATTCTTTTGAACCCCAAGGCAGTCCTTTAAATAAATCATAAATGCAATAGACAAATAGTTCCTGGCTGTATCAAACCAAGGCAGTGTAATTTTTAGAGTGAAAGCATGTTTGGATTGGAGTAGGTAAAATTTCTTAAAGTACAAACAACAAAATTTTCAAAGTAGATTTAACATATTTCTATTTCTACTTTTCTTCTTACAGACTGCAAAAATCACACCCAATGCAGAGTTGTTAAAAAAAAGCAAAATCAAATTCATGCAGCTACATCATGGCAATCTCACACCTCAATAGTGTTTTTCTGCCTGGAATTAAATATGTCTCTAATCCAGGAGTGCAAAGGGCTTCCTGTGGATAGTGAAAGAGGGACAGCCTATTATACTTCACTTGACAGCCTATTATACTTCACTGCAGATAGGTACAATGCATGCTAAAGGTACATAAGACACAGCATTACCACATTTCCATTTTCAAGCTTAGTGCCTTCAGATGCCATGGAGTGAGTGAGGGACCGGGAGCTGAGGATAGCTGTTCAGGAGCAAGTTCTAAGTAACAGGCAAAGTGGCAAGGGCCTTGTGGAAATAACCTACCTATTTTCTTGTCCTTTAATTCAACTCTCCCCTCCCCCCCCCCACCGCAGCAGCTTCCCTTTCATCTGTCCTCTATATGCTCTTTTCTTTGATATTGACATTTTATTTACTTTAGACCAGAGGACAACTGAAACAGGCCATGCAGCACTGCTGTCTCAGAAATTTGAAGTCCCACAGATCTCAGTGTAAATGACCGTGGCTGTATAGAATCAGCAATATTTAGGAATAAGCTATGCTGATATTTTCTTGCTGTCTGTACAGTGAAACAGGAACAGATGTAACATCTGTTTCCTCATCCACTGATGTTTCCTTGTTTTACGTAGCTAAAATAATTTCACCTAAAATGATAAATGGAGCTGCTACATTGAGTCAAGCTGTAATGGTGCCACGTTTTGCAATTTTGTGATTCACTCTTGGCACATTGATCCTAGATAGAATGTGAGGGAAAAGATGTAATATTTGTACCATGGATAAAAAAACATCAGGACTTAAGAGGATATTCATAATATGTTGAAAAGGTGGAATAAAAGGTACATGTTGAGAAGTTACCTTGACAATTGACCTCCCTTGAAAATAACACATTTTGATATTTTCTTCTGCTTTGGAGAGCTGTAACAGTAAATTTTTATTTATTTATTTATTTTCTCTCAGGCAATCACAGGCTGTTTACCTTTCAGTGTGGTATGGTGAACATCCGCAAAACAACTGAAAACACTTTATAGAAGCAACAACCTGTTGTGAGCTGCTCTTGGAGCAGCAGTAAAATAGGTATGATATTTTGGAAATGTGAACCGCACCACAAGCATGCCCAGAGATTTTTAAGTGATTTTTTTCCCTGTGGGTCATACTTGAACCGATGCCTCTGCAAGTTATTTAGGAGGACTGCAATGGTGAAGGTTTCAGCTATGAGATTTGGGATTTATTCTTTGTGACCATCATGACCTCATAATCTTTCTCCTAAAGAAAAGGGTCTGTCACTGGCTCACTGAAGTATCAAGGTCCAGGCACTTTGGTAATACAACCTTCTTTTGCTCATGGAATACACTTCTATTCTTCATCTTTACTTTGTCTTGTGACAATGAGCTCTGAAACATAATTATGTACTGGATGACAAAGTACCTGAGTTTGTCTGCTTTAAATCCGGTAGCTTGTTACTGTGCTATGTGGGGGAAAAAAAAAAAAAAAAAAAAAAAAGATTTTTCCCCAATCATTTCTTTAAACTCTTCATGATATTTATCACTGGATCTGGGCCATCTCCTCCCTTCAGCATTCAACCCCCTTCCACTGAAGAGTCTCAGCACATTGTGGGTTTTTCCTCTTGCAGAAGCTGTCCCAAGTCTTTGATCATGCATGCTGAGGTTTTTAGGCTCTATGTCTTGAGGCATGAGCCACCATTTGAGCAAAAGGGCATCCTCCGTGAGAGGGTTTCTCTTCTCTCCCGCAGCAGGTGAATAACGTCAAGTCACAGCAAACTGTTAATAGGTTCCACCTTGGCCCTCACTGAAAACTGATTGGTTTCGATTTCCTCCCATCTACATTCTGGACCAAACGAACAGTGTTTCTTGTGTGTGGTTAGTGTTTAAGGCTTCATTGTGTACATGGCCTTGAAAGATATATTTTTATAGGTAAGCACCTCATAAAATATTTTTCTGAAGACATTTATCAAGAGAGACTTTGAAAATCTGTAAGGAAATGGGAAGGAGAAGGCGGGAGAAGCACAACATGTGCTTTTCAGCTGCCACAAAGCCCTGCAGCAGCAGCCTTCATGTGAGAGGCGACACTTTGCACATTACAACAGGGAATCAAAAGATTTATACTCAGCACTCCATATATATAGCTCTCCACGGCATCATTTTGAAAGGGTGATTATTGGTTTGACATGAGAGAATATTTTACAATAAATGTTGAAAGTTCTCTATGTACATAGCAATAATCACCTGATGCTGCTTTTTCTTACTGCATGGATTTTAATAATAAATAATAGTAATAATGATAGTTAGGTTCTCTAAAATTATCCCATTTGTTTTCTAAGAACCCCCAGGGGCTGGTATTTATCACTTGATGTGTATGCTCTCTGCTCCTCTCCCTCTGCTTATGTATGCATATAAAAGAGGCACAGACATATGAAATGTGCTTTGCTTAATTTGACAGCAGCTCTGTTTATTATTATTTCCCTGAGCTGTGGTAATTGTAGTTCAGTTGAGCAATTATTAAAACAGAAGCCGTAACTCCCCTGTTAGACTTCTCACTGGGATCCTCCATTTTCTACCCCCAGATGCCCAATGTGTTCAAAAGCAAGGCATTGACTGTGGAAAAGATGACAGGCAGCACCTCCTAAATTCTAGTATTAGTCAAGAGTCAGAGCACCCATTGAGTTTAGACAGGAGCAGTTGATGAATGTGCTCTTTATACTTCCGTTTATGTGGTAGCTTGGGCTAATTAGAGACTTTCAGCACATGTGAAGTGGGAAGAATTGTAGAAGAAATCCCTCCTCCCAAAAACAAAACAACAACAACAAACAAAACAAAACAACCAAAACAAACAGATGAGGATTTAGATAGCAGAGTGAAAGGAAAAGGTCTGATGTTGGGATGTATTACTGCATGGTATCTCAAAATGTAGCATGATTTTATACAGAAAGGTTGCTGTTCTTCTTCTAATCTGAAGTGTAGACAACATAAAAGTTTCTTTCCCTCCTTTCCTGAACTATTAAACTTATGTATGAACAAGATGTTTTGGGATAAAAAATAGGACTGGTCTTAACTAGTGCTACTTTTTGAATTAAAGTCTTCAGTAGTATTTTTTTTTCCTAAATTTTGCACTTCCCCCCCCCCCCCCCTCTTTCTTACTCTTAAGAAGAAAAGAAGCAAACAATTCTGAAATACCACTGGAAAAATGAAGTGCAGAAGAGCTGGTAAGCACAGATTTAAGTTTGCAAGTAGCTGCAAACCTGTCAAGTTTCCTGCAGTTGTTTGTGCAAAAGACCTCTCTGGTAAAGCCAAGACTTATGGAAGACCTGACGTGCACCCCAGCTACCACCAAATTTTCAATGAAAAAAGTTCTTGTACAAGCCAACTTGCTGCTGCAGTTGCCATGGTCTGCCCTCCCACACAGTCTGCATTAAGTGCAGTATGGCTGTTCATTTCTTGCCCCCAGAAAGCAAAGAGCAATGGGAAGTCCATTGACTTACTTTCTCCCACCCCATACTCTGAATCTTCACATTCTTCACAGAATCACAGAATCATCCAGGTTGGAAGAGACCTCCAAGATCACAGAATCCAACCTCTGGCCTAAGACTACCAAGTCCTCCACTAAACCATATCCCTAAGCTCTACATCTAAATGTCTTTTAAAGACCTCCAGGGATGGTGACTCCACCACTTCCCTGGGCAGCCCATTGCAATGCCTAACAAACCTTTCAGTAAAGAAGTTCTTCCTAAGATCCAACCTAAACCTCCCCTGGCACAACTTTAGCCCATTTTCCCTCATCCTGTCACCAGGCACGTGGGAGAACAGACCAATCCCACCTCACTACAGCCTCCTGTAAGGTACCTATGGAGTGCAATAAGGTCACCCCCGAGCCTCCTCTTCTCCAGGCTGAACAACCCCAGCTCCCTCAGCTGCTCCTCATAAGACTTGTTCTTCAGACCCCTCACCAGCTTTGTTGCCCCTCTCTGGACACACTCGAGCACCTCCATGTCCTTCTTGTAGCAAGGAGCCCAAAGTTGAACACAGTACTCGAGGTGCGGCCTCACCAGAGCTGAGTACAGGGGGACGATCACCTCCCTAGCCCTGCTGGCCACACTGCTTCTTATACAAGCCAGGATGCTGTTGGCCTTCTTGGCCACCTGAACACACTGATGGCTCATATTCAGCGGACTGTCAACCAATACTCCTAGGCCCTTCTCCGCCAGGCAGCTTTCAAACCACTCATCTCCCAGCCTGTAGCACTTTTTAATTTTTTTTTTAATTTTATTTTTTATTTTCTTGCAGGCTTTTGGCCTTGGCTTGACACAGCCTAGCTCACTGCAGAAGACTGGCCTCACTTGATAGCAGATGTCCAAACATTAATCTTCTCCCTGCTTTCTGTAAGAAAAATAATGCACAGTGTAAATCACCAGCTCCTCTTATTCAAAACCCAAAGACAGCTTGACTGGAAGCTCACTGGAGCAAGTGCCATCTTCCTGTTCTATGACGGTACAGCACTAAGTAAAAGAGAACTATGACCTGTTGTTAGGGATTTCCTTGGGTCAAGAGTCAATATCAAGTAAAGAAATAATGATGGCACCAAATCTCTTGTCATCAGATCAATACCAGATAAGAATAAGATTAAACAGAAGCTCCTCTTTCTCACCCCTTTTTCCTTGTGTGCATCTCTTTGTCCTTGGACTATTTTTTTTTTACTAAATATTTTTATTATTTTTTTTCCCCATGTACCACATGCATTTTTTTCACTCCTTTGCAGTTTTTTCTGTACCTGTGTCTTTCTTGTAGAGTTTTTCTGCAACCCTTTAATCTTCTGAGAGATCCAATCACTAACATGGTCTTCTTGTACAGTTTTTTCTGGTGGATAGCTCATGTGCCTCCAGAGATTGGAAGTTTTCTGTCTCTATTCTTAATTTTATTCCACCAAATCAGCTGGGTGGTGGTGGCACTAATTTATAATTTGTTTACAGGATGCACCTTCTGCCTATTACATTTGAGAAGAAAGCAAAAGAGCCAAGTAGTAGGGACAACTCTAGTTCAGGTCAAAGTTGTTCTGTGGTCCTCCAGGTTTTGTTTATTATCCAGTGATCCCACAAATAAAACTGACACTGAGGGTAGAGGCCAGCAGCATTCTTTGCACAAGCCATTACGCACTTGACTGGCCAGCTTGCAAGTGAGTTATGAGCAGTGCTGGTCACAGCAAGTGCTTTTCAGGGTAAGGTGCTGAATGCAGCAGTCTCATCAGATCATTTTAGATATATGCTGACATAGCTGGGTTCAGATGATGCAGGAGTCAGTGCTGTGAGAGCCTTTTTACTTGAGGCTGTAGCCCAGCAGCACACACTTGGAAGCAACAACAGCACACACTTGGAGGCAAGTTTGAAGCAAAGCACTGAGCCTTGCTGTATTCCCCTGCTGACTAATTTATGTAGCAGCCTGCAGGTAACAGAGAAAAATTTTTGTTTGTTTTGTTTTAATTTAATTTAATTTATTTTTTTTTAGTTTTTCTTTTCCATCTGGATCAGAGGTAACCACGCTCACAAAGTGCATAAGCATCAATGAATGTCTCCAGATGTACACGTGTCTTTCTAGACTACTGAGTTGGTTCAGTAGTTTGTTCTCTGAAAGAACAAAGCAGCTGGAACAGAAACTTTTTTTCTGACATGAAAGCACCCCAGATCTCAAATAGCTTCACATTGTCCTCAATATCACAATAATTAGCGTATTCCTAAATCCAATGCCTTGCTTCCATAACTTTGACTCTTCAGCATTTATAAGAATGTGTCATTACACAAACAAGCATGGACTTTACAAAAATGTTTTCTTTTTCCTTTAAATTCTCAGTGATTCACAGAATTAAAATCTTCTATGAATGTAGGAGTCTCTGAATATGAAGTCTCACTTGCATTTCTCTTTTCTGAAATAGTGCTGTTGCTTTCAATACCATCAGCAATGGTACAGCTATAATTTTCAGAGACTACATGTATTTTCCAAGAAGTGGGTCACAATAGAAAAGACCTCTTAGATGTACATTGATTGTGCATTGTCTCTGCTTCTATCTCATAACTATGTTATTGGCCAGATGAGAAGGAAGTCACCTACAGGAAAGAAAGCACTTTCTTCTCTGCTTCCTGACCACCTTTAGACACTAAATCATGACAGCAGTCTTTGCAATGATCATTGATCATGCTCAATAAAGATAACTCTGCAATGAAAAAACATCTGCTGTGGTCTGTATGATGGAGCTGAAATGTTTGTCCTGGGAGAGGACTTATGTGAGATATCCCTAAGTTTTGCAGACTACATCCACTGGACTTAAAGCCTGCAGATTTGTTGATGTGATTCTCCAGGTGGGGTAAATGTTGCTGTGACCTGTAGTCCCAGCAGCCATATTGATTTCAGTTGTCTAAAAGGAGAATGGACGTGGGGCTAAAATTATAAATGTCTATTTAAATGAAGCTTTACAGTGAAAATCATTTGGAAATGTTTCCTGACTAGCCCTGAGTACAGTCACACCATGTCCTACACTCCCGCTCTAGCAAATGATACCGCTAGCAGACAGGGATCTGTGCTCTTTACAGGTAACTGAAGTTGCCAAGAGCAACTGGGGAAGACTGAATTCAAGTCTTGGCTCATAAAGAAAAAGGGAAGGAATTCCAAATGACTTGTTATAATTTCTGAATTGACTTGCACTGTCCAATAACCAAATAATTTCAGACCTACTTTAAAATCAAAGTTTCATCTTCTGCTGGAGAAATCTCCTGAACCTCACATAATCTATTGTTAGGTTGGAATCCATCTCACAACAAATGCTTCCTTTTAACCAGATTATGCCACAGGAGAAGAATTTCAGTTGAATGGATTCATTTTTTTTTTTTTTTCTTTATATATACCTTTTAATTTCAATTTTAATTAATTAATTTAATTAATTATTTTTTTTTTTTTTTTCTGCTGGTATGCAGAGCTGTGGGATTAACAAGGTAGCCCCATTTACATTATAAGTGTTTTGGCTTATTTCTATATATATAGTACTCTCAAGAAATATTTTCCTTTTGGAAGTTAGAAACTCAAATTAATATATTCTATATTTTTCCTTGAAATTGCAGCTTCTTATTTTATTTTCTTACTTTTTCTCTTCAATTTCAGCATTTAACTATATCTCTTGTATAAACCTTTTGAACAGCAGCTGCACTCACTATCAGCATGAGACAATACAGAAACATATTGTTCCTCACAAAAGAGTGAAAGATTGAAAAAGGGTGAGAAAGAAAGTGAGAGGCCAGGACCTCTTCTCTCTGGTCAGGCACCGACCATCCTAGGACTCCTTCTGAGCCCTGTGGGGGGCTGGCAGGAAAGAATCTGTAGCCACAAAGACATGTTATCCAGAACCAAGGCTTGAACCTAATTGTAAGCAGATTTTGCCCGCCTTTTTTGGATGAATGATGGCCTACTGGCATGTGACCTGGCTTGGCAATTTCCCTACAGTGTCCAGGCTGCCATAAGGAGATACGTAATGTCTAGAGTGATAGGAAACTCTTTAGTGCAGATGGTACAGAGCTGCCTCATAAAATGACTCACTGTGAATCCTCACAGAAATCTCTGCTATAAAAATGATAATGGAAAAAGCACAAGAAAATGCAAAATGTCCTAAGAACAGTTTTTTCCAGCTCATGTCTTCCATTTTAGATAATAATAATAATTATTATTATTAAAAAGAAAAGAGAGAAAGAAAGAGAGAAAGAAAGAGAGAAAGAAAGAGAGAAAGAAAGAGAGAAAGAGAGAAAGAGAAAGAGAGAAAGAGAGAGAGAAAGAGAGAGAGAGAGAGAGAGAGAGAGAGAGAAAGAAAGAAAGAAAGAAAGAAAGAAAGAAAGAAAGAAAGAAAGAAAGAAAGAAAGAAAGAAAGAAAGAAAGAAAGAAAGAAAGAAAGAAAGAAAGAAAAATGTATTTTACAACAAAAACAACATCATCCCCTTCATTATTTTTGACTGGCCAGGCACAATCAATAGGTATTGGAACTGTAGAGGTGGAGAGAGCTGTTGGAGATGGCAAAATGATAACTTGACATGCTATGGCCATTCCTTAGGGAAGAGGAACTTACTTCTTGGGAAATGGTGTATGCACGCAAATTCGTTTCTCCTTTTTCCTTTCCCCTTGCTCTTCCAATAAGGAGAGGAAGCACTTAACTAGAAAAAATGGTACCTGTGGTTTTCCCCAGGAGAATCACTGAGTTTTACTTCATTAATAGATTCTGAGCACCTGTGGATGGAGTTTTTCCTGTAATCCCTGATAATTAAGAATTTGTATCGTAGGAGATAATTTGCCATTGAAGTCATGTTTCCAAGTCCTTTCTTTGAATTTTCATGCTTTTTCACTTGCTTTTCAGCATTAATTTACTGAGCTTTTGCAATGTCTATTCCTAATCTAATGCAACTCCTCTGTAGCATTCCAGATTGCCTGTGACTTTCATTCAATTTGCTCTGTTTAGGGGGAACAGGCAGTAACACAAGAACAGGAGTAACACAAGAGTCTGAGAAGTTGTAAGCTCTGAATGTGTTTAACTTTTTCTCCTCTTTCCACCATGGGCAAGGGTATCAGAACTCTAAGTAGGAACATACGAACCATTTTGAAAGACAAAGCATTATCTGCTTGAAGATTACAGTGCTATTTTGATGGTGATACAGGGCACCTCATGCTCATATTCCACAGCTGCTAAGTCAGCAGTTTAATGTGGTATAGAAACAAGACCTTTACTTTCCCCCATTCAGCTTGCTTTGGTTAGATTTGCAGTGTAGTTCCTGCCAGAGCAAACTAGATTTTTTCTGTAGGAAATCAATCCCAAATTGCAGCACCATAAACTCACTGAGGGGGAAGTAGGGTCTTGTGAAGGAAGAAGGGTCTGAACAAAAGTCTGGTCCTCCGGGCAGCTGCAAACCACACAAGTGTTCAGAGCACTTGATCCAGGAAATCAAAACAGCTCTAGTCCAAAGGAAATCTTCATAGAGAAAGTGTAGAGGAGCTCCAGTATGAATTGTCCTCTCAATAGGTACACACCTGCTGCAATGCTTCCTTTGCTCAGCCTGTCTATGCAGGACTTGATAGCACCACTGTCTTTCAAGGACCACTGAACAAACCCATCCATTAACTTACACTACAAACTCTCTGGTCATTAACTCCAAGACCAAGATGTTATCTCCTCAAAGTAAATGACCATTCTGAGGATCTTTTAAGAAATCGTTCTCCATCTGTACTGCCTGTGACTTTCTAACTTTGTGTATATATCTTCCTAAATGAACCAGATGTTCCTAGCCACCTTATTCTGGGTTCCCACAGCCAGTGGCTTTGTGAAGAATTTTATGTAGAGCTGTCTTCAACTGTCATTTGTTAAGGCACTACCCTTACTCCATGCAAAAAGACAGAAAAGGAAGGGAAGAAATGGTACCTGTGACTTTTCTTGATTGTTGATGACAGTGAGGTATCTGCATGCCATCTCATGCACACATTTTATATGGCTGAGGTTGGAAGGAACCTCTGGAGGCCATCCGGTCTAATCCCCTGCCCAAGCAGGGACATGCAGAGCAGATTTCTCAGGATCACATCCAGGTGGCTTTTGAAGATCTCCAGGAGGGAGACACCACAGCCTCTCTGGGCAACCTATGTCTGTGCTCTGTCACCTGCACAGTAAATAAGTTCTTCCTGATGATCAGATGGAGCTCCCTGTGTGTATCTTTTTGCCCATTGCCTGGGCAATGGGCAAATTGCTTCTGTCCTCTTTGCACCCTCCCTTCACCACCTCCAGTCCTTTCATCATCTTGTTGGCCCTTTGCTGGACTCTTTCTAGTATGGCCATGTCTCTCTTTTCCTGGGGAGCCACAGAACTGGACAGAGTCCTCCAGGTACAGCCTTACCAATGCCAATTAGAGGGGAAGAATCACCTCTCTTGACTGCTGGTTATACTTTGCCTAATACAACCCAGGATACCATTAGCTTTCTTAGTGGCAAGGGCTCTTTGCTGGCTCATGTTCAACTGTGTCCAGCAGGAACCCCAGGTTCTTTTCTGCCAAGCTGCTTTCCAGCTGGGTGATCCCCAGCATGTCCCAGTGACTAGGGCGGGGGTGGGGGTCCTCCCTAGGTGCAAGACCTTGCCACAGTAACCTGTTGGGATGAGTCTGTAAAAATGCTGAGATCTACATGAAGAGATAGTGACTTTCTTTCCTCAGTGACTGTCCCACTGTGGTATGCAGTGGCAGGTTTCAGACTGAGCTCTGCCTGCCTGCACTGAAGCTAATGAGGCAGAGGGTATGCCCTTTTTGTGAGCAGGAACCCACTGTTATAAGCTGTGGGGAAATGGGCTGAACAGCCGGAATTCAAGCAAAATAATCTCTGAGTGGTATCAGTACATCCACTTCTCTAGAGTAACATCTGTCCAATGCCTCTGGACTTAGACTTCACGCTGACTTTTAAAGCTGTAATTTTGCGGGATGGTCCTCCTAACAGCACACAATGGTTGCAGAGGATCACAGAAAGACTGCGAAGAGTTTCTGTTTTGAAGATGAAGAATTCTTTGACACCACTGAAGTATTTTGTAAGCATGTCTAGGACTTAACATTTTGCCTTCAAATCAGATGAGGTTTCCCTTAAAGCAAAGTTTGAGACAGATTGTAGTCACGTGACCCACACTATACAAAACAATATTTAATCTTAAAAGGGAAATGAATTCCATGCTTGTATTTGATATGGCAATGCATATGCTGCTCTGAATTTGCACCACGCTGCATAACACTTTATATACAGGCTGTTAAAGGTTGACTCGGGGAGGTTATGGAGAGAAAAGTCAGAAACACAATCCTGAATCTTTCTCTGCCATGCTATAAAATCAACTATTTTTTTGTCTACATAAACAATTTAATTTTAGAACCGAGTCCCAGGAATGTGAACCTGTGATGAAAATATGTAATTCAATTTGAAGCTGAATATTTGGTGATAAAAGTACTCCCAGGAATAATATTTGAAGAAGGATTACATTCTTCCATACTTTTGTTGCCTGCTTTATTCTGGCAAAGTAAATAAAGCACTTGTACTTGTACTTAACTCACTACATCAGAAATGATAACTGATGAGGTTTCTTAAGCATTTCACTGTGCACACATATACACTCACATACATACCACTTACAATGACCATGAAGTTATTTGGAATTTTGTCACAGATTTGTTAAACTCCAAGATTTCTAACTTGCAGTGGGAAAAAAAAATAAAAATCACAAGAGATAGGAGACCTTCGTTAGACTTGTTAATTAGCTGGCAGTTCTGCAGAATCCCAGTGAGCATTCCAAAGTCATTTATATATACGGCTTTATAGGATAAAAGAATGTTTTGGCAATTCCAAGTTTGTAATTATGCAATTGACTCTTTCTATTGTGTCTTGTAAACAATTTGTAATACACTACATACCAATGAATGCTCTGTGTTCTATCCTTTTTCTGCTGTTAAAACTGTGATTTTAAAATGATATGCATGAAAAAAAAAAATTCTTTTCCTCCTACAACCAATCAGCATGTCCAAAAAAAGAAGCTAATATATTTTTTTTTTTCTACAGAAATGGTTCATAAGTTGCATTTTGCTGGGTGGACAAAAAACTCTGAATAAATTACAGTGAATTTCCTGCACTGAAATCCTACAAACCATCTAAGGGAATCGGTATGAGTAATGGTACAATGCAGTGCTCTTTAATATGCTTCATTTTAAGTCCAGACTTTGTCTCATTAGACATGGATGCAAGCTGCAAAGTTTGGATTCAGTCTTTTTAATGAGTATTTTGGAAGTTCAAAAGTGTTGGTTTTTTTTTTTTTTTTTTTTTTTTTTTTTTTTTTTTTTTCCCAGACTGTTACATGGAAAGGCTCCTGCTGTGAGGTTTGGATAAAATCTGGGGTATTGGTTCAGTTCTATTTTTGTTTCTAATGTACTCAATCCACAGCATTTGGAGCCTGCCATAAACCCCCTCTGCTAAGCATGCATATCGTTAAAACATGCAGAAGACTTGGCTCTAAGCTAGCGTCGCCTAATGGAAGCCAGCAGAACTGTGGGCTGGAACAAGCCCCTAGCTGCAGTGCATGACAGCAACGAACACCTGGGCTTGTTGGAAATGACAAAATCAATGACATTTCCTTAGGGATGACTGAATTGACTGAAAGCTGGGCACCCCAACTTGGACAAGAGAAGCTCCTCCAAAGTGCCACTGGTACACAAGGAGTGTCCTTCGGAGGCACTGCTAGATAGAAACAATGTCTCTGGCCGTGCTGCTTGCAAAGCAACTGCACTTTTACAGCTGAAAGCAAGGCTCGCTCTTGAATTAACAGTGAAATATGGCTGGCTTTCCCAGCTGCTCTGCGAGATCTGTCTGTTGGCACTGCAAGCCTGTGACCGGAGATGGGAGGGGGTGTTTGCCGCAGCTGCTCCCCGGCACAGCTGAAGAAGTGCCTCTCCCCGCTGCTTGCATGCAATGTGTTGAGCCCAGCAGCACCCCGTGGCTCCCAGCAGAGCACTCGGAGCCACTGCACCACCTCTGTTTTACCAGCAGCTTCTTTCCATATATCCCTTCCACGCCTTCATGTCGCTAACCCTGTCCTGCATATGAGGAGGCAAGGGTAGGGAGAGATAAATGAGGAAATGAAAGTTTCAGGGGAAATTCATTTTTTTGACCCTTTCTCTGCAGGGCTGTCCTTCCCTTCCAACAGGCATGCCAAAGGATGGGCTGTCCTGAAGTATGACAGCAGAGTCAGGTACCTGCTTTCTCTGTATATGGTGCCATTTTTGGAAGCTGGGGTGTCTTTAATGATTACATTGTAAGGTCGTATACACCTCAAGTAGACCATGACTAGTTTGTTTTGATTCCTGGGGAGAAGCCACACTGCACATCATACCCATCAGTGCTGGCTTTCTTATTTGTGTTGCACTAACAAGGCATTGCGTGGGCTGCCCTTAATGTAGCACACCAAGCAGGGCTTTAGGTGCTGGATACAGGAGACTAGCTTAGGGGAGAAAGTGTTGAGGAAAATCAGAAACAAAATCCCATTTTTTTTTTCTCTGCCATACCATAAAATCAACTACTTTTTGCCTGTGTAAACAATTTCATTTTTGAGCTGAGCCCCAGGAATGTGGACCTGTGGTGAAAATGTATAATTCAATTTGAAGCTGAACATTTGGTGATAAAAGTATTCCCAGGAATAATATTTAAAGTAGGATTACATTCTTCTGTACCTTAGTTGCTTTATTTCTTTGGCATGATAAATTAAGGCACTGTTTACCTTTCACCCCAAACACCTCAGCTGATATTTGATGAGGTTCACTTACGCTTTTTGCACATGCTTCTAAAATGGCTACCATATTATTTGCCTGTACATAAAGTAAATGCAAAACATTAAGATTTGTAGGCTCCTCTGTCAAGCAGGCTATGGAAGACTGTGGGTTTTGACAGGGTGGTAGGTCTAAACTAATTCACGAGACAGCTGTTGACAACTGTGAAGACTATTTCGTCTGAATAGCAACGCTTAGAAATATCTTTGATTTCCTTTGTGGAAATAAGAAAAGAATCTCACCCATGCCATAAATACTTTTAAACCACTAAGGTTTTTGTGAACGACAGTTGGAGATAATTATGTCTGAACTGTGCACGGTTAAGGAGACTACTGAGGGGATCAGTAGCCCGTGCATTGTGCAGGTCATTGGGTGGGAGGAATGGAAAGGACCACACATTCGCCCTTTCCACCAGTCAGGAACCCTCTGGGGTGATGGGGGATGCAAAAGAGGGACCTTCATCACATGTCTGTTCTCCCTGTGACAGTGTGAAGCCAGGATACCCCCTGCCTCACCAGCTCCCCTGTGGGACAAAGGTGCCCCAGAGCTGCAGCAGCCCCTGCAGACCAAAGCAGCCCAGGGCTCCTCCAGCCTCTGCGCAGAGGCTGGCCTCTAGCCACCACACATCAGTGTGGGGGGATCCTGGGGGCAGGCTCACATCCCCACCTCTCCCAGACTGTGCCAATGGCATCTTGGTAGATGCTGAAAAGCTGGGCAAACATGCCCAGCAAAATCCCTCTGTGGAGTAACCTTGCACATGATTATAAATCTATCAAGGGCTTATGGAAAAGTCATTTTGACCTGTGTGTCTCTTCTGCCTCCTTACTGTGATTACTGAGAAAAATAACTCAAAGAACTTGATATGCTCACTTTTAGTCAAAGGCACATTTTTACAGTACTACCAGAATGCTAAACTGGGACTCTTCTGATATTTGGAGCTTCCGGACATGAAGTCTTTTTGCCGTAAAATATATTCTTCCCAAAGCTTAAGTGAACCTCTGAGATTTGGAAGCTGTAACCATAGCAAACATAATTTAAAGAGAGAGAAACATGTTTTGTCAGTGTTGTTTCAGCTCTGAGTGGTGCAATCTCTATTTCTCTAAGATACGCAGTCTTTCTGTTCTCAAAGCAGAGCTGGTAATATCAAAGAATTCCAGTGAACTATTACAGTTAAAAAAGAAAATTAAGTTAGATACATGAGTATTCGAAGGGCTTTCTAAAATATCATGACAGAACGACCTTCAAAGAAAATGTCAGTTTCAATAAGCGGTCAGCCCAGCTGTAATATCAACCCCCTTTCTTGGGATACTGAGGAACTGCAAAAGCTCTCAGGAGTGGGAGGTATTTGCTTTTCAGTCCAGCTTGAATTATTTCAATATTAGATTTTATTGGATCTATATGTAGCTATTTTACGGCTCTTTAATGTTTATGGTGTATTTATTATCATTCCTACATTTTCCCTGCAGCACTACTGAGGAGGGACTATCTAAAGGTTGTGAAGATTTGTTACTGTACTTTTAATTTACAACCTTCCCATACTTTCATTTGAAGAGCTCTGTGGTGTGAATGACATCCGTTAAGTCTCACAGTATCCAGCTGAATCCATAGTTCCGTATAAAATGCATTTTAAGTAGAGGTAAACTGAGTCCTGGAGCAGTTAGGGCAACAAAGCAAGTTTATGACAGAGACTGGGAAGGAAGCTGGAGACTGGAGATCCCTGTGTCAACTATGTCACTAAACAGATTAAAAATATCACTCCATTGTTCAAGCATTTTTACATAGAATTAGAGGAGTAATGTTAAAATTCAACCCATTTCCTAAGGAAGAGTGTAGGGTGATGGCAAAAGGGAGATGGGGTTTGATTTGGTTCCAGAAGCAGGTCCAGACCTAACTTACATAGGCACAGATGGTGTCGGACAAAGGAGGAGCGCTCACATTGTGCCCAGCACATCTCAGCCTGTGCTCATGTTCCACGTTTTTTCATGTGAAGAGATCCATGGTGTGAGTCCTGTCCTGAGGAGAAATCCTGGCTGGACTCCTCATTTGCTGTGGACACACACCCCTTATTTGCTCATTGAATGTGCTCATTGCTTGCCACTTCCCCTTTTTCGCTTTTCCTACACTGAGACAGTTTGCTTAGATTCACATTTAAATGATTTTTTTTTTTCTCCAGTGCTTGAAGACAAGTTTTGTCAGAACTTGTCTATTCCATCTTCTTGTAAAACTTCTGCATCCACATGTTCTCAGCCTTTATGACACTCCATGTACTGGATCTGGAACTTGTAAGAGACTTGCTTTCCTCCATGGCAGCTATTTGGACACTATGTCTGATAGAAACAAGGTGCTTTGCTGGTTTTCAGCGACCTATCTACAGGAGAGGAAAATTGGCAGATGCCTCAAGTGCTATGCAAAGAAGTCTGAACCTTGACATCTTTAAGACAAGACTTGATTTGTTGTTGTGGGCACAGAGTGAATGAGATTCAGATGTCAGAGACTAGTCAGTTAACCTGTAGGGTTCCCCCTCTTTAAACCTGTTCCTAATTATTTCTCTGCAAACTTTAAAAATGAGTGATCCTTCTGTACAAACATGTCATCTCAATGTAGTCTACAAGTCCAAAGCCCTACCCAGTCACCTCACCATTGCAGAAGAAAGGAGAAGGGACATATACGGTATGAGATATGATGGCAAACACTTGCTGTTGCCATGTTGTGTTTGAGGTCAGGCAGGTTGTACGGCCCTCACAGGTGACAATTTCTCCATGTACCATCAGACAGGCAGACACTGCAAGAGTCAGTAGCCCAGTTTTAGGGCATGGGTGGCCAGGTCTTTTGGGAAGCTGTGCCACAGTTAAAAAAGCACCTCCCCTTTCTCCCTTAGCCTCAGACTCTGAAAACAGGTTAGTAGTGAGTTCACCTGCAGAAGTGTGAAGTCAGAAGAGGGGAAGAGGCACTCTGTCAGAAAATTACCTGAGTTGTAGTAAACAGTTGGCTATGCTGAAAGACACCAGGAGGATGTTAGGAGCGGACTTTCCTAGCACAGCTATACTGCCTCAGGCATTGCTGGATACCCCTTAGTGCCAGACAGAGGGACCCCTGTTCCTCTTCCCTTTCTATCTTGGATTTTTCTTTGCCGATGTTTTCCTTTACTAAAGAGCTGTTTTTTCCTCCAGTGCTCATGCTCCACAGGTGAATGATTCGCTGTTGCATCTGTAGGTGACAATGTCACTCACTTAGTGTTTGGATGCTGTTTTCATACCTAAGGGAGAATTTGCCTTCTTGTTTGAACCAAACTGGAGTGCACTGTTGATAAAAGAATATGTAAAGCATATTACATTTTTAATGCTATGATTACAATACATCCTCATGAAAGTAATAACTGTATTTGGATTATCCTCTTTCTACCTCTTCTCCCACCTTCTTATCTTTTCCAAATCATGCTAACAGGCAGAACTTAAATTGAGCTGTGTTGTGAGTTCAGAGTCCTCTGGTTTTCAGCCTGTCGGTAGTTTGTAGTCTATGGCACTGTAAACAGAGCTGTTCTTGGAAATATAATGGCTTGATAAAAGCATATAGTTTCAAAACCACTCAACAAAATATTCATCAGAAGGGATCTCCTGCTATTGCTCCCCACATGTAGTCAATATATCACTTTAACTACAGTGCATTTACCCTCTGTTTATCATCCCTTCTGAAGCCATGTGGAATACTCATCTTCTCTAATCCTTGTCTATAGTATTTCCAAAGTACTTTACAAGCTTGGAGTAACTGACTTTAATGCCTTGCAGCAGCTGAGCTGGTAGCATATATGATACCTTAAATGTAACAATCAAAGGAGCATGCAAGATTTTGGTATTTCCGCTGGCTTGCAGATGTGCAGTATCCAAGTCCAAAAACTGTAATGTCAAGTTTAGACTGAAAGTGCTTAAAACAAAATAATGTCTCACTGCTCTGTGTCAACACCACCATAATATGAGAGGGTATTCTCTGATAGAGAGAGCATGAGTATTAAATATCAGTTATCCGAACCCTACAGTAATTTCTTTTTTGTATGTGTGTCCATGAATAACCTTGCTCAAGATTTATGTAATGGAGTGTATTGTTTTATTAATCCAGAGCATGTGGTATTCTCCAGGTGCTAAGCTTTGATCTCCTTGCCCTTCTATGTATTAAGTTTTCTGGTTCTCATTGACACTGATGCTCTTGATTTAAGGTAATCCTCTTATTGTTGGGGGCAGGAAAAAAATGCAAGTGAACTCTGCAGTGAACCTGGAATCTTTTTCCTTTGTTTCGTCTCAGTTATGATTGAATCTCCACTAAATTCAGCTCAGCAGAATCCAGCCACTGCTTTTAGAAGTAAAAGTATATCTTTCTGCAACATTTTATGGCATGGAATGTCGTTTATGGCACATTATATTACAGTTTGAAATGCTAGCATTCACTAACTAGAGGAGGTGTGGGTTTATATTAAAACAACTGAGCAGTGTTAAAAAATCAACCAAAAACCCCAAGAAGGCAGTTTTCCATGTCCCTTGGCTGGTAATGGAGAGAAAGAGCAAGACTGTGGGTACAGGAGGAGTGGAAGGTATGTGGCAGGGGAAAAGAGAACAGGGCAGTGAAAAAAAAATGCTAAAGCAAGTCTTCCTCCAAATGGGCCAGCATACAGGTAGGCTGCAGATAGGAGGACAGGCTGAGGAATCTTCTCACTTTGCTTCTGAGGTAACTCCTGATGAGCCACTGCTTATCCTCCCAGTCTCTGTTGCAGCTGACACTATCTGCCCATCTCTTGCCTCTGCTCTGGCATTTGTCTCACTACCTTAACAACTCATTTCATGGGTATATGCTGACTTGAGGTAGCTTGCTTTTTGGAGTCAGAGCTGCTGGGCTGGGAACATAGAATGGACCAGTGCAGGTCAGAGCAGGTTTGGGACCTGCTCTTTAGTCCTGCTCAGCCCATGGCATCCCCGATATGCTGCTGAGTGTGTGTGTGTGTGTGTGTGTGTGTGTGTCTGCAGATCTCTGCAAACATGGGGTCACCATCAAGGCTGATAGGGTGGTCAGGGGGGAGTAACTCTGCTCTGAAATCAGGGATCAGTGTGTGGGTGGAAATAAAACATGTACATTGCTTGAGCTGTAGGTAGCTGGGAATGGGGCATTGATTCCATGAAGAACTGCAGGACAGAAGAGATCAAAGGGACCATCTTTCCATCCCCAAGCTCCAGACCAGGATTAGCTATGCCAGCATTTGTTTGGGCAGATATCTGTCCTGTGTGTCCTTAACATGCTCCTCTATGGGAGATATCTTACTCTCCCCAGGCAATATCTCCCAACATTTAACTGCCATTGTCATTAAAAAAGGTTCTTCTTAAAGTTAGTCTGAATCTTTGCTGATAATGAAGCTCATTTACTTGTTTCCTTATCTTCAGTAGACATAGTGAAGAGTTCACCTCCTTTATGTTTGCAGGCACCCTAAACATAGCTAAAGATGGTTATTGCTGTCTCTCCTTTATCTTCCCTTTCCGTTTTGAAACAACGCAGCACTTCAATATTTCCATGAAGATCTCAATTTTCTAGTCACTCTCATGACTACTTGAAGTGGGACTGAAGCCTTCTTGAGCTGGAGAGACTTACCAGAGCCAAATGGAATAGTATAATGAATTTACATGTCCATCAGATCATCAAATTATGTTCTTGCTTAGACATTTAGGTAGGGCATTTAGCCCTTCCCCCTCCCCAACCAGCTAGCTCTTTTTGACTTTTGTGCACCTTGTGTAAGTGTTCAACCTTCAAATTTTTTTTCTGCAGTACCGCTTCTCTTCCAAGGCCTCCCAGTCATATTTTTATGCAGATGATTATTCTTCCCTAAGGGACTTGAATATGTCCTGGTTGAACCATATATTATTTATTTCAGATCAGTCCTCCAGATTCTTAAGATGACTTTGAATTCTGGTCTTATCCTCTGATGAACTGTCCTGCTCTACTTTCCACTATTTATGAATTTAGTGAGAATGCTATCTGTTCCAAATAACTAATGTAAATATTGCAGAAATTAATGCAGTTAATGAAAATTCTGCAGTTAATTAAATACTGAAAAAATAGTTGTGAAAATATTCCAGAGCCATTACTATTGCCGTATATGAGTTACAGGTGACAAGACACCCACTGATAATCTCACTTATTTGGTGAAAATTTTTCTAACTAGTTATGCATCTTTTTCATGTTGATCTCTGTGTTCAGCAAGTTTGGTCACTTTTCCTTCTAGATGTAGAACTGAAAGAAAAAAAAAAAAGAGAGAGAAAAAAAGACTAGCATTTTTATGCTGCATTCCAAAATTTCAAATAGCAATTGCCCTGAACAGTGCAGATCTTGCTTTTTTTTTTTTTTTTTTTTTTTTTTTTTTATGCCTTGGAATATAAAAGAAATTCACTTAATACCAGAGAGCACATCAGACATTTGTATGTTTATTTGAGTTTACCTTGTGAAATACGTAATGCTTATAGATCAAATACAAAGATGCATGAGCATTAAGTAGATCCCTTTCTGGGCCACTAAAGTGCTTGGGGGACATTATACAGCTTTCCTCACCTGATAAACAATGGCCTGGTACACTCCTAGGAAAAATAAAATCTTGCAGAAAAGTTCTTTGACCATGTCAATTTCATAACAAATGAACAGAGCAAAATATTACTATGAGATATTGTTTTCAAAACAGGTGTATCAAAGTATTGCAAAAAATGCTACATTATTTTTATTTTTTATCTGTAAGGAAAATGTGGCAGTTTCTCCACTCAGATTTCTTTTCTAAGCTCTTTTTTTTTTTTTTTAATAAAATAGCATCATTACATTTACACTTTTGTTGACATTTTTTGTTGAAATTCTTTGTAATTCTTTGTACTCACTTCTTATTAGCGGTGTTTGGAAATGAAGTTTACAGAGATTTTTGTTTGTTTGTTTTCAGGCTGGGCACCCTGGATAGTGATGTTTCTTTGCCCACTGATGCAGTGGTACCAAGGGGCTGTAAATGGTCACAGACAGGGATGGACTTACTGCCACAAGGGCTGGGACTTCTGCAGCTCTTGCATAAGCTAGGGGTGCGGGGTGAATTTGTCTCCTTGCTGCATGTGGGGACAGCAGGTATGGGAAGTGGTGAACTTGGCTGGTCCTTGCCAAGGCATCTGCCTCCACCACTGGTGTAAGGCTGGCACCCTGGGGTGATTCTCTCCTTTCCAAAACAGACACTGAAAGCACTAGGGGTAAAATGCCCTGTAGAGGTGCCTCTTTTTCCACAGACTACCAAGGGAGCATTGAGATGCTTGGTGCTCAATCTCAAACACACTTTACATGCCTGTTCTGAATTGACAAAGATCCCTGTGGCAGGGCTGGAAACTGCATGGAGGTACCTCCACTGTCAGGCCAAATCTCATGCCCTGATCCTTCACCAGCTATCAGACCCATATGGTAAAACGTGTATCCTGGAGTCAACGGATGCAGAAAGCTTTGAGCACTTCCTTGTGCCTGTGAAAGTCAGTTTCTTTGTCCCTGCCAAATCTGGACAGTTGTGTTCATGCAATGACTGCTGGCCTATGGAGAGAGGGGTTTTAGCTATACTCTCAAATGTAGCTCCTGTCAGAGGGAGTAAAGAATTTATCTGGGGAGTCTGGAGGCAGCTGAGATAATTTATGGATAGAGAAGACAGGAGGATACATAGCTTCAAAAATGTTGTTAGTTTGTGTAATATGCAAGGAAGACAGTGTAATGGAGTGCGTATAAATGGAAATAGTACAAATATTTTTCCAGCATCCTTAGGGTATTGGAAAAAGATTTCCGTTCTACTAGTTGAATTGTCATGAGGGATTTTCAAGGGTCAAGTTCCATATTGCAAGGAGGATATGAAACTTTTAGGCCACTTATTGCATGGACATGTGAAGCAAAGATTGTGCATGCTTGGAGGTTGTAAAAACAATTGGCTCTTTTATGTTTGAAAAGAGGCTTTGTGTCATGGGCTGTATTGCATCACTGAGTCTTAATCTCTTGAAAAGCATGATTGAGAAGACAGTGCTGTGCATGCTGAAGGAGTATGGCAGGCTCATTAGAGGGTCTACAATGAACCCTCACAACAAGTGGCATAGTAGAAGCTGCACATCATGTGATTTGTGCAGATTGCAAAATATGAAACTCAGCAGTGAATATGATATACTTCTTTTAAAGAGGCCCAGTAAACTGAAAAAAATAAATTTCCTGATCAGCGTTCCCTTGTGCTATGACTACTGAGAGTTTTGAATCAAAAATGTTTTGTCTCCATGGTGTATACTTGTGAAGCTTTTCCATTCTTCTCTAAACTTTGAGACACTTTAGCTTAGCTGTGAGGAAGTAGAACAGCACATAGTCTTCTGCTCCAGGTGCAGGTTGGGAGCAGCCCTCTGGAAACTTAGGAGCACCTAGGCAGGCTTTTAGACACTGGAAAACTTTATTGGACCAGACATTTGTTCAATAGAAGTAGGACATGAACACACATGGAAATGAGAAAAGGAAGTAAAATCAGTGATGTTTTATTGAGCTGTATTGTGGTTCTTGTGGTACCAACAACATGCAGAAAAACACAGAACTGCAGCCCACATTTTTCTTGTTTTTTAACAGGTCCAAGTCTCCATAAGCTGCTATCAAGACTCTTTCTTTTATCAGTATTTTATCACTAGCTCCTTGGGGAAGCCTCAGAATAGATTTTATTTTCAGATTTTTTTGTAGTTCATTTTAAGCATAAGCCTCAAGTGCAGTTTTGCTTTTCTCTTTGTCTAGGTTGTTGTTAGATTTCCTACCTATTACAGATTCTTAATATAATACAGTATATAACCTAAAGCTTCCCCACACACATAAAACAGCACATTATTGTTTTATTTTACTACCATCCCAACTACATGCTAAATTAATCTGGGAAAGTGTTTTCTAGTGGTTTGATAGGTAATATAGACAAAATAAATTGCAATGTACTTTATACTTAATACAAGGTCTACTATAAGAAAAACAGTAGCAATCAGGAATCTGTATAGTACTGTACATGATTAAAAAAAAAAAAAAAAAAAAAAAAAAAAAGAACTAATAATATCCAGATGAGAAACCTCATACAATACTTCAATGTTTTCCTTTAATTTTCTGTACTAAAGCAACAATGAAGGAAACTTTAGCTTTACTTTCAATCTATTCATGGCAGATCCTAATATATCTTTAAAACTGCACATGACACATCACAAACCCACAAGTTATAATGCTTCATGTAGCAGGTGGCCTGTTGTTCTGCTCAATGGCTGCCAGTGCATTTTTCAGAAAAGTAAGAAGCTGTTTCACTGAGCAGTTTTAGACAGATACAGTGAGATTCTTCAGGCTGATAAAAAGTGCTAATGGAATGTGGAGAAAAGTTTCTAAACACAAATATTGAACTTGTCTGCCCCATCCTTCTGTTACTGGATAGTGTACTATTAGTCTTCTCAGGTTTCCCTCATTACTCAGCTTAAGCTTCACTGACTTCCTTTTTTTTTTTTTTTTTTTTCCCCTGTCACAGCAAAACCTTTTCCAGTATTTTACTTTTCTTGTCCCTGCATGTGGATGAGCCATCCTGTATCAAAGATTTGGGTAATCCAAATATCTTTTGCTTTGTGAAGCTTGTTACTGCTTCTGCTTTTCAGACCATAGTGGAGGCTGAGATGCTATTAGTACTACTGCTATTAGGAATAACCTAAACTGTTAAGCATGTTATCAGAAGTCATAAGAAAGGGGGAAATTGTGTGGTGAAAAGTAGCAAATCACGCCTTTTGACAGCTTGCCTTGGCATAGCACATTTCTGTAGTTCCTGGAGAGTTAGCTTGCATTATGTAGAATGTCTAATGCTTCAGGCTTCTTTATTTGATCTTTAGATGTTCCCCAAAGGCTGGCATTGCAAATAAAAAGGAAGACCACTCAAATACCAATTTAGAATAAGTTGATGTTGAGATGTGGTTCAACTCAGAAAAAAAAGGAGTGCAAAATTAGCACCTTTTAGCTCGACTCTACTCATATTAAGTTGTATGAACTCTTTTCATTGACAAAAACAAATTTTATTTATTTATTTATTTATTTATTTATTTATTTATTTATTTTTAACACCTGGTCAGCACAATGATGACCATATGAATTGAATTGTATTCAGTCTTGGTCTTCATCAGCAGAGTCATGTACCTCTATGCATAATTATTTACCTCTTTATATGTACTTCTGTGCATAATTATTGGGAGCAATGAAACTTCACTGGTTTTACTGCAGGGGTATTTGATTCCAGGGTGTTACTGTTTTGGTCGCTTACTGGTTTTGCAGCACACTCAGAAGTTGCTGGGTGAGCCTCAGATAGAAACAACAGTCTAACTGCCAAAGGCTGGGATGAAAGTGTAGGTTACTTAAAACTCAGCCAAAAAAATAAGGTTGGAGCAAAAATCAGTAATAAGAAATGACAGGACTGGAGCCTTGACATTCACAAAGCATCACTAAAGGACCAAAGCTATACCTGAATGCCATGCTTCAGTAAAGCACTGTCTGGGTTACTTGCAGATTTCAGCAAGTCAAATTTCAACATGAGCAGTAAAGTTACTTCTAATAGAGCTCTTTGAATCAGTTCTGTAGGAAATACAGATCTTCTGAAGGTCCTTCTATTCTGAATTAAGGTGAAAACTTGCTGCTTTGAAATTTCCCTTGGGAAGAAAATAAAAGAAAATATTCAGGATCAAAAGAACCAGTTGATTCCAGAGGTTCCTGAGGTGTCCTGGAGCACAGAAATAACCTGCTATAAACAGGGCAGTAATATTTGCTGCTGCTTCTTGGCTTGACATCTGCTCTGTGGATACACAGCCCAGCTCCTCCAGGCTCTCTCACCTGGCACTGGTGGTCTAAGTCCCAGGTGTTCCTGTTGGATTTGTGTCCCAGTAGGTTCTTGCCCTCATGGGTTGGTGTAAAGGGTTTTAGATCCTCAAGCCTGCCAACTGAAGGAGGATAGCATGGTGTGGAAGTCTCAGCCTGTGGTCAGAGGAGCCCTGGCATCACCACTCTCAGGGCCTCTCAGACACCTGGATACCATTTCCCATCTATCTCCCTCCTTATTCAGCAAAGATGAGACATGCACGAAAGTGTTGTTCCAGCTCACCACTTTCCAGATCATTCTGTTAGTAATAGGGATTGCTGTTCAGCCTTTCTTCCCTTTGTTGAGATGAAGAATGAAAGTGTTCCCTCTTCAAGAGTATCAAATATTTCAGTACTAATTTATTTCGGTGCATCACTAGGAATAGAAGAAAAGAAGTTCAGTGCTGTCCTTGGCACTGAGACCCTTGCTCTGTTCCCTGCCATGTCTGGACTTTGCATTTCCTCACCTTTCTTCTTGGATAAGGACAGGATAGCAACATTCCTACCCTGTTGTAAACTAACTCTGCCATAAAGTAACCAAGTAGATGTCAGCCAGTGGCATCTGGTTTCATCTGTAAACTGAATGTTGGCCTCTGCAGCAGGCTAAGTCTTTTCACAAGAGGCCAGAGGGGTGGGAAAACAAGGAACTCTTACAGGTTTGTCTTCTTTATTAAAATAAATGGATCACCATATGAATAGACAGTTCACAATTCATCAGGGAAAAATCAGTACAGAGGAGGTTTTTCACTATGGTTTATTGGACAGAAAGCCTTATATGCTTAAATACCATGAGGACATGGGAAGCCAGGTACACCTCCAAATATTTCAAATAAAAGCAGAATTTTCTAAACACTGGCAGTGATTTTCTTTGTAAATAGGTTTAACCTTGGACCTTCTGTCATCTTGTATTTTTACACAGGAAATTAATTTTCTACATCCTCTGTGTGCATAGAGAAGACAGAAAGTCAAAAAACTCCAAGGGATTTCCAAAAAAGCCTCCATATAAATTTTAAAATTAAACAGATGTTATATGATTACCATTAAATCTGAGCCATGGGTTCCTAGGTTATAAACTATACATGATGTTCTGAAGCAAGAGATGAAATGGATTTTTTTCAATTACTGAAGGTTTTGCAGATCAAAAAGATCAGGATTTAGATGAATCCATATAGGACTTGTGTTCCAACAAGAGTTTATAAACATTCAAAATAAGTAAATACTCTCACAATAGCTAGTAAATGGCCTCAAGTGGAGATGCTCTGTGACTGCCCAGCTCTGCTGGGAGTGCAATTATGTCCTGTCAAGAGCCTGCCCATTGAGATTACTCTCATCAGTGGGCATTGGAGCGGATTCCAGGTGAGGTATGGCTAAGCCCCTCCTCTGCTTGCCTGGTCACTTACTGCAATTCATGTCCCACATTTGTAATTCCAGAAGAGGAAAAAAAAAAAAAAAGAGAGAGAGAAAAAAGAAAAAAACACAAAACACACACAAAACCACAACAAAAGAGATCATGGGTTTTTCAGGTCAAAACTGCTACATTACAAAAGTTGGTGCTTGAAAAACTAGTCTTTGAGAGAGGAGACAACTGCTCCTGCCTGCTGCTGTCAAAGGGCTGGCTTCACGCCTCGCTCCCCAGGCTTCATCTCCTGCTGCCACCAACTGCCACTGCAGGACCACCTGAATGTGTGGGACTGGGTCTCAAGGGGAAGCAAGGAGACCATCGCCTCTCTTCTTGTCCCATTCTGTCTTCAGCAGTCCTTGGAGGGACCAGAGGGACCCATGTGGCCCTTTTCTACACCTGGCTCCAGTTGTATGAGTTGTCATCTTGCAGTCATTGCTTTAATTACCATATTACTTCTCTTGGTCTGGTTTGCAGTTTTTAAGAAGCTGGCATATTCAGTCACTCTTATTGTGATTATGTGTGTTTTCTTCAGCTCTTGTCTAGTTTCTAAGTGTTGAAAAGGTTCCTGAAACAAAGACAGAGTAGTTACTCATCATGGTTCCCTGAATATTTTATGTGAATATCATTATGATTTCCATGTTCACTTTTCTCAAAGGTTAGTGTCAACCGTGGAAACAGAGATACACATCACATACTATCAGTCATATACAAGTTAGACATCTAAAGTGGCAACCCATTCCATTTTACACTGTATAGAAAACAAGAGAATATTTTTCATTGCACCCTAAGATAGGCTTTTTATACTAGCTTACACCAGACACCTTACAGTGGATGAGACAACACCAGTCTGTCCCACACATGCAGCGTGTAAGTTACATACATTCCTAAAAATTCAAAACTATACATGTATGAATCATCAGTGAACTGTCTGGGTATCAAACAACCATGAGCTCTCACACTATCACTTGATTTTCTACTCCAGGCACACCTTTGTGTTCACCAGAGAGAAATCCAAAAGTGTTGTCCCCACTCTCCTTCGGGAAACAGAGGCTCAGTGGCTGAAAATTTATACTTTTCATTCTGTTGGCATAAGATTGTATCTCCAACCCATATTATATCTTATATGTACCCATATTTTGTCACTTCACTGGTGTAGACTTTCAGTATGCCAATGAAAGGTGACTTTTCATGCTACCTTTTATCTTTCCAAATATGTCCCTGTTCAGCCTTTTTTGCCTCCTGATTTCATCCATCTGGTTTTCATCTGACCTTAAGCAGCTGTCCAAGGTGTATGTATATATATATATATATATATTTTTTTTTTATTATTATTATTTTTTATTGTTTTTTTTTTTTTTTTTTCGCTTGTTTCATCTTTCCTGAGATGCCTTTCTGCTGAATATCTGCTTAACACGATTTTTATTTGGATCAGTTTCATTTTTAATTTTACTTCTGGCCTTCATGACAAAGCTCCTTTGTCAACTTCCTGTTGTGTAGGAGATTCAAGTCTGCATAGAGCAATTCATTCCACTTGTAAAAATAATAAAAAAGGCTTTTTTTTAAAAAAAAAAAAAAAAAGTAACACTGTAGAGCATACAGTATTGATTAATTTATTCCACTAAAGCTGTGGCTTTGCCTCACAGTTGCAGTTCACCTGAAGATCATACCTAACCCAGTGCAAGGACATCTGAGAAAGTAGGAGGTATAATTATTTTGAATATTTTTTCCCTTGGATACATCAGGTGATGCACTGTGAGATTTCTGTTTTGTGGCCTGGAAAGGGAAAATGACAGGAGCTTTTGAGAGGTTAAGAGGTTATGCAACACTGCCCAAAAAGCTCAGATCAAAACAAATGAGATTCTGCAGAAACCTGTAAGTATGCTCTCTAGGTGCTCCAAAATCCTTGATGTGCTTCACCTTTTGGAAGGACTACAGAAGTACTGATGGGAGAGCCAGTGCAAGCCTCCAGGGCAGGCTCCCATGAATTATAGCATGGACTCTGTTCATACTCTCTAACTCCACCTCATGACTTTCCTTTCCCAACTTCTCTTCTTGATCCCTATCATGTCATCACACAAGAATCAAATCTGTATTAATCACTTTTCCTTCCTCCCCCCCCCCCCCCCCCACCCAGGTAACCAATTTTTTCTAAGGATTCATTATGGGAAAAGGGAAGTCCAGAATGTTGTTTTGAAATATACCACAGATAGTGTGGTTTTGGTACCTTTTACCCCACAACATATTCATTTACTAATGTTTTTCTCACCCACAGGGCACTAGCTGTCATGAAAAATCCCAGAATCTTGTGCACACAATTCTTAGTTGATTGTCAACTAACTACTGCATTGGACATGGTACTGATAGACATAGGAACCATTTCTGGGCAGGTCTACCACAGACAGAATCAATTGTGTAAGAAGCAAATTGGCTTTATAGAGGTGTTCAGACATTAGGAATATATTTCTGTAATACAGTTGGATTTTGTTTAAATGATAAAAAATACACGGATAAGCTGGAGGTATAACAGAAGCTTGAGCCTACATAGTTAGTGGGATGGAAAAACTGGAATAGTATATACAAAACAGAAAAAAAAAATATCAGGGAAATGTTTCTCTGTACTTAGACATCTAGAAGTGTCCTTTATAGCGGTTTCAAGCTCACACATATACTTTGATGTGTACTGTGCATACTTTCATCTGATTAATCTTTCAAAAAGATAAATCAGATATATTTTGGACACATCTGATTTTTTTTTTAAGAGCTTCAGGAGAATTTATCTTCATTCAAAAGGATATATGTTAAACTTTTTCCCTGTTTTTTAAAAAAATCACCTGATATCAATTAGAATTCCTTTACTGCTGGGCTGATTTATAGTACTGTAATACAGCACTGAAAATATGAAAGCAGAGAAGCAATATTTCAAAATGCAGCATAAAATCAACAATAAAAATGTATATTTATAACCTGAAAAGTATGATTTCATCTTGGAGAATTACCAAGCTAATAGCAGTAATAAGCATGATTTTAGTTGTACCATATTGTACTTATTAAACACTTCAGGGGACTTGTGAATAAATCAAATCACAAGATCATTTCTGGATATTTGAACATATTTTTAGATATTATAAAAATGTGGAAAACTATCACAACTGGTTATCATTTGTTCATGTTCTCCAAAAAAGGTTTTAATCATAAACCTCATTGTTACATCTTTCAAGATACTGGGCTTGTGCCTGCAGGCTGGAAAAGTAACTTCATTTAATAAATGTAGATTTAATATCTTTCAGAGATAAAATTAAAGCAGAAAAAGCATGTGCAATAATGTGAATTATACCCACTATCCCAGGAAATCTTGTTTGGTGTAGAGAGGATGTTTCAGAGGAAGGCAGAGAAATGTTTTAGTAATAACAATGGGCCATAACCAAAACCCTGGAGCCAAGCTTGTGAGCTGCAGTATGGAAAGTTTGGATTCAAACTCATACTTTGTGGATTTATCATGGGCAGAACTCCAGGCTTGAGGGATGAGATTTTTCTCATGGAAGTGAATGAGAGAAGCTACGGAGCCCATTTTTATTCTTTACTACTATTATTACCTGTATCACAGCGAAGTCTAGAGGACTCATGTAAAACTGACATGGCATAGTGCTAGATGCTGTACAAATGGGCAGAGAAAGTAAGATTCTTCTTCACGAATGATGCAAGACAAACTACGACGCATAGTAGTAAGGGAAGCAGATATAGGAAAGTAAGAATACACCATTGATTAATATAAGTCAAAGTCTGCAGGCAACATGGGCTCAGATATACAGTCAAGCAGTCCTTCAGCGTTCCCCAGTACTACAACTGTGTCTGCAAGGCACCAAATGAAGGCCCTATTCTTTTAGGGACTAGACCCCTCAAGTGATCTGGTGCTGCTTGAGCTCCTTTGAAGCTGGTTTGTAAAACCAATTTAAAACTAACAATTCACACCACCCAAGAACTTGGCCTTGCACATTACGCTTTGCCATTTTTGGGGTAGCATGGCCCACTGCAAATTCACAGATACAGAGATAATCCTGAAATCCACTATGCAGACTTCTTCCATTTTGACCTGCTTGAGGGGTGGAGATCTTACTATACAACAGTCAGTTGGAAATCTAATATTTCCTTCCTATCTTTCCTCATGCCTGATCATTGCTTAAAAGCAAAGAAAGCGTTCCTTTGATTTTGTTTTCAGTAGATTACATGATAGGTTTGTGGGGAGCCACTGCCTTCTACTAGCTTGTGCATCTTTCCAGGTCCAAAATAGCTTGTGCTATTATTTTTCAGAGTTTATGGTGAAACAAATTCCTTCATGGTGTGAACACCATGAAATGACAACTTTCAGCCCATAGTGAATTGTTCTGGCTGAGTTAAAACCCACTGAAAATAAAGATTGTAATAGAAATACGTGTGGAAGCCTTTATGATAGTAGCATGAACAAAGCTTTGCTGTAATGTTTTCTGGAAACGGAGCCATAATGATTTGTTCAGGAATCTGTTCTGATCTCATCATAAAGGGAAAAGTGTTCCTGTCAAGTTTAATCCCAGATCTCCTATAAGCTGGTGCATATTTCCAACAGGCACTATCAATAGACAAGCAGAATTTAGAAAATAATTTTTGTCCTACAGTATTCAGAGTGAGGAATAAAAAATAGGGATCTTAATGACATTCTTCATAAATAGTAGAACATGTTAAATAGAATCAAATTGCTGCACTGTGAATTGCAGAAGGAAATAAAGACATTATTGTTACTACTGCTAGTGCTTGTACTGTGCTGACAAAATGCTTTGGGATGTTCTTCCTGGGTAAAAGAACTAACTGGCTTTGTGGATCCCCAAATATATTTTTCACTAAAGGCACAGATACATTTATATACTCTTCTCTTTTGAATATATAAGTTTGCTTTCATCAAGTAGTCTGGGAAACAACAGACTTGAAAGCAACAAACCTAGGGCATAACCACATTGCATAACAGTCTGTGGTGCAGAAACATGGCAGATAGCTCTGGGTCTCACAGGAGTCAATGGAGTGAAAGATGCACTGGGAAGTGAGAACATAACACATTACATGGAATTAACTTCTGTATCTTTTCACAGTCTGAACTAAACAGTAAAACAACCTTACAGACCAAGTTAAGACCATATGAACGAAAGGGAGTATCATGAGGCTCCTTATAGGAGTGTGATTTAAAAAATGAAATTAAATTTGTAATCCACATCTAAAAATGTGGGTGTGGGAGAGTGTTTCATCAATGAGACAGCCTGCAAACCTTGTACCTTCCTGGCAAGCTCCTGGGGAAAGAAAAAGGGTATCCAAACCCTTTTCACTATCCATGACAAATAAGGGGCATCCAAAGACCACAGGCTATGAATGTACAGAGCACAACATACCTTAGACAGGGACTCCTCTGAAAATGCAAATGCAAAAGTGCATCTTACTTTCAAGATGGTCACCTTTCTGAATGCCCTCACTTTTCTCTCTCTATCCCCCTTCCTCTCTCCCTGTCTCCCTATCTAACTCTCTCTTTATCTCCCTGTGAGTTTAAAATATATCTTCATGTCAGCCATTGATGTTCTGCACAGGACCTATACTGCACGAAGGCGAACCACCACAATCTTTTAACCTGGGAGTGGTCAGGAATGCTACTGTGCTTGTGTTGTGCCTGGGAGACATGCCCATTCTGTGGCTGCTGTTCATCTGTGACCAAAGAGGCTCAGCTGTGCTCATTAACTGAGTTCAACACATCTCTGCAGCCTTCCCCTGCTGACAGGAGCAATGTGTGAAGAGGATGAGAGCAAAATTACCACCTCTTGATTGTCTCTTGAACATTGACCTTTATGACTCATGATAAGGCAGGCTTACATGAAGTGCTGTGTGTATTATCTTGCCATAAAAAGTTCTGAAGTATATATATATATGTATATGCTTTTATAGTGGACTTGAGCAAAAACAAATGTTGAAACATGCACGCCAATAAAAATGGGAACTCTGATTTTTGGAAGAACACAAAGTACAGTATTCTGATACAGTCCACAACATATCTTGTTAAGGTTAGGCTCTTCTGGAAATTCTTAGCTGAGCAGTTAGCTGGACCAAACCAAAATGGGTAGAAGCTTAAACCGCATATTTCCACAGCCACTGCAAGATTGTTTAACGATCATCTCAATTAGATTTTTTTTTTTTTTTAATGTAAATTGCTTTCAGTTTTATGGCAGAGACAGCATTTCACTGGACACTACTTTGCTTCTCTCATCTTTCCCTCCAAGAAAAATAAATGAAAATAAAATCCTGAGATCCACCCCTGAGGAAGGTACAGGGCATTTATCCCAGAAGCCTCTTCTGCAGTGCATTCTTCTGGCCAGTATGAAAGAAACCCTAAAGAGGTGCATCTGTGCTGAGGAATGTGTGCCTGCTTTGGCTTCTGATTTTTTTTAGTGTTAATCTGGAGACAAGGGTCTCTTTCATGAATGGTCCTTAGGGATGGTGAACTTCTGTACACATGTTTGTGCTTGCCTTTCTGGAGAGCACAAGAAGAAAACATCAAGCCTGGAGACTAGAAAATGTAAGCTACATTTCGGTGAAGAGAATTCTTCACCTGCTTGCACAAAAAAAATACTCTTCTTATTTTCAGACTCAAGTGGATAGGCCCTTAAAATACTCAGTAAATCTGGTCAAGGTGTTCCAGCTCTAAAAAATGTCAGTTGTGCCTTTTATACCTTCATTGATGTTGAAGTGGCAAAGAGAAGGAAGAAGAAAAGAGAGAAGTCAACATCTAGGCAACACGTCTCACAGTACAAATTGTACTTAAGGGAGAGACCGGCAGCGTACCAAAGATACTTCCTGCCTGTGTGAAATATTTTCCCCCTCCTCCTATTTAGAGAAGTCACTGTTGATATTCAGACTAATTGAGGCATCTCTTAAGTGCCTTTAGGTTTGCCTTCAAATAGTTCCCAAGTGTGTATAAAGACATTGATAAAGGAAGAAAAAGACTAGCCAAGACAGAAGACTGCAGCGATTAGCAGGAGAGCAGATTGAATCTGTTATGAGGAAGAAAGAGTGGTCATGAGAAAGCCGGTACACTGAGTTTCATCAGAAAGGTACAGCAGTAATCACAGAATCATTAAGGTTGGAAAAGACCTCTGAGATGATCTGGTCCAACCATCCCCCTACCACAAACATTACCCACTAAACTACGTCCCTAAGCATCACATCCAAGAAATTCCGGTGTAGAGCAGGAACAAGTTGGGTATTTGGACAGTGGTTTTGTAAGAAGAAATGCATTGAATGTTAGTGTTTACTCCTCTGACAGAGACTATACTTTAGTGTGGGATTTACCAAGCAGAGGACTATAAATAATGGGCACTCTGAGGAGGATGGTAAATGAGTTGATCTTGAAATTATGCCTCTTGCTTTTTCTTTGTCTTTCCAAATTTATGTACTGCACTGCAAAAATTATAAAGGCCTATTGCCTCCTCCATTGCTTTCATTTTCATGAAATGTCTTTGAAAATAGTAACCATTCTTACACTTCTGTGCTCTCCCCTATTCGTGGTCTCTGACCAGTCAGAGATATTTGGCAAGAATTCCTCTCTACAACTGCAGAATACTACTTTGCTAATTTTTAGACATCAGCACTCTGACTTCATCTCTCAGTATCACTTCTTGTTAAGAGTGCTAGTGTCTACTACTCGTAGAAATTATGACTCATTATTTTATTATACAGCATTGCAAATTAGAACCCATCTCTCTAAACTCTAAACCCTTTCCTACTCACTGTCCTGCTCACTGTACTAAGTATACAACCACCTGTATACTTATTGCCTGAGTCATTTAAAATAATTAAATAAATGAAAGTGCTTCTGTAGCTGGAAAATGGAGCCACAGATTGATGAGGTAACTTACTTTACTAGTGTGGGAAATTTCAGAAACCTGATGGGTACAAAAGGATAGGAGGGGTTATCTGACATTTTTGCATTTTGTGTGAGGAGTTGAAGTTGGCGTTGCAGCTACCTGTCCAGAGCACATCACTGGACACAAACCTTCCAAGGCACCGTCCAGTATTCCTGCCTCTAAGCTTTTTACTGCAAGTTATGTAAAGCTGGATGCTTTTCTTAAAGCCCCGATCCTTGGAGATGTGTGATTACTCCAGACTCTCAGTTTTCCTGTAAAAGAGTCAGTTTCTAGCTCTTGTGGGCATTGAGAAAAGCACAAAAATCCCAACTGTGTCAGTTTAACAAAACACATACACAAAAAACATTATTTTTGGTTAGCTGGTCTCGTAACTTTTGGGGCCCCAATGCACACCTTCTTGGTGTTTAGGGTTGGCAACACTAGGAACAGCAAGACCATCCGTTCCCTGACCCCCTTCTACAGCACACCTGAGAATACATGCATTTTTTGGTTGCAGAGAGTTTGAGGAAGGAAAGGAAACAGTACATATTCTCATATGTCTTCTCATCTAATCCCTTTTTGGAACTATTCCCCTTACACCATTTCCACGAAAGCCTTTCCTTGGAAAGGACATCTGCAGCATGTTTATGCCTCCTGTTGCTTGCCTTAGCTACTACTCCTTTTCGGACATTTTCTGGTACAGACTGAACAGAATGAGGTTTATACCACAAACAGCACAAAGCGTCTGCTCTGTTTATGCTAGCAGGCTCCTGTTAACCTTTAATCCCCCCAAATCTTTCTCAAAACAATGTGAAAGTCTATTTTTACATTCTTCCCTGTTGTTCAGCGCTGGCTAAGATGATAAACAAATTTTGTACAACTCAAGAAGCAGTTAGAGCCTCCTGGGTCGGGGAGGATGGGGGGGAAAGAGAGGGCTGGGAGGGGGAATGCATTAAGGGCACTGTCTCCACTCACCTGTACCTTTTTTAGCAGATTGATAAAGAGTTTTCTCCTGCACCAGGACAAGGTGAGCAGGCACAGGCCACATTTTGGGGACCTGGAGGTCTGGCAAATGTGGGACCATCTTACTCTGCAGCCAGGAGTGCTTCAGGTGGTGAAAGGACACAAAGCCTGCGAGTGCCCCTCCCCTGCCGACCCCGACCCCATTAGGGGCTGACAGCTGCAAAAGGCATAGGAAGCAATTAAGGCACCCTGCCTTAGCCACAAAGGCTGACGGCCCTACTTTCTGAAAGGCCTGGGTCTGCAAAAGAGATAAGAGAGGGAACCTCGAGTGCTGTAACACACAGCTTTGAGGCTTTGTGCAAGGCTATCCTTCTGGGTCGACTTGGGGTTATTTATTTACTTAAAGTTTGTTTGAAAACTGGAAGCTTCAGGCTACTTACCCAATTAACCTTAACACCTGTTTGGCTGGAAAAGCTTGGGAGCAGTGTGAACAAGCTATGAAAAGCCTTTTTTTTTTTTTTTTTTTTTTTTTTTAAGGGAAGGGGGCAGACAAAATAGATTCCTGACACAAATGTTATTCAAGCCCACTCATAGACCTGTGCTGGGTTTTATTCCTGATCATGATTTCAAAGGAAGCTCCAGCTAGATTCAACCTCTCCTATACCAAGGACAATCATGATATCTAAATCAATAGATTTTAGTGAATGGCTGTTGTTTTAACTTTTGCCTGCTTCTGTTTTATTGCCTGATGGATTTTGGCTCTCAGTTTTCCTCTTCAGAGGCCTACAATCCTCACCAAATGTTTCACATTACTCAGTGTGAAAAACCTCCTATTCTTTCAGATTTTTTACAAGTTCATACATCCGTGGAAACCTGATATTTCATATTTCATTATGCTTTGTGAATGTCATTGTGAGGGATGCTGGTTCACATGCAACAGGCCTCTTCTGTCTTTGATCAGCTTGACCGCAACTAATTGTAAATGGAGAACAAATGAAAGAAATATTTATAAATTTCATGGGAATTCAGTCAGGGCCTAAGCCTTTCCTAATGCCTCCATTCACAGTAAATGTTTATTGAATACTTTTAGTCTACTGTGTACTTCAGTATTTATATAGTGTTAGGTTTTAGCTTGTTCTGAGTAGATCCAGTAAAATGACCTCTCCTGCTTCTTTCTTTCTTTCTTCCTTCCTTTCTTGTCTTGCTTTTCTTTCCCTCCCAAATGTCCTTCTTTCTTTTGTCTTTACCTTGTAAAATAGTCTGTTGGCTGAGGAGAGGAACACCACAGTTGCTGGGTTCCAAAGTCTACAGCTGTAAGAAGGGTAAGAAAGGGGGGAAAAAAATGACCGTAAAATTTAAAACAAATTTTGAGGCACAAAGCAGAGTTGGAAAAAATCAAATGAAAATGTTAAAGATTTGTCCAAAATAAAGTCATAAATGCCCTGAGCCAAGGGAAACAGCTGCTAGGTCACGCAGGCTAAATCTAAAAAGGCAATGCAACAGAACATTTAATGTTATGAAGTTAATAAGGAGTTGCCAGGATGAAAAGAAACAAGCATTCCTGGTTTTATTTTTCAGTCTCCTGTACTTACAAGGTTGTGCTCTTACATCTTTCCTTTGCTTTAGCATAGGTCATTTTTACAACAGGAAACTTATGCATCCAGAACCTTTTGGGGAGTTCCCCACACATCCAATCCCACAGATATTTGACTGTGCTGAGGACACGGTCAGGCAGAGACAACCTCCCTTGGCTAGTGAGTGGGAAACGCACAGCTTGCAGGGCGTCATGTGCTATTTGTCACAGCTGCCACGCATGCTGCTTGCCCCACTTGCGTGTGCTGCTTGCAGGCACGCACCAGGGCTGCAGACACGTAACAGGACAGGTGCTGCCCTGGTGGAAACCGGCACTGCCCTGCTACAGCTAATGGATGCTCTGGGGTGAAATGTGAGATGCGTCCAGCAGAAATGAGAGCAAAACCACTCGTTCCACTCTCTCATGAAGGCCCGCGTCTTCTGCTTGTCCTGCAACATTTTTGTTTTACTGCTTCATGCAAAAACAGAAAAACAAGGAAGGAATGGGAAGTTTTAGAAGGATCAGGGAAGGAAGTGGATGTGAAGTGTGAAGTCTGACAGTGGTATGAAGGAAGAAGAAGGGCTGAATTTTTTGGGAATATAGAAGGGTGTGGATGTAATTTGTCCCTTTTAGATAGGATAGGAAAAAAAGGGCTGGGGGTGGAGGTAGGGGAAGAAGAAACCAACTGCAAGGCTCTGAATTCATTACCTTGTCTCAGTTAGCTCCTGGAACACATTGTTTTTCTTCTCCTGCAATTTTTTGATAAATTTTATTCTGCTTATCTTTATAATCTGTAAGATCTTTGGGGCCAGGAAAATTCTGCTAAGGCCTTTGCAGAGCACCTAACACTTGTGGGGAAATGTGGAAAAGGCTTGAAGGTTGTACAGCAGTAAAACCTTGAACCTAAAATAATCAAAGGAAAAATAAATTTCTGAGAAAAAGATCCATTAAGATTCTTCCTTTCCACTACCCCTGCATTTGAGAAGGAAAATGGAGTGAGAACCTGTGAGGAAATGAAATCCAGATAATATGATATGGAATTTTCCCTGATTATAATGTCTTCCAACAATTTTTTCTCCTTTGAGGAGGCAGTAATATCTTAAAAGCAGCTTTATACTATGATATGCACTCCAGTATGTTAGATTTGCCTAATTCCTGGGTCCCTAGAAATGAATACACATTTCTGGCAGCTGAGCACCACATGAATTGTTAAAAATAAAACTCTTGATAATCGGTATTAAATTAAATCACATAACAGAGATGGATGATGATTGTGATGAGGGCTTTAAGTATTATTTACCTTCCTACAAAGAGCTTGTCTGGGCTTTCACAAACAGGGTACATAAAACACTTACTTAGCATGTAACTTGAGCTATGAAAATTGTATTACAGTTAAGTGTTCTTAAAGCCGCGGGCTTTTTATCACAATTAAAAGAGCAGGGAAGAAGGTGGGGGAGGAAAATGGAAATAGCTTAGGGAGTTTTCATGTCACTGTCTGCATGGAGCTCCACTGAGACAGCACTGGCAGTCATGTTAGACCATGCTCAGCAGACATCCTTCTGGGGCACTGCCCCAAGCCACTGGTCTTCTGTGGTGTACACATATACTCTTCTTACTCAGAGGACCAGGTTATACAGATTTAACAGTTTTGATGCTTATCTGATGGGAGATGATACACAGATGTACAGAAGGAGAAAGAAAAATATGTCTTTCATGGGTTAGGCAGTTTTGTCTCACATTTTTATCATGACTTCTCCTGCAACAGTTAATTAGGTGGCTTAGAAAAACAAAGGCACCTAAGTAAGTCAGTTGTAGGTTTTACCTGACAATGCCTTCCCAACCTGGTCTTATAGATGTCACACGTGGAAAAAAAAACAACTCCTAGTACTTATGCAACAGCAAGGAAAAATGTGGACTCCACTGAAATAGGTAAATCAGTGGATCTACTTAGTAGGTAGGTACTCATACTCTCTCAGATGCTCATGCTGGTCTAAGTAAACTCATTTTACATGTCTATTTTATAGATGAAGAGTGCATGATCAGCCCATATCTTAGAGAGATGGTAGCCCCCCCTTACAGAGTAACAACTAAAGGCAGTCTCTTTGCCTGAGAAATCCTTCAGTCTTTGCACATCCTTCACACACTTTTTCTTAAGCACACTCTTACTATTCAGAAATACCTGGATTTCAAAAACTTAGAATAGTGTGTGCAAGAAAAAACAGTATCTCTAACATTTCTACAAAGCAAAACCCTAAAAGGTCTAACTGGGGTCACAAAGCAAGCAGCATCTGAAATGGGCTGATCCTCAGGTGGATCTTTTTTATAGGAGAATTTTTGTTTAGCATAGGTGTGTGCAGAGTAAGGCTTGAAGTGCTTCGACACTTGGGAGACAACTCACTTCTTTCTTTCCACGTGTGTTTTAAATATGGTTGACATTTTTCTAACCTGTTGCAAAACTGAATCCTGGTGACACAATGCCACAATTGTACCTTCTCAAGGGGATGTGATGACTATATTAAGGATGAAAAGTATTTAAATGTTGTTATTTAGCAGTGAATAAAGCAGTAATCTTATTTTCCTCCCAGCCCTAGAGTCATGTTTTGTATGCTTCTTATCCCTCTCCAGATTAGATGCTCTTTTTTTTTTTTTTTTTTTTTTTCCAACACAACCCTATCTGTCTTTTGGTGCAGTGAAATTTTTTCTATATATTAAACAGTGCAGGGTGAACCAGACCTCAGTCAGCAGCACATCATCTGTAAGTGACAGAAATGGCTGTATTAAGCCGAAATCTAGAACTGACAACTGACAGACTGGCATGAACAAGATCAGTGCCCAGATTTCTTACCAGACAGGCAGTTTACTGACTACTCTGTCTGCTTCACCACAAGTTTCTACAACAAACACAATAGCTGGCATGCAATTGATGTTGAGCAAGTGCCGTTTTCTGTTGATATTCTCATTTAATTTCCATATGTTGGCAGAAACAGATGGAACTGGATTTTCTTGCAATTATTATGAATCTAGGATAACAACTCTTAAATCTGCCTAAGAGTAGAATGGTACAATACAAATATGCAAACATTGGGTGACAGACTGGGTACTAAAATACAGAAATATGACTTTACATGTAGAGCAACTTAAGTTAGTTCATGCTTTGTTGAATAGGTTGCATCGTATGAAGGGATCTCAGGAAGCTTAAAATAATTTGTACAGAATGTGAAATCAGGTGAGGATAAAGCTGCAATGCCCTTGTGTCTCACTGCTAAGATGTTTAAATGAAAACTATTAGTTAAGTAAAGTCTGTGGGGTTTTAAAGTTAAAAAAAAAAAAAAAAAAAGTAAAAAAAAGTTACTCTGTTTTCCAAGAAGGCTCTTTTATGGAAATTGCAACATCTGTTCCCATCTCTTTGGTTCTAACCTCGACATGTTCTTTTTGAGATCACAACATTGAAAACATTCACAAAGTAGAAAATGTTTTTTTGTTTTGTTTTGTTTTTTAGATTCTTGACTCTCTGGCTCAGAGTTTCAAAAGAGAGTTATGTAGACTTAAGCCTAAAAGCCTTATTTATTGGAATAGGAATTTAAACAGAAAATAAAGGGTTTTATATCCAATTGATCAGCCAAAATGTTACTAAACTGAAGCTTAAGGGAATAAAAAAAAAAAAAAGCTGGGGAACCTGGTATGATTATCAGTTTTAGCTACAAAGGGGTTAGCACAGAAACTGGAAAATCATATTATATTGAGACTACATGAAAGAATATAGGGAACACATACTGAGTCTTTAAGGGCCTGATCCAGCAAATGCTTTTGTACCTATTTAAGAACCACAGAATGAATAACTAAGAAAGCAGGTAAGTAACTAATTAAGTAAGTTGAATACATTAAGGGAATGAAGGGATGTGCTTCCAGATCTAACTGGAGCAGTGTAAGAAGCTCCTGCCTTTCCTCCTATTGTTGTCTATTGCATAGCCTTATAAGTGAACTGCCCACACAGTCCATCTGCAGGACCATGCAGTGGACCTGTTTCTACATTGTCTCAGTGATAAATTAGCTAGCTTTACTTAACCCACCCTTGGTGTTCACAGAATAGTTGCTGAAGAGCTAGCCATGAAGAACAGAGACTTTGGAAAGAGTAAATGGAGCCTGGATTCATACCAGCTGTATTTCCTTGGAATAAGGATTAATTTTCATAACAGAAAAATTATTGGTCCTAAAATAAGTAACATTGTGGAAGATTTATTTAATAACTGATTTAAAAAGAGACTAAATAATAAAATCTGAGAAGTAAATAACAAACCACATATACAAGACTTTTTACCCGTACTTGTTGAATTTTTCCCAGTTGCCATGGCCATTTCTGAAAATGGATCCTTTGTTTAATATTTTTCTCTTTAAATAAATTGATACAAAATTGTAACTGAGGTTTTGCCATGCTCTATGATTTAAAGAAATGAAAAACAATGACATTTCTTCCCTGTAGAGGAATTTTATATATGGTAAGTAAAATATTATAGTGATTTATTAAACAGGAAAGAGGGACAAGGAAGGCAGCAAGGTTTTGGCACAAATATTTGCAGCTACATTTCAGTAATGATAGAACAAACCCACAAAATTTAGAACTGGAATTAAGACAGGGAGTCTTCAGATTGCATTTTGTTTCAGTGTGTTATAGCAGTGATAGCCAGGGATATAATTCAGGTCTGGACAGGGATCTAAACTGCTAGGTTTGAGACTATTCTTATCCAGGATCTTGGCTATAAGCTCTTCGCTAAGTATTACATTTGTACATTTCTTTGCAGTATTTTGCCCCGCAATATGGTAAGAACTTTCTTTTAAATTTGATTGATCCTATCTGCAAAGAAAACTGAAACTTAAAAGAAACAGTCAAAGAACTGTGAACCACCAGATTTCACCAGCTGTTCAGTTCTGGCATTTTTGTATTGGACCCAGTCTTCCTGGGACTCCTGATGGATTCAATTGTTTGGTTGCTGCCAGGTAATTGTATTTTTTTGCTTCCAGACTCTCTTTAATTGCAACCCTGCTTTTATCCACTATTTTTTAATTTATTAACTATTTTTGTTGCTCAGTACTGACAGATGTAATATTTACTATATGATATGTGGTTCTTGAAAGAATATGAGTCAATGTACAGAACCTGCCAATCAGAGGCACTGAGATGTAGTAAAATTTATAGTCACATTAAACAAGCTTTTAGAGTAATACTGAGAGACACATAATACTGTAATCAAAGACTTTCTCAATACTTTTCAGGTGAAGAAACTAAATCGGCCTCATTCTTGTAAATAAAGATAACATCATTAACCTTGACAAAGTCAAAGTTTCTTATTTCCAGCCTTGCCTGACATTAAAATTCCTGATCACCCATAATATTATTGTATCCCTTTTAGAATTTTGCAATGCTTCAGCTTTGTAAAAACACACCATGCCCTCTCCACTAGTGGAAAATCTGTTTCAGGAGAAGCAGCTCCTGCTCTTTGTGAAGGCCTGTCATGCAACTGCCTTCACATTACGAGTGTGCTACTAGTGCTCAGGCATTCCTGAATGAAGATCAGGGAAGCAAGAAATTTCACTCAACAAGAAGAGTAAGCATTATGAGTACCTTGTTTTGTACCCCATAGCTAGGGAAAAGCATAAATGCATTTAGGCACATTAAAGTTTCTCTTAACTAGTACTCTGTACTTCTAAACAGAGTATTTTCTAACTCCAACAAACCTGCAGTATAAGATTTCTGCTTAGAAGTGCACTCCTGTTTGAGGTAGTACTGTAGTTTATGATTTCACATTTATTCTTCCGCTTAAATATTATTAAAGCCTATGGGACTTGGCTACATGCATAAACTTAAGATTTTTTTTTATTATTTTTATTTTTTTTCCCTGAAATGGTTATGAAAAAAAAGCTGTCTTTCTGGGGACAGCTAAAATGCTTAATTTTATTTCCACTAGGAGACTTGGATGACAGTCTGAGAAGAGGTGGGTCAAGAATTTAAGAGTATGTGACTAGTGTTAGGATCCTTAAACTAATAGTTTTCTAAGCAACTTGGCTTTCAGAAGAGCTGCAAATGTGGATTGTTCCATTTTTTATCTTCTTTGTGCTAATGTTCAAAAGACTATGTTTAATGAAAAACTGTTACTTTTGCAATAACTATTGCTTTTTTTTTTTTTTTAATTTTTAAATCATTGTATAAAATACTACAAAGTGATTGTAAATTATTGAATATTGACTCATCAGATCCTTGTATGCTTTCACATTTCCCACAGCAAAACACAAAGAAGAATAAAATTAATTGAACATTAGATTTTAAAATAATTCCAAGAGAGTGAAGAACATCAGTTTTCCTTTAAAATTTTTGGTGGCACTTTCAGTTCTACAACATACAAGGAAAATTGTACTTGAATGCACATAGTCATTCTTGAAAGTTTGTGTTTTCAATGTCTCCTTGTGTTCATCCATGTTTTCAACAAATCCTGTAATTGTATGCTTGCAAACACACCTTTGTGTTCATGAGCCAAGGATTCCTTGCTTTTCTGGATGCAGGTGGAAGAGTGAACAAAAATGATTTTCTAAATCTGCAAATGAGACCAACAGATGTTAAGTAAACAAGAAAACACACAGATATAGCTAGTTTTAGAGACAGTAGTAGCTTAAAGCTCCCAACTGATTTCTGTAAGTATACAAATCTGTCTCAAAAACATCAGTTTTACCAGCCCCATTGATAATATATTTTGGTAAAACTGATGATAATAGAAAATTCACAAGATGGTGACTAACTGAAAGACAGTAAATATGGAAAAGACAGCCTGTTGCTGCAGTAGTCTGCTGTAAAGTCTTGCAGTAGAAGAAGTTATTACTGCACAGTTTATACATCTAGGCATAAATATGTTCCTGATGTATACAGAACATTGTATGCATTATTTTTCTTGCAAACTGTAGTAGTTCCATTCTTTTGACATCATGGCATAAATCACTGCTATTTTTTAATTTATTTTTTATTTTTAGCTCACAGGTTATGGCCATCATTTAGCAGTCTATCCTTGTTTTCACTTTTAACAATCTTTGTGAGAGTGAGAGAGGGAACAAAAGAGAAGAGAGAGAGGAGTTTCTGTCCTCCCACATTCTCTCTCTCAGCTTCTAGACTCTGAAAACATGAAATCCTGGCTACTTGGTTTTCCAGCTACATCACGTGGTCCAATAAAAGACACTATCCCTGGCAAACCTTGCTCTGCAACAACAGCTCTGCAACACCACTCCTTCTGGAATTGTAACACACATCAAATATGCAGCTGGCCTGAATCCTCCTTCAGAATGCTTTCTTCCAATAGGTAATGACAGTAATAATTGTCACCTTTATTTATCCCCTGCCCTTCCTGCTATTGCTGTTTGATCCATATGAAGAAAAACAGCAACCCTGCCAGCTACTGAGCAAAAATCCCTAGCATGTGTGAGCCAGCAGCATGAGTTCACCAACAGCATGCACAGACTGAAAAGGCAAACAGTACCTGCCATTCCAGAATTAGGCATACAATGAATTTCACCCCCTGCATGATAAGACATACAGGGGTTTTAATTTCTGATGTATGGAGTGACACTGGCATTTCAGGTGTACCCACACAGCTACAGTCAACTGCAGCATACAACTACATGGACCTGGGGCTTCCAGTTTCAATCTATAAAGGTTTAAGGGTACTGCCATTTTCAGCAAGTGAGCAGTCCACTTTTTCTGCTGAAGTTTATGAAGGAATTTCCTCTTCCTATCTCAGCTGCAACTTACGCTGAAAATGTAAAAAATTTTCTTAATAAGAAAATGAATACTTGATCATAGTGATGATAATTTTGTTCCTTAGTGCTTCCAAAGACATGACATAGAGTCAAACATTTAAAAGTTTCCCTAATGGTGGATAAGCATAAATTTTGCACGCCCAGAGGGTTTGTTGTCATTGATAAGAACAGCTACTACTAAATAACTGTCAGAGTACATCTACTCCAAGTGACCCTTTGTGTGGACAGCAAGACCCAAAGCAGAGTGACTCTTCTGTCTGTTTGAACTTAGGTGGCCCATCAGACCTATGTACTTAAGGCATGCAAATTTTTAAAGCAAACATAACATGCAAAAGTGATGTGGCCACAACCAAATCTTTGTTTTCCAGGCCAAACAACCCAGTAGTCACTTACACAGAAGCCAGCTGTGGTTAGCCTTTGTCACAGGACACCAAGGCTCAACAGTTTGTTTCTGGATCTGTAGTGAGGAGTTTTATCAACTTTGTCCTCCCCATCTTCTCCAGAATGAGTTCATTCCTGAGGTAGGCACTCTGCTCAGAGAGAGGAGACATTATTTTGGACTAATGAAACCACTTTTTTTTTTTTTTTTTTTTTTAATATAGGGAATCTGTATAAGGGAAATAATCCAGAAGAGCTCAATTAGAGTGGAATAGTTATGGTAGAACAGTTATTCCACAGTAGGCTTGGTTGAATTTTTGCACTTGTGCAAATCTATAATGTGTTTCTAATTTAAAAGAACTGTCCTAACATAATACTTAACAATGACATGCTTTTGCATGCAAGTGTTGTCCTGTTACTGAATGAGCTGAATATTTTCTGTGAACTTGTTTTGTATTACAGTGATGAAGCATAAAAGAAGTAAATCTGTGTTCTACGTGCTCATACCTACCTACCATTTCTACCCGTGACATATACTATAGCCTTACAAATTCTGGATTAAGCTTTCATTAGGCGTTGCCAATGATCTGAACTATGAGATGTCATAGATTATGGTTTCAAAAAACTGAATCTAGTAAATACGTTCTGGGACCTCACACAGTTCCTAGATAGGCAATTCTTTATCCTGCTGCATTGATAAATGCCAAGTAAATAAATCCCCCTCTTTCACACAGCAGTAATAATGGAATCATTTATAATAGCCTTGTATGTTAACTTTAGACAGGAACAAGGAAGTGGGTTGTCTGTAGAATGACTTGACCTGGAAACTTTATCCTTCAGTCAAACAGGTTAACTAGAAGACCCTGAGCATTTACTTAAACTGGCAGAGAAAAAGCTATGTTTAATCCATGTTGCACTTTTCACATTGATTCAAGTGACTGGACATACCTCCTAAATGCTTTCTAGCACTGTAGCCCATGACATACCACACTTAACAAGGCTCTAACAGCATTTCCACTGTAACAGAACTAAAACACATGGCTTGTAACATAACTTTGACACTTACAGCACTCACAAGCTTGGACATGGTGCAATGGGTAAGGAACATGTGGTAACCACTCGTCATGAGTAAATGAGCAGAAAAGCTCCATCTTGACATGGCTTGTTATGTCTAGAAGCTGTAAATGCAATTGTTAGGCAAAATTCAATCCATTATTATGTATATTTTTAAGCATAAGCTTATACCATATGCTTTTCCCACTTTTTCTCCCAGGGTTACTCAGAGCAAATTCAGATGATTTGTTAATGTATCAGCATCCGATGACAGTTCTATAGATAGTGATGGAATAATGAACAAAAAACAAACAAACAAACAAAACATGATAAAATATGTATAACTAACATAGTAGGTATTTAAGTGCATGCAGGGTTTCAACGATGCTTCAAAACACCTTGGTCACAGTGAAATAAAGTATACCTTTTTGGTATACCTTTTTGGCCAAGATTAATGATTTAATATTCAGTTATCGTAGTTCTAATTAATTCCCACTCATTTTCTTCTCCTGTTCAATACTCTTAGCATTGAAGCATGCATGATGTTTTATTCACAGAAAGATAAACTAAGCTTGCACCTGATCCTTTTCCAGTTAAAATCACTGGGAAAACAAAACAAAATAAACCAAACCCAAACCAAAACAACAACAAAAATGCAACCAACCAAACCAAACCAAACCAAATCAAAACAAAACAAAACAAACAACATCAACAACAAAAATACCCTGTCATAACCCTGGAAACACTGGGAATCTGAGAGGACAAGTACCTGCTTCCCACTACCTGTAAAATTTCCCCAGTGGGAATGAACATTCCTATCTCAAAGGCTAAAATGTAGAGGTATTTAGCACTCATAAAATCACTTTCTTTCATACTCACTTTAATAAGTGGCTGTGATTTACATATGAAATGTATCTGTATTAAATTTCCACATAAATTTTTTCCAGCAGCATGCAAAACTTTTTAGTTCCACACTGTGTGCTCCTATCCTGATCCTCCACCTGGCTGTGGTCCTTTTTATGTGGGAACATTAAACTAATTTTACTTGGAATGTACGATGGTTTCTCAAGATGATGCACCTGATACTAAAAAGCAGTTCACAAGACTTCTTAGGAAGACAGATTATTCCCCAGAGGGTCCTTCTGCTTTGTATTACAGCTTATAGTCTTGCTTTTAGCCCCAGCTCATCTTTGACAGCCTTCTGCTTCACATTTGGCATCCTTGTGACATCTACAAAATGACTTGGGGGTCAAGAAGTCAACTGGCTTCCTCATATGCTTCTGCCATTACTAGTAGTGGCTGTGCTCATACCATAAGGGAAGGGAACTGAAGGGGGAATGAGTCTCTAAGTGTGTGTATGTGTGAGAGAGAGAAAGGGAGAGAGGGAGAGAGATTTGATGATGATACAGCGAAGATTAATGTAAACTTATCTTTCTACCCAGTTTTCTAGATGATTTTCACCCATAGTTCTCCTTTGTTAAACTACAGTTTAGCATTGCTGCAGGTTGCTTGTTAGCCCATTCAATGTTTGTAACCTGATGATGTTCCCCACACTGGAAACATGTTGTTTCTTGGCACCAGTAGATTGAAGCCTCATTCAGATACATAATATTATTGTGCAGCAGTGCAAGGCCAGTTCCTGGGGTGCTGCTACAGATGAAGTGCATTAAGGTATTTCGTTTGTTAGTCACTGAGTGCCTTTCTGTACAGAAGCTTGAAATGGGATGTCTGAAATGTGAGCCCAGAGGAAGCTTGGCATGAAACATTTTGCTTAATGAAAAGGATTTAAAGAAATATGAAAGTATGATGTTTGCTATTAAAACATAGGTAAAACAGTACTTAGCAGTGTTCTGCATGTAAGCTGTAACTCCAACTGGGTCCCCAGCGTTTAGGAACCAAAAGGAATCTAAATCTCCAGTTTATGCTGTGCTGAGTATCTCAGATTAATGTAAATCCACGTTATCCTGCTTGCTGTAGCTGGGATGATTTGGGTTATGAATGCAGTAATACAAATGGGGTTTGAAAGAGATTTTAAAAAAGCTGATGAATAGAGCAATCAGACAGCCGTGTTATCAGATGCAATCTGATTAGGAATTTATACACTGCTGACATACAGAATACAGCATATACTTTATGCTGTAGCAGAGACAAGTGCAGAAGTTCTTTTGGATGTAGCAATCCAGACATCACGTAAAGCTAAAAGGCATACAAATTAGTGTGAGTTCCTCACAAATTCACACCATAAATGTTTGTCCTGATGCTTCATATTATTTTTTCCGCTGTTCATAGATGTCAAATTGCTCAGACCACGCACTCAAAGGGTGATTCTCCTGTGGGTGTAAGGTAACATAGGGACTGTACTGTAATTTAGTATGAATTGATGTTCTGTTGCAGGGCATGAAATTAAAGTAAAGCATTTTCTTAGCTCGTGTCACAGAAATAAATGCAGCGAACAAATGTGTTTATTGAACCATTTATTTTGAGTTTTTTTTTTTTTTTTTTTTTTTTTTTTTTTTTTTTTTTTTTCCTTTAGAAAGGCTTGTCTTGAGTTCTGTGCATACACAAACTGGAAATTCAATGAAAGTTACATTATCTCTTATTATTTCTATTACACTTGTATAAATCTTGAAAAAGAGGTTAAATTCTACTTCATGTAGTAAAGAGCACTATAAAAAAATGGTTCCAACATCCAAGAACATTTTAAAACTTCTGACTGCTCTCTCTCAATTGAGAGAGATTGGGATATTCATCTGTGGTTGTGAAGACTTACAAACAAAATGTTTACACAAGTTCTGTCAAGTGTTTCAGACCCAACTTTAATGTAAACATGCAAATAAAAAACATCAGTCCTCTGATAAAGGAGAATGTGGCTGGGAGCGTTCAGCATGGATTTACTAAAAGAAAACCATGCCTGATCAACCTGATTGTCTTCAAGGATGTAATCTTTCTGGATTTCAGTATGGCCTTTGATACTGTGACTCATGGCATCCTTCTGGATTTTTGGAGTGACTCTGCTCAATCAGATAATGACAGGACAAGAAGGAATGGTTTCAAACTAAAAGAGGGGAGATTTACATCAGATTTAAGGAGGAAATTCTTCTTTCAGAGGGTGGTGAGGCACGGGCACAGGTCGCCCAGAGAGCCTGTGGATGCCTCATCCCTAGACGTGTTCAAGGTGGCATGCTTGCCTATGGCATGGGGGTTGGAACTAGATGATCCTTAAGGTCCCATCCAACCCGAGCCATTCTATGATTCTGTGATTCTATGAAATTGTCCAAATGTGAGATGAACAAGTTCATGCTACGCTGGATGATGAACTGGTTAAATGGTAGAGCTCAAAGTGTTGTAGTGAATGGGACTATGTCTGTCTGGAGCTCAGTCTCTAAGAGTGGTCTACAGGGCTCAATTCTAGGGCCAGTCCTGTTTAACATTTTTATCAATGATCTAGATGCAAAAGTGGAATGCATCCTCATCAAGTTTACTGATGATACTAAACCAGGAGGTGCTGTTGGCTCCCTGGAGGGCTGGTAAACCTTGCAGAGGGATCTAGATACATTGGAGCACCGGGTGGTCAGCAATGGCATGAAGTTCGGCAAAGGAAAATGCCATGATTTGTACCTGGGAAGGAGTTAATCTGGATAGAGGCACAGACTGGGAGATGAGTGGCTGGGTATCAGCTCAGCAGAAATGTCTCTGGGTGTGCTGGTTGACAATAAATTCACCATGAGCCAGAAACGTGCACTGGCAGCCAGGAGGGAAAATTGCATTTCGGGTTGCATTAGAAACAGATAGCCAGCTGGTCAAAAGAGGCATTTCTCCCACTATCTTTAGTAGTGGTGCAGCCTCACCTTGAATATTGTTTGCAGTTCTGGGCTCCACAATACAGAAAGGCTGTTAAGGTCCTTGACAGCATCCAAAGGAAGACAACAAAGCTGGTTACTGGGTGGGCATGTACTGTGATGACTAGGGTTGTCCAGTCCGGAGAAAAGGAGGCCCAGAAGCGACCTCAATGTTCTTTGCAACTTCCTGAGGAAGGGAAGTGGAGAAGGAGGTGTTGGCTGTGCTCCCTGATCCCCAGTGACATGGTGCGTGGGAAGAGCAGAAAGGTATACCAGGGAAGGATCAGACCGGACATTAGGAAAAATTTCTTTACCATGAGGATGGTCAAACCCTGAAACAGGCTTCCTAGTGAGGTGGTTGATGTCCCATGCCTGTCAGTGTTGAAGAGGCATTTGGACAATGAACTCATTAATGCACTTTAACTTTTGGTTAGCCTTGAAGTGATCAGGCAGTTGGGCTAGATGATCTTAGTAGTTCTCTTCCAACTGAAATATTCTATTCTATTCTATTCTATTCTATTCTATTCTATTCTATTCTATTCTATTCTATTCTATTCTATTCTATTCTATTCTATTCTATTCTATTCTATTCTATTCTATTCTATTCTATTCTATCCTATCCTATCCTATCCTATCCTATCCTATCCTAATCCTATCCTATCCTATCCTATCCTATCCTATCCTATCCTATCCTATCCTATCCTATCCTATCCTATCCTATCCTATCCTACCCTATCCTATCCTATCTTATCCTATCATATTCTATCCTAATTTCTATTCTATTCTACTTTTCTAGGATGGAATGACCAGATTTGTGGACAATAGAACAATGGACTTAATACTTTCTTCTTTCCACTATCTACATAATTCTTATCCCTTACAGCCTTATATCCCCCTTCATATTTCTCTTCCATTTGTTCATCATCAGAAGGTCACCAAAGAGAACATTCCTCTGATTTCTGGCCTTCTGGCCTCTTTTAACTGTTTGGTGTGGACATTGGCTAGCAATTAGACTTACCATGATCAAAGGCATCAACTTGAAAAGACTCCTTTCCCCTAAGTCCAACAGGTCATCCTTAAGGATGAGGAGATGCCAGCTTCCTCAACTGGAGCAAAGAGTGAATGGTTAGTGCTTTGCTGCAGTCATTGGAAATGTCCAAAGCATATTTCCTAAGAAGCCACTTGACATTTTTTGAATCATGTCCTGTAGTCCACACTGAGGGAGGCTTTCAGCAGTTATTTGAGCTTGTATAGCCCAGTACCTTCTCTCATAAAATGACCTGGGATCAAGACACAGTTAGAAAGGTCTGGCATAAAGTTTATCCCCTCACACAGGCTTGTGCTACTGCTATTAATTGCTGTGGTTTAAGCTGACATTTAGCTATGCATGACACAGCCGTTTGCTCCTGCTGCCCCCTTCCCCCACCCCCCCTCCCCCACCCCTTTAGTTTAAAGCCATTAGGCCTTGTCCTATCACTACACTCCCTTTCAAAGAGCAAAGAGTTCCTCCTAAGCCCCCTTCAGGTACTGGAAGGCCTCCATAAGGTTTCTTCAGAGCCTTCTCTTCTCCAGGCTGAACAGCCCTAAGTGCCTCAGCCTGCCTTCATAGGAGAGGTGCTCCAGCCCTCATCTGGACTTGCCCCAACTGGTCCATGTCCTTCTTGTGCTGAGAGCCCCAGAGCTGAATGCAGGGCTCTAGGAGGCTCCTACTCTACTCATGAGAGCAGAGTAGAAGAAGAGAATAACCTCCCTCACCCTGCTAGCCATGTTTCTTTTGATGCAGTTCAGGATATGGCTGGCTTTCTGGGCTGCAAGAGCACATTGTCAACTCATGTCAAGCTTTTCATCCACCAGCACCCCTGGTCCTTCTCCTCGAGTTGTTTTCAATCCATTCTCTGCCCAGTCTCTATTTGTGCTTGGAATTGTCCCTGACCCAGACACAGAACGTTAGCACTAGGCCCTGTGGAACCTCATGAGGTTTGCACAGGCCCACCTTTCAGGCCTGTCCAGGTCCTGCTGGATGGCATCCCTTCCCTCCAGCATGTTGACCACACCACACAGCTTGGTGGCATCAGCAAACTTGCTGAGGGTGCACTCAATCCTTCCTTCCTTCCTTCCTTCCTTCCTTCCTTCCTTCCTTCCTTCCTTCCTCCTTCCTTCCTTCCTTCCTTCCTTCCTTCCTTCCTTCCTTCCTTCCTTCCTTCCTTCCTTCCTTCCTTCTTCCTTCCTTCCTTCCTTCCTTCCTTCCTTCCTTCCTTCCTTCCTTCCTCCCTCCCTCCCTCCCTCCCTCCCTCCCTCCCTCCCTCCCTCCCTCCCTCCCTCCCTCCTTCTCTCCCTTCCTTTCTTTTTTTCTTTCTCTTTCTCTTTCTCTTTCTCTTTCTCTTTCTCTTTCTCTTTCTCTTTCTCTTTCTCTTTCTCTTTCTCTTTCTCTTTCTCTTTCTCTTTCTCTTTCTCTTTCTCTTTCTCTTTCTCTTTCTCTTTCTCTTTCTCTTTCTCTTTCTCATTTTTCATCGTTTCTTTTTTTTTTTCCTTTTTTTTTTCTTTTTTCATGTCCTGGCAGGGAGACCCAATCTTTATTGAAACAGTTGCTGGCTAAGTTCAAGTGCAGTTCTCACTTGTGTAGGTTTCTCACTTGTGTAGGTGGAAATGGTTCTCCTATGTTAGATTCAATCAGGAAAGGGCAAGAAAGTTGTTCCATTCCCATGTAATGGAAGGCTCTTGACCCTCAGGAAAAACAAAACAAAACAAAACAACAACAAACAAACTAATCCAAACCAAAACAAATCAAACCAAAATAGGGTATCTAACACTTTCTATGTAGAAAGTAAGAATTAAAATATATATATATTTTGAAAATACCATTACATTTATAGAAATTTAAGAGGAAAATACAGAAAATTGTTTTACTGACATAAATCACAATGGATCTTTTTTTTTTTTTTTTGCCCCCTATGTGGGAGTTTTGTAACTAAACCCGTAACTAGAAGTTTAATGAGATGAGACAGACATCAAAAATAAAAGAGCAGCTCTTCTTGGTGAGTCACTTGCACTACTGACCGGAATTCTGTTTCTCGTAATGAATTTGTTCATTGCTTGCTGATGACAGATCTGACCACCATATATAGAAAATTTCAGAAGGAAATCAGCAAGCCATAGCACTTGTGTATGTGTATACAACTTTTGTATGTGTTGGGAAGGGTTAATAAAAAATAGCACTATGATGAAGCTCCACAAAACAGCTGAGCATCCTGGAAATCAGAATGAACTTGTAAGAAAAAACATGCATCGCAAATGTTGAATTTGTGTAGTTACAACTGAAATGGCTGTAGGAAACCTTTAACATAAAATCCATGCTTGTTGAGAATACAAACTTTACAAATACATTTTAGACATCCAACCAAATGAGCTTTTAGTGGGTAGGTTCTGTGTAATGTAAATTGTATGTCAACAGGCAGATGTCTAAACTAATGAAAACGCTCTGGATACATGTGTGTTGTAGTTATAATAAATAAGAGTGATAAAGTTTTGTTATTACATGCCAAACCCCTATTCTAGCATACGTTTCCAACAAAATGTGTGTGGAAATAATGAAACCATAAGACCATTTGATTTTCACAATAACTTTAGTTCAATAAAACAGCTTACAAATGCTCTCCACAAAAACAGGTATTTACTATATACTGGTGCTGAATAAATATTTAATACAGATATCCCCACACATTCATGAAAATGGATTCCATCCTTGCTCAGTCCTTTCATCATTACTTAATTAATACATGTTGCCTTGCAGTCTTTCAGTCTTTATAGGAAAACAGCTTTGTTACATTTTCTGATTGTATATCAGAGCAGATGGTTAGGACTGAAATTTAGATTTGTGTTCCCATAAGGTTTTCTTTTTTTTTTTCTTTTTTTTTTTTTTTCTTTTGAATAATGGTCTCATGCAGTTGTGATGGGAAAAACTGGGTAATCCTGTCGTCCAGCCCTGGCAGCTCATCCATACAAAGTACAATCTATACTTCAGATCCAAAGAAGAAAAGACAGAAGGCTGCCTAAGCTTTATGTTCCTCTAACAGATTGAGAACATGGGCTTTGAATGGAAAAGGGATCATCCTAGATCCTGCAGTTTTTCTCTTTGCCTTTTTGTGGAAGTTGGAGAATTACTTCAGGTTCTCTCATCCTGCTGGGGAGCAAACATCCTTGTTTGGGGATCAAACCCCCAGCCACAAGGCAGTCATCTCTATTTTTAAATTATTGGAGAACACAATGCAACCACTCTTAATTGCAGGATTGTTGTCATCCCCCCAATATGCAAATATTATAACTTCATCAGAATAAGATCACAAAGCTGTCTTTTTTTTTTTTTTTTTCTCCTCCCCCCCCAACCCCAACCCCTTCCACCCCTGTGGAGTGACAGCTTTCTTCCAAGATCTGAAATCATTGAAAAGAAATTGTGACCAATGTCTTCATGTCATAGCATTTACAAGGAGAGTAGTCATGGCACATTTCAAATCTTGTGCTAGGTTTAACCTTCCTCTCTATTGCAATAAATTATGTGACCAGGTGTTTCAGTGATGAAAAATTCATATGTATTGCGTGAAATATAAAAGGGGAGGTGAAGCACATGACTGAAAAATAGTTGTGGTAGGGTTATGAGGGAACTGTAGATGTCACAAAGCTCATTTCAAAAGTCCTCATCACAAAACCAATCCCTGAGCATTGTACTCATGCAAATTATGCTGAAATTCTGTAATGATACCAAAGTGTCTCTGTATATTGTGGACAAGAAGACAGAGGCTGGTTAAAGAAAAAAAAAAAAGGTGATGTGTTTCCTTTCATAAACAATTCCAGAAATATCTCCCAGAACTTAACTTCATGAGCGGTATTTTCATCTCATCCATTGCCTCTACTAAAAAGGCTGAAGATGTGATTGCAGCCTGTCTTCTCTTCTCAGGGTTAGCTGGTAAATAATGAAGACAAATTTTGGATTCCTAACTAACTGAATTGACCCAAGGGGAAAGGTTTTATTACATTTTAAAAGGAAAGCAAATATTTCTTTGGTGAGGCAGGTTTGGATCTCCTGACTCTAAAATTTCTTCCTCCCTGAACTGCCACATTTGTAACTCACTGTATCCCCTTCCATTCTTAATCTAAATATAATAACCTTTCTTTCAGCCACAAATAATAATACAAAAAACACGCCAGCCTCCACTTTGGGATGGGAAGCAGTAAACTAGTACAACAAACAGTGACTTTCCCTTCCTATACCTCCTGTATAAGTAAATTTTGACTATACATATAAACATCACATATACATATAAATATACATATAAATATCACATATTTTAAACTGTCAGATAAACCCCATACAGTGTGTTCACATCTCAAATTTTATGCTGAAAATTCTTAGTCTTCTTGGTGGAAGTATGGCAATACTTTAACCCATTCCCTGGTGTCTTTTTCTTTCAGAGAATTCCCAAAGGTTGCTAATCAGATCTTGATGTATCAAACAGCTTTTGAACCTGACAGTAAATCATTTGACATTTTAGACCTGGATGCTGAGAGATACTTTGTACTTCAGTCCTGCTGACATTAACAGAATGCACATAATAGGTTTGGAATCACACCCCAAAATATGACATAAAATGTATGAAAGCGAATGGATGTAAAACTTTTTCATTCTGTCTGTCTATCCTGTGTGGTCAATGAAAGATACCTGAATATAATGAGTTGGTTTTTAATTTAAAATCTTAATATCTATTTTCTAGAAAAATCAGAAATAAAATAAATAAATAAACAAATATTATGTACACATATAAATAAAGACTGGTCTGTTGTTCAAAGAGTTGCAATAACAATGTAAAGAAGAAAAATGCCTTGAAAGTACAGTAAGGCAATGCACCAGAAGGAGAACCACAAAACTGACTATTTTATTTTATTTTATTTTATTTTATTTTATTTTATTTTATTTTATTTTATTTTATTATTTTATTTTATTTTATTTTATTTTATTTTATTTTATTTTATTTTGTTTTATTTTATTTTATTTTATTTTGTTTTATTTTATTTTGTTTTATTTTATTTATTTTATTTTATTTTAAGACTGATACAGTAAGTATAACAATACGTCTTGTACATCAACATGCAGCATTGCCCTGGCAGTTGCTATTTGTTTAAATAACTTGCCTCAAGGAAGATAAAAATTATTTATTTTACTGAATGTTTCCATCAAAAACAAAACAAACTGAAACCACTTCAGCCTCTCTTGCAGGTATTAGAGATAAATCATGTAGGAAAGCAGAGAATCATCTGTCTACACCTTTTTCCACCTAAGTCATCCTTGGTTTTGGGTAGGGCGGTGGCCTGCCTGACAGGGCATGTGGCTGTCAGACTGGAGACTGAACAACCCTGGGTCTGCTATGAGCCTGTGTACTTCAGATATTTGTGGTCTAATTTTCAAGGATCAATGCTCCTGACCGCTTTTCTAAATCACACATACCTCTGCTTTAATCAAAAAAAATTAGCACTTTGACATCCCTATTTCTGTATCAGTAAGCTTTCCCTATTCAATAATCCCTAGCTCTTTATGATGTGCTGCATTTGGCTCCTTGCTGCTGTTGTAAAGATACCTTGAGTCAAGGTTTAATTTAGTGCACAGTGTCTCTCAAAAAAGGAAGCTGGCTCACACTTGACATGTTGCTATATGATAAGTACTCATAAACACAGCACCAGCTGTATCTTGCAAGTGGAGATTTCAGTGTATACCAATTAGGGTACTAAATGCAGGCAGCAGATTTTTTATTTTTGATATTTTTTTAAAGTAAAAAAAAAAATAAAATAAGAAAACAGGCTTAACTACTAGAAACAAACTATGTGACCACATTCTCACCATGTGATAAAATCTGAAATCTTTGCTGTTGTCATTTGGGTGGGTGGCTATGACCTTTGAGAGTTAAAATTATGTCATGTAAAGTCCACTGTGACACAGAGACCTCTGCTCTAGAAGCTGATTGAGAACTCCAGCTCCTGCAGCATTACCAATGTGCTCAATTACTCAACTTTACTAACTGAAAAGCATCAAGGAAATCTACCATTTTTGATGGATTCCCTCAGAGTCATAGTGAGAAAGAAGAGGATTGTAATATTTCACTTGTCCAGTGGGAAAAAGAAATCTTCACAAGTTAAACTCAGGAGTATCCAAACCATGTGAAGCCAATGCAAAGCATGCCCTCAAATGTTTGTGCTTTCCAAATGGTTTATCCCCAGGATCCAAGCCCAGCAACATTCAGGGAGCATGAACAGCATCCCCTGCCCCTTGATTGCTCCATCTGGACTGATTTCTCCATCTCCAGCCTCCTGCCTTCCTCCCCACAGGGCTCCTCAAGGGGACTGTCATGGTGACTGTAACCCTCCAAACACTGAAGAACAGCTCAGGAGCAGCATACCCCAAAGCAAGCACTCCAAAGTCAGGCCAGCAGCTACTCTCATAGAATCATAGAATATCTTGAGTTGGAAGGGACCCACAAGGATAAATGAGTTCAACTCCTGGGTCCCCCAAGGACCAACAAAAAACTCAGACCATGTGTCTGAGAGCATTATCCAAATGCTTCTTGAACTCCATTAGGCTTGGTGCTGTGACCACTTTGCTGGGGAGTCTGTCCCAGTGCCCAAGGAACTAGATGCTTACATCTTTTTGAGTTAGAGGAGTGGGCCCTGTGCTATAGGTGAGCTTTAAAATATTTTAAGCCTGTATCTCCCACCAGCTGTGGGCAGGTACTCCTCCAGCTTGCCTGTGAAATGAGATGGGCAGACAGGTGGCAAATATACATCAGCTTGAGGGAGCAGGTTTGCAGAAGAAAAAATTGCAGAGGTTCATTTACCTGGAAACTCTGCAGGCCAGAACAGAGACACAAAAAGGAGGTGTTTTGCAGCTGAAGGAGCAGGTAGGATATTGAAAGTCAGCAGTTAATGCCACTTACCATTTTTAGCACACCAGCTCACTCCCTGTGGATCTCAACCTGATTGACGTATTGACATTTCTTCTCCTTTTGCATTTTTATGCTTTGCTAGTGCATTTACACATATTCTTCTCTCTCTCTCTCTCTCTCTCTCTTTTATTTAAAATATATAAAATGTGGGCAAAATAGGTTTGATCCCACTGCAGTTATAGCACACAGAAGCCTTGAGAGACATAAAACTCAAGACATAGAAAAAAATAAAATAAAAAAGGGAAAAAAATCATTCAAGAGAAGTAAAATAACATGCTATTTGTGGACCCGGTTAGCTCTTGTGTTGAAACCAGTCACAGAGCCATCAGAGCACAGGTGCACACCACATGACCAGGTGATAAAAAACAACCCTAGAATGCGATTTTGAGGAGCCTGATGATGGTTTGTCTCTGTAATACATCCATCCCAAGGTGCACTAGTACATCTGTTTCATATTTAGGGTCTTTTTATTTTTTATTTTTTTATTATTTTTATTTTTACTAGTAGCTTAAAAGAAAGTCAAGCAGATGAATATCTACATTTAGAAGACCATATGTTAACAAGGGGCTGTGAGGTGACATGACAAGGTTGGTGAAGCACGCTCACCATATGCAAAAGTGCTGAGCAGCATAAGTTTATAGATGGATGGGGACCCTTGAGCCACTGCAAAAAGAAAAGCTTTCTCTTATGGCCAGCCCTTAGGGTTCTGACAGGCAGATTTGTGAGGTAACTTTACCAGTCATGGAAGTATCTGAGTTAGGTAAACTCACTGCAGCACTAGTAAAATTCAGCAACATATTTTCAACTGTAGAGGAGCAAAAGGGACATCTGCTTACTGCTGTCTTACTGGTCCCATTTGACAGAAATCATGCTGGATGAAATCAGAAGTGCAATAATTTTCCTCACTAAGAAATATTTGTCCTATCCAAAGTAAGGAGCCAAGTAATGGAGAAGGACTGAGCAGTTGGGCAGCCTCAGTTGTCAAATAAGTCAGAGATAGGAATGTCTGATTTCTCATGGAAACTAAATATCTCCTGGGAACTTTGGTTTGAACTCAACTCTACAGTCTGATACATAGTAGACCATCTGAACTGTGAAAAAGCATCTATTTTCATAAGCTTTTCAGAACCCATGTGTTCCAAAAAGCAACTTCTTGCCCTTGCTCTGAACAACAAAAATGTGCGTAACATCTTTCATTTGGCAGACCATCTCTATTTGATGTCAACTGCTTCTCTATCAAGTTGATACGCACCCTGCTTCATGTAAGTCTCACTTGACTTATGGCAGAGTCACTCTAAATGCAAAACACTGACTTGACTTAATATTGCATAGCTGGTTAGCTTGTGCACATGCCATTGCAGAACAGTGCTGGTAGTGTAAACTACTGTGTGGAAGAAGATGGAAGAGATATCTCCATAACTGTGACATGTTAAATGCATAACCTTACTAAGATACCAGCCTGTTTCATGTTTTTGTTTCTTCCTTTACATTTTTTTAATGCTTTTTTATTTTTTATTTTTATTTTTTGCAGGTGGCATGGAAAGGTTTTAAAGACTGCTCCAGTGCAATTTTAGATGTGGTATTGTTTGGCCAGGATAATACTTATTCCTTTTCCATATTAGTCAGACATATTCTTACAAATGACCTCTCAGGTCTTCTGAAAAGCATGTAAGAGTTTCACAATGACCATTTATGACACTTCCAGGGGGCTCAGGATTTCTCAACCTTTCATCTTTTGCCCTGCATTAAAAAGAGCTGGGTTGCTGAGTTAAAAGATCCTGCAAGTTACAAGGAAAATAATCCATTTTGAAGATTTGCCTATAATCTGATGCCAAGGAAACAAAATAAGCATATTGCAATAATAATGTAATAATATTCTTGATGGCACTAGAAATAAACAAGAAATTAACAAAGAACTGACTGACTGAAGGTGGTTGAAGGAAGTAATTACAATATGAGCCTTTTGTGAAAAACATAGTAATTACTACAAAAACATCAACTTTTCAAAAAGGAAAACCTTACAATCAACTTTGTGGGTGGCAAGACCTGTTGATTTTTCAATCTCTTTTCAGAAGAAAAAAAAAAAAAAGTAAATATCAAACATAGAAGAAAATATATGAAACCTGTGTTCATTTCATGCATGCCTGTATGAAATCATAAGTTTCACCTGGTTATTATAAAAAGCAGATCAACCTCATAACCCTGACTGAAATGCTTTGCAACCAAGGTCTATCTTTGGATACTCATATTCTAAAATATTTCTTTAGTATATTTTGACAGAACAAATCCTGCTTTCCATCCAAGTCTCTCATTGTGATTATACAATTGTGGATCACACAACAGTGATTCTCTAGGTAATTTTGTAAGGAAAATATGATAAAGGTTTGGGAGTTCTTGAGAAAAATAATTTGAATATTTTTATGATAAACAACTGACTATGAACTGACATTTTCCACTGGAATGTATCAATTTTTGATAAAACCTTTATAACAAAGAGCTCCTCTGGCTCAGAAAATAATCCTTAATGAAAACTCATCAAGAAGAATGATCAATCCTATGGATGAACCTTACAAGAATGATCCTTCCATACTAGATGTTTTTTCTTTTTCATTTTTCCTCCTTCCAAAGGACTACAACATTGGTTAATTTAGGATGAATTTAAGTGTGTAGATATGGAAAGCCCACCTATAGCGTCAGATCCAGTCCTCCACAGTGATGCACAGCTACACAATACAAGTGAAATTTAGGAAATCCAAGACCTTGTTTACAATGTCCTTATGTACCTTGATCCACAGCATTCCTTCTAATACATAGTAATAAAAGAGAGAAGTTGTACTAGCTGATGAAAGCCACAACTGTAATGATCTGCAGAACGAAAGCAGGAAAAATCCCAAACTGCAATCATGAATCTCCTATTGGATCTTCTCTGTTTTTCATAAATACATAAATATTTATTGGATCAAAGGAAGCTTGGCCTTGTTTTTTCATCAGCTTAGTATTCATATCTAGACGTTTTGCACCCTTTCTCAAGGTTCATGAGGAACCAGAATATCATATCTAGTCTTGGATATATTTAACATGTTTCTGTGCAACACTGTTTTGAAATACTTCATTTGATTACTACAGGATATGGGGCAAACATGATGTCAGGCAACTGTGTTTTGGACAGTGATCACATGCTGATTTATTTCACTTTTCTATAAGTTATGGGTAAAATGGTCAGTTTTTATGCTCTTGATTTGAATGTGTTTCCAAAGTCTATTTTGGTCTATTCCAAAGGTGTTTTTATTTATTTTTATTATTTATTTATTTATTTATTAATAACTAAACCATTATTTTTCAATTTCCACCTAGAGCTAACACAGTGTATAAAAAACACACAGGACAGCAGCATCATACTATTAAGCCAATTTTTACATGTCCTTCAGTCTTGGAGCTCAATTAATGGATGTGTTCATGTTAATTTTGATAATGGGACTAAGGCTTCTAAGTCACAGTGGCACATCTAAAAACACCACCTTAATTCTAGCTTATTTTGACCCACCATTTCTTATCAAATGCCTGTTTCGATATGAAGCCATAAACATGCCAAGTTGAGTCATAAGTGCACCTAGTTTATTTCAAAGGCTTTGAGAACCTTCACAAACCTTTAGACAAAATTGGGCTGAGTTTTGATTTTGTAATGAAACTCAAAACCAGCCGAGTTTCTCTTGGTTTTGTGTTTCATTGCAAGAAACTCTAATTTGTAGGTGAGTACAGCCTAGAGTGCATACATTCATGATCAGCAGTAAATATACAGAGAAAGAAATGGTAGAACAGACATCAGATTTTTCACTGCAGTCGGCAAGGCCTGGAAAGCCGCCCTGCTTCATTGCAATGCAGATTTGCAGACTTTGGCCCAAAAAAGACCCGTTGGCGAAGTTTGATACTGAAAAGTAATCTTCTTCAGGAAATGAGTACCAAAGAATTGTTATACCATGTAATAAGAAAGAAACAATAAAGATCCCTGGTGAGAAAGTAGTTCTGGGTTGATGGACAACAGTCATTATAAACTGAGCTTTCAAATAAAAATACCTTCAACCTTTTAAAAGGGTTTCTGTATTTTAAATATGGACGTTCGCATTTCAGACTGGAGAGCTTCCAAATGACCTCCTGACTTTAAAGGTTAAGCACTATGAGAGAACAATTGCAGACACTCAGAATGAGAAGGAAAATATGATTTTATAGCTGGAACAGACTATAGAGTATCTCTTCTAACATTTCAAATCTGTATTAAAGAGGGAACTATTGGGAATGGTTCAAAAACAGCTGAGGCTGAAGAAATAAATGAATTTACTCTTTATATTACTCCACAGACACTACTGCCCCAGTTACTGCTTTTAAAGACAATATGCAAGAACCTGTCTGTACTGACTGAAGTTACCTGAAGTCAGTGACAAAAATTGAAATATATACATGGCTATAACAGCAGCTCTTGTGGTGAAGTAATCGGTAACCCAGTCAGCTATAAGAAGATAACTATGCAAATTAGTTACAACAGAAAGGCAAGGATACCAAGTAAAATAATTATATAGCCATCAACTCTCTCTCCCTGGGCCACTGAATGCTTTTAGGATGCTTAGTTTTGTCAGGGCCCTTGCTTCTCCACTGCTGTTGCAATTATCATTGGTCTAAATATGGAAATGCTTTCCGTTCCTGGGTTAGTGGTTATAACTGTTGCAAGAGATGAAAAGTGCAGTCATACAAATTTATACTGTGCTGTACAGGATCCAAAAAGAGCTGAAATTTGTGACCTTCTATGCTTCATCAAAATTCATTAAAACACAGGGAAAAGGGAGAGAGAGAGCGTTTTACTGGTTGTTCTTATCTCAAAAATACATCAAAACACCCCTTTCCAAATTCTGCTGGAGGGATTTTCTACACTGTGTGTGTGGGAAAAAAATTAGCTTTTTTCCTCATGATCCATTTACCTGAAACTTATGCACCTTTTTGGGTGGAAGGGTATTTTGCAAAAAGGTCTCCTGATAGAAGTAGTATGGAAAGGAAACATTAGAAGTCTGTGACTACAGAATACTATGGTAATCAAAATATGAGCTACTATAATCTATTTCACCAGTTTACACACTGTATATTCTGTGTTACTACCTGTCAAAAATTGTACCAGGGTTGAAATTCATGGTGGAAATCCTTCTTGGCAGCACAGCTTCAGAAAAGGAAATAAATTGACCTTATCTTGAAATTCATAAAGGAAGACTCTATGAATAACATAAGGGGACCAAAAATCCCAATGTCCTAGCTGAGGCAGTTTTGGTCCACTGGAAGTTATCGTTAACAATCTGATCTTAAAATCTGAAATGAAGAAAGAACGTTTTACACTAGGGAGCGTATGCTATAAACACACAGAGGAAAAGCTTTCCCCTTCAGAGAGAGCCGACACTGTGAGCGTGCCTGCACATGCGTATATGCAATAGGTTTTGGGGAAAAGGTAGCTCAACCCTTCCCTGCTTTTCAGGAGCACCAGCTGGAATGGGAGTTTAAGCAGAAAGCTGGAGGTGACTACCTTGGATGTGGAGCTGCTGATTCCACCAGCCTTGTGGTCTTGGTGGAAGACCCCAACAGCTCCCTGCCTTGTCCCTTCTTCCATCCTCCTTGACAGGAAGACTTTCAGTGGTCTTCATGGGTGCCAAATGGAAGAACACCCATCAGCAGTATGTCCTGCCTGATTAGATACACAAGGTTCACACCATTGTCTGAGAATACCTGAGAAATTAACTTTATTGATTCTATTGCTCCTCAAAGACAAACTCATTAAAAGCAGACGAGTCCTGCTGCGGCATATAGAAAAACAATGTGAAGGGAAAGTTTGTTATACATTGTGTTTCCTTCCTCCTAGCTGTGTCCTGTTGCTGTTTCAATCTGTGTCATGAGTTGTCTTCAGCTTTGTGTAGCTTTTCTTAAAAACAAAAACATGGTGTCATGGTGTAGTGACTTCAACTAGTATTCCTTACTGACATTGCAGTTCTTCAGTTAGCATGTACAGTTCTCCTACATGCATTTTCCTATTCAGCAAAAGCTGTTTCTGCAGAAAGATTTTCATCAGTCAAAGTCTTCTGTGCAAGTATTGTAAATAATGAATGTGTATCTTTCTGTGGCTGGGGAAAGAGGGAAATGAGGTGGAAGTACAGGAGAAACAACTTCTTGTTTCTGTGCAGGTTTTAGGCTTCAGTTGAAGGACTCTTGTTTGGAGCATTTATTACATTTGTATTGCATTTTGTTTCCGTGCTTTTTGTATAGCTTGCTCTTTAAAGAGCACGATATTTTAGGTTAATTTTAAATTTACTTGAAATTTACTTTAATTAGTAATGAGATAGTGAGTATCTCCTACAATTTGCTGAATGACACTGAACTCCCCTTGAAGATTCACAGTCCTAATTTGTTAAAATTTCTTCTGAATTAGTCAGGAATTATTTTAAGGGGAATTCAGACACATAAACTGGTGCCTGTGTGAGTTAAAGCAGCATAGAAACTGATCTAAAGGTCATTAATGTGTAAAAGAGAAGTGACTGGACATCGTTATGCTAAATAAGTAGGAAAGACCATATCACTTCATAGCACAAACACACATTTTCCACTGTACTTGCCAGATCATTTTTGTCATGTGGGAAACTTGGTCTTTTTTTGTCACGTTGAAAATGTGATATTTTTGTCATGTGGGAAAACATTTTTGTCATGTGGAAAAAGTGGTCATCCTTGCCATAACATAGGGTGTTTATAAAACTAATACAATTTATTAATAAGTGTAATTAATAAATAACACCAAATAACTAGAACTGAAATCTATCCAGATATGTTATTGATTCCTTAAGTTTTGCAAACATTTTTTCAAATAAAGGCGCTGCATTTTTTCACTATGCTATGAGAGGAATGGAAACAATCCATATCACCTACAGATTAGAAAAATAATTGAGTGTTTATAGAAATGGACACAAATATTGTAACTCCTAATGTGACTTTTTATACATGTGCTATACTAAAAACGGATCAGTTAGTAAAGTAGCCATAAAACACTTGGCTTATGAGATGAAGCAGTGAATAATGGACACTTGAAGAGAAATGCTTAGAATTGTGGCTTACTGTTTTTGAAGGAGCTGAACTTAGTACAAAGAAGGATACAACCTAAGCATCTGTACCAGAGAGTAGAAATTCCATCTTTATTTTCCATGCCAAAAACAAAAGCAAAACAGTGGTGTTGCTTTTGTGGACAACATAATTTTGTAAGGTCTAAAAGACTGAAGTAGGGAGATATTAATCACAGTTTCTGTCTTTCCATTGCCTGATCCATCTGATATGACCAAATGATATAAAACAGTTTATTAAGTGTAACTTGAAATTAAATTTCCAAAAGAGGCTTTCATTTGGTTATGTTCAGACATTATCTACACCTCTTACATATCTTACACCTCTGCTAAACACTTAGCTTTTGGGCTTAGCAACACAAAGTGCAAGAGATGTAAACAGAGATTTTTTTTTGGAAAGTGTTAGCTGACCAGGACTATGAATTTAACCAATTAGAGAAATTGACATTATAAAAATATAATCTTTGGAAACATTCTGTTATTTGCTAATGCTCTGTATCATGATGGAAACTACTCAGTACAGAACAGGGTGGAAAGACATAAGTTTCAGGAGCAATCCCACCACAGTGCAAGCAGAAGGGTGGCCGTGCTGTATTGTTTTGGTTAGTGTCTGGCTCTGTGTTTGGCTCTGCCCTGCCTCAAACACAAGGCAATGCACATGGCGTGAAGCAATGTTAGTCACAAAATCAAAGCAATGTCACGTCTGCCATATGTTAATTGCAGACAAAACATTGGTCAAGGGCCTGCTGCTTACATGTCTGTCAAAGGCATGAATGAAGCTTGCTGAAACACCTGAAAAGATAGCTTTTAACTAATAATCATTGGTACTGATCCCTCAGCAGACCAACTTGTATCTGTGCAAACTGAGAAAATTGCAGAGATGCTTTGACTGGTTGGTCTAGTTTCAACAGTCATCACAGTGCTGTGTGGACTTGAGCTAATTTAAAAACATCCCTGAGCTAGCTCTGGCCAGTGAGGCAAGTAGAAGTAGAGCAGGTCCTGCTACATCACCCTCATGGAAAAAAAAAAAAAAAAAAAAAAAAAAGAAAAAAAGGAAACAAACTTTTGTTAGCCAAACCTTACTTTCCAAGTGGTGTGGTGGGGGACGGCAGGAGAGTATGTCAGAGAAAATGTACAGATGGCATTAGAAAGACGTGTCTAGAATTCTGTCCAGCCACACTGTATTGTCTGTTTATCAGGGGAATTGGGAAGAAATGAGAGAATATGGGGAAATTCTGGCCTAAACTTGTTCTTGATTGAAAAACAGAAACTGCCACAAATATCCAAATGTAAATAATCCACAACTTTCAGGCATGGCTAAGAAATTAAATGTTTCTGGAGGTGTAAAGAAGTGGCTCGGCATGTTCCAAGACCTGCTGCTGGACAGCTGCAGTGCAATTAGCCACAAGATCATCCAAACTTTGAGCTGGGTCTTATGGGTTATGTTGTTTCTCCTCCATCTGCCAAGTAATTCTTCAGTAAGCTGACATCACATGTATCATCTTTCCTTGAAAGAACACATTGCATGTTACATGTTGAACGAATTCTTTTCTCAGCTCTTCTATTAAAACAGGAAATTTGGTCCCTTACAGGCAGTAGGCTGGGTTTTTATGCCTTTTTATTTATTTATTTATTTATTTATTTTTGAGAAAAGTTTGCGACAACACATTTGTTACACTCTGTAATAAGGCTGCTGTAATATGACTTTGTCAAGCCTGAATATAAAATACAGCTAAATGAACTATCCCCACTGTTTGCTAAATTGTCTCTGACACTGCTACCAGTGAGAGTTTTGCCATTTAATACAAACTATACTAGGATTTATATGCACTACACTCCTACCCTTAATACTTAACTATTACATTTGAATTCAAAGGAGTACACCTCGGTTATGATGGCATCAAGGAAATGCATCCCACTATACAAAGGCATAAGAAAAAGACATCTTAGCAGTTTGCAGGAGATAGTGCAAAGACCTGACCTTTACTTTTCACCCACTGACTTTTTTTATAAAGTACATACCTGAATACAAGTAAAATTCAGTGACACTTTGCAAAGTGATATTTAAAGCTGAAAAAAAGCAATCCTTATGTCCTACTCACTCAGCAGCACACTGCAGCCATTGCTCTTAACTACTTGCTTCATATAAAAACAACAAAGATACTACAAATACAAAAAATCAGCAAAAATCTAAATGTAGACATTAGAATCCTTTTTATTTTGCTAAAAAAGGCACTCTGATATTTACTGGAGGTAACATTTCAAATGATGGAGAGAAATTATAATAAGAATTGAATAGTCTGTGGCACACCCCAAAATGTTTGTGATCTTTTCAGCCTCATAAAAGTTGCCAAAGTCTATGAAAACAGACTTTGTTGTCCTGATATGGTGTGGTGGAGGGTTCCCAGATTTCCTATGAATTTGAGAGATTGGAGCAATACAGTTGATTGTGTTAGGTGACACATAGCAGAACTCTGAACCATGCATAAAAAATAAATCTCATTTACTGTTATTATTATTATATATTGAACATGAGCCAGCAGTGTGCCCTGGCAGCCAGGAGGGCCACCCGTATCCTGGGGTGCATCAAGCACAGCATTGCTAGTCAGTTGAGGGAGGTGATGGTCCCGCTCTGCTCTGCACTGGTGCGGCCTCACCTCGAGTACTGTGTGCAGTTCTGAGCACCACAGTACAAAAAGGACGTTAAACTGTTGGAGAGTGTCCAGAGGAGGGTGACGAAGATGGTGAAGGGCCTAGAGGGGAAGACGTAGGAGGAGCAGCTGAGGTCATTGGGCCTGTTCAGCCTGGAGAAGAGGAGGCTGGGGGAAGACCTCATGGTAGCCTACAGCTTCCTCACAAGGGGGAGTGGAGAGGCAGGTCACCTATTCTCCTTAATCACCAGTGATAGGACCCATGGGAACGGTGTTAAGCTGAGGCAGGGGAAGTTTAGGCTGGACATCAGGAAGAAGTTCTTCACCGAGAGGGTGGTTGCACACTGGAACAGGCTCCCCAGAGAAGCAGTCACTGCACCAAGCCTGTCTGAATTTAAGAAGCGATTGGACTGTGCACTTAGTCACATGATCTAAAATTTTAGACCTGTGTCATGCCAGGAGTTGGACTTGATGATCCTTATGGGTTCCTTCCAACTCAGGATGTTCTATGATTCTATGATTAGGCACTTGACATGCAAAGATGCAGGACTTCCCCTTGCCTGCAGCCAGTCCTCAGGAGAAAACTCAGCCCTCCTGAACCCAGGGGAAAGATGGAGTGCAGGTATGCTCTGAGGTGGAGGGAACCTCTAACACTCCAGAAGACCAGCAGCCCACTCAGGCCTTCATCATAAGTCTGTCACAGCAGGGGGACTGGAACAGTGCAGCATGCACAAACATGATGTTATGGTTATAGATTCAGGAGCCTGGGGTCAGACCCAAAATAGTTACTGTACAGAGACAGAAAAGGTTCTTTCTGGAGATTGCTCCTCATCCCATGTTTTTATGATTCCCTAGAACTTCTCTACCTTTGTACTTTGACAGTGATCTCTGGGACCATCATAAACACAAGATTTATGACCTTAAGGAAACCATGTTGGGCCATCCTCCTGCAACTGATATGCAATTTGCACTTTTCTCCTTTTCTGATGTACTGCACCTTTGCAGGACTTTCATCCTTTCATCAGCCTGCTAGAGGACTTCTGGCATTTCTCAAAGTCAGTTTTGGTACTAAGCATTGATTCACTTCAGAACATGTATGACTTTCAGTTATAGTTGAAGAAAAGCTGAAGAGACAAGGCCAAATCCTCTTTCAGTATAAATGAACTAAACTCCCTTGTTAGCATTTCATTTATGCATGAATTTTGGCCCAAAGTCCTCTTTCTTTGCCTTTCAGGAACAGGTCATATGGGATAAGAGAAGGCTTCAGAAAGGCTTTTACTACCTGCCCTTCCTGGGTGATAAACCAAACAAAACAAAAACAAACAACAAACAACAACCAACCAAACAAACAAACAAAACCACAATTCCAGAAGCATTTAAAATATTTTGGATATAGACATATTCTCTGTATTGTATGTCTTTTTGGCTTTTTGTCATAAACTAACAGCAAACAGTTAGCTAGTATACCACCCCTAAAGGATGTTTGTCAGCATTCCCCATTACACCTTCTATGAAAGCATGTCCTAACTCCACTTTCCTTATGGTCCCCAATCCATAGTCTATTCAAGGATGTGGAGAGGCTCTTACAGAAGTTTCCTCTGCTCCTTCAATGACATGATGTCTATTTCCTACTCCATTCATGTTGGCAAAAGTGTTCACCAAGCCTTCTGTTTATTTCCAAAGTGGTGACCTGGGATAAACTGTTAAGCTTTCTTCCCAAATCACATGTTGAACCTTTTTGGAGATTTTTAGACAGGAAGAAATATTGCAGCTTTTCTGCTGCTGCAGTCTATGCCTTGGCCACACCTCTCATGTTCCCTCATGAGTCTCACCTTTATGTTTGCAACTGTGCACGCAAAGGAAAGGAGATACACGCATACAGTATAACTGCATTTTTTTGAAAACATTTCTGAAGGTCACTGAAATTTAACTTGACAACCATATATGTGGAAAGTGGAACATTTGTACTTTAGTAAGTAGCTGCCAACATCATTAAGATGTTATCTCTACCATTTTTAGAACTGGTTTTCTGTTTAGTGTTTATGAACAAGTTACAAGACACAACTGAAGTTGTACATTTCAAGTATGGTACAACAGTGAGTCAATATTTAGAGACATTTAAGCAGTAAGACTGGGAGAACAAATTATGCCCTGCAAACCAGTTTAAGATACATCCTTTGTAGTTCTGTCCAGTTACAGTTTAGCAATAACTGTGTATAGTAAACAGAACATGCCTTCTGTACAGAAAGATTGATATCTGATGTAGTGGTAGAAGTTTTTGCCTCCTGTATCAGGAAACTAGATGCATTTGCAGGAATGCCATACTCATCACTTCTACTGGGAGATTTCCTCTTCCCAGTGGTTCATCACCTGTAAAATCCCTGCAAATAGAACAATTTCTACTCTGTTTCAGGTCTTATCATTCTCATGTGAGTAAGACAAACTGTAGATAGTCTTCAGAAGTATCTATGCAGGTTGGCTCTTCTTCTTCTTCTGAAAGAAGACTGAAACAGTTATATAAACAGCTGTATTGCTTTGACTATGCTCTTGCTGTTTCCTGCAATCTAGAAGAGTTACCTGTCCTCCAGTTCTTCTAAGGGAATGGATATTATTTGTAAAATTTGCTGAAAGAATCTACTTTTTATATCTTGTATATTAGTATACTGATGTAAATATAATATATTTAATATATATATATACACACAAACACACACACACACACACACACATATATATATATACATATATATATATGTATATATATATATATATATATACCAATATATATCATATAAAGACACACGACTTGGGACTTCAGTCTCATCAGTGTTGTTCTCCTTAATGTGAAAACACAAATAGTTAGGACAGGCCAGAGTGCTCACCCAGGGAGATAAGACAGAATTAATGTAGCAGAATCAGCTTTGCTTCATCATTCCTGAAAGAACTGCATAAGTTTACTTGGGCAGACTTGCTCCTAACTAGCAGTGCCCATCCTCATCAATATCCAGCATACTACTTTTTTAACTCCCGGGAGAACTGAATTCACAGAATAGCATGAGGATCTGGAATGAAGTGCCTTCATACCCTTACCTGGCCCATTTGATTTCTAAATCCAGATGTACTCATGATCTTGCTAGCAGTGTTTTTTTCAAACATGATTTACTGGTCTCTCCAGTAAAATGCAATGGGAATGGTGCATGCACAGCAGGATCTCAAGCTACCTGGAGACAGGTGGTGGAAGCACCCATCCCTTCTCTTTGGAATCAGTATGTGGAAAACCTCAGAAGAGCTTGTTTCCTATATGAACTATAGTCAGAACCCAAACTGGAGCCACTGACAATTTAAAAATATAAATTATAGAATACAAGAGGGAACACATTTTTTTATGAACAATTTTCTCCCTACTATGTTCTTGAAGAAGCAGGTATTTTTCCAGAGATTAGCCCTCAACCCACGTTTTCTTTTCCCCTAATAATATAACCACCCCTGCACCATGCCCTCCAGGACCATCAGAAACAGGTTTCTCCTTGCATTGCCCTAGAGGCTATCTCTGTGTCTGCTCGCAGGGCTCTCCCAGTCCTCTGCTAGCCCTCTGGGCATTGCCTCTCCTCCATGTGTCCCACAATGGACTTTGAGGCTTGCTGTGACTATAAGGCTGCATTTGCACTGAGGGAAAAAAACAGTCTTCCACGTTCCTCTCTGATTTATACCACATTACCCAGAGTGTACACTTCAGGGGAAGGCAACTATGACCAGGCAGCTTTCCTCCTTCTACCCTGCCACACCCTTTCCTAACGAGCCAGACTTTATGGCGCTTACACCATAAACTGAATAAATAAATTAAATTGTACAATCTGCCACATACAGCTCCGTTTCTCTTTGGCAGGTCTTGCAGCACAGTGCAATCCACTGCTCACTCAGTGCTGACCGTATCTCTGGCTGGTCTTTCTGCAAACTTCCCTCTCCAAGCACTCATTAGCAGTCTTTTCCAGTGGGATTGGATAGCACACACTTCTGTAATAAAAACAACCAAGGGCATTCAGTTTAAGCCTTCTACCAAGTGCATTGCTTGCTGAGGAAAAACACCTGTTTCACTTCCATGGATTGGGACTGTCTTGGCTTTGTAGGCTGGTACATGCTTAGTATTTTTTATACAATTATGTTAGCCATGCAAAATGGTATCAAGGTTGATCTCTGTGCTAAACAGAACAAGCAATGCACTAGCAGCTATAAAAAACTCTTAGTGCCCCCCTGCCCCTCTGATGTTGCTGACAGTCTGTATGTGTTACTAAGTAAGTTACTAAACCTCCTCTCTGTTAGTTTTTGCATTTGGACACCTGAGTGTCTGAACTGTCCTTGAACACAGAATCACAGAATTTCTAGGTTGGAAGAGACCTCAAGATCATCGAGTCCAACCTCTAACCTAACACTAACAGTCCCCACTAAACCATATCCCTAAGCTCTACATCTAAACGTCTTTTGAAGACTTCCAGGGATGGTGACTCCACCACCTCCCTGGGCAGCCCGTTCCAGTGCCTAACAACCCTTTCAGTAAAGAAGCTCTTCCTAACATCTAACCTAAAACTCCCCTGGAGCAGCTTTAGCCAATTCCCCCTCGTCCTGTCACCAGGCACGTGGTAGAACAGACCAACCCCCACCTCTCTACAGCCTCCTTTAAGGTATCTGTAGAGAGCGATAAGGTCGCCCCTGAGCCTCCTCTTCTCCAGGCTGAACAAGCCCAGCTCCTTCAGCCACTCCTCGTAGGACTTGTTCTCCAGGCCCCTCACCAGCTTCGTCGCCCTTCTTTTTGCTCAAGCACCTCGATGTCCTTCTTGTAGCGAGGGGCCCAAAACTGAACACAGTACTCAAGGTGCGGCCTCACCAGAGCCGAGTACAGGGGGACGATCACCTCCCTAGCCCTGCTGGTCACACTGTTTCTGATACAAGCCAGGATGCCGTTGGCCTTTTTGGCCACCTGAGCACACTGCTGGCTCATATTCAGCTGACTGTCCACCATCACTCCCAGGTCCTTCTCTGCCTGGCAGCTCTCCAACCACTCCTCTCCCAGCCTGTAGCTCTGCTTGGGGTTGTTGTGCCCCAGGTGCAGGACCCGGCACTTGGCCTTGTTAAACTTCATGCAGTTGACCTCAGCCCATCGGTGCAGCCTATCCAGATCCTCCTGCAGAGCCTTCCTACCATCGAGCAGATCGACACATGCATCTAGCTTGGTGTCATCTGCAAACTTACTGAGGGTGCACTCAATGCCCTCGTCCAGATCATTGATGAAGATGTTAAAGAGGACCGGCCCCAGCACCGAGCCCTGGGGGACGCCACTAGTGACTGGCCTCCAACTGGACTTGACTCCATTTACCACAACTCTTTGGGCCCGGCTATCCAGCCAGTTTCTAACCCAACGAAGTGTGCACCAGTCCAAGCCAAGAGCACCCAGTTTCTTGAGGAGAATGCTGTGAGAGACGGTGTCAAAAGCCTTGCTGAAGTCAAGGTAGACCACATCCACAGCCTTTCCCTCGTCCACCCACCACGTCACTTGGTCATAGAAGGAGATCAGGTTCGTCAAGCAGGACCTGCCTTCCATAAACCCATGCTGACTGGGCCTGATCGCCTGCTTGCCCTTCAAGTGCCGCATGATGACTCCCAAGAGGATCTGCTCCATGAGCTTCCCTGGTACTGAGGTCAAACTGGCAGGCCTGTAGTTCTCCGGGTCAGCCCTCTGGCCCTTCTTGTAGGTGGGCGTCACATTTGCTAGCCGCCAGTCAGCTGGAACCTCCCCCGATAGCCAGGACTGCTGATAAATGATGGATAGGGGCTTGGCCAGCTCCTCTGCCAGTTCTCTCAGTACCCTTGGGTGGATCCCATCCGGCCCCATCGACTTGTGCACATCCAAGTGCCGTAGCAGGTCAACAACCAGTTCTTCGTGGATGGTGAGGGCCACATCCTGCTCCCCATCCCCTACACGCTGAATATGCAGTGCTTGTGAGTCAGGCTGTGGGTGAGTTCACAGACATCCATAGAAATCGTTCTGAAGGGTGAATAATGAGCACAGTCCATTCTGTGTTTTCTGAAAGAAAAGAATTTATTGTCTCCCAGCACCAGGTAAATGAAATTAGCTTTATGTACCAGGGTTCCTGTGTTGTTAGTCTCATTCAGAATCTTCCTGCAAAACAGTTTTTCTTAGTGTGCACTAAATCACTACTGTACTATCGCCTTCCACTCCTCCCCTTGCTTTACAGTGTTTAACATAAAATATTTGATTTTATTTTCAGAGCCCTTCACAGCCTCTGCACGCAAATTTTTCATCTCTCTGGTGTGACATCCATCACCTACCTGTTGGATTTTCAAACATTTTCATTCTCTTTTTCATGCTGTCCCTCATAACTGAGAGTTGCATCCAGCCAATATTAAAAAATGAAGAATGTATCATCCTCTTTCAAATCTCTTCTTTTTTCTCCACAAAACCTTGCCCATGTTCTGGCCTATCATACTGTCCATTGTGATTCACTTCTGCCTTAATGCTAGCCATCCATTACAGTCTACATTACTCTTAGCAATAAACTCTGACCTAGAGCTTAGTGATGTCCCAGTCAGGGACATTGGTACTTCAAGTATCAATGAGTCCTACTTCAAGTAGTACTAACAAAATCATAGAATCATAGAACAGATGGGTTGGAAGGAGCCTTAAAGATCATCTAGTTCCAACCTCCTGCCATAGGCAGGGACACCTTCTACTAGAAAGTTACTAAAAACCCTACCCAGCCTGGCCTACTGCACCTTCAGGGATGGGGCATCTACAACTTCTCTGGGCAACCTGCTCCAGTGTCTCACCACCTTCTGAGTGAATAAATTACTCCTTATATCTTATCTAATCTATATCTACTCTCTTTTAGTTTAAAGCCATTACTTCTTGTCCTATCAGTAGACTCTTGACAAAGAGTCCCTCCCCAGCTTTCCTGCAGGCTCCCTTTAGGTATGGCTATAAGGTTTCCCTGGAGCCTTCTCTTCTCTCGGCTGAGCAACCCCAAGTGCCTCAGCCTGCCTTTATAGTAGAGGTTCTCCAGACCCTTGATCATCCTTGTGGCCCTCATCCAGACTTGCTCCAACAGGTCCATGTCCTTCTTGCACTAGGGGAACCCCAGAGCTGAATGCAGGGCTCCAGGAAGGGTCTCATGAGAGCAGACCAGAGGGGGAGAATGACCTCCCTCGCCTTGCTGGCCATGCTTCTTTTGATGCAGCCCAGGATATGTTGGCTTTCTGGGCTGCAAGTGCACATTGCCAGCTCATATTCAGTTTTTCATCCACCAACCACAAATTCTTTTCCACAGGGCAATAACATCATCATAACGACGTAATACATTACAATAAAAATCATAAAGATGCAACATGTCTAGCAGATATTGTTATTGTACAAAGAAACTAAATTCTACAAGCTTACAACCCCAGCTTGGAAAGAGAATGACCTTCTGAACTGTGCAACTCCATAAATAAGCTCAAGACTTCCACTTATAATACCCATAGTAATATGACATTTCTTCCAGTTACACTGGCAGCTTTTGACCATGATTTCTTAAAAGGCTGTTTCTTCTGAACAAGGACTAGCAACTATCATCCTTCATGATTTTCCTTCGCCCTAAGAGACATTTTTAACTTCTTCCTGAACCTGTGATGAGTACCTGATAATGGAAGCCAGTGGGAAAACATCTATCTGGCTAGCTCAAAGACATCAAAGACAGCACTAAGTAAATATTGTGTGACCTAGTTGGACTAAGAATATGTGGGTTGTTGGACTCTGTTACAAACCACAGACCCCAGGAGATTTTACATTATTCAGCCTGTGGTCCAGATTTTCTGCTCCCCATATGTCCTCGTGGCACAGAGGGATTCAACAGCCCTCTGGATGGGTTAACCAGCTCTGATTTCTCAATCCTGACTTATGGCCACACTGTCTTTTCTACTCCATGCTTTGTCACAGTTTCCTCAGTCAGTCTTGCTACAGCAGATGTTTTTCTCATTTTACTACATTTTCTTTCATGAGAAGCAAACATTTACAAACAGGCAGTTTAGTCTCCTTTAGTTGATTGAAATATGAAAGAACTTTAGGGCACCTATAGAGAGAAGTCTCTTACATGTGGTAGAAAAACACATGGATGGCTGCTTCCAGGGAAGAAATGCACCCCACATATCAACAATCCTTCCCTTCAGCTGCATCTTTATTCTGTATCAAGAGATTAACTGCTCCTTCAGCCTTCAGGTACTATATGGACCACAGTCTTGTTCCTCTTGGGTTTCTTTGCTTTTACATTCAGAAGAAACGCAATCTTCCATCCCTTCCCTTCTCCCTTCCCTTCCCTTCCCTCCTTCCCTTCCCTTCCCTTCCTTCCCTCCCTTCCCTCCTTCCTTCCCTTCCCTTCCCTTCCCTTCCCTTCCCTCCTTCCCTTCCCTTTCCCTTCCCTTCCTTCCCTTCCCTTCCCTTCCCTTCCCTTCCCTTCCCTTCCCTTCCCTTCCCTTCCCTTCCCTTCCCGCTTCCCTTCCCTTCCCTTCCCTTCCCTTCCCTTCCCTTCCCTTCCCTTCCCTTCCCTTCCCTTCCTCCCTTCCCTTCCCTTCCCTTCCCTTCCTTCCCTTCCCTTCCCTTCCCTTCCCTTCCCTTCCCTTCCCTTCCCTTCCCTTCCCTTCCCTTCCCTTCCCTTCCCTTCCCTTCCCTTCCCTTCCCTTCCCTTTTTAAAAAAATTACAGTCATCAAAATTAGAACAAAATGATTGCCTTAATGGAGTTTTAGAAAGAGTTTAGAAAGTGTATCTCATTTTTACTTACAGGTTTTTGGTTTATTATCTTTCAGACAGGTACTATATCACACAGCAGAGTCTGAACAAACTCACAAAGAAATAAATAAGATTATATGTATTTTCCTCTTGAGACACAACCTTTTCTGAAAAGGTAGAGCTCATATATCCAGCCATTAAGAGAAATTTAACTTTTGGTAATATCAAGCTGGAAAATAACTTGTCAAAGGCACATGAAGGAAAAGAGTCGTTTATGACCATGTGGTGGTCAGTCTGTTGTTTAAAAGCCCACCTGGAAAGGTCTAAGAAACCAGATTTAAGGTAAGAGAAGCATTTTTAAATCCTGTATTTCCTTCTACTGGCTTATTACATACTTAAACATGTGAGACTAACACCCTATTGAGGCTTATAGGTGCAGAAATCAGCATTTAGACTCTGTCCTGTGCTGTCTGTAGCCTGCTCTTTGTTAAATTTTTGTCTTGTGGTTTTGTTGTAACTAGAACATTAGAAGAGCTTTTCTTACCTTTTGTTGTAGTTGTTTGCTGGGAAGTCTGGCAAACAGGTATTTTAAATGTCATTTAATTTGAAACTTTTAAAACCCTACAGTGAGCTAAACTGTAAAGCCCTCAATCATTTCTTTTCATTAAATTCCATTTAATCTGAGTTTATCAAGCCTTGCTTTACTGGCAGAGGGATATCCATGTTATACTTGCACAGTAAAACAGAAAAATAGTTTATGAAAACACATGCTTCTGATACATTTTAAAAACTTATTTCAAGGTCTCTAGTCTGAAAAGAGAAGAGCATAAAAATTTAACAACACCTAGCACCACAGAAATATAAAAGTAACTATAACTATAACTATAAATATCCATATTGCTTTACCTCATACCAATTCTATCTAAATTGCATAGATAGCATTCAAAACCACCATTCTGGCTTTAGTCATACTTCAGACAATGTTCTTATTATGTTAATAAGAACTAGCTAAAAAAACTCAAGACCAGGTGTTGTGTTGTGGCACTAAAAGTACACTAGTATGCCCTTGATTATTCCTTCCCATGGTACCTGACTGCACTGAGACGGGAATAATTTCCTCTCAATCACAAAAGATTCAAACTAGGAATAAAATAGACTGTCATTTTAGAAAAAGATAGACCCAAACTTCATCCTGAAACTCAAATGGAAAAAAACTTCCCTGTAAGTTTATAAAATTGTAGTAACATTTATCTGTATTACACAATCTTAGATTTTCTGCTCCCCATATTTTTCGTGATTTTTTTTTATTTTTTTTATTTTTTTTTTTGTAAAAACAACAATATTGTGACTCTGGGCACTTCTGATGAGCCCAATATAAAATAATGAGGCAAACAGCAGAAAACTATGACTTTTTTTTTTTTTTTTTTACTGTTATCTGTAAGGAGGAAACAACAAATAAAATCTATTTCCAGGCTGTGAGCTGCTGTAACCCAGGGGACATTCACCTTTGATGGTATGACCTTGTAGCACCTGCTGGTTTCAAGCATACAAAATAGATTTAAAGATTTTTATAAAATCCTAGAACATGTGGCTCAAACACGTCTGAAAAAGAGGCTGAGTGGCAAGAAAGAAAGAGTAGGTTTGAATGGCAGGTGAGGATGTATCTTTCCCCATGTTTTCTCTCTCAAAGCAGTGTGAAAACGCAACTCTCCAATGCTTTCTTTTCATCATTCTCCATTAGTGTAAATGTTCTGCATTTAGATAGGGAATGTTATAGAGTTAGGTTATTTTTCTTTTCTTTTCTTTTCTTTTCTTTTCTTTTCTTTTCTTTTCTTTTCTTTTCTTTTCTTTTCTTTTCTTTTCTTTTCTTTTCTTTTCTTTTCTTTTCTTTTCTTTTCTTTTCTTTTCTTTTCTTTTCTTTTCTTTTCTTTTCTTTTCTTTTCTTTTCTTTTCTTTTCTTTTCCTTTTCCTTTCCTTTCCTTTCCTTTCCTTTCCTTTCCTTTCCTTTCCTTTCCTTTCCTTTCCTTTCCTTTCCTTTCCTTTCCTTTCCTTTCCTTTCCTTTCCTTTCCTTTCCTTTCCTTTCCTTTCCTTTCCTTTCCTTTCCTTTCCTTTCCTTTCCTTTCCTTTCCTTTCCTTTCCTTTCCTTTCCTTTCCTTTCCTTTCCTTTCCTTTCCTTTCCTTTCCTTTCCTTTCCTTTCCTTTCCTTTCCTTTCCTTTCCTTTCCTTTCCTTTCCTTTCCTTTCCTTTCTTTTCTTTTCCTTTCCTTTCTTTTCCTTTCTTTTCCTTTCTTTTCCTTTCCTTTCCTTTCCTTTCTTTTCCTTTCCTTTCTTTTCCTTTCTTTCCTTTTCCTTTCTTTCCTTTTCCTTTCTTTTCCTTTTCTTTTTCCTTTTCTTTTTCCTTTTCTTTTTCCTTTTCTTTTTCCTTTTCTTTTTCCTTTTCTTTATTTTTTCTTTATTCTCTCATGTAAATAGGTCATTGTCTACAAACCTGGCTGGGACTATTCTTACTTGAGATTGCAGGTGGCACCATCTGTCCCTATGAGTTATGTGCCAGACAATTCTGGCTTTGCTTCATATGTGAATATTTTTCCTGAATAAAATTGCCTTATGAAGACCATGCGAAACTGACCCTACCCAAAAGGCTATGAAATGCAGAAAGTATACAAAACAACAAAGACTTCAAGAAATTTATTTATTTCAACAGCTTGTAAAATGCAAATTTTGTTTTCCTTGAGGTGTCTTAATCGGAGTTAAAAATGATGTCCTAAATCGTAAGGTGAAATGTGTGCTGTTTAATTTTAATTTTTATTTTTTAAAGACACAGATGTTACCTGCCTTTTATCTCTTTCTAGGTAGTCTGAGAGGAGTGAAAGCTCTTTGTCCCGTGTCAATGCGGTTGGTGGGATAAAACCTCATGGAGCTCATCTTCTGTGCCTGCACTGACAGCTCTTGGGTTTAACTTCCTACTTGCCCCAGACATCCACAGCAGGGTAATTTCAGAACAGGATAGAGGCACTGAACTCACATAAGTTTATCTTCTCGTTCTAAATCAGCTCAGTTCAGCTGCTGAACACAATGAACCTCCTGTTCCATGGAAAGAGAGTCTGGTCATTGTCTTGGAGAGGCTGGGCCCTGGTGGCCTCCCAGGGCCCATTTCCAGACATCTTTTCCATCAGCAGTAGCTCCCAATTTTTTCTTCCCCACATGACCTATGCCTCCACATCAACCCCAAAATTGTATCAGAGGGTTCACAGAACTGTGCTTCTAGACAAGAAAGTAACAGAAACCACTCATTAACCTTTGTCTTAAAATTTTCCCTCTAAGATGGAGTTGTCTCATATTAAAATCTTGTTTGTCAGTATAGGCATTTTAAGGGGAAATTTTCCATTCAGGGCATCAGACTGGTAAAAGTATTTCTATACAAGATGCTTACAAATATATAGAGCAGGCTTGGTCTCAGTTATGTCCTTCCCGTGCCTCCACTGAAGTCCATCGAACTTAGTCATTGGGCAACACAACAGAGCTTCATTGGGATTAAACTCTCAGTTACATGCATGTAACCCCAGTGGATTCGGTGGAGATGCAAAGGCATACATGATGGCAAAATTTGGCTTGTTGCTGCATATCAAGATGCAGGTGGCAACATATACAAAGGGGTTCTAGTTGTCTGGCAGATGTTCACAGCTGTCTGAGAGCAGAGAAAAAGCTCACATAGTTAATTCACATTTGGAAAGGGATTGTTTGAGAAAAATTACATTTGTTTGCTTTTTCAGTTTGCTGACATTACTCTTCACTTTGAAGTTTGCAGCAGTTGCTGGAGAGAAAAAAAATAAAAACCCCATCCTTCTTCATTCATGTAGTTATTGATACTATAAGAAAAAATAAAGGACAAATATTTATGCTGACTTTATACAATATATTCAAACATCTTCAATGTCTAGGTTGGCTAAATGCTACTTGCTGTCTGTTTTTCCACTCCACACCATTGTTTTTGTTCTAAGGGCTCTTTAATCTAATCTATTTATCTGTGCAGGTTTAAAAGTTTGCACTCTGTGCATATTTTGGAACGTCAGAAATGTATATCATTGTTTCATAGGAATCCTAAATAACTTTGTTGTGATAAAGGACATGGGAGAGAGAAGTGCTTAAATGTAAACAATTGTGACTTTATCCTTTGAAAAAATCCTAGGGAAGCTATGTTTGTTGACAGCAAAGTCTGTTGCTCCAAATAGCAGGAGCAATTTTCTGATCTCCACTAATGTACTCAGATGCTTTTATTTTTTCCCTCCCTTGCTCTGTTTCTTCCCTCTGGGGATAAGTTCCGGCAGTTATAAATAATAGAATGGCCATCCTATCTGCAGCAGATTCCCTTTTGAAGCATAGCTTTTTGTACTATATTGTAACAGCTCGGCATCACAGATTTGAATTAATTCTTCGGTCAATCTCGCTCGTTCTGATCAGCCTACAAATTCTTCCCAGTCATACAGATTATGTTATAGCATTTGCAGACAGGACTGGGAAGCGCAGCCAGCCCTCTGCTAACACAGTTGCCAGAAAGCCAAATGTGAGCATCTCAAACAGAGCTTCAGGAGGAACGAGGCTTTTACACAGTTGCCCACAAACAACAAAACTGAGTAAATGGTGTTTCTCTTGCAAACAGTGAAGGCTCACTGCCACCTGTGGGCAGCGGCTAGCATCAGCACATGCTGGAAGACAGAGACAGAAAGTTGCTAAATGTTGATTAATGCTGATTAAAGACCCTGGGTTGCTAAAGCATATGCAGAGGCACACATCTGCCAGTACCAATGGGTTTTAATGCCTGACTTCCAGAGTTCTGTCACAAACCAAACTGCCCAGGAGCTCCTGACCAGCCCACAGAGGACTGGTGTCTCAGGGCTCAGCTATGATAAGACTAGGTGAGAGCTCTGGTCCACAGTCTGCTTTGGTGTATGAAACCTTTCTGATGGACCTGTCCATTCTGAGTCCTCTAGGACAGCATAAGGGATTACTACGCAAGTCCCTTGACTCTGCCTGCATGCTTTTTCCTCTGGACTTGAAAAAACTAGGTGATACCAGAAACTTCATCCTCTCTGTCAGTTTCGATTGAAATTGTTGGTGGTTGGAGCATTGTTAGTAGGGAGCACAATGGGCAGATAGAAACAGGTGAGAGTTCTAATCTCACAAACCTTGTTTTCTTAGGAAACCCAGGCTAAAATTATGTGCGGAAGTTACAATTTATATATACTCTTTAAAAAGTCTTATGGATTCAATCCATAGCTTGAATGATAGACAAATTTTCTTTTGAATCATATGTATCTGCAATTGCACCTCTCTTAGTCTAATTTCTTATAATGCTTGAGGGGAAAAAAAGAACAAACAGCTTATATAACGCTCTTATATAATGCAGCTTAAATATTGAATGCTCTAAGGAAGCAATTCTATTCAGTTGTAAAATATTGTCTTGACCTTAACTAATTTTTAGTGTAAAATACCATCAGGAAAATCCAAAGAAAATAAAAACTGGTTAAAAAGAAAGTAAACAGGTGAGGTATATCCTGCATTTTAAAAATTCGCAAAATTTTGCAATATGAAATGTTGGTAAGCAAAATTAAAGTATCTGAGTTTAGATGTGATTCCATATGTGCTGTTTAACAAATGCATCCTGTGAGAATATACATTCCTATGCATGCACATTTGCCTGCTTTTTTTTTTTATTTTTTATTTTTTATTTTTTTATGTAGTGGAGTCTAAACTTCATGTTTTTCTCTGCATTGGTGAACTCATCTGCAAACTCATATCTACTTTAAGGGACAGAACGGAGTATCTGAGCAGAACCCAAACACACACATACAGATGAGCCAAAGTCTGCACATGGCACAAAGGAGCATAATTCTTCCCACTACACCTCCACCAAGTGAGAATTTCCTGAGGAGACTCTTTGTAGGTCTTACAATATTGCTTAGCAGTTGATCACTTTAGGGGCACAGTCACTCTCCCTCCTTTGGATCCTGCTTCATACCACCGCTCTGCTGCTGACAGGGCGGTTGGGGTTGTGAGCTGCCCTGTTGGAAAGAAAGCCCTTGTAGGAGCAGACATAACGCTACCCTTGGCTGCGCGGAGGGCGCCTTGCGTAACGCCCATCAGTTAAGGGCTTAGGCACCGAGCACGACAGAGCTCAGCCAGACTTCTTGGCTCTGAGTGAGTTGCCAAACACCACAATAGGTATGTGATCTTATCTTCTTAATAGTGTGTAAAAAACTTAGCACAATTTGGACACAGTATAAATATTGTTGACAGTGTTCTTTAACAAAATTATTCACAGCAGCTTAGTTCCAGCTGCACAGCTCCTGCTGTGTCTGTTTCTCAATAATACTCCTATAATAAATATTTACAATGCAGTACCTGTTTTTCCCAAAGGTACAAAGATTTGTTTATGAATTCTTCTTTATAAAAATTAGCATTTTGTTGTATGTCCAAACTTATAATTTATTATGGTTTTGGCAATATCTGAGATGGCTGCACATAAAAGGATTTAGGACATCTGTTAATCCTACGATATTTAATTAAATATTACTACATAAACATAACAGCTTACCACATATTTACTTATTGAGTAATGTGGAACTATGAAAATTCATTTAAACCTATTCTTGTGAAGACTAATATTTTCATCAGTGTTCATGAAACTGAACCGGAGTAAAACACACTTCAGCACATCAAAATACAGGATGAGTCATAAAAAATAGCAGACTTCTCTAATCCATAGAGAAGTACTTGTGTGTGCTTGTGTGCCATGTGCATGCCGGTTTAAAGGAGCTAGTCACATTAATGGAAGAAGACTTTCCAATGAGCAACTTAGATGAAGATGGCACCTCCTGCTTTGAAGGTTGTGAGGTGCAGATATCTGGATTGTGTTGGATGTTATTTCTGTATTATTGTTTATAATTATAATTATAAATAATTATTATTTATCATTATAATCATTATTAATAATTATTGTTTGCATTACTCTTCCCTAGGTCTCCAGTATTGATCTCTGTGAGGCATAAAAAACGACTGGATGAACCTTTTGCCTGCTGCACTATGACTATTCTTATCTTAAGCTTGCATGAGAGAACTTGATGTGATATGTGAAAAAATTATGCTCTTTACTAAAAAATCTGGTTTGTTATGAGGTAACAGTTTCTTCTGAATTCTGTCCAGGCTGAATAGAAGCAGCAGTGTGGACGGTCACATGGATTTGGGGCAGAAAAAAAGTGAGTAGAGCAAACCCTCAGATATGGAGCAAGGCAGACCATGGTGTTGTATTCTCCTGTTCATGCAGCCCCAGCCTGATTTTACCTAATATTATCACTGCTCCCTTGTCATTGTAACTGTTACAAATGTTTTTCAGCAAACAGCAGAAAAGCAAGTCAAACCTCTTCTCTTTGTCCCAGCCCAGCCTAAGCTTGCTGACTGCTGCATTGAGATCCAGCTGCAGACTTTTCCTTGCAGCTGGAAGAAGTCTTTTTCCTCATTAGAAAATGATAGTTATTTAGAGGGCTTAAGAAGTGAGTGCTGTATCCAAGGTTTGATACAGTTATTCCCAGCACAGGAGTAAGTATTTCTGTTTTATGTGGGCTCCTACGCTCCTCTGAATACTGAAACGTGGAGGAAAGCTGTGTCACATCACTTACACAAAACAAAAGGCACAGCAAAGGAAGCAAAAGAAAGGAGAGAACTCTCTATAGTGGACTTCCGAAGAGACATCTCCTCTGGCGTGTTTTCTGTTCCCAAACAAACACAAAAATTGTGGTGCTATGTTTTATGCTGTTCCCATGCCATGCCAGTTTCAAATTCTCCTCCTTCCTCTCCAATATTTAGCAAACACATCTGCATTTATGTATTTGCCTTTCCTCTAGTACTGTTATATGTGAGTCCTGGTAAGATAACAAATGCAAATAAGAGGGCTTGTAACAGCCACTTCCTCCTCATATACCTGCAAAGAGCCATGTCATTATTGAATTTTGGGGTTGCCAGGTCCCCACAGAGCTTCTGATAGAATTCTAAAGGGATATTCTAATATCACAGTCATTTCATTTTACTTTAGTCTGTAGGGCTTTTACAGACTTGTTTCCACACAGGTCTGCTTATTCTACTGGTAGTTTTCCCTTACCTTCTTCATACTAAAAAATAATAAAATTTTGGATGCCTTGGCCCATAATTAAGCTTCATATGGTCATACAACAACACTTTAAATTGACTGACAAGTCAGTTCACTCCACTAATACTGAAATTTAGATGACCTAATAGAACAACTATTTCAGGTAGCAAACAACAAAAGTGGGAAAAAGAAAAAGAAACAAAAAGGAAAAAAAAAAAAAGAAAAAAAAAAATAAAAGAAGAAGAAGAACAACAACAACAAAAAAAAGCAGAAAAGACTCTTATTTATCTTCTCTAACTTGCATTTGGAAATTCCATCCAAAATTCATCAAACAATGGCCCATTGGCTCAGTCTGCTCTATCTTCTCTCTTTATCAGCAGTCCTGGCTATCAAGGGAAGTCCCAGTGGACTGGTGGCTAGCAAATGTGATGCCCATCTACATGAAGGACTGGAAGGAGGACCAGGGGAGCTACAGGCCTGTCGGTATGGCCTTGGTGCCAGGGAAGCTCATGAAGCAGAACATCCTGAGTGCCATCATGCAACAGTTACAAGGCAACCAGGTCATTAGGGCCAGTCAGCATGGGCTTACGAAAGGCAGGTCCTGCTCGACAAACTTAGTCTTCTACAACAAGGTGACACATTCAGTGGGGGAGGGAAAGCCTGTGGATGTTGTCTATCTAAGCTGTAGTAAAGCTTTTGACACCATTTCACACAGCATTCTGCTGCAGAAAATGGCTGTTTATTGCTTGGACAGGTGTCTACTTCTCTGGATAAAGAATTGCCTGGGTGGCTGGACCCAAAGAATCATGGTGAACAGATTTAAATTCAGTTGGTGACTGGTCACAGGTGATGTCTCCATGGCTCAGTAGTGGGGCCATTTCTCTTCAATATCTTCATCAGTGATCTGGACAGGGGTATTGAGTACACCATCAGTAAGTTCACAGACGACACCAAGTTAGGACCAAGTGCTGATCTGTTCGAGGATAGGAGGGCTTTGTAGAGGGATCTGGATAGGCTGGATTAATGGGTTGAGGCCAAATTTATGAAGTTCAACAAGGCTAAGTGCTGAGTCCTGCACTTGGGATACAACAACCCCATGCAGCGCTACAGACTGGGGGAAGAGTGGCTGGAAAGCTGCCTAGAGGAAAGGGACCTTGGTTGGTAGCCAGTTGGGTATGAACCAGCAGTGTGTTCAGGTAGCCAAGAAGGCCAACAGCATCCTGGCTTGTATCAGGAGTAGCATGGTCAGCAAGACTAGGGAAGTGATTGTCCCTCTGTATTCAGCTCTGGGAGGCTGCACCTTGAATATTATGGTCAGCTTTGGGTCCCTCGCTATAAGAACGACATCGATGTGCTGGAGTATGTCCGGAGAAGGGCTACAAAGTTGGTGAAGGGTCTAGAAACAAGTCTTATGAGGAGCAGCTGAGGGAGATGGGGTTGTTTAACCTGGAGAAAAGGAGGCTCAGGGGAGATCTTATCACACTCTAAAACTAACCTCAAAAGCAGTTGTAGTGATGTGAGGATCAGTCTCTTCACCCAAGCACTAAGTGATAAGACAAGAGGAAATGACCTCAAATTATGCCAGGAGAGGTTTAGGTTGGATATTAGGAAAATGTCTCTGAAAGGGTTGTGAGGCATTGGAACAGGCTGCCCAGAGAAGTGGCTGAGTCACCATCCCTGGAGGTATTTAAAAGACTTGTGGATGTGGTTGTAGGGGTGCTTAAGGACATGGTTTAGTGGTAGATTTGGAAGTAGTAGGTTGATGGTTGAACTTGATGGTCTCAGATGCCATTTCCAACTGAAGTGATTCTATGAACTTATTATTCTACCTTCATCTTCCCATTTACCCTCTCCTCCTTTCTCTTCTCTAGTTGTCCATCTTTTCTCTCTTCAGGAATTCTTTCTTCCTCTTGCAATGTCTCACTGACTCCCTTTCTTGTGCAAGCTTTTCCCTCACAGTGTTCCTTGGCATCCAAACTTTTGCTTTTGCATCCCAGCCCACAGTACTTCATGTTCTGCCCTTGTGGTACACTTTTCAACCCCTCCACCCACCTCACTTTTGCAGTTCCCCTCCAGTGTTGTCCCCCCTGGTGTTCAGTCCCAGTTGTCTTGTCTATATCACACTGTGCATCACACATCACTCCTTGTTCTGCCTTTCTTTTATCATCACATTGCTGTAGGTGGATGACCATTCTGATATTCCCTTTTACTGTATATTGGCCTCATGGACTAATTTCTGTCTGCACGTTAATGGAAAAGCAGCGACATGTGCAACACTCTCTGGTTCCAAGCAGTGCAGAAACACTACCCAGCTCTATGATGTGTTGAGCCTTTCAGTCTAGGCTCAGACTTGCTGTGGAACTGTCTCTACTTCTATGTATCCTTTTTTCTTAAAAGTGATTTTTTTTTATAACATACTAAACATTTCCTAAACATTTCCACCTGGGTTCATATTCACTACATGTGTGATTCAATCATCTTTACTTTTCTTTCTTTTTTTTTTTTTTTCCACCAACTTTTTCAAGAGTGTGCATGTGGTAAAGGCACGATGTTGATGGAACATATGTGCTATGGTGCTTTTTGCAATGTTTACTTTGGTTATGAGATTGCAGAGATGAACCTGGCCAAGATTTGTCAGACATGAGCAGTAATTATTATTTTTTTTTCTTCAGGAGATGACAGGAATAGGAAGGGTACCTGACCAGAAGGAACTTAATTTTCAGAAAGTTGCAATTATATTTCCTTTTGAAAATACATGGTTTGACTGACCAGGCATCTCCCTGTCCAACACCTGCTACTCTTGTCCAGGAGTATAAGGGTAAAACCAGCCAAACAGCAAGAGGGCTGAAGCTGACTGCTGAGCAGGTTGCTGCATTTTTTTCTCTTCTAGGTCCTCTTAGTCCCCTCAGGATGGCCCAGGGTCCAGAACCGTGATAGACAGACAGGATAAAGTTGTTCCTCTTGGAAATACTAGAGTCAGATGTCTCCACTGATGGGAATAGTCTACTAAATCAGAGAGAAAAATACAGATAACTGGAATGACAGAAGTGCAGCTTGATCCTGAGACATCAAGACATCAAGGTATTATAATTTTCAGTTAAATAGGGCAGCCTGACCCAAGAAAGGTCAAAGTGTAGGCATCAATCCTTCCAAGAATGTGGGTTTCTAGAAGGAACATGCTACGTTGGAGAACTTTGACTTGTTTTCATTTAACAATGTTGTAAACATGAATGCTTGCTGTCATTGCTCATGCTTGCTTCCTTTGCCTGGGGAAGACCCCTTCTGAGCTGGTTACAGTGCAGTCTGTTTTTCTACCCAAACAGCCTGTAGTGTTGTCCCAGGCTATGTGATAGTGCCCATTGGTGGGTAGAGTGTGAGCAGAGTTTCAGGCCCAGGTTTAAAGGCTGAGGTCTGGTCTAAGGGGGTTACCTGCACCCTGAGAGCAGGGACACTATGAGCAAGAGGGGGGCTGCAGACTGTGCAGTCTGCAATTGCTTGTCTAGCCAGGAATGTATCAGCAACCCTCTGATGGTCCAGAAGCTCCAGTCTATGTTATTCTCTTCTATGCACAAGTACAAATCAGTGCATTCAGTTGCACCTCAGAAGTAGCTCTGTTTTTTGTTTGTTTGTTTGTTTGTTTGTTTATTTGTTTTGTTTTGTTTTAATGTGTGATTTTTTTTCCCATTTCCGACCTTTTCAGGAGAGGTCAGTGTGAATTTAAGATCCCCTGTTTTTAAGTACCTTGTTGAGGACTGGGTCCTGAAAGACTTATAAAATGTTTTGCTACAGAAAGACAAGTACAGAAAGAGCTTGCATGGATTGAGTCCCAGTCTGTTACTGGAAGGGAAGTTCAACAGTCAGCTTATAATGACAATTTCCCTGTAGTGCAGGTATTGCCAATGTTGTCCTGAAAGTTCCTGTGGTTCCAGGCAAAACCTACTGCCCATCCATCAGCAGAATACAGGCCTTTTAATTTAGCCATGGTGATATATATGTAACTGAGACCAACAAAAAAACACAAGGAAAAAATGCAGTTCCCCACTCCTAACCTCCTCACCAGCCCCCGACCTCCCTCCTTCATTCTGCAGTTGAAAAGTGAAAACAGAACTTTAGCTCTGTTTTCTCTCTCTTGGTAATCCTCTGTCAAGAGGCCGTCTGTCACTCTTTCCACCTCAATGAAAACATCATCAGCTTTTTCATTTTAAGTGTTGACTTGAGAGACAAACCAGCCCTCATTTGTACCTTAATGTTCGTCTAGAAAGTGTTTTAAGATTTCAGGTTACACTCAGCAAGCCAATGCCCAGTGGGTCTAAGGGCTTAGATGGAGCTGGCCTCTCAGCTAGGAATTTATTGATTTGATACAGTTTCTTTTGTTACTTCTGAAACACGGAAAGCATGGGATGGAGAAAGGGGTAAGACCTCTATTAATAAAAGCATGAAATAAAATTCATGTGTAAAGGGAGGTAAATAACAGGTAGGGAGCAGAAAATACATGTATGTAGGAATTGAGTTTGCAAAGAAAATGCTTTCTTGTGTTGTTGGAAAATAGATTTAAAAAAATAAAAATCCAGGCTTGTCATTCCATGCTCATTATGGTCCCAAACAAGGCTATGTGCATAAGTCCCTCTGAGAAGACCTGTGCCATGCTGCAACTAGCACTCCTCCAGGTTCCTGGGTTTGGTTTATTATTCTGCACTGGAGTTTATTACATAAGGAGGTGCAACAACTTATGGATTTAAATTGAAGATAAAATAGATGGAGCTGGTTAAACAGGATCAGGCAACACAAATGCTGTTAAGTTTAACAGCTCTTGTCATCGAGTGGTGTCTGACACATTGCATACATGAGAGAAAGATAGCACTGTGGATGACTCTGGGTGACAATGGCTGGTTGGTGTGGCCCATTTTTCAGAAGCTGCACTCTGTAGTTGTTTGCTTCTATGTCAAACCCCTATGGTTTTACTTCTGAAACACAAGCAGCAGGAACTATTTTCTTTCCATATTTACAGACTTGGTGGCTAATAAAGGAGCTCAGAGACACTGTATATACTGGCATGTAGGGGCTGGTATCAGAGTGCTCCGTTCATGAGCCCACAGGAACAGCCATGGTGTCAGGCAATTTGATTTAGAGCACAGACTGAGCATATCCCTGTGGGATGATTACTGTGGTAATGATGATTGATAGAAGCAACTCACATCCACATGAGCAGAGCTAGACAGAAGAGGGAACTTAGGTTCAGACCTAAAAAATCAGACCACATAGACATTTTCTCTGCTGTTGTGTCACACGGCCTTACTTATTCTGGATTTGCACCAAAGAAGGCAAGGGTAGAATCACTTTCATGGTTCAATACAATAGCTACTAAATGACACTAAACACACAAGATTTAGAAACACAAAATTTAGAAATTATAAAAAATAAATAAATAAATGAATAAAACAAGAGAGGATGGGAACAAAAAGTTGAGTGCTGGATAACTTAAAAAGCTGGAGTAATCATTCACATGGGACTATTTAAAAGACATAAAAAGTTGGAAGTTTTTAAGTAACAGTTGTTGAATTGGAGCAGCACTGCTAAAAATGACTGACAGTAAATGTAATAATTGGGTACAAAGGCTACTTTTGCTACCACATTATTTATTAGTTTAATTAATGTTAGATCTCTGTGGGAGTTGAATAACTTGAGGTTTATGTTTTTTTTGTGTGTGTGTTTTTTTTTTGTTTTTTTTTTAATTCTCATACCTACTTTATTTTTGTTCTGTATCAGTTTCTGAGGAGAACAGTATAACAAACTCACTTTACTAGTTATGTAGAAAAAAACTGCAAAGAATCTAATCCGAAGGTATAGGAGGGTTTAGCCTTCTCTAGGAGTAAGAGAAGAAGGGTGTCAAGATGTGTGCTTTCCATTATATGAATTTTCGTATCAACATAATAAAGTGTCTTAAAAGAAGGAGTAATGCTTTTACCACCCTACATCTTGTTTGTAATAGTGAAATGACAGACCCAAGTCACCGTTGCTCGTTTCCACTGAATGAAACCCCATGAAAAATATATTCACATTTTCTAGTAAGGGTACATTTATAAATGAGTTCAACATATGACTGATACTTTAATCCATGGTTAATCTACTTCTCTAGATCCTTTAAGAGTCCAACAACTCAATAGATAGTTTATAACCATCTAGAGTACATTAATCTCTGAAACATGGCTATAACATCTGTTAATCATTTGTTACACCCTTGTACACCATTTATAAATGCAACCTTTACATAGAGTTTGACTGAAATATTTTGTGTTTGTACAACACGTTCCTTTCAAGGAATGCAAATCACTTTGTAAGCATCATTTAGTTGAGGCTTATTACTCCCACATGTTATAGGTGAGCTGTATCCCCATTTTAACAACAGACAGACTAAGAAATAGGGTTACATCCATACTGGAAGAAGGAAGTGGCACTCATGAGCTACATCAAATCAGCAGACTCTATCCCACAGACTTCCTGTACAAATTACCACCTGTAACTAATACCACACAGTGTCTATATTGTGCTTCTCAAGCCTCCTGCCTAGGCATGAGACTTAGGTCTTGCAATCCCATTCCTAAACTAAATATGAATAGATTCAGGCCTTCCAAGGAATGATCAGCAGGCCCTTGGGAAGATCAGCTTAAAACCTGGTTTTCATAGGCTTGTGTCTCCCTGTACTTATCCACCCACCCTGCAGAGGTGAAACTGCTTTTGCCCACAGGAATTCTTTAGAATGAGCTTTGAAGCTTGGGTTGGAGTCTTGCCTCAGAAGCTACTTGTATTGTCAAACATGGATGTTTGCATGTGTACTGTGTGGCATGTGTCCTTGGTCCTTACAGTGGGCACACTCATCCTACATTTCTGCAATAAACCAAGTCTTGCTGCTTTTGATGACAGAGCAGAGGAACGTGTGATAAGACCAAACACAAAGATCAGTCTTTCTTGCTCCGTCACAACCACAGACCAGTTCTAGCTCCCTGAAGAGACATCATGTTGTACAAAGAGGGTAATTCCATGAGTTCCTGCAACCCCACTTCTTCAGCCATGTCCATGCTATTTTATGGGCCTAGTGGGACAGCACTGTCTTTGTAAGACCTCCTAGTTATTTCCATTAACAAGAACCTCCATTTTGCAAACCACTGTTTGGTCCATCAGTCGCTTTTCATCTTCCCTCCACCCTGGACACCATGCACTTCTGCACTTCATATTGACTCTACAGTCTTTGCTAACCACAAACAAAACTTGAGGATGTTTTTTTTCTTTCAAGTTTCACGTATCTGCTTTCTCACTTGTGACAGGATATTTTACTGACTGCTTTATACATAAGCCTCCTATTCTTCTGAAACCAGGACATTTTTTCATACCATTTTCTGCCTAAAATAATAATTTCTGATGCTTTTTTTGGATCTCTTTTTTGTATTTAGAATGAGTCAAAAGGCTATATTAGAATAAATTTAGAGAGAGTGAATTTGATAAATACACCTGGCTTGAAAATTTCCCCAGCCATGAAAACTGCTGTAGCAAAGTGAAGCCTGCTCCAAAGCATCATGAATGCCTTGCGGTGGTTACTTTACCTCGATGACCCCTTATTGAGGTAGGATTTGCAGTTTGTGGAATTGGAGGGAGAAGCTGTTCAAGTGGGCAACCTAGGGAACACACAGCCTCCCTCTGTGAGATTCTCAACCACAATTTCAGAGGAAATAACCCTGGAGGTACCTATTCACACTCAGCCAGCCCCAGAGCTGCTCGTTGCTCCCACAACAAAGCTGCAGGAACTGTGTTACTCCTGCTCAGGAAGGCTCATGTCTAGGGAGCAAAATTAATACTGATCACAGCCCTGCACACTTATGCACAGCAACATATCGCTCCCTGACACAAGTCCAGTGATATTGTATAAGGTAGTCCAAAGTTTGGTCACTAAACCAGCCTGTGACATGTATGCCTTGCAAACTGCTGCCTGATACAGGCAGATGTGGGCTAGGTGTATCCTGAAGACAATCTAGCCATGATAGCAGAGCAATAAGCCACACAGGCATCTGCTGTTTCTTCCACAATCCTCAATCTTTTCTCACTTTTGTTCTTACCTGATGTGGCAGATGTGTTGAAAGATACCCTTGATATGTCATACTGCAACTGTACTATATAGTGATGGCCCCTCAGATGGTGATGTACCTTACCCATGGCCACTCTTCCGTGTGCCTGGCTTTATGAGGCCAGCTTTCCAGCTCAGTTCAGCATCATGTTCTCTTTCTGCAAATGAAGAGACTCAGGCCTCCACTTAAGCTTATTTACCATTTATTTTCTTATCATATCCAAGCAACATTTCTGTAGACCTTTTGTATCAACACAGAATACTGACCTTATCACCAAAACACTTTTGATACTGAAGACTATTCAATTGGCAGTTTTAAGAAATACTGTTTCCCAAGTAATTGGTTGAACAAGCATGGCTGGGCACCTGCTCAACTGGGAAAACAAACAAACAAAACCAAACAAACAAACAAAAAACCACTGTCTCCCATCTCTCCTAGAATTTTTTTGTTTAGTAGGAAACAGAAAATTTGCTCATCTCCTCTGTTTTTTTCAATGCATCTATCATGGTTAGAGTAGGATAATGCACTTTTTATTACTTTTTTTGTTTGTTTGTTTTTTGTCTTCTCTGGAAGTCAGAACTCTCCAAAGGCAGTGAACTGTATGACAGCTGGACCTCTTCAGCACAGTATTGTACCCCATTTAGAGCTATGTTATCTTCTCCAGTTATTAAGGTCCTCTTTTCCTCCACAGAGTTGTTAAATATGATTTAAGAACTTGTGAAAATATAGTTGGTTACATTGTTCCTGTAACATGACAAATATCACCACCTCTCATTTGTTATTAACAGGTATAACCCATTCAGATTCTTCTTGAATGACAAACTCATCATTGTAGAGCCTAAAATTTCCTGTTTACTTTATACTGCCTGCAATCTTATTTCAGAGCTAACACCAGTGTTGCTGGTGCAAGGGATTAAAAACCTACTACTCTATCCTTCTGCCTCAGGAAGAGTGAACTGTGTTAGGCCACACCAGAGTTGTCTTTCTTGATCTCCTCCTCACTGCCAATACACATACAGCTGGCAATGTCAACTTCTTGCAACAGTCTGTGACCCACTGAAGTGTGTGCACCTTTCTCTTACTGCTTGTTGTTAGTGGAATTTGCCAGTGTGCATGCAGCCCTTGGGGACGTTTTTTGAGGACTCTCTCCTGCCCACCCTGATAAATCTACAGTCCAGCCTGAGCAGCTTTCCTCATATTTTTGCTTTGTCCTTGGCCAGTTACCTGCCTTGCATTAATTTGTGCAAAAGTATTGTACCCTGAGCCTTTGTCACCCTCTGGTTCTCTTGTTAGGAGCTCCCCAGAATCAGAGGATTGGTTATTCAGCTTTACAGTGATAATATGTAGATTCCAACTTTCTTCTCTTTTCTGAACTTACTGTCTGAAAACACAATTTAATTTTTCTGTAGAATGTGGCTCTATCCAAATACCACCATATGATATTTAGCATCCTTTGTCCAGGTTATCTGAAACCATTTAAAAGATGCAGTTTCTTAGGGATGGCTATTTCCACTGGAGACCCCAGTGGCTGGCACTGCATAATGTATGTCCTTAAATAATGTGAGTTTTTCCAATGTTTCTCACAAGGGATGTTTAAAAGTTACAGATCTCCACATTATCCTCTTCCTGAGAGATGTGGAAAATCCCTTGTCCCTCAACAGCTGACTGAAAGCCACTTAAATCTCCATGCTTCAGACCCATGTCCCTGCCTGAAATCTGAAGAGCCTGTGGAGAATACCAGCCTAACAAGAGGACAAATCCCTCCCTTGCTTTGATGCACAAACTGTCATAGTCTGGGCAGTTAGCTTTGGATTCCAGCTGATGTATGCATCTGAGGAAAGCAAGGGGAAAGGGCCTTTGCACTTGCTGATGCACAGAATTGTCTCTGCCTGTCTTGAAGAAACCAAAGAGCTGCATGGAGACAGTAGGTTGTCACATTCCTTACCTGGAAGAAACACTGGGTTGTTTCCCTGTAGTAACTTTGCATGTACCTTATAACACTTCCTCTCAGGTGTGGCTTCCTCAACTCAGCTAGCCTGGTCAGCCTGGAAAGCTCCTCATCTACCTGCCCAAGCCCAGGACCCTAACCCTGATATACCAGGCAGGGTTAGGCTCCTGCCACTACCTGCCCCTCATTCCCTCCCTGGAAAGTAGGTAGCTCAGCAATTTGATTATTTTTTTTTAAATCCCCTTCCCCTTTAAAGGGGATCTGCATAATTCTAAGGGGGAAACTAATTTCAGGGAACATATGATAGAGTCTTGTTCTAAAAACCCTTTCAGAGTGAGAAGCAAAATACTGAACAGACACAGCATGCATTTGGCCTCCTTGCAATGCCTATTATTAACAATTACTGCTGAACAAAGCCAGGGAAAGACCTCTGGAGGGCAGCCATACATTTTCTGCTTATTCTTGAAGGTCTTGCAGTATTTTGGCTCCTCTTTGATCTTTACGGAGCCCAGAAGAGCCAAGTGCACAGAAGTTATGTATTCAATATTACATGAACTTTAGGCTCTATAAAGGAGAATGCTACAAATTCTTGCTTTTGGGAAAAAAAAAAAAAAAAAAAAAAAAAAAAAAGACTTTGCCCTCAGTCTCCTAATTTTCTTAAATCATTTTCTTCATGTATTTTATTTTGATTTGCCCATCTTGTAGTTTATCTTACACTTAACTCACAAAAATGATGGTTAATCCCACTGTAGACAAACTGAAGACCACGTTGTATGCATCTCCCACAGGTTCTTTCCCCCCCTTAATTTTCTGCATGTGCCTTTGACAGCTCCTTTCCCTCAGTTACAGTTACTTGGAAATTAATTTAAGATAAAATACTAGTAATATCAATCCAAACAGCTTCTGATGTTACACTAGCCATGGGATATCTTTTATATTATGTGGTTGAAGCACGTATTTTTCTTATGGTCAAATTCATACCAGCATGTGCCAGTGGCTACAGGGTCCTGATTTTTTGCACCTAACTTTCCAGTAGGAGAGAAATCAGTGACACAGAACTCAAATCCAGAAGAGTTCAATGCTCAGAGCTTATGGTGCATAACTCTGGCAGGACAACATAAAGTAGATAGCTAGGGAGATTTTCCAAAAGCCAAAATTGTCTTCAGTGCTAGGAAAAAGTACTTGGAAATATTTACCTCAATGATATTACAATAGGTATGGTATTAACATGCCTGAGGAACATGTGAGATAGAAAGAAATCTAGTTGCTGTTTAAGGAAGTGTTCAGCATCAAGTGATATGGCAAAGTAAGATGGTTTTCATACACAAATGACAGAGCTGAATATCTCTCACAGCCAGTAAGTATGTAATTAAACTAAAATGATTAGTGTTCCAGTCGCTGCAGGGCACATCTTCACACTCACCCCTCTTCTGAGATCAAACTGCCTCTGTTATTCAGTACTTGAATGTATGATAGTCTCTTCCACAGCTCTGCACAGGCAAGCTACAGATATAAGGACTTCAGGAAGGAAATATTTGGAAAATCAGAGAGCAGCTTTGATTTAGGGAGTTGATTTTTAAACTTAAGACTCTAATTTGCATATACAATATATATATTTCATAACAAGAACACAAATGGCAACTGGAAACCAAATACAAAATTAAAATATTTTATAAAATAATTTTTAAAAAAGTTAGCAAGTGTATTGTTTTTTTAATCATGATATAGCAAGTGCCATGTCACTACCACCACATGCACTGTATGTCCAGCTAAAGCACATAGAAAAGTCTCTGGAACATCATTGCTGACATGATTTTCACACCTTATACCTGCCAAATAATTATATAGATCACAATCTGTCCTTAAATTATGCTTTGTAGAATACACAAATAATGAAGTCACCTGACTGACATCTTTCTATGGTATGTTACGGCATGAAGCAAACATTGTTTTAAGACCGTGATGAAGTTTCATGCTTGCAGTTTGATTTCCAGCAGGGCACATTCCACCTTGAGTTAGTTTTCAACCACTTGCCAAAAAAGAAAAATAAGCTGCTGCGTTTGGATATGGAGTGTGAAATCACCCGGATGGGGGTAATGTGAGTGCACATAATTGTACACCTGTTAGTTATTTCTGAGGAGCTAACCTGTTCATGCTACAATTAGGTACAGTGTAAATCACAAAGACAGAAAACACATTCAATCAGTTGGACATGGTGATGGAAAAAAAAAATCAGATTTCATGGCTTGATAGAAAAATCATACTAGGGTCTAAATGAGTTATTTCTATGACTCAAATAAATTATCATCCAGACTTACATAGGTATTAACAGGGAGAATGTTTTGGAGAGACAGACTTATATACTCCTGGGGAAGGGAGGTGTAAATCAGTGCCGTCAAGGATACAAGGGTTTAGGACTGGGAGTTGCTCTTACGTAGGGAAATGTACTTCCAGGGGGGAGGCCAATGAGAAATTTCCTTGATGTGAATGGTACCAAATGTGGTGCGTTTTCCAGACATAAGCCTACAAAGCATCTATTTGCAGTGTCAAAAGATGATTTGCTGGCATCACATCAGCAACCCTGTGCTTTGAAGACAGATGTAAGCCAAGGCTGTGGCAACAGCCTTCAGCACCATGTCAATAACACATAAGGAGTTTGCACCGCAGAGTTTTGGTGCAAGAGAAAAATAAGTGAGCTTTAAGCACTGCTGTGGAGTTGAAAACATGACTGTTCATTATTGGCAGCCCTGAACACCAGTGGCCAGGTGCCACTCTGATGCTGGCTGCTTGACATGGCGCTATTCCCTTTTTCGTGGCTGCTGCCTCACAATATTCACTGTTGTGTTGTTGCTTGATAGACTCTGTCAGGGCAAGGCACCTGCATGCTTTGGCTTCCAAAATACACAGTACATCTGCAAGAAGGTGCCTCACTGTCTCACTGCTTTAGCTCAAATGAGAATATGTACAGTGTGGCAAGCAGCTGATTTTGCAGCTTTTCACAGCCTTGGAAAAAAATCACATTATACCCATATAATTTTGAAGGTCTAACAAAAGGAAATCTCCTATGGTGTCTCAAAGTTTTTTCACTAAAATAGTAACACAGCTTTTCTGTGAGAATACATAGCTGTTAGGTGAAATGCTCGTTTCATGTGTCTTGAAACAATGACTTTCATTAACAACAAGCATTATGTTATAAGAATGCTAACATTTTTACACACAGCTTTTAGTTCAGCAAGTCCCAGGCTCTATGGTGATTGCATAGGACTTTATTCAGTCTCCTCTGAAAGCAAGCAGCAGTCCTTCATTGGCTGTAGTAGGCCTTGGATCAAGCACGTAACTTGCCAAGTGCCAAGCATGCTTCCAATCTCCTTTCTGTAATAGTTTATCAGGTGCAAGGCCAGTGAAGTTCTTGGTAGCTCAGCTATGCAAAATAAGTAGGAGACAAGCACAGGAGCAAGGACATGTTGCAGTAGTTAGGAAATCATCAGTCATTTAACTCATTCGAACATATTTAAATTTACTTTGATTTGGAAGTGTTCCAAGCCAAAAAACTATGGAGCACAGCCAACAACTTAAATATCTCTTAAGGCCATAAATATGATCTTCTGTCATTGCATGTATCCACTATTAGTGTTAATTCCACTTAGACATGCCTTTTGAGGGAGGAAGTAGATGGTCCAGATAAATACTCTCATCTATTGTATCTTCCAACTTACAGCATTTGGACTCGTGGAAACAAGTCTTCTTTTGTCATCAGTTGGGAGTTTGTTTATAAATCAGCAAGGGGCAGCCTCAGTGCTTATAAACCTTGGATAATCACTTCCTATTCCAAGCAGTGTGGAGTGGCATCTTTGTCATCACTAATGGGAATAAGCCAACAAATGCAAGAGATGATCACGGAAGAACTGGCAGCTGGGTGACTTTGGAGCTTTATTATGTCATGCTTCCTAAGCAGTTCTAAATATCCAAGGTATGAAACAAGTTAGATTTTATGATGCTTTATCAGAATATTAGATGCTTATTTAACTCATTTATTAACTTAATAAAGCTTTTTAACAACATCTTAATGTGCTGTATGACAGAGGATGATCAATGTTAATTCTACTACAGCCGAAAATATAAGGAAAGAACCAGATCACACCACCTCTGGAGTATATGTTGTTGGTCCTCTAACAAGAGGAGTTGCCTCTTGTTGGAAGAGAAACTGGCAAATGGTGGATTAGGATGGCTGAGATGCAATTTACAGCATATATCTAGGATAGAAACTAACACAGCCAGTGAATCTGTTTAGAAAGAGAATGTTTAGACCCTAAGTGCAGCAGGCTATCTTTGTGGTGCCAGCCCCTACATCTGTCTAACATGGCCTTGTGTTGGCCACTCCGCACTCGGGGACAGCAGGATGCCGGCCACTTCAGCACAGCTGGGGTTGTGCCTTTTTCTCTGCCTCTAAAGGAACGACCATGCTTTGAGCAGTCTGCTACAAAAATAAACACTGACATGGATGGTGGGAGTGGTGAAACAATCAGCTGCACTTTCTGCTAAGTTCATTTTGAGACTCATTGATGGCTGGATATTTTTTATTTTATCTTAACGCTGAAACCACAACTCCAGCAAAGTCAACATGGGAATTGTGAGCCTGACGAAATAAGTGTTAATTTGGTAAATTTTTGTACAAGATCCTCTTTCATGATTAGTAACTGAGGTGTGGACACCAGGCCTCCTTGAAGGGGTTTGTCTGTCACCATTAACAAGATTAGAGCACACAGGCTTTGAACACAGAGGAAAACCGATCTCCTAGTGTAGCTTGATGCCTTCAACACGATTTCTAGGGAATCAGCACATCAGTAAGCAAAACAGAGCAAATGCAGGGTAGCTGAAACAGTACATAAAAGAGGAGGAGAACAGAGAAGACTCATATCTTCTTTCTACCCAGCAGTGCTGATCCTGAGGGATGAGGGAATGAAAAATACTTCCCTACAGGGAAAAAAAACTCCTTTTGCCATACAGGGGGACAAACAGCCCAGAGTCAGGAAAAGAAGAGAGGGAATGCATTATAATTTTTGCTTTCTGAGAATGTAATGCTCATTACACAAACTGTTGGAGAAAATTGCATAGTTCAGATAACTTAAGGTTTAGAAGGCTCATGCCTTCCTATTTGTTCCCAGGAAACAGAAGACTGAATGCTGTGAAAAAAAAAAAAAAAAAAAAAAAAAATCTTCCACAGAATATCTGAAAGAAATACAGTCAAGTTCTACTTTCTATGGCAGAGAGCATTGTGCAGCTTGGCAAACTCAGCTAGACCTGGTGCAGATCTAGCTGCCAGAGAAACAGTTCTTGGACACTGAGCATCTATGGAGACCCTTTTTGTTAAGTGTAATTTGGATCCAGGAGACTACTTTAATCTAAAATGGGAGTCTGCAAATTGTTTCTTCTTACCCTGTCAGTATCTATGGTAAATACTGCAAAAACACAAAAAGAAAGAGAGAGGATCTTTTAAAACTCTTTATTTCAAATATATTTCAAGCTGAATGAAACTGTACTTGGCAGAGGGAGAAAAAATGAATGCAGAAGGATGAAAAGTGGACATTTATGAGATGTGCTGAAACACTCTGTCCTGAGAGAGCAGAATGATTTATGTTTATTCTTTTTTTTTTTCTTTCCGATGCTTTTCTCTCTAAATCTCTTTATTGTCTAAGTCCAGTAGGTTCTCAGTGTCAGACTCACATAATAATAGCTTTGCTTTGTCAAGAGAGAGAAAACAGTTTGCTACATGCTTGCCTGACACTCCTCATTATCATCTGGGCAAAACGAACTCTGAAAGAGAAGAAGAAATAAGAAAAACTAACTCCCTCTTCCTGGAGTCATTCATCAAGAGCTTTAGTAGCAAATGTTCCCAAACTTGCAACACAACCTCTTGAAACAAGAGCTGACTTCTTGCTAAATTCCAATATTAGTCACAGTTCTGCGGTCACAGCTCTTTGTTTTTAAATAGAAACCTTTCTCATGGCTGTGACAAGTTACTTTGTGGAGGTAAGAAAGGAAGGCACGGGAGCTTAGGCTGCTGTTTGCCGTCCTCCGTCGCAGGTGACCACAGAATGCAGCAGAGGGCAGGGACGGGGGGGAGGAACAAAACAATCTCTACAAGGGCTGACAGACACAGGGCTTTCTGAAGGGTGAACAATGCAGGCAGTGTTACAGGCAAATGGGACCTTTCAACACCCTTGGAAAGGAGAAAACTTAAAAAAATTAAACACTCTACAGTGGGTTTCTAGTGACTTATACTCACCACCAGCTACAGTCAAACAAGCCTGCTTGTATAAGCTTGTTAATGGGGAGAAAAACATCTGATCAGTATGGCATTTGAAGATGATTAATGAGAGGGCTTCTGACAGGATAAACGTTCTCTGCTTTTATGTGTCCTTGGCTTGAAGCAGCACCTGCTCACTTGCAGCGACGCGCTATCGGGAGATCTGTCACTGGAGCTGGCTGCGTGCGTCAGCACGGCTTAGAGGTTCCCGCATCAGACAGTGCAAAAAGATGCATTAGTGTCCATAATGACTGGCAGAAAGAGACAAGGCTTCCAGGGCTCAGGGCAAGGGGCCAGGAGACGTGAACCTTGGCTGGCTGTGCCTGTGTGGAACAGTCTTAGAAAGGCTGGTGGGAAATGTGCCATCTCAGCCCTGCTGCCTGCGGGCTGGTTTCACACCACCAGCCTCACCTGACTACAGCAGCAAGGCTTCTTCTGGCTCCTGGAGGCTGGAAATCAAGCTGCTCTGTCAGTTAATACATGCTGGAGCCCACTGAGAAGAAACCCTGTTCTGCTACTGCTAGTGCCCCTGTCAACCTAGTGCCAAATGTGTACAAGGCCTCAACATTTTTACTCTGGCCTCTGCAGTACCTCTGATGACCCATGTACCCAGGTGAATTTCTGTCCGACCTCATGCAGAGAGGACAGGCTTCAGTCAGACACAGGGATACCAGGCTCTGTAAGGGCTCATGACATGGACACATGATGTCTGTCTCATGCTCAGGGAAAGGTAGGACCAGGAGAAGCACAGCTGTACAACAGACTGCGATATAAATACAGACTTCAAGAAAGCTTTGATCAGAGTCCAGCAAATTTGATAATAATTATTGAAAGCTCCTCTCAGAGCCATGCAGATATGTCTGATGACTGCAACACAAATACCTTGTGCCTGACCGAACAGCCAGGACAGTTCATGATGCAGACTCCCTTGCTCTGATCCCAGGAGACTGTGCATTCTCCATCATCTACCCATCAAAAAGAGAAACCAAAGTCTTCACACCATCCCCATTTCCCTCCTGGGAAATCCTCCCTGGGAGGGAATGACATCCTCCCAGACCTCCACATCAGCAGGAGTCCTCTGGGTGCTGCTGCAAGAGTGAGAGTGGCAATGATCTGCACTGCTGGCACGGCCTCTCCCTTTGACATGAACACTACCACCAGCTTAGACCACACCAGCACTGCCTTCTTTTTGGAGCACTGCAGTAATGTAGAAGAAAACAGGAGGAAGATTATCTCAGTAAAAAATGAGTGCAAATGTCTCACCTTCTTCACCCTTGGCAGCTTTCCACAGGGCACTTTAGAAGGCAGCACAATCTTTGGCTTTCTTGTCCTTTTTTCACCTTGCTCACACTTCTGGGGAAACCCATGTGAGCAGAGCTACCAGTGTGTCATAGTGCTGAGGCAGGTGCCCAGGGTTTAGTTACAAAATTCACAGGATTTGAGGTTCAAACTGCATGTTAAGCATGGTCTTTCCCCACACAACATGTAGGAAAACTGGCAGAAAATTCAGTGAAATAGCACGAATGAGCATCTACTAGCACCAGCACTCACTCCTTACTGTTCTTCTGGCACCATCAACACAGGAATTAGAGATTTTAATCTGTCAGAATTCCCTGCTCGCTTGTAAAAACACATGGTTTGTATCTCTCTTTGTTATTCTAATTTTCCCCAAAGTGTATGTGTTTCAATTTACACCTACTACTAAAAAGTGAGCCAAATATGAATGAGAAATGATGAGTATTGCTTGATTCAATAGAACAGGACAGTAGCTTTCACCAAGAAAAACAAGGAGGAAAAAAAATACCAACACCAACAAAACACATATTCTATTAGAGGCCAATTCTCTGCTTATCTACCCTAGAACAATTAGCACTAATATGTATATTTACACTCAAGGCTCTAAAATTAACTAGTCTGGTGTCAAATCATGAAAAACAAAACAACAAAAAAAACCACCATTGTTTGCAACTCAAAATAACTGAAAGAAAAAAGTAACTGAAAGAGACAGTCGGATCATGGCACAATGATTTTCAAACACACATTACTGGCTTTACACAAAAGAAGCTGACAGAAGTAGCATAACTGCACTGTAAAATAACTGCAGAGGCACAACAGTCTGAAGGCATTTAAACCTGTAACCATTGACTTGGAATCTTTTGCTCAATATAATCCAATCATTCCTATATCTGTACTTTGGGATATAATCTATCAGCTCGCTAAAGACTATGGTACAGTCCACCTCCAAACATTGTGGATTGTTCAGTTTCACTGCATGGTAAGGCAAATTCAAGAAAATTGAGAAAGATATATGTCTGCATGCCCCAGATGTCTGCAGGCCCTGCTGAGGGCAGCCATCATGTAGACCAGAAGAAAAACAGGAGTGGGAATGGTGGGTATAACGCAATATGAACTATCTTTACACTTTCAAAAAATGGCTGCAAGATTACTGCACTGAGCACTCACCGAGAAACTCCACCATAACTCCTGAACTTGATGAGGACTGCCTATTATAGCTGACATCCCCTGCCACCTTGCTTGTTGTGCAAAGTTTGTGATTTATGGTGTGCTTGTCTGATGCTGTTTAGTAACTGAAGAAGCAGCAATAAGTTTTAAGTTTTGAGCAGTATCATGTTGAAGTTTCTATAATTTAGATTTCTATAAGATTTCAGTTAAAATCAAGGTAAATTACTTCAAATTTTCTTCGGCTTTGAAAATACCTTTGCCTTGTATATGTACCTCTTAAAACAATACAAGTGCAGCTAATAAATACACCATGTTTGCTTGATATGGCAAAAGTGAAAGAATGTTTTAGGTAAAAAGAACATCTGCAGAGTTGGCTGTATTGATTTGTATTTTACATTAGACAGAAATCTACCATTCAACAATAATAGAACTATCATTACAGTAGTCTTTCAATGGTGAATTTAGAACAAAAAAAAAATAATATTTTGTTTATATTATTTTTTTATATAGGCCCAGAGAAGGATGAAAAGCAAACAAGAAAACTGAGGGAACAGGGGTAAAGAATACTCTCTATTACATACTACTACCTGCTTCCAAGAGGATGTGAACAAGGGTTGATGTTAAGGGATTTTATTTTATTTTATTTTATTTTATTTTATTTTATTTTATTTTATTTTATTTTATTTTATTTTATTTTATTTTATTTTATTTTATTTTATTTTATTTTATTTTTTATTCACAAGACTGAAATGACTGTGTTGGCTCTGTAATTTGTAATTTTTTCTATATTTGGAGGTTGGGGGCAAAGGAACATTTTCACAAATAATTATTGGCTTGTTTAATTTCAAAATAACTAATTAATTACAAAAAGCTGTTAAGGGTAATTAATAACATTATCCTGACAGCGAGAACAGGATAGACCTAACAGGCTTTTCCTAACAAGACCTTTCCCCACTTTGTGGCTGATTTGTTTAAGATGAGAGATGTAAAAAACACCCAACTATATGTGCACACAGTGTCTATTTTCAGTGTAATCAAAAGCAATCACAAGAAGCCAGTGAACAGCTGGCTTTTTGTACGAGAGATGACAAGATGCACCAGCTGTGAAGAGAAATGGTATAAAATGAAATTGCTCTATATGCTGCTTTAAGCATGCCACTTGGTCATTTGATGTCTGAAGAACTGGTAACATTCCTAGGAATGCCCTTCCAGAAGAAAAAAGCTTCTAGGCAATCACTTAGAGGGAGAGGAACTTCTGAAAAGAGTTTCTGTGGTTTGCTGAAAAGGGGAGGCTCTCTAAAGCTCAAAGTCAAGAAGATAATGTAAAAGCAGAAATTCAGCTCTAGGAGGAAGTGCAGCCCAGAGGGCAATGCTCATGACTGTTTTCAAAAGAACGTAGAATAACTACAATGATGCTCTGCCTGGATTCTGATATTTGAGAACAAACTGTGTAAATAACTACACCATATGTGAAAGGCATAAACAACTACACCTCCAGAGGAGGGCAACAAGGCTGGTAACAGGGCTGGAAGGCATGTCCTATGAGGAGAGGCTGAGGACACTTGTGTTGTCCAGTCTGGATAAGAGAAGGCTGAGAGGCAACCTCACTGCTCTCTGCAGCTTCCTGAGGAGGGGAAGTGGAAAAGGAGGTGCCGGCCTCTGGTCCCTGATCACCAAAGACAAGATGTGTGGGAAGAGTACAAAGGTGCACAAGGGGAGGTTCAGATTTGACATTAGGAAAACATTCTTCACTATGAGGATGGTCAAACCCTGAAACAGGCTTCCTAGTAAGGTGGCTGATGACCCATCCTGTCAGTGTTGAAGGGGCGTTTGGACAACACTCTCTGTAGTATACTTCAGCTTTTGGTTAGCTCTGAAGTGGTCAGGCAGTTGGAGTAGGTGACCTTTGTAGGTCCCTTCCAAATGAAGTACATGTATTATTCTATTCTATTCTATTCTATTCTATTCTATTCTATTCTATTCTATTCTATTCTATTCTATTCTATTCTATTCTATTCTATTCTATTCTATTCTATTCTATTCTAGACAGTCATAGCCCAGAGACTGGGGTAGGAAATGAGAGCTGAAACTATTGAGATTCATTTAAAAACAAATAAATAAATACATGACAGGAAGTCTCTGTACACTGTATTTTCTCTGGCCAGGTATCTCACTTGCACTGGTAATTAGTGAAGCATTACAAAACAGTACTCCAACCATTGGGCTAACCCAACTGATTTTCCTTGTTGAAGAGAAGTTCCAGTAACTGTGGGTGCAAATAATTAAGTACAATGGATCGGGCTTAACATATGGCAATACAACAAACTGTTTCAAAGAGGAAAATCTGTTACAGAGAGTGGAAAGTGGAAAAGAATCATTTCTGGACACAGTATTTATGGTTGCACAGATACGGAGTTAATGCAAAGCTCTGGAAAATAAATAAACAATCTGTCTCCCCTGAATATATATACAAATTAAGTATATATATTCATTATCCCAAATATTTCTGAAACATAAGCTAAGAGATCTGTAAATATAAAATGATAATAATGCCCTTTTAAAGCAATTTAAAAGCCCTCTGCAATGCTAATTTTGCCTCCTACCAGCCAACCTCCAGAAATAAGACTGCTATAAAATGTAGTACCCTCATTCTCCTCACCGCATAACTGCCTGTACTAGACTTTTTAAGTTTCCAAAGATAACTCCAAGCAAGCAGAATACATTTTTTCCTATGTAAACAATAAATCTTACATATGTTTGACCTGCCAAGTAATGTACACAAACCATTTCTACACCAGCAAAGATAAAAGCTGTAGCAAAGCAGTGAGGTCAAAACATCTAAGAAAAAGAGTCTGTTAAAAGTCTATTAGATCCATTAATGACAAACATTAGAACCAGAGAAAAACTCAGAGAAAAACTGAGAAAATCCTAGGCACCTTCAAAACCACTTGTCAATAAAGATGCACTAATTGCATTAGTGTAGACTCTGTAATTACTCATGTTCCTTTAATTGTTTAGCTGTTAATATTATATGATATGTTAATATACTTCTGTAATGTTAATATACTTCTGTGATGAAGTGTTACTAGGTTTCCAATTCCATTTGACTGTAAAGACTTTTGTTGCAAATCACAAATGGGATGGTAATAGTTGTCTTGGAAAGCATTAATAGACTTTTAACAGCAAAAGGTCTTTGATTCCAAGACAATCATGTGCTTCCTTAAACACCACCCACCTGCCTTCAAGGTACAACAGAAGGAGCAAAGTAGAAAAAAGCCAAAGAGCCCTGAACAACATCTGGAGAGTCAGACACGTGGGTAGTGGATCTGAACATGGTGAATGAAGCAGTTTTCCTGGCTGCACACAGGACGGTGTGGGATGGAATTTCAGCCCCATTGCTGTTGTGCAAGTGATAGGTACCAAGCCACTGCCCAGTGCAGACTCTGGACTTGGGTTGCTCTGCCCATGGTAGGTACTGCTCAGCTCAATGTGGGACACTGGTAAGAATTTTACAGGCAGCATAGTAGGTGCATTTTTTTTTTTTTTCAGTTTTGAAGCCTGTGTTTTAACTGCCTGTAAGAGACATTCCAGCACGTGAAATCGGTGGAATAAGCTGGCAAAACTGAAAAACAAAACACAATTTTTACCTTGGTCATTCTTTTGTTCCTGACCTCATCCTCCGTATCTGTGAAGGAGATCCACACACAATTTCCGTGCAATCTCTGGTGTACTGATAAATATGAAAAACATGGGAGAATTACAAGATCCAAACAGGATGTCAAAGGTCTGTTGTCCAAGGCTGCAAATGCTTCTTTATTCTCAGAGAACAGGAAACTTTTTTGTGTTTCTATATATTTGCTCAAAATGAAGACATCAAATGTACTTTAGGCATCCATGTAATAAAAGCAAACCCACATTGTCAGTGAAGAGAATTATTATACTCCATTTCCAAAGAGCAAAAGCAAACATATCTCTTGTCAAATTTGGCTAGAACCTTGCTGAAGTGTAATTCCACCACAGCAGCAATGAAGTCCTGCTTTGAAAGGCTGAGATTTGTGTCAGAAAGGACCCTGTCAGGCTAACAAAGAAAATAAAAGGTAGGATCTGATTTCTATACCTAAGCCCTTTCTCCTGTAACTAGATCTGCGACGTTGCTATGAGCTTCCTGGAAAAGATTGAAAATGTGTGAAATGGAACCAGACCAGCCTAGTTTCCATGAGTGGTCAGAAATGTCCATCTGTGTCAGCTGCATGTAGGCATCGCATTGCAAATGAACTAGGGAACAGTGGCTCTGTGGTGATAGCCTAGTTTTAGTGTGGAAAGAACTATTCATCCTATGGATTATCATGAGAGGCTGCAGTAGTCCCTTGTGTTCCTTTTGGGGATAAAGCTTGAAATTTGGTAATTTATGGACTCATGACATCACTTCAATGGGAGACACTTTACAGAGGCCTCCAAATCCACAAACCTGAGGTATATTTTATTCTCACCTTAGAAACATATTGCACATTATCAAATTAGACTAAAAGCTCCGATCACATGGCAGCAGCAAACTGCCAGGTTTTCACTGATACTCTTTGCATAGACTCGTAGCTGTCCTCCCTTCTGTGTCTTTGCAGCTAACAGACACACACTCTGATCAAATCAAAATGTCCATTTATTGCAGCAGCAGACAGTGACCAGATATACTTTCCTGGAAAGGAATGAGGAACAATGGCAAATCTGCAGTGATATTTCCCCAGTTATTCAGCCTCCAACATGTTACTGTTGAGGTGATTTCTGAGTCTTGCATTTTATATATCTTCATGGATTTTGCATTCATGTTTGTCTAGTTGATCTATGTAGTTTTTTTAAGCTTTCAGGTTTCATATTGTCCTGTAGCAAACATTTTCACAGATTATTCCAAGCCTGTGTGGAAACCCACTTCTTAGTTTTTTGTTTGTTTTTTTGTTTTTGTTTGTAATCTGCCACAAGTTTGATACCCCTAGTTTTTGTATACAGAAAACATTATCTTATACTTCTTAGAAAGCCTTGAAATAAGACTGCTTTACCCTTAATAACAAATGTCTTTAACTACTTGAATTTGACCTTAAAAATAGTTAGAAGTTTTTTTCTAGAGCTGTCATTTTAATAGCTTTTTATTCTGTTATCACGGAATGATAATCTCCATAGAAGAGCAATGAGGAAGACAGGGCAACAAAAGGAATGTGTGTTTTAATTACTGAGGCTGAAAGAGAGAAGCTTTAAAAGCAATCCATTAATGGAACTTCAGGTCTGAGGAAACAAATATATTGATTTATTTTAGTCCCGTTTCAGTAGATGGTGTCCTGTGAAAGTAATAAGACATACAAAGACAGAAACATTACTGCACATCTCAGACTAAGCTTGTGAAATTCAATCTTCTAAAATCAAGAATGTATCTTTTTACATATTTTTATTTATTTTTAAATTTGTTTACTTTTTTTTTTTTTTTTTTTTTTTGGAGTGGTTGTGGTACATAACTTTATGGGCAGAATATCACGTATCACAATGGTAACTAAACAAAATCCCAAGAAGATTCAGATTACTCCTAAAGAAATTTCTCTTGCACATCATAGTTATCTTCAGCTCATTCTCCCTTTTCCTTTATGCCTTTCTATCACTCAAATGCAACTGGACAGGTATTAGAAGAAAACACTCTGGAAGCTAGCCTGGATTAGGAAATACATACTTTGTATACTGGTCAGACTAGGGCAGATTGCTTTAAACATTACCATTACTGGTATAGTCTTAACAATGATATCATGCTTTAAAATGTGACAAAACTGAACAAGATCTGAACAAGGTCTAAGCAAGATCTTAGACTGGAAAGTTCTTTTCACAGGAGTTGACTGTCATTTACTGATACATCTCCCCAGATCCCTTAAGAACAGGTCTTACCTAGGCCTTTTTCTGTGCAGGAGAAATTTCTCTTCCTTACCCTCAACATGCACCAAAGCTCTGAAATAGTTAAAAAGGCCAACCAAAGCAAGGGTATTTGCCTGTTTCTAAGTTTAAATGAAGGAAAAAACCCTCCTTCAGTGAAGATGTTGCAAAATGCTATGCAAGTTCCTGCAGGCACAGCATAAGAGTGGAAAAGCCCTTCCACATCTGTGTTTATTATGACAAATACCATTTAATCTCCCAGCCTGCATTGCAACTGCAGGTTATTTTTAAAAATATGACAACAAAGAGGGAAAAATGGAAGGTGTGTCCCACCCTCCACCCCTATGCCATTATCTGAAGAGCTACTTTGAGCAAATTACTGTTCTGGGTTATCTGTCAGCTCTCCACAGTCAATGCCAAACTAAAAAGAAAGACAAGAGACTAGCCCTATGTTCTTTACCTCTGAATAAGTGAGTGCTTTCCCAGCAGTGTCAGCACAGGGATGACAGAAGTCAACTGTTAATAGGCAAACCCACTCACAGAGAAAGAACAAAGTAACAAGTAGGTTAACTTAAGCCTTAATTAAGTGATTCCATCTGTTGAACTTCCTCACCTCAGAAATACAGAATGAGAGAAAAAACTCAAATGGGAAGGGGAAACTCAAGAATTATCCACTTTTCTCTGAGCTCCCTTGCATCAGCTGTGAGTATTATGCAGCAGTGGCCAAAATCATCAGATGACATAGACTGATACCATAAAAACCTTTGCATAATGAGAACTGCTGTATACTGGGGTCATTTGAGTGGATATCTGGACAAAAACTATTACTGCCAGACTTTAGCACAGTGACAGACTTTAGCACATCATGCTGTATGATTTCTAAAGGATCTGCAATGCATTGACTAGATAGTTTTCTCCATTCCCTTTGTAAAATACTTGAATGACTTTTACTTAAGTATTACTACAAGTCTGTACTCCTGCCCACTCCTTTGGTCTGGTGGATTTCAAAAGACTTGATCTCAGGCAAGTACTGGTGTCAAGGGGCCCAAACACAAAGAAACAAAGAGTGCATACCTGCACTTCCTAATGCCTGTGCTAGAGAGATTTTAACATGTTTCTGGCATCACTGACTTTGGTCATTGTCTGATGCCAGAAGTTTTGCAAAACTATATTTTTTAATATTAAAATTATCCTTATTTAATAGATCCACTCAAAACACTAACAAAATGCTACACAAGATGTTTTCAGAATTTTATGACTGAATTTAGAATAGGTCTGGGAAGGGCAACCTAATCCTTACTGCATGATAAATCTCCTCAGCTACAATAGAAATAATCCTACAAGGCTTACGTTTTGCAGTTATTCTACTAACTAGAAGTTCTTACAGAAAGCTTGCCTCCCAATACTTCAGTATTTATTCTCATTTATCCTTACAACAAATGGTAGAGAGAAAAAAAAATTAATAAAAAAATCTTGTGCAGCTATTCCCTATAACACATAACCAACTAATTCCCTGTTAACTCTGAATTTCATATTTTGTCTCACCTGTGGAAATTAAATACTCCTCCAGGACACAATCTAGGTGTGAAACGTGAAGTCATCTACCCCATCTCTCCCAGCCACAACTCTGTCTCACATTGTCTGCACTCTTGGGTGAATCACTGCAGAAAGAGCAGGAATGCCACAGCCCCACCACCCAGCAGAGACTTCTCCCACCCTTTACACCAGCTGTTAGGAGTGTCAGAGGTTGTTCTTAATAGAATATGAACTGCAAGGAAAATGGGGTGGAACATTTTCTCATCATATACATAAATTTCTTTTCATAAACCTGAACTATGTAATCTAAAATCTTTGACAGAGTTGTGATGCATAAAGGTAGTCCCAAGGGAGACTAGATCTGAAGCAGCAACTCTCTGTCTGACATGAAATGGTATTTTCTATCCCTTAATGAAACTTTGAGTTAGAAATAAACAAATTATGCCTCCTTTTAGAAAGGAGACTTATCCTATTGTTCTTGAAAGTCTAACAAAAAACCCTTAAAAATGTAAAAAAATGTGATCTTGATTGGCTGAGATTTCTCTCCAACATGCAATTGTTCTTTCATTAAAGTCACTAGACAAATTGAATAATTACTTTCTTCACTGTGGTTTGGAGAGTTATTTTATTTGTTTATATTTTTACCTTCAATGTAGTCTAGGGCCCTTGCTTTGGTTTAGAGATGTGGTATACCAAATTCAAGCTTCTCCTAGCCTTAAAAATGTCCCATTTTCTTGGAAAAAGCAAATAAAATCATATTATTTTGTATTTGAAATGCTTTTGTTTTTTAGCAGGTGCATTTTTGGGCATTCAGACCATGCTGATTTATCAACATTTTTGTGTTCAGAACACTTAACTAGAAAAATCTAAAACAAAAATTGTTGTCCTGAATATCATTCACATGCTAAACCACTGTGAACTTAAGCTCATACTCACTAGCTGGTTTCCATATGTCCATAAATTGCATGACAGGAAAAAAAAAAACTTCTCTTTTTCTACTCTTCAGTTTAGAGAAAAAGCACAAAAAGTTTGTTGGTTATATCTATGAAATAGATTTTTCTTTTTCTTTCCAGTTTTGTGATTCATTTCTACTTTCTGCATTAAGCAAAAATCAAAGCTGTTCTAAGAGGACACACGGGAAATTTTTCATCAAAGGGAAGAACAACACTGTTTCTGTAAACATGAAGTAAGCTGGATTTCTAAATGCTCAGATGGATACAGGTAAAGTGCAAAGCATGACCAGCAGGCAGAGTGAAGCAGTAAATGTTCAACTTCAGGGACAGGGGAGCAATTACAGAAGTAAAAGGTATCTTGAGCTCTTAGAGGGAGATGGATTTTCTCCTTTTTATAACAGCTTCATGAAAGCCATCTCTGAAAGTGAAGAGTATTTACCTGAAGTGGAGTGGGTTCTACTAATACATTTATAGCTTTTAATATTTGACCCATAAAAAGATCAATATGGACAGCCAATTTTAGCATGAGCATGCCTGTGTGGCTGTCTATATCACTAAATCTAGTAAGCAACCATAATGAAATTACTATAACATCTCATAGATTTCATCAAGACTTGCACTTTATTGACGTTTTCAGTTTGAAGATATTTGCTGGATCAAAAGAGACACTAAGGATAACAACCTTAGGAAAATTCTGATGAATACTCTATGCCTTCTAGTTATATAAAAGTGTCACTAACAAGAAAGTCTCTATGAAAACTAAAATCTTATGCAGTTTTTCTTTTTTTCCGGAAGATGGTTATGTGTTTCCAAGTCAGAAAGTTCTATGAATACTAATGCATAAACAGATGTAGAGATTAAGTAGTATTAGAGATGTGTGTGGTGGAGGAAAACAATCAGAAGGCTGTGTTTTGAGTCAGCACGGTGAGACTATACCCAGACAATCCTCTTTCTGGTGGAGTTACTGCTTCACATATTTACTTACACATGGAAGCAAACTACAGAAGTGGAGCCCTGCTTACTAACCAATTTCACTGCTATGTTTTCCTATTGACAAATATCACTCTTAAAACCAGGATATGAGAGTGTTCCAGACATGGTAAGTTGGTGGGACTCTCCCTTAATACATACAAACATTCCTGAAAGCCTACTAAAATAAGAAATAATGAACTTTGGCCAGAGTTCATACTGTCTGAGAAACACACTTAAAAAAAAAAAAAAAAAAAAAGTAAAAAAAGTTGATATGAAACTAATTAAAACTCCTGCTGTGACAGTGTTTTATATTGCTGTGGTTGATTTCCAGTCTTCAAAAATGTAGAAAGCTACTTCCGTGCATAAACATATTGCAAGATAGGCTCTTTGGCTTTTTGATTATGATATCAGGGTCCCCCACTCTTCCATTTAGAAGAGTGCTTCTACCCTTCCCTAACACTGCTTCCTGACTTTCTCATCCACAGTACTATTAAACCCTGCAGAACAGGACAACGATGAAGTTTATTGTAAGCCATGTGGGCTCTGGGAGAGAAGGATTGTGCATGCTGAGTGTTTTGCTAAGCCCCTGAGAGAAGAAAAATGAAACAGGGAACTTGTAAAGGATTTATGATGCCTGGGATTAAGGAAATGTGTGAATGCTCTTGCTTAACTAGTCTGAGGTAAGAGAAACATGTGGAACACTTCAGTGCAATACTACTAATGTTTCAGTGCAGGTGCTAAATAAAACAAATACTTTTATCAAAGCTCTTGTTCCAGACATCAAATAAACAAACAGTGTGAAAAATGTAGTTCAGAAGTGAACTTAGGAAACTATTCCAGTGACTATAAACACAATGGCACTTCCTAGGCTGTTATGGTGATATAAGCTCCATTCCCATTCACAACCATACCTGGCTTCTCTTGCACTCACAGGAATCCCACCCCTGCAGTCTTTGGGCTGCAGTTTTCATCTAAAGGTGAAGGACTGACGGTATCTGTCACTAAATGCATAGCCAAAAGATGTATTCTAGTATTAATCTGGTAGCTCTAAACCTGTTATGTTTAAATTCCTTCACTGCATTAAGCTTTCTGGAAAACATTGCAAAAATTATTTTGTCTGTCTGTGCCTTGTCCCTGAGCCATAAAATGACTACAGTAACACTCTGTGGAGTAGTATCTTTTAGTGTAGGTAGTTGCCATTTGGCTTCATACCAGGAATGATAAAGGACACAAAACATTTCCTGGTCTATCTTGCACTATCTTGCCATTGAAAGAGCACGTTTTGACTGTACATAAAGTTGTCCTCTTAATTGCAGAGATCTAGAGATTCAACAGTATGACCTCCATGGCTTCTATGGCACTTGTAAAGCTGTTTGCTGTATTACAGAGAAGAGCAGAAGGTCCTTGCCCATCATCAGTTATGCAGTTATCAGCCCAAACTTGAAGCTTCCTTTTATAAGATTCTTATCTTCAGTTGTATTCTGCAAGTGTGACACAATATTAACAGCTTTGCCACTGCTGTTTCAGTTGGCTTCTGATTTTTACTAGCAATTTTTTGTTTTTCTTGCTGCTGAGTCAAAAGATGCACCTCTCTGCTGAAGGTATGGCAGAGTTGCATGAGTGTCTTTGGTCAGGTCACAACAGCTGGAATCACTTTTTTGAATGTGATCAGAAGACATCTATGGCATCTATAACTGGAGTTTACCAGTGTAAAACCCTGCTGACAAAGATGAAACCGTTCTAACATTCCTAGATTAAGCAGTTTCCTGCACCTCTGCTCTTGTTCTTCCTAGCCACCATCTCACCCTAAACCTTCTCCTTTCCATACAAAAAATCTGTACCTCTCTTAAGTGATTGTGGTATAAAACTTTGTAGACACAAAGTAAGGAACTTGACTGAGCTGGTGAATGGCTTCTATTCTCTTGCCTTAATCTTGAGTCTACTGCGTAATAGCATTAGTGGTAGTTTCTGAATTTACTGTTTCTAAACTACTGGAAAAAAATCTGTGGAGCATTACAGTATCCTGACTACTGTGGATGTCTCTAAAGTGATGTACATGAAGGGCTACCTTTTCAAAATAAATTAATTTACACACAGTTAATTATGAAATTGTACTTTTGAGAAATGTTAGAAAAGACCCTTTTGAAGGAGGGAATGTATGGGATAATGTAAGAGGTACCATCTGCTCAGGTTCTGTCCTGAAAAACAGATGTGGTTGTCCTGGTCAAAACACTACTCATAAACCTTCCACCATCTGGCTACAGTAACTGTTGTTGAACACAAGTGATCTATAGAGCCTTGAACATCTTGCTTGATAAAAGCAACAAGATGTCACAAAAGCAATAAAACCAACATTTCTGCAAACCCAGCTGCACTAAGATGGGACACATGTTGGAGAAAGAAACAGCTAAAGTTCCTCTACATTCCTAGTCCTTGAAGTAGAAAGCATGTTATTAACTTGTGACAGATAGAAGTGTTACAGCAGACTACTCTTTTCAGTCCTTACAGTGGTTTTATGGGGTTGAAGGAAAAAGATAGTATTTGATTTTTTTTTTGTACCATGAGAGCCCATCTCTTTGAAAGCTGATCACCTAGTTTTATTTAGTGAGTGTAGAATAATGGCTTTCTGGGCAAAAATGACAAGTTTTGTTTCTGGCTGTTCATTTGATACTCTCCTATTTTAAACTGAAAAGTGATATGTGACCTCAACTTGCTAACAATGACTCCTGCAATAATGATATGATGTGTCTGACGCTGTGTCTGATGGATAACATTTTGGGATTTTTTATCTAAGGAGCTATCCCAAGTAAAAAATGCCTTACAGTTTTTGGATTTTACAAGCAATTTGTACTCAATAGACACTATTTTACTTGTCTTTCCTCACAGCTGGGGGGGGAGGGGGATAAGGGAGAGGGGTGGAAGGCTACCACCTTTGTCTCGTACTCATTAAATGTAATTACCTAAAGGGCATGAAAATATCAAAAAAGTCTGTTCTAAGTAAACTATGAGCAAGTATCAAACAAAATTATTAAATACAATTTGAATTTGAGATAGATACTCTATGTCATGACTCTGTCTGGGAGGCTTGGAAAACACAAACAAACAGACAAAAACAAAACAAAACAAAAAAACATCAACCAACACAATTTGCTGTGATGCATTCAGAGAGATTCAGTGCTGGTTCTCCCAGGGAATAAAATATAGGCTTTACAAAGGCTCCTTAGCTATTATTATATCTAATTCCTGGCTGTACTATGGTACCTCAAAGAAATACCAGACAAAGATCTGGGTCTGGACAGACATTTTCTGATCTCCCTCTTACCTTGAATACTGTGAATGCTGTGTAATTTTCAAAAAGCTATTTAACTTTTTTTTTTTTTTTTTTTTTTTTTAATGGCTAATGTTTTAAACATCAGATTTTGCTGTTTTACGTCTTTCTGGGTTCTGGAGCTTCTGATGTTGCAGTTCCAAAGGGCTGGGGGAAGAGGAATGGGTATTTCTGTTCCCCCTAAAGCAGATTTGTTAATTAAGTGTGAAGGCTGCTTTCAGCCTGGAGTCCCCTCTTTCTAGTCTTCTGTTTCCTCTCCCACATGTCCCTGTCTTTTCTCCCTCACATAGTTTCAAATCCCTGCTACCATCACCTGTCCTTCCTGGGCAAGCAGCCCATTTCCCAAAGCACATCCCCAACATTAAAGTGCATCTGTTTTGTTCCTGCTGCTGAGTAGAGGTTGTTTTTATGCATGTTTTATAAACATAGTGTATCCTATCTATCCTATGTATTTGTATGTATGTAGATATATACATATCTACATATCTTATATATAAGAGGGCCTTAATGCAAAAGCTTTATCTTGTTAGAGGAATAGTCCAAAACTGAGGAGGGTCAAAGAGACAGAGGTGGGAAGAGAAGGTTAGACATAATGTTTCACATATTTTGAACAGAGTGCCTCTCCCACCACTCATTTTCACTCAAGTGGAATTGAATTTTTGAATAGATACTCTCTTTGAAATTAAGAATCTTCTTTCTTAAGCATTGGGTCTACTGGTAAAAATGGTTGCAACTGTCCTGAGGAAGTTTTACATGAAGTGGTCTCTGAGAGATGAAGAAGAAAGTTTGCATACAGAAATAAAATGAAGAGGGACACCCCTGAGTCTAGTTTGGAGAAATTCTCTGAGTTGAGAACAAAGACTATATAACTGGATTTACAGCAGGACATGATACCAGTCCCACAAAACGATGGTATGAGATCTTTGCCCATCAGACACTTTTAAATAATATTTGCTCCCTTCCTAAACTCAGACACACCAAGTTCTCAACATGACTAATATTCTGCTTCCAACAGTGACTTTAAGAGTGCCAACCAGCTAAGAAGCTACTCCAAACCTTGTTTCACCCCAAAATTACAAACTGACATGAGGAGGGTCTTGAAGTCAAATTTCTTATAGCCAGAGAGACAGCACTAGCTAGTGCATAAAAATTGATGCTTTCAAGTTCCCACATCACCTCTGGAGCAAAATATGTGCTCAGGTGGCCCTGACTTTGCCCACAAGAACTGACATGTTCTTGTGTCATCTATGGCTTCTGCTTCTGCCACTTCCTGCTTCTGGAAGGTGAAAATTTATGTGACTCTGACCCAAGTGTGTGTGGAGGGGTTGGAACATTTAGAGCAATAACATCATGTAATATAATTTCTCCAACATGGAAATATTATGTTATCACTGCAAGGAAGGAGACTTATTTAGTTAAAAGGTCATCTACATTCCACAGCAGACCAAAACCCATATTGCGGTACTTTCAAGTCTCATTCTCTAAGTATCACTGGGCAACAGAATTTCCTGGTTTGTCTTTACTAGACCACTTTCCTGACAGGTAGTACTTTCATTGTACAATAACTGTCTAAATTAAGGGCTGAGTGAGCTGATGAAGCAACTTTGCACCTGACAGTTTCATTTGGGCTCCTAAACAATTGTCTTTTTGTTTGTTTGTTTGTCTGTTTTTGTTTGTTTCCCATAAATCACACAGAATGACTGTACTGTGGATTATTTTTCTTTTTGGTCTTGATATTTTATTAACCTGTCCAATGCATTTCCTGAGGAAGTATTTAAGACAAAAGAGATTTGAATTGTTTCTCTCCCCAGATGCCTCATGGAAATTTATTTTCTTAATCACCCTGCTTTAATGAAAGATAAATTGTAATTCCAATTAACACTAAGAGTACAAGTGACCCTGACAAAGCATGTTCTTAAGTACTTTGCTGAAATGGGACCAAATAATCAATAGTTTCTGGCAGGAATTTCTCTGAGGAGAATAATTTTTTTCCTAGATCGTTTATGTTAATTAGTTTGTATTGGAAATTTCATAGGTTGTGTACAGGTTATGGCAATAGGACCTACCATGAGAAATTGCTGTTTTTGTTTATCTGTGTAAAATTAAAAAATTACAACAACAATAAAACAAACAGCAAAATAAAATACCACACACATTGTGACATTTAAGCAGGCTCAAACTCAGATTTCAATAATCACTTAAGTAGAGAAAATTAAAAAAAACTGTGCTAAGAGAAAGCAATAAAAAACTATTCCCACTAAACTAATTTCACTTGTGTCTACAGCTGCCATATACTTTAGAATTAGATGAATGATACAGTATCAGCCCAAAGGACCAGGGTAGCCACTATCAGCTAAAAAAGTAATAACCTATGCCCGACAATACTTCTGAAAAAATACTTTATAACTGGTATTAGTGCTTATCAGCACTAGATGTGTCTTATTTGAAATCGTATGGAGATCATTTTGCAGGGCTTCACCAAAACAATATTATTCTAACATGTCTTCAGAAGGACATTCTCTTATTTTCATGAACAATTATTGCTACCTCTGATAGTAATAACCAACATCATACAAAGATGTTATTTTAAAAGAGAGACTGAAAATACATCTAAGTACTTAGGAACTTAAGGATAATTTTATGTAAATGTTATAACCTTCTATGTTTTGCTGCTAAGTGATTGGTATGTTCAAAGGTTTGCAATAAGTAGTGTCTACATTAAAAGATCAGAAATACAATTATTTATGAGCAGATTTTCTTTACCACAACTTTCAGCCAGCTTTACCAAGGCCAAATTTTTTTGCCAAAGTTGTTGTGTGTGACATAAAAAGCTCTTGAACTTCACAGTAGCTGAGGCACTGAAAGGATACAGTTTTGCTTAACATTTTTTAGGAGCAAATTCTAAATTTGGTATTATGCCTCAGCTCTTTGACCTGTGGTCAATGCATATGTTTTTCTCAAAAGAAAATCCAAATGTTTTTGTGGTAAGAGACTTTCTGTCCTATATCTTTTGAATGGTGTATCAAATGGATCCTGAGTACTGAAAATCGTTCATTGGGGGTGGGCTATTTAGTTTTGCTTTTTGTTAGAGGAAAGCTCTCATCCTTTCCCTGTCATAGACAACCCTCAAAATAGTAATCAATCACCTGAGCACTGCCAAATAATACAGGCATTTTTTTCCCACCCACGGCCCAGCCAGAATTAATGTTAACTTCTTAGGCCAGCTAAGAGTGTTATCCAAGTCCCAGCAGCTAAAGAAAGACTCCAAGTCCCTTTCTAAAAACATTAGTGGGTTGACAATCTTGCTTGAACAGCGTCTGGCATTTCTCTGATCTTGCTCCTTGTGGTCTATCTGCAGTCTTACCAATTTAATTCCTTTAGCAGGCCAAAGCATCTGTGTTGTGACTTTCTCATGTATCAAGTACTTTTCTAAGGCAGGTTTAGAAATAATTTTACCAGATCAAATTCATTTGAGAGGAGAAAATAATCCTGCATAGGAGCAGAGCTCTGGTGAGTCATTTATTAGCGTAGTATGTCAGAAGGCATTTCTCAGGATCATATAATTATGGACTTCTATCAATAAGAGATTTGTCATCATTTCTTGTTTTCCAACCTCTTATCAATAGTCACAGTTTGAGATATCCTCAAAATGTATTAGAAAAGATACTATTTTTGATACAGGCTGTGTTGCCTTTAAATTTTATTAATTGGGATTGTTTTCCAGTTCCACTAGTCATTTTTATTGAATTCATTCATTTTCATCACCAGGTTGAGAAGGCATCAACCCACAAGCAGCAACAGCAGCAAATACAAATACATTAAAATCTATGCAGATTATCCTTATGCTTGTTTATAAAGGAAGCATAGGAGAAATGTCCTTTACTATTAGCTTTATGTATTGCAGTTACTACAAAGTCGAGAAAATTCAGAACTCCCATACCAGATGGGTGGCTCTCAAATGTTTTTTGTGCCTGTGGAAAACATGACAAGTCTCAAGTGGCTCACACAAATATTTGTACATGAAGCTTCCTTTTATTCCGTCCTGTAAGAGTTGACCTAAATAGCCACTCTCATCCTTCTCCTTTTCAGCTTACTTCATGAATGAATTCATCACCATGTGATAAATTCAGAGTACAAACAATATTCTTTCTTGGTTAATGTGATTTGAATTCTTCGTCTATACTGATGAATCTGCAGTGATTCACAGGACCTTTATCTGGCTGTGAACTGACTTACGTATGTGCTAAAACACAACATAAAAAAATGAATGGATGTGTTTGGATAACATCTCAAAAAGAAAACTTGTTGAAAACAGAGAGAATTTGTCAAGGCCTGCTGAAATATGGTTAAGACTACCAAGTGGTAGTCTTCAACTTGCAGATCTGAGAATGAAGAAAGCTTTTCCTTTGTGTTTGATAAATTCTTCAGGCACAAGCATTTCTGACTAGTGAGTTTACCACAAAGTTCTGTTAATATTTATGAATGCCAGGTATAGAGTAGAATGGTCCTAAATTCATCTTATACTACTAAGGTGTGCAGAAATTTTGGGTCTGCTTCTCCAGTAACACTGCTATAGCTGCACAGCTGTTCATGCTTTTGTTGTGACTGAATGTCTTTAGATGCCTAAAGATCTTGTCCTAAGTGAACGACCTGTTCCGCTCCTCTAGTGCCACTAAGGAGCATGACTTTGCACAGCAAGCGTCTGTCTGTCTGTCAAGGAAACTGGGACACTTGAATGCCACATTGTTCTTCGGTCCCAATACAGATTATGAACATTTATTCCTAATAAAACAGATATATCCCTAATAAGACAAACATTTGTTTCTAATACTTATTTTTACCTGTCTTTTTACTTAGCAGACTTTTCTATTCATCTTAACCAACACATACTGAAAACAGGAAAAAAAAAAAAAAAAAGATAATTCTGTAGGTCAAAGCATGGATCAGATGGACAAAACTCTTATTTACTTTGGGAGGCAGGAGGTATGTCAACCTGAAAGGCACTTGACCCTACACAACAGACCAGGAGAGAGAACAGTCTTTAGCAAGGTGGCTGAGCCATTGGATCAGAGTGTCTGCATGCTGCATGCACAGCTCCAGGCTGGATGGCCAGAATTGGGTAGCATACAGAGCTTCAAGGAGCTCGGTACATCTCTGTGACCACAGTTACAACAAGGTTTTGGTACGGGGCATAGCCCCTAACCTACTGCTACATGAAGATGTGTGTGCTCCAAGGAATAAAAGTAGCTCTATGGCACTTATGTGTGGTAACAGGTGATAGAGTGTGTCTGGGCAGGTCGAGAAACTGAAATGAACTACCTTCCCTCCTTAAGTTGTTTTGCTTAATTTTTTATGCCATTAGGGAAAAAAAAAATGAAAAAGTGTTGGATTTAAGATACAGGCTTTGCTTTGTGGAACTTTAAGTTTCAACCACATCATCTGTAAGAAAAACTGAGCAAGAATTTTCAACATCAGCGACAAAGAAAAAGATTCCAACTCTGCCAGAGACATGGTCTGAAACCATGCCAAAGATTTCAGGCTGGCAAATCAGCAAAGGAGCCAGATAAATCAGAATGAGTGTAACAGATCTCATTTATTTCAGCACAGCTTAGCCTCTTTACTATGTCACTGTCATCAATACCCCAAAATACTTAGTTGCAGGAATAAAAGTGTCTGGCTAATAAAGTAGAACCACTAAGGAAAGAAAGAAAGAAAGAAAGAAAGAAAGAAAGAAAGAAAGAAAGAAAGAAAGAAAGAAAGAAAGAAAGAAAGAAAGAAAGAAAGAAAGAAAGAAAGAAAGAAAGAAAGAAAGAAAGAAAGAAAGAAAGAAAGAAAGAAAGAAAGAAAGAAAAACCTAAAGAAAGGGAAAGTGAGAAGTGTGACCATTACTGTGTAATAATAATATGGCTGGACTATTTAAAGAAAGGGAAAAATGTTTGGTATACTTAAAGCAGAAAAAGAAGGTTTATTCCTTTCATATAAAATAATTCAGTTTCCTGGTTTTGATTTACATTTACTGGCAACAGCTGCTTACAGGTCAGGTAACATTAGCATTCAGAAAACAGCCCTAATGAAAGCAACCATGCAGCTAACATTGGTGTTAATTCTATTTCATGCTCTCAGGCTCTGTGGCATAGGAAATTGGTTAAAACGGAAATGCCTTGAAAACACGCTCTACAAAATGCACACATACCCACAAGCTGCCATCAAAGCAAAACCCTGAATTATATTTCTTCTCACTAAAAAAATGTACAGTATGTACAGTATATAAACCTCCATCAAAGCCAACCCTGACTGTTGCAGAGCGTCTGGCCACAGCTGAGACATTTTGTCTCAGTGTTGTGGGAAGTGTGCCATACAGAGCACCCTTGTGCAGAATCTGCAAACATCTGCTGATTCCTCTGTGCAGGACAAGAGTTGGATGACTCAGGGAAAACAATGCAGTCTGAAGCTATGGTCGAGAAGCCTGTATATCAGTTGGCCCACACACTATGAAGAGAAAGTAACAGTCTTTTACTCTTCTTCAAGAGTCTGGTCGTCACCACATGACTGTGCATCCTACAGAGCCAGGTATTAGGTCCCTATGCCTGTTACCCTATGCCTAAATGCCTGCATGCCTCCCCTGACCTGTACAATCTTGAATATCAAAACAAAAATTCTAAAGCAAAACACCCCTCAGAAATAATCTGCTCAATGTAAGATGCGTGTAAAGGAGCATATATTATTTCAGAAAGTTAGTGAATGCATTAAAGGTATAAAATACCTTTAATGGTATTAAAAGATACAACCTAGGGCCAGTGTGAGCACAAAGCTCTAAGGAGTAGGGGCTGAATGTGAGTACATTATTTTCTTGTCTTGCTCTTATACTGTTCCTGGGGCATCTGCTCTTGGACACTGACAGAGATTTACCCGGAGTTAGACTGACTTTTGTCTTGCCCATGACAGCCAGTTTATCCTCTGTGTTCACCCATCCTATTGGTTTTTATTTTTTTATTTTTAAACAAACAAACAAACAAACAAAAAAACATAATGTTTTTTAAATATCAAGAGTGGAACCGTCTTTCACAGGATACAACATTTCAAGCAGCTTTCTGACAACGCACCCATTTTGTTAATAAACTTCCTTTATGAGGGAGGAAAGTCTTACTGGTCTGTCCTGTATAGCAGTTCCTATATATTTTAATCTCGTATCTAAAGTGGATTGCTGCTGATGCTGCCAGCTGTCAGGATGTAATGGGCTGCAATTTCTGTCAGAGGAACAACACCAACAAAATCATTTTATACATGGGGTAAGGCACTGGGATCAGCAGGGAGGCAAGACATCTTAAAGGGTTCCTAAGACTTCTTCTGCCAGCTTGTATATGAAAGACTGCCCTTTAATACCAGCTCCACACCATCCTAAAAGGAGTGACTTGATTCCCATGCTACTTGAGCTTCCAGTGCCCTGACTCCTCTGCCACAGCTAGGCAAACTGGGTAGACAACAACAGGAGACAAAACAGACAATGAAAATTCAGCATCAAGGGAACAAAACTCAATTCAGTTAAATAACCATGTTCTTAACTTTTGTCCAAAGTATGAGCATGCTTTAGTTGCCACAGTAATGTTGTGAACAAGAAAATGAAGGAGATGAAATTAAACTAAGATGTGGTCAGCACCATCAAAACCTGAAAACTCTGCCAGTTAATGTAAATTCCTCTCAAGTAAGGATTGTTTTTCTATAGGTAAACACTGTCAGTAAGTCAGTGTTGCACTTTTGTTAACAGGATACACTTCCCAAAACACCAGCTGTTTTGACAGATGACTGTACCACTGGACGGTGTTTAGAAAATAAATATTATTTCCCTTGCTTTTATCTAAATTAGTAGTGGCCCTTTATACACCACATAGTCTTTGCAGCTATACAGGCTTAAGCTGTGTTTACACAGATACTGTATACTTCAGCAGTAGTTTTCCAGTTGGTGTAGTTGCATCACCCCTCTGGACTACATGAGCTAAGCTGACAGTGTCCCCTGACCAGAGTAGCTGCGCCTTTGTGAGGGTGTGGGTGCACAGAATAAAGCCAGGAAAGAGTGAATTTGCACATGCATCTATTCTCCTTTGTCTCCACAATGAGAACACATAACCTGTCCACAAGCTGATACAAGGTGACCTCCTAGAATTTGAGTTGAAAGATTTTGAGGCACTTGAAAAATGTAGTAACCAACAATCCCAAGGAACTGTAGGCATATCTCCATTGCACATTGAAGCGTGATGTTTGCAGCAATACATAGCAGGCTGAGGGAGCTGGAAGCCAAGGGTTCCTGGAGAGAGAAGCAATAGAGCCATTGCAGTTGCTTACTCCAGCTTCCCCAGCAGCTAGGGGACCAGGACTTGATCTTTCTGCTCAAAAATTTCAGCATGGCTTTGAAGAACAAAGCCTGAACTGAACTCTGATTTGCCTTAAAAGAGGATATTTCAGCAAGAAAGGACACTAATGGAGTTAAATGATAATAATAGTAACAACAACAACAACAGAAAAACAAAACAAAACAACAACAACAAAAAAAACACCAGCACCACACCGATCACATAATAAAATAAATTAAAAAATGAATAAATATAAATAATAAATAAATAAATAAAATAATATTTTATTAGCACTTTGCCAGTAAAGATGGACAGAAATCTTTATTGTGCACTGTCAGATATGTGCAATGTATAATGCTGTCTTTCAAGAATGGGATTCCACTATTAAGAAGACTGCTCATCATCCAGAAGCTAAATATGTTTGGTGGGGCACTTAATGGAGAGTAAAAAACCAGATCCTTGTAGAAATCAGTGCAGATGTGTAATATATTGTTATTCTGCTCTTAAACTCATTTGTAGTGATTACTTATATTTGCTAACACACGTTCCTAGGGAAAAGCTACAGTTGAAAAAGAGGAAAAAAAATGCTTTATATGCCTCCCTTATAGAAACATCCTGTATCCTACTGGACGCAGGGAGAAAACCAGACCGAATTCCAGTTTCCCTTGCTAAATCATAACAGCAGAGACGGCGTTAGGACACCCATCCGGATAGCACGTGTATGTGCAATTAGTAAAGCAGCAAATAAGTAAGTTGCAGCGAGTGAAATAGACTTTCCCCGGCCGCCTGAGCTGCGGCAGACTGGAGGTACAGAAAGTAGCGCAGCGCGCATTGCCATCTTGTGGCTCCGAGGGAGATCGTCCGGGCTGTGCTCCGCTGCCTCCCGGTTCCTGCTCCAGCTTTATGTCGCTGGCAGCGTTGTTACTGTGCTGACTCTGATAAGTTTGAGTAACAGCTCAACGAGCGGCCCAGATGTGCGCTCCATGTCTGGGTTCGGCATTTTGTAAGGTCTGATGCGGTTTGATTATTTTGGTGCTGGTGTTTGTTTTCACTTCCCCGTTTTTCTGGTGTGATGCAACACAGAAGAGTTGACTTGGTGGAAAAAAAATATAATAATAAATATAATATAATATAATATAATTTCTTTGTTACTTCCACAGGATCCTTATAAAATAGGCTAGACTATCCCATTAAAACTTGCTTCTTGAATGCTTCTGATCTGCTGCCTCAAACAGTTTCAAGCTTGTTAGTTTTGCTTGGTGTACTTCACTTGTGTTTTGTTGCAAGAGTAGGGACTACCATCTATAGGAAAGGAACTCATATCAGCTCCTGGGCCTGAGCCCAATCTTGGCTGATAACTTTCAGGATAGATACTATGCAATGACTAAACAAGTAAATATAGCAAGAAATCACTTTTTAGAAAATGCTGAAAGGCAAGGTTTTTTATTTTTATTTTTATTCATTTTCTTCAGCAAAGCAACTGGGAAGGTAATCTTCAAGACCTGGTTAGATGCCAAAGGACACAAAAAAGAGCTCTGTGGTGGAGCTCAGATATTAATCTTACTCTCCTGTGATGAGGAATCAGACTGTGCAGCATCAGAACAGCACAGCAGATAAGTAAACGTGAATGAATAAATTGCATGTCTGAAGGACATACTTTCTTCAAAGTACTGAAGGGGGCAGTAAATTTCCTTACCCTGGAGCTTATCTGAAGTCACACTGATATTTTTCTGTCTATTTTCTGGGAACACAAAAGTACTGAAGTACTTCTGAATACAAGCAGAATGTTAGCCCTTTAGTACCAGTGAAGCATTTGGCATAGACTAGTTCCCTTCCCTTCCCTTCCCTTCCCTTCCCTTCCCTTCCCTTCCCTTCCCTTCCCTTCCCTTCCCTTCCCTTCCCTTCCCTTCCCTTCCCTTCCCTTCCCTTCCCTTCCCTTCCCTTCCCTTCCCTTCCCTTCCCTTCCCTTCCCTTCCCTTCCCTTCCCTTCCCTTCCCTTCCCTTCCCTTCCCTTCCCTTCCCTTCCCTTCCCTTCCCTTCCCTTCCCTTCCCTTCCCTTCCCTTCCCTTCCCTTCCCTTCCCTTCCCTTCCCTTCCCTCCTTCTTTTTGTCTGTCTGTCTTTTTTTTTTTTCCTTCTTTCCTACTTTTCAGACTGCACACAGTATGTGTATTAGCCCAACAGCTTGTTGCATATTTTAAAGAATTCAGAGCAGCCAGCCTTGCATGAGGGGTTAAAGCCAAGAACACCTTAGAAAGTATCTCTCCTAAGTATGCTACACTTCTCTTGTTTCAATTATCAAGAAATCAGAGACATGCAACAACAACAACAAACCAACCAACCAAACAAAAACCAACCAAACAAACAAAACAGGAAAATAAACCTTTTATCTGTGAGAAAAGCGCAAAAGTGACACACAATCCAAATTAATAGAGAGCACAGTTTTACAGACAATTTGCTAGAACCATGCAGTGAGCTTATTTGAAACATGTTTTTGCTTTCTGTGCACTCTGAGTATTTGTCCTGGGGAAAAAGCATAACTACTCAGCTTGGTCTATGGAGCAATGACTTCATTATTCTGGCTTAATTCTTTAAACAGTTTAAGAATCACATAGATGTGAACTGATCATGTTATTAGATTTCTTTTAACTGTAGAGAAGTTCAACAAAATTGACATAAGCTATTAAGAAGCCGTAAAGTGGATATGAAGCTTTAGACATTTCAAAACCAGTGGGAGATTTGGATTGGCTTGGATTGGATTGGTTTGGCTTGACTTGGGTTGGATTGGATTGGATTGGATTGTCCATGTCTCTGTACAATCCTGGAACTTTGTATTCTTATTGTATCCAAATGACTATCTGATCTGGGAAGTATAAGTCTGTATTTATTGATCTGTGTTGTGTAGAATGAAATAGACTTAAGCTGTGAAATTGTTCATACAGACCGTCTTAGTATCACATATGAGGTAAGTGCTGAAATACAGCTGTAGAGCTGGAGCTAATTCTCAAAAGCTGCAACCTCCGTTACCACAGGGCTGAATACCGAGCTAAATCACGGATCCAGAAGTGACTGTGCAGCAGCATCTCCAGCTTCCAGGGTGTACCACTATGTCCTGTAATTTTCAGAGTTTTTCTACATAACATAAAGAATTAGAAGGAAACTCACCAGACATCATTTGGAATCCTCAGGTTTGCACCTGTGATTGACCTATCTAGATGCATGAGCTTTAAAATTTTCTTTAAAATGTTCAAAAACTATTTTAGATCCATTAACATCAGAAATTTCTTAAAGTAGATAAACTTTATGTAAGCACATTATGCTTCAGACATTAATATATTGAAAGATTTTGTCCTATATGTTTTTAATGACTTAATCATAGCGACTTACAATATGATCAAGAAACATAAATGATTTTTGAAATCATTACATTAGCCTTTCTCAAAATGTTGTGCATTGGACAGGTGGATAGATTTACTGTTACTGCTCTGTAACGTAGTTCTAAGCAGGACATGTTGCTGCTTCTTGATTTCTGTAGAGTGTTATATCTATCTATTTTTATTACTATCATATATATTCTGTATATACATATTTTTATATACTCACAGATAATGACATCAATTTCAGAATACATCGAGTATTTGAAAATTGTGTAGGCATGTTATCTGTATGAACACACACAATTTTTAGATATTTAATTGTCTTACAAGCTGTTGAGACTCTATGACTTTCAGACACATCATTATTTATTTAATAAGGATTCCTTAATTAAAACTAGTTGTTGCTCAAAGGTCAAAACCTCAAAATTGGTGCATATTGGATACCAATTTAGATTTGCTGCATGGTAAACATATTATATTTCCACACCTGAGTACAAGGGTATTAGGAAAGACAGCAAGGAGTGACTTCTTTTCAGAAAATAATAAAATATTTGAATTCAATATTTGATTAAAATGTCTGAATTCCAGTCTCTCCCTTTGGAAAAATTAAAACCATCATTCAAAGACAGAAAAGGCAAATGACAAAGAAGAACATTCTGTGTTATACATCTGGTTTACCAGCACCGAACAACATCTGCTCAGAAAGCAAACCACTGCTGCTTATTCAGGAAGTCTGTTTTCTAGGGCAATCAACGGCTAATTTGAATTTCTTCATCATGTTCATGCACATGGTAGCTCTTACTTTACCCTTCTTGAAAAGAACCAGGCTCATGTGCCAGTTAGTCTCTTTCCAGGTGTTATTTCTTCTCCATACCCTCTCAAAAGAGGGAAGCTCGATCTGGCTATGCACATATTTTTCACTTTCAGGTCCCCATACAAACAGGTTTCCCATATAGTTGAGACAGTAGCTAGTAACCCACCAAAAAAGAAGCGTGGTCACTCATACTCAGTGTGAAACTTGCCAGCCCAGCTTTCAGTTGCCACAGATCTAAGAGGAGACAAGATCTAGTACTGCCTGAGCACATCTGTGGCAAAATAAGCCTGACAGGACTAAATAAGAAGCAGCTTGTTCTTTCCATTTTTGGAAAAGGGAATGTGTTGGTGGACAAGTTGTTAGTCTTGCTTCTGGTGGAGAGAGAACTTTCCTTTCCTTTGCAAACCCTCATGACCTTTTTCACAGGGAGATTTGTAAGGGAGATGGAAATGGAATAGTACCTATAAAGTATCCAGGAGTGCCATAAGGACTATAGTAAGTGTGTATGCCCGTGTGTGTTGAGTGGAACTAGTGTCTGAGATATGGACGTTGTCTGAAAGATATTAGAGGAATCCAAGTGACTCTTCATACCGCTAAACAGCCAGACACATTTGGCAAAGTTAGCACGGGGTGTTTCTTGGATGCACTTCCACTCTCCGGAATCTGTGCAAGTGCTCTGGAAATGTGGTGAGAATGAGCTAACATGAGACTCATAGTCTGTAACAATCTGGACAGGAAATGTTCTTTCATTGGCTTGGCTTCATTCATTGTGCCCAGATGACACAAAGGAATGTGTAAAAATGAAACATAACAGAGAAGAGGTGGAAGTAAACTTGTTAATGAATTTTGTATTTTGTATCTTTTTATTTATTTATTTATTTATTATTTTTAATCTAAAAATGAACCTCTGTTGGGGTTCAGATGAAGGAAGATGAAAAACATCCTGAATTGTTCCCACATTGTTGGCTTGAGTTCACCTGCTCCTGCTAGGCTGGAGCTGTGAGCACAAATGTCTGAGAAGTGAGACTGCCATATAGAAAGCCTTTTGAAAGCAGATTAGGGCAGGGAAGAAAATACGTTGCAAAACAGTGTCTTGAAGACTTACTATTGTGGCCAGCCCCTACCTTCACTTACCCTTCAGCATCAACTCCTCACTGGAAAGAAACTTTGTCAGTTTGATCAAACATGCTTTCAGAAGTGGGAAAGCTTACTATTTAAGGTAGCGTACTGTGCCTTTGCAACATGGAAACAATATGAAGGATGTTAAGGGAATAAGATTTTTCTTCCCTCTTGGACCTCTGTGCAAAGACTTCAAGCTTAAGGTAAGCTTCATAGAATTAGTCACTAGGAATTAGTATGTTCTTCCCAGCTGTTCTTTCTAGATTGTTGGCCAGACTGTAAAAAATAAATAGACTTCAGTGGAATGCCTAAAATTCATTTTCTCACTCAGATGCTTTCATCTCACTCATTTCATTGTGTTTACAGGCTGGCAGGTTTCCTGAGGGCAGCCATGATTTAGATTTACAGCTCCCTGGCCAGTCTGATTCTGAAGAAAAGTTATAACACCTGTAATGTAATGCTGTTTCCAAAAAGAGTGAAAAATGTTGTGGTATGAAGAGGAAGCCTCCAAACTCCAATAATCACAGTATATCACATATCTCTGCACCCCATTGTGGGAGTCGAGGTTGCTATTGCTTCAAAACAGTTTCAATTCCCTATCCCCTGCCTCCACCAGCTCATTTTAAAGCAACCAAACCTGTCTAATCATGCTGGAGACTTGGCTTTGAAAATATCTCTGGGATTTCTCCCTTCTCATGTCTAGGCCAGGCTGGGAAAACTCTGGGATCTTTGGGAGGGAAGGAAAATAACCATGCGATGGTGCAGTGCCTCTGCTCGGTTACTTAAAAAGTCTGGACATTATTAACAATTCCTGCCAAGTGCTGGGCAGCCAGATTGTCGCTCCTCAGCACTTAGAGGTTCTTGCATATACACTGAATGATGTTAAAGTGAGGTACAAACTTCAGAGAGAATGATGCAAAATTTAAATTTCAGGCTTCCAAGAGCAGGTGGTCAGAGGTAGCACAAAGGAATCACTTCTACAAATAACATCTAAGGAATAAGAGTAGTGTCAAAAAAAGGAATAGTGAATTGGGAACACCTCAAACACATAACTTTCCACTGAGAAGGTTGTTATTCTTATTGTACCTTTTGTTTCATTGTTATATCTGGATATGACCAAAGTAATGGCCACTGTTATCTTTCTCCCAGAGGCTTAGCCTTCTCATGATTTGGTCAAATAAATTCTTTCAAGAGTAAGAGCTTTTTCATTTGCTGCAGCTCTTTAGCCCCACTCTGTTTCAGTTTCACATGCTTTTGTAATTCTTGTTACTAGACCATTTTGAAGTAGGAAGTCTTTGGTGTCTCTTGGAAAAATGCTTTTGTTGCAAGATTACATGCTGAAATATTAATACTCTGTGTTACATATATGTCTTGAGTAAATCAAGGGTGTAAATAAACATATACTGGTAGGTCAGGAAAAATAGACAAGCCCAAGGAGTTTGAACAACCACCTAGAATCTCAGGTACATATGTAAATCTTTTTATTTGGGGACTTCCTACTTTCATCAATGACAAAGCACTTTTGAGCCTTCTCAGAAAGTATTCAGTATTAATAATTAAACTCCCTGAGGATAGAAATAGAAATGATTGTGTTGTCGAGATACTTAGAATCTCACTGAATGTATTATGTTAATCCAGATCTGACTCTTTGTTTATTGTACCTTTACTGGGTGCTGAAAAATCACACGCAACTGTCTGAGGTTTCTTAACAGAAAGATGGTTAACTCTTGTTGGACAAAAGTGATGTTTCAAAAAATGCAAATCTGCAGATTACTTTGCTTGTCCACCAGTGTTATTTCCAGCTCTCAATCTGTGTGAATGTGTATGTATCTGTGTATGAGACACTGGCAAAATCACATGGCAAAATCCCTTTGTGTCTTCTGTAAAATACTGGACTGAACTTTTGGGGATGAGAGCTGTAATGTACAAAATTCAAAGGCCTGCAGCAGCACTGCAGTTGCTAAGTGCCTCCTCTGTCCTATGACACATGCAGCAGTTACCTGACATCTCTCCGCCTCTTTGTCTTTGACTGCTAACAGCAGCAGGATTAGCAACCTGTGTAAAGTAAAGACCAGGAGGCTCACGAACTCATGAAAAAAAAAAAATCAAAAAAAAAAAAAAAAAAAGAACCATTTGAGCTTGATAATACTGTTCAATCTTCTGCCTTAGGAATCCACAAAATCCAAAATAACCTCTCCAGGGGTATAAAAAAGATAGATAATATGCTACAGCCTTCAGTGAAATATAATCCTTATTATTCTTACAATAAATAGAATAAGCACATAACTCATATACAGAAAGCCTAGAAGAGACAATGATTTTCAGCTGACCTTTTATTTATTTATTTATTTATTTATTTATTTATTTTGCATATAAACACAAGTACAAAGTTCATAAAGTTCATTATATTGAAAACAATTAACAAACACTTGTGATGTAATGTTGTGTAAACATAATAACAGTTAGAGTAAGACTAGATGCAGGAAAAGGCAGGGTATAATTTAACTTGTTATGGCTATTAAATTTCCATTTAAGCCAAACCCCAGTAAGGTTTACCATGTATTATTTCACTTCCCAGGTCATAGCTCCAGCTGCCATCACCCTAAGGGCATTCCAGGTAGAGTGGTGTGGTGAATTAGGAGTTATTGACACAACTGAGACATTTAGAGATCACAGCATGCTCACTGCTGTTGAAGATCACAGAATCACAGAGTCTCTGAGGTTGGAAGGGAGCTCTGGAGGCCATCTGGTCCAACCCCCTGCCAAGCAGGGACACCCAGAGCAGGTTGTCCAAGACCATGTTCAGGCAGCTTTTGAAGATCTCCAGTGAGAGAGACTCCACATCATCCCTGGGCAACCTGTGCCACTGCTCTGTCACCTGCACAGTAAAGAAGTGTTACCAAAGTGTTTCCTGACATTTGGACAGAACCTCCTGGGTTTCAGTGTGTGTCCGCTGTCTCTTGTTCCTTCACTGGGCACCACTGAAAATGTCTGTAGTCTTGTTTTCTGTCAGGTGTCCAAGGTGGATTTGGACGTGGAGAGAGAGGAGTGTACCCCCACTATCCTCCATGTGGGTGAAAGCTGTCCTTCAGGAAGTTACCTAGCTTAGGATTCATTACCCAAAAAATAATAATAAAGAAAGGCTGCATCTGTGCTTGCTCACTGCATAGATTAAAAAGAAGTTACCCTTATGTGTTGATAGCACTACACATGTTACTTGTAGGCTTAGCCACAGCTACTTTTCTTCTTGTTCCGAGTGAGCTGTAGGCACATAGCTCATGTTTACAAACTCTGCATATTTTACTCATTCAGGATATGGGTACCTTGTTTAGAGATGGAAGCACAGCATTGTGTGGCATGGAATATCTCTTTGGTCAATTCAGGTTAGCTGTCCTGGAGGGACAGTGTAAGAAACAGAGACATTCTTCATGTTGTGCAAACACTTTTCAGCAATAGCCAAAACACTGGTGCATGAATAGCTAAACCATTGGTGTCTTAACAACTTTGTTTTGGTAAGAAATCCTAAACACAAAACCTCACCAGCTGCTGTGAAGGAAATTAATACCATCCCAGCTGGATCCCACACTGAGTTTCCTACTGGAGCCTCTCTACATCCCACCTTGCCAACCACACTGTAGCCCTAACTGATGTTGGCAATACTTGTAGGTCATCTTTTTAAGACCATGACAATATATTAAATAGTCACATTAAAGAATATTTTGCATGAGTAGTTCAAATTTTCCAAGCAATCCAGATTGCATAAACAAACATACATAAATAATTGTGCATTTAAAAATTATATACAACACTATATATATATATATATATATATATATATATATATATATATTATCAATATTGTGACATACATATATAGAGAGAATCATTAAGGTTGGAAAAACGAAGTTGCTAAGACCTCCAAGATCATCTGGTCCAACCACCACCCTACCACCAGTATCACCCACTAAACCATGTCCCTAAGCACCAGGTCCAACCTTTCCTTAAACATCTCCAGGGACAGTGACTCTACCACCTCCCTGGGTAACCTGTTCCAACACCCAACTACTCTTTCTGAGAAGAAACAACCCCAGTTCCCTCAGCCGCTCTTCACAGGACTTGTGTTCTAGGCCCTTCACCAGCTTCATAGCCCTTCTCTGGACATGCTCCAGGGCCTTGATGTCCTTCTTCCAGTGAGGGGCCCAAAGCTGAACATGGCACTTGAGGTGCAGCCTCACCACCTGGGAGCTGAGTACAGGGCAATGATCACCTCCCTTGCCCTGCACTATTCCTGATACAAGCCAGGATGCTGTTGGCCTTCTTGGCCACATGGGCACACTGCCAGCTCATGTTCAGGCAAGCATCAACCAACTCTCCCAGATCCTTTTCCTCTGCACAACTTTCTAGACACTCTGCCCGAAGTCTGTAGCACTGCATGGGGTTGTTGTGGCTGAAGTGCAGGACCCGGCACTTAGTCATGTTGAACCTCATCCCATTGGCCTCTGCCCATCGACCCATCCTGTCCAGGTCCCTCTGCAGGGCCTTCCTACCCTCTGGCAGATTGACACTTCCCCCCAGCTTGGTGTCATCTGCAAACTTCTGAGGGAGCATTCAATTCCCTCATCCAAATCATCAATAAAGATATTAAGGAGGATGGGCCCCAACATTGACCCCTGGGGAACAGCACTGGTGACCAGTCACCAGCTGGGTTTCACTCTGTTCAGCACCAGCTCTGTTCAGCCCTTCTCTGGGCCTGGCTGTCCAGCCAGATTTTAACCCAGCAAAGAGTGTACCTGTCCAAGCCATGGGCTGCCAGTTTCTCCAGAAGACCGTGGGAGACCATGTCAAAGGCCTTCCTAAAGTCTAGGTAGACTATGTCAGCAGGCTTTCCCTCATCCACCATGTGAGTCACCTGGTCACAGAAGGAGATGAGGTTCATCAGGCAGGACTTGCCTTTCATAAACTCATGCTGACTGGGCCTCACCCTCCAGTTGTCCTGCATATGCTGTGTGATTGCCTCCAGTCATCCAGAACCTCTCTATATGACAAAGACTGCTGATAGATGACGGAAAGTGGCTCAGCAATCACACCTGCCAGCTCTCTCGGCACCCTCAGGTGGATCCCATCTGGCCCCATGAATGTGTGACAGTCCAAGTGGAGTAGCCATTCTCTAACTGTTTCCACTTGAATTGCTGAGGGTGTTTCTTGTGCTCCTTGTCCCAGACTCAGGAGGCTGAGTACCCCAAGGATAACTGGTCTGACTATTAAAGACAGATGCAAGAGCCTCCTTACATGGAGGCCCTTGCATATTGTCTCCTTCATCATTTGTCCAGGCTGCAGTTCTAAAGGGATGTAAAGGAACATGTAGCTTAATTACCCACAGCCTGTTCAAAACAGTAACGCAAAAGCCATCTCCTCACCACTGTGTTGTTCTGCTTTTCTTACTCTGCTCACTCACTTTCCAGTCTTCACACCCAGCATTAGGTTTTAATCTTCACCCTCTGGTGTTGCAGAAGTTTACACTGGCCTTCATTTTGACTGCTCCCCTTTAACCTTTTGCCACCTGGGTTTGGAACTGTTATTGGTGGCTCTGCAGCCATTTTGCTTGAACAGCTCCCTTAGCTCAGATCCATGCACCTCAATACATGTTACAGCCGCTAGAGGGGACAGAGACTTGAACCAGTGTAAACACGGTTTAGAAGAGATTTGATAAAATGTCTGTTCCTGACGTGAGTCTTGATCTTTGAGAGAAGAGCATGTCATACAGATGACTGGAAAACAAAACCTAAAGGAGAGTTTCAGGTTGATAACACATCTTGTCAGGAAAGGTAGGCTTGTGTGTCGGGGCCTCACTTCCGTTTGCTGGAGACAGTGTCATCTCTCTTCCAAGGTGCTGTGCTAAGAGTGGAAATAATTACACTCACTTTGGTGGAGTTCTTTGAGGTCCTAGGAGACAGAGGACTCTCACACAGCAAGACTTGATGTTAGTGCCCAGCACTCCCACACTATACTCCCTTCCTTTAGAAGGGTTGCAGCTATTTGCCTTGCTGAAATAAAGGAGCTGACCCCTTCCTGGTTCGTTAACTCTGTTAGGTTGGCTTTTTCTCTCACACAAGCTCATAAGCTTTGTACACAACCAACACAAAGAATGCAAAAAATCTTTATGAATCTAATGAGGAGGACTTCTCATGGGTGTAAAATAATAAATGCCTCTCCTGTTCTGTGTCCCTAGACTAATTTGGCTGAAAGGAAACAAGTGTATTTTCTCATTTGAGAACTGGCTGGAGGGCACCAAGGGTTTTGTAACTGCATAAAATAAATCTTAAACTAGGAAAATTGAACAGTTTATCCTGTGGTTTGAAGGCATTAAATGGGGATTCCAGGGGAAACACCAGGTCTATAAGGTCTGTTCTATAATGTAAGTTCTGTTGAATTGGTGCATTAGGGAACCATGTCAGATCAGGCACGCAGCGGCACTTCAGTTGGAAGTAGCAAAAATTCATAGTACAGCTTTTAAATGAATGAATATTAGAGGATACTGGTATCACTGTAGTGTTGTGTGTACCCAAAACTACTGAGGGTTAAAGTTTTCCCTAATCAAGATAATTTACTTTCTAGTTTTTCCATTCATTTAGATCAACAGATCATGGTGAGATTTTGTATAATGATGAGAGTGAATTGATTTCCATGTTCATAAAACATGATCATTATCTGATTAATAAGTTCCTGAATATATGATTTGTAAAGCTGTACCACTGTGTCTTAAAAGACTTTGTAAATTGCGAATAGTGTTTATGCTTGAAGCTAGCAATGCTCTAATTAAGGTACACAATAGAAATATTAATTAAAAGACCTTAATGGAAAGAGGACAATAATGACCCAAGCTCATTTTTTGTAACATACAGCACATCAACAGCTGGTTTTTATATGTAATGGTCAAACAAACCAGAAGATGGGCGGAAGAGGAGGAGGTATTTTTGCCTATGGTGGGGAAAAAAAGAACACAGATTGCCCAAAGGAATTGTCAGAGCTGGCTCCTGTAGTCATCATTAGCCATAAAAGCAGAAAAGATACAGATCTAAAACTCTCCAGGTCATGCCAGCCTTAAAGGACGCTACAGGGACAGATTAGTCAGAATCATAGGCAACCAGCAGCACTGCAGTAGCCAAGAAAAATCTTCTTCATTAAATACAAGCTTAACAATGCATTTTCTATTTGATCTTTTTTGTAAATTTCTTTCACTATTGTGAATCTGTAGCTTTTAAGTGTTCTTTTATTTGCAAAACTTAAATGGTGATAAGACTGACAGGACGATCTGACACACAGCACACCATTCTCAGGGGGATGTATGTCTTTAAACCCCAGCTGGAGACTATTGTTGTATTCACCAGTATAATCCAGCTACCCAAAGACTGAAGGATACACCTGCTTGGAGGTATTCAGGACTTCAGGGTTTCTGCATAAAGAACTTTTTCTGTTGATTACCAGAAGATGACGTAATTCAAGATCATGGATAGAATGTCAATGCCTCAAGAACCAACTTGCTAAAGGTGAAACACTAAAGGTCGCAAACTTATAGGCATGCTTACTATGATGCACTCAGATGAATAGCCACACCGAGTTCAGTTCTGCTACTGCAGAAGGCAGTGATAAGCATAGATACACGCACTGAGGAATGCCTGTGCTCTTAAAACACAAATGCCCCTTTCCTTGCCCCCTCCCCCCCCCCCCCCCCCCCCTTTTCCTCCTTCCCTTAAATCTGTAGAGAACTACAGCCTGTATAAGAATATTTTTTGAGTTGCTCAGATGCTATCCTTCTTTGCCTCTCTCATAGTCTCATACTTCAGCTGAACTGCCCTGGGAGTAAATCAGTGCACAGCCTAACATCAAGCGTGTGAGCATGGCTAATATCTGAGGCCACATATTTTCCAAAAAAGTACAGAGCAGTTTGTGAACTATGACAGTGCCACAAAGGGGACTTTTCTCCTATCTCTGCTACTCCCCTGTGGAAGCCTTTCAACCTCCAGAGCTCAGCTGCTTGCTATCCAGGAATTTGAGGCCCAACTCTGCTCCTGCCAGGACACATAACCTCAGCTCAGACTGCTGGCAAAGCTGCTGACCCGTGACAAAGAACAGTGTAAATGTAGGTAGAAAATAAGAAATAAGAATAAAAAAGAACAATATGGTCAGGGGATCAATGTAGTGCATAAATTTGAAAGGAAGGGTAGTGACATGAGGAGGAATAAACTCCTAATGGAAAGAAATGGGAAGATGGTTGCTGAACAGTTGGGTGTCTGTGGTGCTAATGGAGCTGGTGGAAGATGTTGGGTTTGTAATGCCCAGGTATTGCTCCAGGGTGCTCTCCCCAAAGGTGTTGCCTGTGGGGTCAGCAAAGAGTAAAGGCTCCTTGGATGCCTTGCAATAATAGGTGGTAAACGTACATCTGTCTTGTAGCTCACAAAATCCTAGCTGACTTTTGTGAAAGTCAGTCAATAAATGCTTGCCAGACACTTTGTCAAGTTGTGCATATCCTGTTTGCAGAGCCTTTTAGCACCTGACTACAGACACCTTAGCAAACTGACCCAAAAGAGGGATTGCAGCAGGACTTTCTCCACAAAATATCACCCCTGAGACATTTTAGCACTGGCAGACCCTATGTGAAACAGACAGTGAATGTGACAAAGTTTTGCATGTAGGTTTTGGCGTTTACCTAGCATAGAAATTCTGGAATCCCTACCTGAGGGAGCTATTAGATAAGAGCTTTAATTTCTACGCCTGATATTCTGTGCCTTGCTTGTTCTGATTTATTAACAATATATAAGATGATCCAATATTTGGCTACTGCCTTTAAATCATAGGTTTTTCCATTGTAAATGACAACCTTTGCATTTTATTAGTGTGGCTTAGTCTTTAATAAGCCCTTGCTATGTCCATCTATCTTTTTAACACTCTAAAAACAATCTTTTGTACCTACTGTAAATTATCTTGGCAGTGGCATGACCACATCGACTGGCATACTTGAGAATGGGATGCTGCTGCCCTGGTCTCAGCAAACACATGCAGAGGAAGGAAGCATTTCTGTTGCAATTATGCTACAAGGGGAAGAAGGCATGGGCTAGCAAGTGTGGGTGCTGCTGGGGGTAACAAAGCCTCATGAGTTCAGCAGCCTCTGTTGAAACTGGATCTCTGTAAGCCATGGGGAAGGCATTTAGCTCCTCTTTCTCAATTTCCTCATTCACTAGAAGGGATGTTTTAGTTTTTTGCTCCTCAGGGAAGCACAAGGATTGATTGATTAATGTCTGTAAAACACCAAAGGTGGAAGCACTATGTAAATGCCAAGCTTGATTATTGTTACTCAGCCTTTCAAAGAAACATCAGACTACGTCTAGCTTTTGAGCTCAGCTGGATTTTCAAGGATGAAATAGGGAGCTCAGTAGCCGTTGCTTGACAGACTCTGTCAGCACAGCAGGCAAGCATCTACTCTCCTGTCCTACTCCTGTTTCCTTTTCTTTCAGTCAGGAGTACATTATTACATGCTAGTCTTACTATCAAGGTTAAAGTGTCTGGTTGCTATTATCACTTTATTGCTAGTTTGTGATGATTCCTCCTAACTGTCCCCTAACTCAGACGAGGATGTCTTCCCAGAAGTCACCTTCAGAGGTCCCTGCCAGCACCATGGCAGAACATGTCTGGCAGTTTGGCTCATATGAGCAAGGTCAGCAGAAGGAGGTGTTGCTGTCCAAGGAAAGAACAAGAAATCATGAAAGTGTACTGAGCAAATTTCATCAGTGAGGCTGTATCCTCCCCAGGCAGTGACATAGGGGGGAAGATATCTTCATCTACACATAAGACATTAAGACCATTTCTGGAGGCATTTCTGGTAGCTAATTACATTAGTTATTTCTTCTGCTTGTGTTGTACAGCATTGCAGCATGAAACAAATTCCTAGTCTTAAGAAAGAAAGACAGGAAACTGTCTTTCTTTTCTTGTGTTAGTGTCCAAGGTGAGTTGGGTAGGCCTGATCCTCCTGTGATATGGATAATTTTGCTTGAGATTTGCTCCACTGGAGCCATCCCAGTGAAAGCTGTCATGGTCTAGAGACTAGCTAGCTTGAAGTAAAAATGGTGTAAGTTTTGTCCCTGCCTGATTATTGTTTTCTCTTACAATTAAATGTGCCTCAAAAGTTATTAAAAGAGTATGAATCTTACTCGGTGAAAGATACCACCAGTGTCATGATTCTCAAATTGTGAAAGTTTGGACCCCAAAGTTTCTGACCATTGCTGGTAGAAGAACAGGTTATTACTTAACTGTGCTTGGCACTACTACTACTCATGGGCTCCAGAGTGGTGGGACAGAAAAATTGACTGGGACTGCATGCTCTCAAATTCACCTCGTCTCATGCAGAAAGCTCCTAAGTAACAGAAGGAGAAAACCTACAGCAATCCCAAAGCCTCCAGGAAAATCCTGGCAATATCCACAGACAGAACGGAAAGGCTGATGCTGCCTTCTACCTTACAGCCTGCAAACCTGCCCTAAATGCAGTCCTGCCCAGCATCCTCATCTCTCCTGAGATTATGCTTTCACAGATCATAAACTGGCTTGGGCTGAAAGAGACCTTAAAGATCATCTAGTTCCAACCCCCCTGCCATGGGCAGGGACACCTCCCACCAGACCAGGCTGCTCAAAGCCCCATCCAGCCTGGCCTTGAGCACCTCCGGGGATGGGGCATCCACAGCTTCTCTGGGCAACCTGTTCCAGTGCCTCACAACCCTCTGAGTGAAGAATTTCCTCCTAACATCTAATTTTAATCTCCCATGTTAGTTTCAAACATCCCCCCTTGTCCTGTCATTATCTGCCCAAGTAAAAAGTTGTTCTCCATCTTCTTTATAAGCCACCTTTTCGTACTGAAAGGCTGAAATGAGCTCTCCCAGGAGCCTTCTCATCGGCAGGCTGAACAGCCCCAGCTCTCTTCGCTTTTCTTCACAGGAGAGCACTCCAGCCCTCTGATCATCCTCATGGCCCTCCTCTGGACTCATTCTAACAGACCCACATCATTCTTGTGCTGGGGGCCCCAGACCTGGACACAGCACTCCAGGTAGGGCCTCACAAGGGCAGAGCAGAGGGGCACAATCCCCTCCCTCCACCTGCTGGCCACCTCTCTGTTGATGCAGCCCAGCACACAGTTGGCCTTATGGGCTGAAAGCACACACTGCTGGCTCATGTCAAACTTCTTGCCCACCAGAACCCTCAAGTCTTTCTCCGCAGGGCTGATATCAGTGAGTTCTCCCAGTCTGTCCAACCCCAACCCAGATGCAGCACCTTGCACTTAGACTTGTTGAATTCCATTTCATTCTCATGGGCCTAGTTCTCAAGCTTGTCCTAGTTCTCAAGCTTCTCCATCAGCCAATTCCTTCAGGACCCTGGGATGTGTAGTATCAGATCCCATAGACTTGTACTTGTTTGGTTTCATCAGGTGTTCTTGAACCTTCTCTTTTCTTACAGTTGGAGGGACTTTGCTCTTCCAGCCCTCACCTACAGATTCAGGGAAGCAAGAGACGTTGGAAGCCTGACTGGCAATGAAGGCAGAGGCAAAGTTATTGAGTACCTCAGCCTTCTCTATGTCTGTTGTTACCTTCTTGTTTATCAGAGGGAATGCACTTCCCCTGCCTTTTCTTTTCTGTCCAGTGTACCTGTAGAATCCATTGTTGTTATTCTTTGCATCCCTTGCCAAGCTCAGTTCTATCTGTGCCTTGGCTTTCCTGATCCCAACCCTGCAAATCCAGCTATCCCCTTCTAGCCAGAACTTCAACCTAATGTGTGGCCATGGCAGGAATGTGTATTTCGCCAGGAGCTGATGTGGCATCCCAGCAAGTTGTGTTGATGAGGAGAAGGCATCTCTCTCAGGCTCACAACAGACTAGCCTGGAGCAAGCCTCCCTGTGCCAGCTGGCAGTCTATGCAGCCTCAGGCTCCCCACTTCCAGCCAGCTGTGCCTCTGCCTCCAGTTCTGCTCTCTCTGACCCAAATGGTTTGCAAGGAAGGGTGCCACTCATGCACGCCCCGGATCAGAACTGCATTTCCTAAATGATTAGGACAGACATTTGCTGAGTAGTAAACATAAATGTATACCATATATCTTGGTGTTTTCTCTTCCTTTGCCCAACCTCACAGTGGTATGAAGGTTCATCATTTATTTTCTTCCCTAAGCTGATTTTCTTCTCTTTCAGCATCACTGCCCCACACCTGTCAGCACAGCCAAAGCTGCACACCTCCGTGGGTTAACTCCTTTATGTTCTCTGGGAAAGAAAAGGAGTTGTGATATAGAACAAAATGACTGCTGGTCTACAGCCATCCTCATGGCACTTGGCTTCTTCCCAACTGCTTTAAGCACTTGTGTTATCCAAAGCAGGAATGCAGACACTTGATACCCATTGCATAAAGGCCAGTGGCCCCTGGAGAGGATCTGGGTTTCAGCTGAGCTACTTGTCTGTGGAGGTAGGTACTTGTCTTCTGTCTATTATCAGGGGTCTGCAAACCATACGGCATGGGCCAGAGGTGCTTGAAGTTAGATGGAGAGAGCAGGTCTTTGTGTAAACATCCTATTCTCTACAGCATTGCATGTGAGAGACAAGACTTTACGAGGCAGGAAGGGGGCGAGAGAGGGTGTTCTTGGACAGATGTGACTGCCTCCAGTATCCCAGGTATATCTAAAAAAATTTCTTACACTGCAAGTCTATCTTATCAGCATAAAATAAAATCAAGGAATGAGTTGGATTGGAAAGGACCTTAAAGATCCATCTCTGCCATGGTCAGGGACACCTCCCACCAGACCAGGCTGCCCTGAGCTCCGCCCAGCCTGGCCTTGAACACTTCAAGGGATGGGGCATCCACAGCCTCTCTGGGCAACCTGTGCCAGTGCCTCACTACCTCCACTCTGAGTGAAGAATTTCTTCCACTCTTTTAAGAGGATTTATCTCCAAGAGACAATTTAAAAGTAAACACAGAACCTACATCAGAAGAAGCTTTAATATTGGGCATGCTGGAGGGGTAATTTCACAGCTATTTTTGAGTCCTGGTGCTCCATGTTTCATCAAAAGATATGGCTGCAGCTTGCTTATAAAAGGGACTACATTGATTTAGGCTAGTTTTACAGAGACCTGTAACCCACAGTTTGTATGTAAAATTAGCAGATATATGTATTTCTCTTGGAAAATCTCTTTCTTAAAGCAGATAATTCCACAGCAAATCAAGAGGCGGTGTTGAAGTGATCTCTTCAGCTGAAACCAGATGTGGAAGGAGTTTCAAAGATGGAACATCAGTGATCTTAGATACAAATTCTAGGCACAAACATGATGGTCTTTGCTAGCAAAATGAACAGTGGAGGAGTGGTTTGAACCATAGTTTTTATGTGGGGTTGAGTGACAATATCTAGGTTGATATCTGCCACCTGATATTTGTTAGCTTGGCTGCAAAAACTTCCTCATTTTGTATTTATATACTAGATTAAGAAGTCTGCATGCCAAAAATGATGAGAATTCCATCTCCGGTGGTACTTCATATGATAGTATGTTTACAGGATCACCAGCAAAGACAAATTACTTCATTTGGGCTTGAACTTACAGTCTTTTTCAGCATTATTTTGTATACTTTACTTTAAGACTCAACAAAGCTGACCACTTTACATCTTTGTGAGTGTAACTGAGTAAAAAAATGCACCATTCATGGTTCACCTTTAATTTATAAGTAGACTATACACTGCTTATAATTTGGCTAACTTCCAAGTCACTTAAAAATGTTTCATACTCAGCTCTGTTCATCTCCCACTGATTTGATATCAAACTAGTTCTACTTCAAGTTTCTGGCCTTTTTTTTTTTTTTTTTTTTTTTTTTTTTACTTTAAATAATAATCTACTTTTTGTTTACTTTGGAAATTTACTGGGGCTCTCTTATTTTGACATTAATACTTATCTGATGCTGCACTGTACCATCTGTTTTCTAAGGAAAAAAAAAAAAAAGCAACAACAACAAAAAAAGCTCTTGTTTACTTTTCTAGAAGTGTTTTCCACTTCATATGTATTATCAGATGACCTTCCTGACCTTTTCTAGCACTCTAAGTGATTTGTCAGTTTAATGAAAGAATACATTTTCTCTACAATTTATTACCTGCTGTACTAGTTTAATTGATGAAGCAGAGTGGATCTCTGCATTGAGATTGAATTTTTGCAGCCTTTACTAATTTAAAACATAATGTAGATAATGTGGGACAATGCCATATTTTAAGTGATTTGCCAGATGGCTACATGGACTGTGATATAATTTAGATGAGTCCTCTGCTGTTACAGTCCTCCATGTGTGTATGTTTTACGAAAGATCTTTAGTACATTATCAGCAGTTAAAGCAATTAGGAAACTTTCAGTCAGATCAATATTTAGATTGTCACAGACTGATCTTTTCTTTTTTTTTTTTCTTCTTCCTTTCACTCTGTGAGTTAATGATTTTATAATCCTGACAGCTAAACACTAAATCGCAGCTTCGTGACAAGCCAACTTGGCTTGGTCATGCAAATGTATTCAAACCATCTTCGGTCTGGAAATAAGCTCTGAGATGTCAGATGAGTGAGGTCTTTGGTTCATTTTTTCTGGATGTAATCCAGAAAGTGCACAGACATGGAAGGCTGGAAAAAAATAACATTGAAAGAGCAATGCAGTTTCCATGTTGGGCAGAGGCTCAGGTCAGGGCCTTTACCACCCTTGGTAGGTCCCCCTGTCGTCACCTCCAGCCCGAGAACTGAAAGGCAGGGCTTTGCTTTGCAGAAACATTATCACCCTTCACACTGGGGGAGTGTTCAGAGGGGGAAGACACACAGGTGTGCATGAATGATGAGACTGATGGCTTGTTCTGAGCAAAATTACTACTTGTCCTGCGCATAGGTCACAGGATTTTGTTGCCCAGGGGTATTTGCTCTCTGTCTGCATCTCAGAGAAGCCCAGCAGCCCCAGCTGTCTCAGCACACAGCACCTCACACCCAGGGCAGCAGTCTGTGCCCTGCACTGCCTGGTCTGAACCCTTGACCTGACACCATCACAAAACCTTTCCTCTATGGTCCAGGGGTAATTTTGCACCTGTGCAAGATGCTGATGCTGACTGAAACTTGAAGCTGGTTCAAGAGCAAGTTTACATACATTTTTGCCTCTATCTATCATATTCTAGCATCTCCATGAGCAAAAATTAGTTCATAAAGGATCTATTTCACTGTGGTCTTCACTGAAGCTCTCCAGAGCTTAAAGAATTGCATATCTGGTTTGTTCTGTAGGACAAGGAATGCATGAAAGTGATGGTTTGGGCCTCATTTTTCCCAAAGATTTTTTACAGTTCAATCTAAATTCCAACATAACTGAAGCAGAGGAAACTTCTTACAATACTACTGAACGCAGCCACAGGCAATAAAACAATCGTAGCTCCAGTGCCAATAATGGCATCTTCCGTTTTCTGACAGGGAAGTACTAGTTATGAAGTCCTTTGGACAGTCTTTCCTTTGTGAGCCCCAAAGGGACCGTGATGGTAATGGTTGGGAAAGGTAGGTTAGCCCTCTGTGTGCAAAAGAAAGCAGATGAAAAACATCTTCCCTGCCCCCAGGAAGGATGCAACCTGAGATAGGACCATGTGTGTGCTGATTTAGAATAACGTTTCCTTCCTATGTTAGTCTCTATGAAAATGCAAACAGGTGTTGGAAAGATAGTGTTACAGTCTGACAAAATCCATTTAAACAACAGGCCAGGGCTTGCCATGGCTCGGCCATGATGGAACCAGCCAGAAGGGAAGGAAAATTATAAGCAAGCTCCCAGTAGCTTTGCCCTGCTGGTCACCCAGGTTTCAGGGTCCAGCTTAATTCCTTGATTTACTCCTCTCCCTTTCACCTCTAGATGACATGGGTCATCAGCAATGTTTACTGGGGATGGAGCCATATGGGAATCAGATGCAGCCCTGTGGGCTGCAGGGGAGGAGAGGAGGAGAAGAGGCAGAAGCTCAGCAGATGCTTGACTCAGCAGCCTGTGTTGCCCAGGGTGAGGGTGGTACCTCTGTGCTCCCTGGGGAGAAGATGCTGTGTGGTTCCTGGCACATGGCAGGCATGTGTCTTTGCCAGGAACACACTTGAAAAAATTAACAAAACCCACTTGATTGCCATGCCTAGCCTGTAATGAGCTAGGACAACAATATACATCCCTGCACATAAGATTAATGGAAAAAAAAAAAAAAAAAAAAAGCAATTTCTGTATGTTAACTTAGATTTTTTTTTTCCTCCTTTCCTTGCAAGGTAGGCATTTCTAACAGCTTGTCATGGTTTTGGCTAGGACAGAGCTAATTTTCTTCATAGAGGCTCACACAATTTTGTGTTTTGAGTTTTTTTATGAAAATACTGGTGATAACCCAGTATTTTCATAGGTGTTGCAGAGCAGAGCTTACACAGAGCGAAGGCCTTGTCAGCTTCTTATGCTGTGAGGAGGCTGGGGGTGCACAAGGAGCTGGGAGGGGACACAGCCAGGACAGCTGGCTCCAACTGGCCAAGGAGATGTCCCACACTATATGGTGTCATGTTTGGCAATAAAAGCTGTAGTAAAGTAGGAGAAAGGGAGGCATGTCAGAAGTGATACTGTTTGTCTTTCTGAGAAACTCTTCCATGTGATGAGCCCTGCTTTCCTGAACACTTGCCTGCAGATTGCATGTATTGAATGAATTCCTTGTTTTGCTTCACTTGCACACGTGGCCTTTGCTTTACCTAGAGATCTGTCCTGATCTCAAACCATGAGTTCTTGCACTTTTATCTCTCTGATTCTCTCCCCGATCCTACCTAGAGACGGTGAATGGGTGGCTGTGGTGCTGAGCTGCCTGCCAGGTTAAACCACAACAGAGCCAGGCCTTGCTATTTTTTCTAAGGTTCTCTTCCATAAATCCTTGACAAATAAGCCATGCAGCTGAAAATATTTAGTTATGATTGTAAAAAAAAATAGCTTCATCATATATACACATTGCATGAAATGATTCAACACAATAACTATGTGGATCCATGAACTCCATAGTTTGGGGCTAACTTTTGGTATAAAAGAGGAGAATGTTACCTTGAGCAGAGGAGCTGTAGTTCATCACTTACCAGCTCTGTACTTTCATCACTTGCAGTGTTCAGTGTGGCTCACAGATACCAGCCTCTGAGAAGTATGTTTTCTCCCTTGTAAGTCTGTATTGAGTTGATTATGAAAAGTAAGGAATCACATTACTTCTGCAAATCTATGAGTGTAAAAGGATCAAACAAACATTCCCAGTACAGAAACTGGTAAACATCAGATCTGCTACTGGACTCAGTGCAGCTCTGCACTTGTATAATTTGACTGAGATCAGAATTTAGCTTTGTTGTTTTATTATATAAAAACTGACTGCAGTTCTGGATGAATGTCTGAACGCTCAAACCAATTTTCCTCTAATTATCTGGGGTAAAAAAAAAAAAAAAAAAAAGTGAAAAGGGTAGTCCTTTAATCATTTGATTTTTTTACTCTAATTGAAACTTTTTTTCCTTGTGAGTGGAGAGAGAACAGGTGCCTAATTAGAGTGCATGATAATTCTCACAGAGATATAATTAAGCAGGAAGATCAATGAAAATCTCTCCTTGCTGGATTGCTGCCATTTTGGGGATAGGGGTTTAAGTATATAGAAATAAATCTTCTCCTTGGGGAGTGTATCATGGTGTTGTTTTGGGAAAAAGATTTTACTGGATTTTTCTTTGCAGTGGGCATATTACGCATGAAGAGTACTGCTCAGTATTTTAAGAGAAAAAGATTGGAATTTAGCTATTACTGAAAAAGTCATGTGAGTGTATACTGCAGGTTGTGTTTTTTTTTTTGTTTGTTTGTTTGTTTGTTTAGTTGTTGCTGCTGTTTTCTAAATGTAAATTCTGCAGGAAGTTATTGACCTTTTCAAGATCTTCTGGGAGTTTATTTATCTATTTGTTTATTTTTGACAGAAATTTTATTTTTAACATATTCATGGAGCAATTACAGATGCCATGAATGGGTCAGGGAGTTTGGTCCTGTCCTGAGAAGATGCTGGCTAGCCTATGAATCTGGCTTCTGTGGATGTGTGTGAGTAATACAGAGAAAAGGTACAGAATAACATCCTTCAGTGACAAATTAAAATTCACAAGAACAGCACATTGCACTGTGGCTTACTGTGCTAGACACCTTACTTGTAGGGCACAGGTAACAAGAAAATATCATGCAGATAATCTCTGAAAACAGTTACATGTCTTTTACATTTTTGTTTGTTTGTTTGTTTCTTTTTGTTGTTTTTTGTTGGTGGTGGTGGTGGTGGTTTTTGGTATATACTCCATGAATTCTTCATTTTTGTATCTTCTGGCAATGTGGTAATGAAATGAAAACTCAGTGAAGAAAGCATAATGAAAGCAAGGGTAATGAAAAACAATACACATTCGCAGGATTAACTTTGTATTGTATCATACCCTTAGAGCTGAAGTAACGGTACTTGTTCTCACAGTTAGGCTTGGTGCTGTACCTTCGGCACACCTGTATCCCATGCATCTCTTGGAAGACATAAGTGTAAATACCCGGACACCAGCTGCCAAGTTCTCCCCTTCCTAATACATCTTCTGAGTGTAGCTTCCTTGGAAAGTGCTATAGTGCTTCTGGTAATAACACCACAGTGTCCAAAAATGCACTCTGCCATAATGATCCAGGTAATGAAGGCTGAATTACAGTGAAAATCCTGGAGAAGTGCTTATGACATCCTCTACTCATGGCAAATGTGTTCTTCCTGATTAATGCTCTTATAGTAAAACAGCATGATGATTAGACCATTAGTTTAAAAACTCCTAAAGTAAAAACCCAGCTGATTGAGTGATGCTCTGTGACATCATTTGTCTTTTCTTTGGTGGAAAGAGAACTGCTGAAATGGCAGCAGATCTCTTAAACTAAAAAGGTACTATTTCTTGAATAAAAGAGAACATAATGGTATACATCAAACCCAGCATTGCATCATTACTGAAAATAGTTTCTGCTATAAATAAGCATGGCATTGACTACAGTGCTGATATGCTTAATATTCTTAAACACCTCATCAAATAATTCATAATTAACTGCTGCCCATATCTTTCTGCTTACTATTAATAATCTATTTGAGAGGAATGTAAGAGGAATGAATCTGGAAAATCTGAAATTTCTATAAAAAAGAGTATACACAAACATTGTAAGATGTCTCTCTTGATTTTTTTTTTTTCAGCTTTATTCCCTCCTCCTGCACACTGCTAAAGAAGCAGGCTAGAAGGCCTGGCCATTTTGTCTGCAAATATTGCAGTAGTGGGGCATCTTTAAATACAGAAATATTTTGTTATACTCATAAATTGCTCATGATTTTGTATTTTCTGTAACTTTGCAAGCTTTCATTATGGGATGACATGAAAAAGTTATCCTTCATGTGTTGAATGGAAAGACCAAGGAGACAGCAAAATCTTTAAAATGTTTCTGAGCTATTTGAAGATCTGATAGAAAAATAGAAACTAGTGTGTCCTTCTCCTCTATCATTTCTGTCCTCTGTGGGCCAAAGGCTCTTCTCTGGCTATTGTTCCCTCTGTTGCTCCTGTCTCCTTCTCTTGGTACATCCACTGAACAAAGAAGTACGGATGGCAAGGGCTGAAGTGAATTAAATTCACTATTCTTATATTCCAGGCTATTCAAGAACCGAGCAGTGTATTATCCTTAAGAAAAGGAGGCAAACACCTTTTACCCAGGTTTGTCCTCAGCTACATTACTGCTCAGGGGAGGGCTGTAGAAATTTCACAAAGGAGGCAATTATTTTCTGTATCGTCCTCAGGCCAGGAAGACTGATTTAGGTTACCTCTGATACCACCAGCAACCCCATAAGGAACAGCGGAAGGAAAAGGAAGGTGACTCTGGGAGTCTGCACTTCAAGATGAATGAAAGTCATGTTCTGTTTCTTTGCCTTTTAATGTTTCACCAAAGTCCTTAAGGGGTATGCTATTGGCCCCATTGATGTTTGTTTGCAGATCACATCAACCAGAAAATGTGTGCACAGTGAGAGTGATCAAGGCTCGTCTGAACATTAAGGCTGTTGTTGATAGCAAGTGTGTATTACCACCTTTTGGCTGTGATTACAAGAGTCTCATGAATACTTTAAGAATTGTGTTGCATTCCTAGCACAGGAAACACAGTGCCTGCACCTTGTTCCTTCTGCTGATGCTTTTCTTTTTTTCTTTTTCTTTTTCTTTTTCTTTTTCTTTTTCTTTTTCTTTTTCTTTTTCTTTTTCTTTTTCTTTTTCTTTTTCTTTTTCTTTTTCTTTTTCTTTTTCTCTTTCTCTTTCTCTTTCTCTTTCTTTTTCTTTTCTTTTTCTTTTTCTTTTTCTTTTTCTTTTTCTTTTTCTTTTTCTTTTTCTTTTTCTTTTTCTTTTTCTTTTTCTTTTTCTTTTTCTTTTCCTTTTCCTTTTCCTTTTCCTTTTCCTTTTCCTTTTCATTTTTCTTTTCCTTTTCCTTTTCCTTTTCCTTTTCCTTTTCCTTTTCCTTTTCCTTTTCCTTTTCCTTTTTTTTTTTTTTTTCATTTTTATTTTTTGGTAGTAGCTATTTGAGTGAGAAAAGAGGAACATGTGGAGAAGGAAATGTGAAGGAATTACCATGTAGGTTATGAGTGCTGTGAGGTACTCCTTAGCACTGATTATGCTGCAGTTTGTTCAGCCAGGCTATAGACTGTGAAGTAATCTGTTTTTAATGTTTCTTTTTTTTTTTTTTTTTAGCTATTGATTTTGTTGTTGTTGTTGTTTTCTTTTTTTTTTTTTTTTTTTTCTCAAGCTGAATTAGAAGCTATGGAAATCATCACTTTGAAAAAATTATGAAAATTTGCTTGCTCTCTTTGAACTGTGTGTCAACTGTGTTGTGAGTTCAGTTAATGGTCTCCTGTAGAAAGAACTGAAGGAAATATGTTTTTAAATTTTATTTCTTTTTCCTAATTAATCCTATATGGTAATTTTAGTTCCTGCATAATGGACTGGTTTGTTTTGGGAGAGGAGGTGGTTTGTTTTCTCTTTTTATTTTTTTCTACCATCACTTGTTAAAAGATAATTAAAATGTGCTTCTTTTTAGGGGAAATCTAAATGGTAAAGAAACACCACACAGAGATTCAGAGGGAGCATTTCAGCTGTAGCCTTAAGAAAGAAACAGAGGCAAATCCTGATAAAGAGATAGGGAAAAGGGAAAGGAAAAAGAGAGATTCAGTTTGTCTGTTTGCAAAATTTGAGAATTAAATTCTCAAAACTTAGTGAATTTGGGAATTTAATATTAGGAATAAAAACATATTCTAGATACATTTTTTGTGCCTAGTAGTATCTATTTTTATCTTAGTAAAGACCTCTTAGATTTTCAGGTCTTATGATCTTAAATACATACAGACGATGCAATGTAATTTCATGAACCAGTGAACCAGGGCCCAGAGAGGCCAGGTTTCTGCCTTGACCTCTTGCTTGCTTGCTCTGGGTAATGTAACTTGAAGTTGACTGTGAACCCGAGAGTATGCTACATAGTCTCCTGAGGACTCTCAGTCCAGTCCCTCATTTCTCCCACTAGGGTGGCTGAATTTCCATTTACATTTCTCACTTTCCTACACAAATCTCCCTAGAGGCTGTGGTTATCCTGATTGTTAAAATTGCCACTCCCAGGACCATGGCAGCTGGTATCAGCAGGAGAATCCATTTGGACCCTGCCTAAAGGACAGGAATCAGGCAGAGAAAAACAATCTTCCTCTGCTGCCTTCTCCTAAGGGTGAAGGAGGGAAAATGAGGCTGCAAGGTTCAGAGATGAAGATATGAACTCTCTCCAATCTATCTATCTCCCCTGCTACAACTGTGTTCCCTTCCACAGCCCACAGCAACTTGCTGATGTCTGTAATCATCTTTACACATCTGACCTTGTGGTCCACAGGCAGCTTTGCCTCCCCATTGTTTGACCTCTTCTTCTTCATTTCTGGCAATGCAGTCCCCAGGTAACCCTGCTGTTTCCAGGAGGAGGTACAGTGTAATGCATTTTTACATTTGTTTGGATGAGTACAGGAGAAATGTGTGGCTAATGGACTCAGACAGAAGAAAAGAGCAATTGATTTGGATCAAAGTTGATCATAGGTAAGTTGAGGAGCTTGCATGGAGACTTGCAGTCAAAAGACTGTAGGGGTGCTAGAGAAAACAGAATTTCACAAAGGAAAATTGGAATTTGACCTTTCAGTCATATTTTATTAGAGCACTTCTTGCAGGTAGATGCATGCCATACCGCTATTTACTCAAATGTCAGTTTGCTGGATTGTTGCCTATGTCCACATGGAGCTCTGTCACAGTCAGAGGAGCTGACAGTGGCCTCTGGAAATATTTGAAGAGCTAAGTTCAAGTGCAATTCTTCTGGAGATAAAAATGAAGTGTGCTGTTAGCAATAGGAACAAGGTTAGTTCCTAATTTAATTATTTCCTGTCTTCTTCATATGAAATACAAATGGAAGAATCAACAAGCAGAAGTCAAGGCTAAAACCAGAAGGCGTTCAGCATGGTTGTCATACTTTATTTGAAGGACAATTACTAAAACTATTTGGAAACATTTCTTCTTGGAAAAACAGCAGACCATGAAAGTGGCCTGTCAATTTAACAGAAACTGGGAACTCTTCTTGGGTGTAGGCACCCAAGCAAGCAACTCACACTCATTCCCAGCTTCTGCCATTTAGGTTCCCTTTCCTCTCCCAGAGAACAAGCTACTATCATAACTTATCAAGCAGCCAGCCTCAACTGATCATCTATACAATCATGCCATTGACCTGGTCACTATACACTGTAAGTGATCACAGCCATTTCACTGCAGTTCAGAACCATTAACGGCACACATCAGTTAACATAATAATTGGTGATTTATTGACAAAAAGTATTATTTAAATTGATAAATGCACTTGTATACACTGGCTACCAGTGTATAGCACAGCTATTAAAAACATTGACTGCCTTAACAATATGCTGTTGGAAAAGCATATTTTACTTTGGAAAATATGTGCTTTGGAAAAGTACGTTGTAATTCGCAGTAAGCAGAATGAAATATTTGAAATATTTGACTAAACAAAAAGTGGACGAATGAAGACAGTTAGCCTGGCTCCGGAAGGAACTCGAGATTAAAAATAAATAAATAAATAAATAAATAAATAATTCAGCTACCTGTACTCTGATACCTTGCAAACAGATTCAGGTAAATTTGATTGGTACGGATATCTCAAAAATACCTGCATGTACAAAAGTCCTATGGGAAATTGGAAGTTGTCTGTAGGAGAAACTTTCAAGTTTTTTTTTTCCACTAACAGCAGAGAAAAAGTGAAGATTAGCCACTGCCCTGTCTGGATATCAATTGTCTGCCTTTAAATAACCTGGAACTGTATTGTCTTGGTTAAATAATACGGCAAGTGAAGGAGGTGTTCCAGAGATGCAGAGGGAATCTGAAGGCAGTGCTGGGCAAAGGACAGAGGGAAGGAAAGCTAATTATGATGAAGATGTGTGCAGAGTCATAGGACACAAGCCCATACAAAACTAGGCTCATTTTTGTGTTTTACAGAACTTCTCTTAAAAGTAAAATTATAGGCATTAGCAATAATAATAGTTCATCAGATGATGTTTAGTTGCAAGGCACCTTATATATATTTAACTGGGTAGTTCTGTAGCTTTTAGGCTTTAATAACATAAGTTTTTTCTTACACTATTGTTTCAGTGCAAAAGTTGCATCACTATCTTGTAATGTCACAATGCCAAATGCTAGCATTTCTGAGACTAGAAAACACAATTTAGGGAGAATTAAAAATGCTACTGAAAGACGGCCATCTGTCTTTATGAAAAAGAATAAATAAATCATAGCTGTTATATTAAACTTGGCCAGCAGAAGGGTGGGATTAGCCTTGAGTATAGCTAGTTAAAGGCAAGATACCTCTTTTGACAACTGTGTTCTACTTACTTCAGAGGACCAGGAGCTGGAGATTCAGCCCTACAGACCTGTGGAGGAAATGCCCAGCTGCAGTCCATAGATGCTGCTGACAGCCCCTGCTCTCAGAGAAGGCAGGAAGCTTAAGACTTTTGGAACAATGCAAATAAGCTGGTACATGAATAACTGAGAAAGAAATCTTAGAGGCTCAAGCTCATGTTTCTCCCCAAAGTGAATTTCACATGCTCTGCATGTTTTTTGTTTGCAGGTATCAACTTCGTTCCTTGCTGCCAAGATACATGTGGAGAGAACAGATAACAGTTTGGCTTGTTCCCTGTCTATGCCTAGGTACTTCACATTTTTAAGATTTTTCTTGCAGCTACACCTTGCCTAGGCTGAGCTCTTAAAAAACAATTTTCCAGTCAGGTTCTGAGAGGTTACAACACACTTCTCAGAAAGCATGTCTTTGGATTTGCACATGGCTTTGATTCTGCAGGGGGCTTGGATTTGGATTATTTTTGAGGCTAACCCAGAGCTGTGCCTTAGGAGTGTCCAGAAATAAGTGGGCAGTGGAGTTCAGATCCAGTGAAACTTACCACAAACACATTATCTCCAGGAAATCTCAAGATTAAATGCCAATGTTTTTTGTATTTTATTTATTTATTATTTATTTATTACTATTTTCAAGGACGTGGCTTCTGGAACAGCAATGGTGATGTAGGTGCTCAGCTGAGAAGTGAAGAAACTCATGATTAATTCTTGTTTTCAAACCAGGCCCTTGAAAATGTTGTGAGCTATAATATGAAAGTGTGTCCACCTGGTATATTTGCCTGTCCCCAATGGTTATTCAAGCCTTAGATATTCACTATCATAGCATGATTCAAATACCTGAACTCTCAGTCTCAAGTATGTCTACAACAGAAAACTGAGCTTGCCGTATCTACTTGTACTGTCTGATCTGGCTCCTCAGCCAGAACATTTGTTGTACTAAAATTCCCTTAATCTCATCACTGTAAATCCCACCCACTCACTTATTTGCTCTGCTCTGTGAAATTCAGGCATGTAAAACACTTGCAAAATGAGACATTTGAAATAGCCTTGCCTGACCTCAAGCTTTGTTTCTAGGCAGTCAACACCTGGGACTCCAAGCTACTGTGTCACTAAAAAATGCAAGAAATGTTCTGTCACTGAACTCTTACTCCATCGGCAGTCCTGGCCAACAGAAAACAGAAAAGCCCTCATGTCTCACACTTGTACTTCTTAACCTTGTGCACACTTTGTATCTTTAGAAAATGCAGTATCTCATGATCCTTTAAATAACAAATGACCTTATTCCTTTTAATGGGGTCATTAAGAACTCTAAAGTTCCAGGTATAAATTCCTGCTACTACTGTGCACCTTCATTTGTTATTCATATGTGAATCCCTTCGGGTTCCCAATTACTATCCAGGAACAGCAATTGGCTGTTGAAATTATTCCCACAGGACTGACTTTGTAAAGGACACTGCAGTTTACATCTTAGTTCCCTAATTAAGGACACAACGCTCGATAAACCTTGAACAACTAGTAATTGGAAGCTAACAGTTAGTCCCATTGAATCCCCGTTGACACAGATTTTGTTGTCTGATAACTGACCACAAGTGGGTCATGTGAGAAGGCAGGAGTGAAGAAAGAATATTAAGGTCATATGCTAGTGAAACTGAATCAGTGGGAATTGACTGGAAAAAGTCCCTTGTGTAGACGGTGCCTTAACATCCACAATTTGTTGCAGCTCAGTGCACCACATCTGAAACACCACAGGTACTACCATTCAGCTCCTGGTTAGAGCAAGAAATAGCAGGCGAGATTGGTGGAGGAAGGAGGATTGGCTTCAAAGAACTTGCTGTCCTCACTCAGAGTGCTGGTCTCTTCCCTGCAAATGTAACCAAGACATTAAGTAGCTCATGTCAATTTACTTAAAGTCTTGGCCTGATAGTATTGCAAGAGCAGAAAGTTTTGCTGGCTTTTTTTTTTTCTTTTCGTTTTTCTTTTTTTTATTTTTTTTCTCCTCTTCAGAATCAAGCCACTTAAAGCAACTAAGAGAATAACCAAGATTATTAACCAAGACTATGTTGACTTTATTGATATTTCTTTTCAGAAAGTGCAAAGCAAAGCATTTTTATCAAAATAAACTTAATTCTGCACTGTACCTTATACTGTTCCCTCATCCAAGTATAAGTGCAGATTTCTGCAAAAGAGCACATAACTACACACGTTCCAACTAACAATAGAAATACTGTAAGATTACTTAGTAAGAAAAATAGTATCAAACGAGTCTGAGTTAAGGTTATTGTGCTTTGATGAAACAACATTTTGTTATGACAAAGAAGAAAGTTGTATGGAATTATATCAGAACAGCTATACTACTTTATTGCTTTCTTGGAACAGGAGCTTATATGAATTATTAGGTGAAAACAATCATCCTTTAAAATAATCCATTATTTAAAAACTTCCTCTACCTTGCGTCAGCTCCACTATCTCCTGCCATTAGATTTTTTGTCATAAAAGCATGACCTGAAAAGGGCCATACTGACTCACGAGAAGGGTGCCTTGAGCCCAGCAGCCCATCTTCAACACTTGCCATTAGTAGATGTCCAGGAAAGAGTAAGACCAATCACTATAAGCACATTCCCCTGCCATGTCCCCAGGACTGACATATCCTCCATCTATTTTCTACACAGGGAATTTCATGACCCTGATATGGTTTGCTGAATAACCTACTGTCTTCTGAACATTAATTGCACCTTCCTCCAGTGGGATACATTTTGTTTCCACAGTGTCCTTTGGGAAGGAGCTTCATGGATCTACTGCCTACTGAGAGAAAAAACAACTCTTTTCCTTTGTTTTAAACTTGATTCTTTTGATAGCCTGCAGGTTTTACACTGAAATGCTGTTGCCCTCAGCTCCAAGGGAGTCTGGTAATTTGTTCTGCAAGGCTCTGACATGACACTTTCTGGCTCTTTTACAAGACCATGTATTTTTTTAATGCAGACATTCACACCAATAGCACACATTATAGTTGGTGACCTGTTACATGTGCATGGCAATGCTATGTCTGTTTAAAAATCTTACAGCAGGACAGCAAAAAATAAGGCATAACCAAAGTCTCTATCTCCACCTAGCACTTCACCAGTTCCAGTACTGATGGGTTTGAGACACAGGACACAGTTTATGCACTCCCCTGGGCCTGGCATGCCTGCAGTACATTGCATCATCCTCCCCTGATGCTGAAAGCAGTGCACATACACCAGGCAGGGGTCTGCCCTTTGGTGGATTCACTTGTTTGGTTTGATCTTAAAGACCCTTGGGAGATGCCAGATCTGGTTTTGGTTTAGCACCTAATTGCTATGGCAAGGAGTACAGCACCACAGTAAGTAAAAACACTTAAATGACTTCCCTTTTATTCCTTAAACACCAGGATGAGGCTCTCTAATAAGATTCTAAGGTAGAATGACAAACAAAAATGAAAATACTACATCCCCAGATGGCAGTACAGTTCATTCAGTTTGAGCACCTGAGGCAGAAATTCAAAGGGTAAAGATGAATATATCAAAACATCAGTGCAATTCTCTGTTTGCCTTGGAGAAGCTCTTCACAAAAGAGTGAAACAATACGTCTTTAAGAACAAAAACAGCAAAACAGTTACAAGCATGACATGAACCAAGTGAGGAGTAAACAGAAGGGAAGCACAGCAGAAGATTTTCTCTGCTTAGCAGACAGCTTGCAATGTGATTAATGGAAAGACTAGTCACAGGAATGTTGCACCGGGTCCTTGGCTGTGCTGGGTGACACAGGGCACAGACTTTGCTGTATCCACAGTCTTTTTGCCCCTTACATTTTTCCCTACCTACCCTTGGTAGGGTGATAATATATTTCATTGTAGTGCAGGAGTGCAGAGCCAACTTGCCGTGCTGTGCCAGGCACTGTGCACATAGACAGACATGGAGTCTCACCTCCGCAGAGCTTTGACTACAAACATAAGAGGAGACAAGAGACAGGTACTGCAAACAAAGACAGGGTGGGTAGGAAATGTGAAATATACCAGGGCTGTTTCCCTGTGTCTCTGAAGCAGCGAGCTGTGTGACAGAACCGAGTGCTAGCTATTCATATGAGCAGAATGTTGCTGTGAGGTACTAGAAAAAGATGAGGCATCCCTCAGCTGGAAAGAGAGGCCACCTTGCAGAGGTATGAGTGACCATTCACCGTGCTCATTTGCTGTGTGGGGCGAACAGTGAAGAGCTGCTGGTTTTGAGGAAGAACTGTTCTCTTCCTGGGCAGAAGAAGAGGGCTCTGGTCACTGCACAAGGAAACTGGCTTATCCTTACTGAAAAGGCCAAACAGAAACACATTTCTCTGCTCCTAAGGACTGACAAGGAGTCATTTCTCTGCTGGCCACCCCATGAAGCAAATGATGCCACTTTTTCTCTCAAAAAGAAAAAAAAAAAAAAAAAAGAAAGGCCTATTGTTTGGGATGTCCTGCCAAATGAGCACTTTGGATTTGACTGACTGGGGTAAACTTGGCTGTGAACTCTACTTTGCTCAGGGTCTGTGTCGTCCGAAGAGTTTGCTGTGCTACACAGAGCCAAGGACATAACTACACACGGTTTGACAACTAATCAGCAGTTCATCCCACCAGTGCCGTTCTGTAGCAGCTGAACACAGATCCTAGTCAAGAGCTTGCTAACTGCCCACCAGCAATTGTTGAGTGATAACACATGCAGTTCCCCACATGTTTATGCAGATACTCAGATTTATCTGACAGTTTTATACCCAGAAGCATGATACACAGTAATTAAAATTAAAAATGTTTTGACAGACAAAACAAATGGCTATATAAATTAGAAAGCTGTAAAAAGCAATGGTATCCAAAAATAAAGATCCATAGATAAATCAGAATGCTGCAGTAGAGAACGTTTTAATACTAGCATGTTAATGTACAGCAGTTCTTAAATATAGGCTAAGGTTCTGACTGGGAGAAGAGCAATTTTTCAGTAATAGCCAATGGAAGCTGTGAGAGATTAAAAGGAAAAAAAATGTTCTTGCTAAACAAGGGACTGAGGGGAAAGAAAGGGCATACCCTTCCAGTGAGAGGTAAAACTTACAGATTGGTGTTGGGGTGGGGAGATATGCTCCTGCTGTTCAGGGTTTCCTCCACAGTGTCATGTCAAGACGGGTGTTGTGAGTGTTGCAGCATCAGGAGAGGGCTGGAGGGAGCCTTTGCCCTGCATCTTCTGCAGTGGGCAATAGGGATCAGCAAGGTCCCATCCTCTGCTGTTATGCTTGTATAGCCACATAGTGCCTTACCTTGCACCTCCATAAGGTAGAAACCATCTTGGGTTTAGTTCCCACTTTTAATGTTTGCACCAGGGGGAGGGCAGTTCCCATATGCAACAAAACACAACACAACACAATGGTTAAGCTGTAAATCTCTGAGATAAATCCCTTCCCCTTGGCTTCTCTCAGGGGTCTGCAGCTTGCCTTACCAAGTGAGTAATGACCTGGCCCTGACCCTTTAAGCAGACCCGGTGGCTCGGCAATAGCTCTGGAGCAGCTCTTCTCTGCTGCTGGTTTACAGACAACATCAGTCTCACAGCTTGGGCTCCTCTTAGTGCAAATGCCCCTCTGGCCTCGGATGACAGCTGAGGAGTTGGGAAGGGTCTTGGTGAAAAAGTCTGCAAAGCTGAAAGCAGAATTAACAGCTGTTTGAAAGAGTATTTTCTCCCAGAAAAATCTCTGTGCTTTGTTCTGGTTCTGTCTCAGCCACAGGACAGTCAGGGCTTTGGATGAGCAGGTTCAGGAATGGCCGATAGGAGATGAGTGACTGTCAGCCATGCTTTAGTGGGACTGCACGCTAGCAAAGTAACTTCCCACCAGTGCAGCTTTCTTTTTCCAAGAGGCTTTTTAAGTTCTAAAAAAATGCTGTAATTTACAGGGCTCTCCTTACCTCTACAAGTCCTAGGGAAGTTACCTGGGGTTTTGGGCACACAGTTCTGCCCAATGACAGAGGGAAGGACAGGTGAGATAAGATAAGATAAAAAAAAAAAATAAGCATAGTCAGATAGTCAGATAAGGAGAAGGGTAGTCTTTCCGTAGCAAGTAAAACATCTTTATCTAAGACATACTCCCTATTCCTGGAAACAGCTGCATGAAACCCACCCCATCCCTTCCTCAAACTAGCTGATTTACTCTAGCCACCAGTGAAAACAAAACCCACTGCAGATGCTGGAGCTCAGAGCTGTTTGTGCTGAGTAACAAGATGACTGAATAAATGACAGAGTGCCAAGTCTGATTTTCCTGTCTGAGTATCTCTAATCAGGTGGTTCTTGGCAATACACAGATTTTGGGGAGCAAGGCAGGAGTTGCACGTGGCCATTCCTGGAGAGGTATGTAAGTTTATGCAATGATTCTGAGGATTCCTGTTTACAGAAAAACTTGTATCTGCATTAGATTTACCAAGAGGGAGGGCAGGGTATATTTGTCCCTTTCAGTAATGAACAACAATGAATACACCCCTTCCTTTCCAGATCACACAAGTGAGTCAGGCATCATACTCTGTGTGGTGCTGCTTACCCCTCCTCTGAGAAATGACCTGCTAAGGCCACAGCATATCTTAAAACTGTACTGATAACTTGGAAGCATAAGTTGTCTTCTGCACGTTTGTTTTTAGTTGATGGGAAATACATGGGAACTGACTGACCACTGTGTTAACTCTATTGGCATTATGCTGTAAATCCATAGCTCTAAGTGGAGTTCTGTGGGTATAAATCTGCAGTACAGCATAAATGCTTGGGCCCTCTGAGTCATGTTAACATGACTTTTTCCTTGTAGTAGAAATTACAGTTATTTTCCCCTTTGTATCCTCAAAAGCTTGAGGATGCAAGACAAACCTGTACCACCTTGTCTGCCTCTGAGAGGTGATATGACAATAGTTGAACATGGCAAGCTTTGTCTCCCTCATGGCGAGGTGACTTAGTATCTGCTCATGGTAGTGCTGAGCTCCGGGACCATCACTTGATTGTTCATTTGGATGGGTTGTGGTGGTTGCCTTGGGTTTGTTATTCTGTCTTGCACACAAGCCTTTTAAATGGCTGCAGTATTTTGCCTACTCATGACAGGAGTGTAACAAAACAGGAGAGGACTTTTTAAATGAAACCTACCAACAAAACATCTGGCAGTTATAAGCTAAGAGAAAATGCTTACCAAGGTCTTCAGAAGATTCTTGCTCAGGGATATACACTTCTGAGATGGGCCTGTGCAGGGACAATCTGAAGGACAAGAAGCCTCTTTAGTTCCTCCCATGAGGAGTCATGGGGCTCATCTTTCCATGGGAAGTGCTGACAAAGCAGTCAGAGAGAATAAACCTCTCTGTGTCCTTAGGTAACCACTCAGAAATACAGCACTAAAACCCTCATGACAGCCTTCTCTGCCCACTCCCCACCCAGAAACACATGTGGGAAGCAAACACCAGTCTAACAAAACAAAAAGCCAAAGCAGTAAGCTGATGGACATAGCAGAGCACAGCGGGGAACATGACTTGGCATCTATCATGATTAGACTCTGGGGAAAAGCAGAGACATCTCTTGAAAGCACTGAGATTGTTTGCAGATTGTTTTAATTGTTTTCTCCAAATGGCCCATGGCTTCTTGCATCCAGGCCCCTCTCTCCCTGAGGACTGTTTAGAAAAGGAGCCCAGCAGAAACTTTGAAGTGTTGGCTGTGGTATAAGATGAAATGATTCACAGTGCTGGGAGGAGGCAGATTTCAACAGCACTCAACCTCCCCAGAGGATGTTCTGAATTTTATGGCACTGATGAACACACCCAGCAAGCTTCTGCCCTCTTAATCCTTACCCCATCTCTGTGTGTGGTTCTACTAGCTAGTGTCTATCTGCAAAACTGTTTTGGTGAGGCAAAGATGGAAACACATCAGGGGAGAACACCTTTCTTCTTTGACCTCAAGATGTGTTGTCATATCTAATCCCACATCCTGTTGAACACATGCCACTGATCTTTAAAACATCATAAACCACACCTAGAGGCTTCAGAGTGAAGAGGATGTCACTACATGATTTTACCTTCCATTATTCAAGAAAAATGATTGCTGATAATTTTTATGATTTCTAAGACAGAAAACTGCACGCTGAGCCCAAGTGTTGCTAAATGTTGTTTTCTTTGGTACTGCTTCATGACGATGAAGAGGTGATATTCAGTGGTAGTCACTACGGTGGGGTATTTTTTAATTAACAAGTGTGAGGACAATGGATATGGGCAGATCTCACAATTCTCCTTTGCACTATAAAGCATAAAATCATTCTGGCTTGCTCCTCAGCAATGCATCTCCCTAAAGGTCAGACATGCAACTGAAACATTTGCCAGCTTTACATGTGCAGTCAAACCTGCCATTAGTTTCACATCTTGAAATACTATGAAATGGCCAAAATGAACATGAAAAAAAAATCCTAGAGGGGAAGGCAAAGAAGCCTCTTCAAGACAAGGCCTTGGTTTTCATGTGAAGAATTATGGCCCATATATGCAAGCCTGTTCTTACATGTTCTTACTGGTTTGAACAGTACTGACCATTGCAAGTCATCATCTCTGTGATTAATTGCAGGGACTCATATCTGAGTGCTGCTTTTTAAACAGTCTCTGTCTTCTGTCTTTAATTTCCAAGGAAAATCACATAAAGTGCATGTGGTCTATACCAACTAAGCTTGGATGCCACCAGATCACCTGTAGTAGGTTCAGAGAGTCATTATTTAAACTACTATTCAAATGATGTCAAGATTAAATTTCAAATGAAGAAGCATTAAAATGCATGATCCCCACCCGCATAATGTTGTACCAGAAATTGCTGTCCCCATTTAGAAAGTGGGAAAAAAAAAAAAAAAAAAAAAAAAAAGTTTTTAATTCACTAGACAGGGATTGCTGAATATGCACACATCCCAGAAAGTGAAGGACTGGCATTCAGGCTGTGTAAAGTTAATAATGGGTTGCTGATTAACTTGGCATTAACAAATGTTTATTTATAAGCAACCCAGATGACTGTAAATAAGAAAGTGTTGAGCAGTAAATTATGTGAAAAAGACATATTGATAAATGAAATGAAATTAAACCTGCTACAATCAAAAAATAAATCAGGTCTTTCTGTTATTGGATGGGTGATTGCTAATATGTTGCAATGGACAGTCTTCCTTTAACATTGCTAGATGAAAGAGAATTCTATGAATCTGTAATCTTTTTCTTATTTATTTATTTATTTATTTATTTAGTGCAGTTTTATAAAGCATGTTAAATAACTTAAGGAATTTTATTTAAAGCATGAAGAAATTTCCAGAATAGATTCTGCAAAATCCCATTAGAAAGAGTAATTGTTTGTATGACAGTAACCCACGTAGTGGCTAAAAGAAAACAACCTTGGAGGCAGGCCTCTCAAGAAACCATTTGCCAAAAGCTTCATTTGCAGGTGTATGATACTAGAATTGTCTGAGTAAGAATAACTTGATTTTCAAAAGTTTGGAGTGTTGGCTTTGTTTGGAGGGAACTGGGGTTGTTTAGTCTGGAGAAGAGGAGGCTCAGGGGAGACTTTATTGCTCTCTACAGGTACCTGAAAGGAAGGTGTGGGGAGCTGGGGGTCGGCCTCTTCTCACAGGTAACTAGTGATAGGACTAGAGGGAATGGCCTAATGATAAATGAGAGTATTCAGTGTTTCTGAAAAACGGGTCATTTCTACTTAACCACAGCCATTGTAGAAGCTTTACCCTGAGATCCTACAGACCTTGTTAATACCTGAAACTAATATCTTGCAGTCTGACCAGCACATTCATGGTATGCAAATTCTATTTCAGACCTGTGAGGCAGAGGTACACCTTGTGACTTTGATTTACAGTTTAAAATCTCTTCCTTTAAACATATGCAAACAGAATAACTGCTTGGACAATTCTCAGCTTACTGAGATCCTAAATAGGTTAAACCTAAATAGGTATAACCTAAATAGGTTGTGCCATCTATGTCTTTGACCTCTTACCATCTCAGAGGCTGGAAATGCTCAGATTCAGATTATTAAATTTGGCCCAAGACTTTATGGTGGGAAAAAAAAAATCATCCTGTGGAACACATGGAAAACAGAGTTAATATATTTTATTTTCTTTTGTGCTCTTGCTGTTTTTTGTTTGTTTGTTTGTTTGTTTTTGGTTTGGGTGTTTTTTGTGGTTTTTTTTTTGTTTGTTTGTTTTTGGTGAGGGGTGGTGGAGGAGGGAAGGGGAGAGGGTGTGTTGCAAGTATCCAAGTATCAGATATACCACCCCTAAGGCTGCTGTTAGGTTAGATAGGTGCCTTTCCCCTGCCTACTTACCAGCTTCAGAATGCAATGGGAAAAAGTGAGTGAATTTCTGATAGCTCCTTGGACTTAACAGGGAGGGACAAGTGCAGGGGCTGGCCCAGGAAGAGGGAATTTTGAATGGTAAAGAGTGAGCTCTACTACTACCGAGCTGTTGCAGAGGCCTATTCAATATTTTTATAACTTTCCTCTGGAAACTCATAGCAGAAGCTCCAGAAAGAGGAATGTGAATTATACGTGCAGCTCTCCGTGCTGGCAGAGTCCTGCTGAGCAGTATGGGACTCTTCATGGGGCAGCCTGCAAAGCTGGTTCTGACAAGGTGAAGCAATGCAATGTCACAGCAGCTCACATCATGTAACCCTGGGGTAATGCAACCCTAGAACACAGAGGATGCTGCACCTTTCCAATTAGATCAGGTGTTCTCTGGCACCATACCAGCGAAACATATTTTCTCTCCTAGGCTGTTTGTGGGTGAGGATACAGAGCAGTTCCTCTGTCACTCTTCCCTCTGTCACTCAGTGCTGTACACAAAGCATTAAAACATGGGTTAAATTACCCCCATCACTGTTACACAAAAAACCTCAAGCAACCCTGTCCCAGTTCAAAGCTCAGCACTGGCTGAACAAAGCCTTCTCTTCTTGGTCTGGCTTTCATGCTTTGTCTGGGCTGTGAAGATCTCCTCAGCTTTGCCTTCATGAAGAAAAACAAATGTGCACCCTGCCCTCCAACCTGTGGAAAGAGACCAGAATGGTCATGGTATGAAGCAAGGGGTCTAACTACAGCTGCATATTGGGTTTACATGGCAAGGGTTTGGCAGTGTGGAGCTGCAGCAGTGGCCTCTGTGAGCACAGCCCAGCAGCTGCCCCATGTCAGATCAGAGTCAGATCCATCTGGTTCCAGCACTGGCCAGAGCCAAGCCAGTGAATGACACTGGTTGGGCCGCTGGGAGAGCAGATTTAAGGAAGGGAAAACTGCTGTGCAACAGCAGCTGGGAGAGAGGAGTGAGAAGCAGCCCTGTAGCCCCCAGGTCAGTGCAGCAGGAGGGCAGGAGGTGCTCCAGGCACACAGCAGCAGTTCCCCTGGAGCCTGTGGAGAGGCCCCTGGTGGAGCAGGCTGTCCCCCTGCAGCCCATGGGTCCCACATGGAGCAGATCTCCACACTGCAGCCCCCCCATGGGTGGAGGAGCCCTCCGTGGAGCAGGTGGATGTGGCCTGGAGGAGGCTGCGGCCCATGGAGAGCCCCCGCAGGAGCAGGCCCTGGGCCGCAGCTGCAGCCTGTGGAGAGGAGCCCACGCAGGAGCAGGGGGTCTGGGGGGAGCTGCCGCCCACCCATGGGGGACCCGTGCTGGAGCAGTTTGCTCCTGGAGCATGGATGAACCCCGTGGTATGGAGCCGTGTGGGAGCAGTGCTTGGAGAGCTGCTGTCTGTGGGCAGACCCCACAGGCTTACTTTGGGAAGGACGGCATCCCGTGGGAGAGACCCCACGGGGAGCAGGGGCAAGGAGTGACCGTGAGGGAGTGGCGAAGATGAAGTGTCAGAGGCTGAGCATAGCCCCCATTCCCTGTTCCCCTGCATTGCTCGGGGGAATAATATAGAAGAGGTGTGTGTGTGTGCGTGAAGGTGTTTGTAGTTTGCTATGAGCTTCTCACTGTTCTAGTACACTAGTAATAGGTAATAAATTATATTAATCTCCATATGCTGAGTCTATTTTGCCCATAATGATAATTGGTGAGTGATCTCCCTGTTCTTATCTCAATGCTTGAGCCCTTCCCATTGTGTTTCCTCCCCCCTCTTCAAAGGAAGAGTGGGAGTGAGAGAACGGTTATGGTGGATCTCAGCTGACCATCGGAGTAAAACCACCACAAGCTGCCACAAGCAGAAAATGCTGCATGAGATAAGGGCAGGGCAATCACCAGCAATACACCTGCCCAGCAAGAACCAAAGCCTCCCCACAGAGCACGTAGTGCAAAGCTCGACTGAAGTCCACTTCAGTGTTTTACCCCTCAATCTTAACTGGGGTGCCCTTGGTCCTTCAGCCCTAAGGATGAAAACACCTAGGGGGAATACTTTTAAAATGCACTCTACAGTTGCCATATGGTATTGGAAGATCTGAAATTGAGGTGGCATGAGGGGGAAAAAAGTTAATTAAATTGTTAGTGAATAGCTACTAATGTTTGCATTATAGGCATTTAAACTCAGTATGCTATCTCTTTTGTATCTCCCGCATCTGTTCTGATTTTCTGTTTCATTGTAAATGCATACAACATTCTCAGATAAGGCAGCTTGTTCATTTTTGACAGGGAGAAATTAAGCAGACTGTTTGTATTTCAGGGTTTAATTCTGTTTTTATTAGCATAAAATAAAAATTGATTTGCTGTATAGAGTTTTCAGGTCTTGCAGGTACTACAGTGAGTATTCTGCACGTGGGTTGTTTTATCTTTCCAAGTATGGTCCATTTCATAATAAATAGTCATGGGCCACATTTTTGTCAGAATCATGGCGGGGGGTGGGTGAGCCGTACTGTAGTGGCACCTGGAAGCTTCAGCTTGCAGCAATGCTGTAATGCCAGATATTACTGAAAATGAGAGAGGAAAATAAGACAGTCTTCACTGCAGAGAACTTAGAACATATCAGACAAGGGATGGCAGAAAGACAGACAGGCAAGAGCAATGATATTTAATATGACAGCCTCAGAGAGCAATGTGAAGGAGTCTGGCAACTTATTCCAGACTTTTTAATGCATTTTCTGGAACACAGCTGTTCTACTTCTGTTCATAGAATCATAGAATGGTTTGCATTGGAAGGGACCTTAAAGACCACCTAGTTCCATCCCCCCCTGCCATGGGCAGGGACACCTCCCACTAGTCCAGGTTGCCCAAAGTCCCATCCAACCTGGCCTTGAACACCTCTAGGAATGGGGCATCCACAGCTGCTGTGGGCAACCTGTGCCACTGCCTCACCACTCGCATAGTACAGGATTTCTTCTTAATCTCTAATCTAAACCTACCCTCTTTTAGTTTAAAGCCATTACTCCTTGTTCTATCACTGCCCCCCCTGACAAGGAGCCCTGCCCAGCTCTCCTGTGGGCCCCCTTTAGGTACTGGAAGGCCACTGTAATGTCTCCTTAGAGCCTTTCGGTTTTTTGTTCTCCCTCCAAAATCTCCAGCACAATGCTGCAAAGAGCTTACTCAGAACTCTCTATGCAAGCTATCCAGGAGAAAATCAACTTTTGCTTTTTAATGAAGATTTAAAATTAAGCAAGGGCATGCGAAGGCATTCTTCAGTCCACTGGAAAATGAGGAGCAGAGAAAGTAAAATATTCCTAAGGCTAAATAGTTGTCTTTCAAATCATGAAACCCTTGACATTAGATAGCTCTTGCTTTATACTCTGGAAGCACTCAAGAGTTTGGCCAAAGATAATGCGTTAGTACTAGCAAAGAGGACCTAGGAGGAGGTACTTCATGATACCTGACTTGAAAGTGTAACACAGTAATTAAAGGAGTACCCAGCAGGGAATGAGGCCTTCACCTCTCTGCAGTTCTGAAAAAGGGATGTAAGTCATAGCAGCCTGTCCCCTGGTTGATATAGGTAGTGACCCACAGACTCAGTGGCAGAAGCTCTTGGTGGGTGGCTTGGGATCAGCCCCATGCACTCATCTCCCTGGTAGTTTCTGGCAGGCCCCCTGCTACTGCTGCCTGGGGGATACATGTCGAGACCAAATGACTAGTGATTATACTACCATTGGGAAATACAAGACACTTTATAATGACCCTAGTGCTCATCTTCAGAAATCAGGCCTCTGGGCCTGATATTTCAGACTGAGTAAGCCAGAGAAACAAGGAACTTCAGAATCACTGGTCATAGTCTTGAAAATGCTAACCATTCACCATCATTTATAAATTTTGCTTGAAATCAGACATCTTGAGGATTTTCACTTTTTGCTAGTTAAAAGCAGCATGATATGAAGATTTGCTTTGTGTGTGGAAGCCATGTGAGCTTTTACACCTGCATGCAAAACAAAATAAATGTGTTTTGTTACTACTTTGAACCATATAGCCACTTCTATTAAAAGCTGCAGGCAAATAGCTATCTTTAGTGTGCCATAGATTAGTCATATTTGTTTTCCAAGGAAGATTATAAATAGTGTTTAGGGGGGAAACAGAATGTATTTTGCAAATGAGCCCAGATGGAAAACTAACAGATGGCCCAGTACTGTATTTTGTATGCTCAGTCCTACATTTAAATTAAAAATTTTCATAATTAAGATGAAGGTCTTTAACAACACTAGCTACTTTCCCTGTGGCAGCATCATATATCATGTATCACAGGTATCAAGTACAGACTTTTCATAAAATAGTTGTAGAACATGTATGCAAATTTTACTACTGAATGAAAAAAAAATAATAATAAAATGCAATTCATGGAAATTAAAGAAAGAGGAAAATAAAAACACTGTATACAAACACCCATCATACAATACAGATACTTACCACCATGCATCTTTTTCCCCCTGCAAACTGAACAACACGCCACCTTACTTGGCAGGGGAAAGAGAAGAAATTTCACTTTTTTATTTTTATTTTTTTATAACGTTTCAGCCAGGAAATGGAAAGGAAATGCAAATTTCCCTTGCTTCACCTGAATGAAATGGTACTTTTTCTTCAATTTTAATAATTAGAAGGTCAGATAAACCACAGCCATATGCACACATTGTATTCTGCAAACAGAATCAAGAGTAGAGATTTGCATGCTAATATTTTCCTCCCAGAAAGCAGTATGTGTATGCATGTTGTTGTAGCTGCCACAGGGTTGGATCCTAAAGCAAGGACAATACCCTGCATATGGCTCAATGGATCAGGGAATTCAGCATGTCTCTATTCCTTGACATCAAGGGAAGGAGGGGTTCCTTTCTCAGTATGTACTGGCTGTGCTCCCTACTGCCTGGAGCCCTGACCCAGCATGGGAGAGATGCAGCAGCTCCTGTACTCACACTCAGCTACCTCTGGGTACTCTGATGTCCTTTTCATGCTGCCTGTAAGAAGGAAGAAGTGCTACTAATAGGCTGCATGAAATCAGCAAAGTTAGGCTTGCTTTTGGGCCACTCAGGACTCACCCAGGAGGAGTAGGAATGGCTTCAGAGTGTTTCTGCCTTCCCGCCGTGCTCTCTGAGGTGTTCTCTGTTTTTCCAAATTGTAAGCCAGGCGCAGCTGTCCAGACATAACCTTGTGGCAATAGGGACAGCCTATGTATGAAAAGCACAAACACCACCCAAATATAGCTGCAAGGGGCTCTGCAGGGTTTATTAAAAATGACACTACTGGGAAGCACTGGGCTGCAAGTCAGCAACTCACTGGTTTTACAAAATAGTTCACTGTGGTAGAAAATACACACTTTATTATCAGATAGAAGCTTCTTCTTCTGCTCCGACAGTCATAACATTTAAGTGCCTTACCACAGTGCATTAAATAGTGTGACTCATGACAATCATCTGGCTCATTTTCTAGCTCAGCTCATCCCCACGGAGGGAATTCTTCTTACAGCAGTGTCTTGTGTTGCTATAGTATGTACTATTTTTGTGCATGTTGCAGTGTGTACATAAGTAAAGGAAAGACTGAAGCTGCATGCCTTGCGTTGGAGCAGAATGGAGGATATTTGTGACGGTCTTTCCCACCTGTGGAAAAGTCTATTCTACAGTCACAGTCAGCTCCCAGGATGGCAAAGACAATCTTGCCCTAATGGAACACGTGGTAATGAGAATAGGCTGAAAAATATGAGCAAAAATGACTAAAATAAATAATTCCTATTTCAGATTAACCAATCTGCTAGCATTCTTAGGCATTCATTTTGCTAATTATAAATCCAAGGTAAGAGGCTATTTCGTTCCTAGGGAGTGCTATCATAATGCTGTCAATCTCTGAATGGTCTTTCAGAATTTTCTATGTCAGTTTGACATTTCTGGAAGATTTCTTTAAAAGAAATGCCCACTTATCAAATTCTCCCCCCTTGTTTTTCCTGTATATCACTGGTCAGGTGGCTGCAGAGACATCTGCTGGTTGTTAAATGCTTTAAGTATTAACTAATTACAAGGAAGACAGAAGATTTCTCAAATTGCATTTAAAATCTTTCATATATTTCTGTTTTCTGATGTTTTTTGAAATCAGGTTTGGCTGATTGGCATAATGGTGGAGTAAAGAACTGAGCTAGTCTGTTTCTGTGACGGTATTTAGTAAACTTCCTGAGTAGTGGGTAATCTAGTTTGAGCTATAGTTTTCATTTAGAGTTGCATACATTTAGAAGTCTACGATGACTCCCACATTCTACATGCAACTTCCTAACATTTTATTTACATCCCAAGTAGTCTTTTGGCTTTAATTCCGTATTGCAAGTGCAAGTTCTTCAAAATAAAGAATATTCTTTATCTATTTGTGCAGTATTGGGAAGCCAGACACTATCTTCTACTTCCAACAATTTGTATGGCTTGTTGTTCTGCATGTACGTTTGGGAAATTTGTCTCCAGCTCTTGCAATGTGCTGCTATTTCCCCCCTCCTCACACTGGCCCTACATTGGCACTATTTAAACCAATTTAAACCAATTCCACCTTAAGAGGTTCCTCCACAGTTGGAAGCTCTTTTTCACCATTCTGCTGATAATCCAACAGCACTGAAACACCGGTTTATTAATCAGCATGCAACCTAATCTGGGCTTTCAAGGCAGGTGAATTTGACTGTAAATCAGTTCTGCACACAGGTTTGTCTCTTCTGTTCTTAATTACACCTGTGCAAATCTTCATTTGCATATGATTGCCTAATATATTGTTTCAGCTATTTGCATTCCCAGAAGGCACATTTCCATATTGAACACTTCTTGGAGAACGAAAATGGCTCATTCATTAATTCAAATATGACAAACAAAATAGTTAATATTTCTTTTAGCTAGTGTTACCTGAAATTTCAGCCCATAGTTCTATAAAAACTCTGTGGCTGTAAAAGAAGTGGAACCAAAAACCCAACTGCATATTAAGGGTGAAAGAAAATTCATTTGTTTTTATTTGAGTTTTCTTTGTAAATGTTTATTGTGCAGTGTTATTTTATCAGTTCCTGAAAACTTTAATATGCTACTATGCATGTTAACCATTGAGTCTACCATCAGAATGAGAGGATGGGATGTTTCCTTATGCATGCTTCCTCACCTTGGTAAAGGATAGGCTACAAATACATGTGCTCACTAGGGCTTTAAGACAAGCTTTATCATCTAGTCACCATCCCTGGAGGTCTTCAAAAGACGTCTAGATGTAGAGCTTAGTGATATGGTTTAGTGGAGGACTTTCTAGTGTTATGTCAGAGGTTGGACTAGGTGATCTTGGAGGTCTCCTCCAACCTAGATGATTCTGAGATTCTGTGATCTAGGTTGCATTTTGTGGAAAGCTTCTCAAGTAAAGGCTAGTTCAGTGTTGTAACTTCTCTGCATGCACAAGAGTGCCAGAATCAGTCCCAGACTCAGCAGAGCTGGAAAGACCCAAATCTTACTCCTGCCTCTATGATGCAGAGCAGTGGTGTCACAGATCTGCTTCACCACACTACCCACCTCTGACAGAGCAAGCTGCAGTGAGAGCCCCAGTCAATATGGGGGGTTGGTGCTACAGCAGTGTTTGTTGGCAGTATCTTTGAAACATACTCAAAGGAACAATGTGAGGGCAAATACCTGCTGACATGCCACAGAATCTTACAGAGCAGAGAAAGGAAGAAGGAATGAAAAGTGAAATTTAACTATTAGTAGTAAATCGTAAGTAAGTAGTAAAGCATGTGAAGGGATATGAAGGCATCCCAATCATGATGTGATTTTCACTGAAGGCTATAATATGAGCTCAAGATCTCTGAACAATGCTACACAGTGCATTGGACCATTGCCCAGGCAACCTGCCCAGGAAATAAGTTATTTCTTCCAGGTAAGCACCAGAGATTTCTTTTTCTATTTTCCATTTTTTCTTCAAATATATCCTTTTCATGACTGCAGGACTGTGGCCTTTCTGTATCTACCTTTTTGACTAAAATGACTCAACACTTTCAATAGGGACCCAAATCGAAGCTGAATGATCATCACTGATATAACATGGACCTAAGAAATGCCATATCCCATAGCTGCTGTAACTTGTGTGGTGATGGACCAGTTCTCCCAGAGTAGGCTGGAGCAGAGGCTAAAAGCCATGGAGATGCCTGTGCTGCACAAACTCATGCACCACAGTCATGAGAACAGATTCCTAATGGCAGAGTTGGTTTTTTTTGAGTGCTCCTCAAACCAGAAGTTTGATTAATATGCTCATGTTATCACAGTCAAAATGGTGGTTTGAGAAATAGATACTGGGACATTGTACGGGAAGTCCCCATGACTGGCTAACAGAGGGGAGGAATTAGCATTTAGTATATTTTCCCAACCTAGATTCAGAGATGGCTGTTTTAGGGCAGGTGCAAAGACTGCTCTCACAAAGTCACTCCCCTGCCAGTGGACCCGTGTGGTAGGTAAAAAACCACTGGTGTGACAAATGAATACATGTGACAAAGCCTGAGGACAGCTGTGGATTGTAGCATCAGAACCCCACACAATGGCACAGAGGGAAGTTCCACAGAGAGGTGTTGAGGCTCACTAAGACTGTGTGCACCAGTTTAACCACAGGAAGGACATTTGCCTTGGCAGCAGGTGAAGTGACCAGGGGAATGACCATTTCCTTAACTCTGACCTTGGGATGTGCTTTCCCAGCTGCTCCAGTTCACAAGGGATGAAATGGTCATTGTCAAGCACGACTGTTTTCCTGGAGTTGTTCTACACAGGAGACACATTTCAGTGGCAACTGAAACTGGAGTCCTGACCTTGACCTGGGCAAAAGAGGAAAATGAGGGTGAGAGAAGGATTGAGTTGTTTTATGTCTCGAAGCTAAGTGCAGAGCTTTGTGGCATCTGCCCCACTCCTTCTTCCTGTAACTCATAAGTTCTGACCACATCTAGTTGTCCATTTAAGAAAGAAAGTAAATCTCTCACGATGATCATTACGTTTTCTTGGGATGAGAATTACATTTACTCATGGCGCCTGCAAGCTGATAAAACTTTCTCTTCCCCAAAGAAAATTTTGTTTGTTTTGTCTTTAAAGCTTTGGGGCACCTTTAGTCATCAACTTTTGAATGTGTAGTTCAAGACCTTATTACAAGCACTTTAACTATTGACAGATGAGGAGTAGAATTCGTAACTGGATTGTTTCACAGTATGAGATAAAACACAAATGCTAGGGGAACCATGGGGCTACTGCTTTCTGTTAGTCTAAGAAAAAGAGGTTTTATTTCCAACATCTGTTCTCAGCTTGCTGTGATGTTAGCTAATGCAGAAGTTTCTGCTGCTTGCAGAAAAAAGATCAAGATAATTTGTTTTTTAATTCCTTTTGAGTATGGCTCTATCTGATTCATTCTGTTTCAAGAAGTGAAGTCAACAGCAGCAATTTATGTAGGAATACATGACTGCAAGTACTTGTCAAGTCTAGCTGAGGTGAGGTGAAGGCTTTCTGTTCTGACCTGAGGGGAGGGTTGTACTTTTGCAGTGGGCAGAACAGCGTGCAATCTTGCTGCTGATCTAAAACCCACCTGGGCCGAGCCCTGTAATCCCGTGCCTGCTGCAGCCAACTCCAGCTCAACACACTGCCAGCACGGGCACGCCACTTGGTGCTGGGGGCAGGCAGTTCTGGTAAGGATTCCCCCTCCTGGTGCATTCTTTTGGGAGCCTGCAAATACCAGGTGAGGCCAAGACAAAGGGAAGGATGTGGCTGGAAGCAGCAGGCTGTGTGGCTGATGGGCACCTGGGTGTCTGTGGTTTCAAAGCCCTAGAAAAGGGGGCTGGGTTTTTTTTCACAGGGCTTGTGAATGGTGCGGGGAATCAAGCAGAACTTAATGCATAGGCTTGCTCTCTTCAGAAAGGTGGATACAGCTCGGTGGGGGAGTTTGCATCTTAAGCTGTCCTGCTGTGCTATCACACTGGCACTTGTGGGTAGTGCTCACAATAAAAATTCAGTGTTACGTCTTGAGTGAGCAAGTCACTGAGACTGAAACTGCCACAGCAGCAGGGATAAATGCTGGCTAAGTGCAGCATTTCTAAATGCTCTATAAATAATTTGGCATGCAAAAGTAAGTGCAGGAAGATTTATGTATCGAGCTTTCCCCCTGTTTAAGAAGGATGTGGTTAAAATCCAAAGCACTGCAATTAGGATTATGTGACCAGTTATGATGCAAAGCCAGCAAACTTCAGCAGAGGGACTGAGAGCTGTTTTGTTTCCTGAAGCTGAACAGTGTTCATTGGATTGGTAGCAGGTCTGTTGTGCCCAGGAAATGAGGGCTGCAGAGGACACTTTCCCTGTGGATGTGCTTTACAAAGCTAGCATCCCAGGACCCTCTGAGAGGGTGCCTCCATGCTTGCCCAGTGCTAGCCCTACCAGACCCTCCTATTTCACGGTGAATTGGATGTTTGGCAAGGGCATTTAGGCAAAGTGATGTTTCTAGAAAGTAACAGTGGTCTGAAATTACATTATATTTACTCTGTCTTCAACCCGCAATTTCAAAGTAGCCTATTTTTGCAGACAGCTCCACTACCATACCTGCAGGAACTCTGCCCTTGCCCCCTGTGTAGAGCAAGGCTGGAGATAGACAAGTATCATGCTGCATACAGCCCCTTGCAGCTCAGACATTCAGCATTATTTCAGACCGCAGTCCTCTGCAGTTTAGAAAATGCAGAAACTTGCACGGTTTTGTTGTGGTTTTGGCTCTGCTTCTACAACAGATGCGTAACTGAATTGTGTTCCTGGTGCTTGGGATGACACCAGCTCTCTGTCATAAAGTTGTCTTCAGGATTTCTGAGTATCTGAGAGAGATGTCTTAGATGATCTTTCTGCAGATAGCTCTTATATCAGGCCTGCAGAAATAGTATGCTAAGCCCTGTGTCATAGTATGGTAAGGAGTTTACAGCAGGGAGAGACAAAGGAGATAGGAGCAAGCTGCTATCTTGTCCTTATTAGGGTGTTTTCAAATAGTGGGGGTCCTGGGTTTTTAAGAGCTGACATTTTTTTTTCTTCTTAGGATTGATCTTTCTGCAAGAAAAATGGAGGGGGTCCTTGTTCCTGCTGCAGGCAGACAGCCATCCCTCAGCATTGGGTCCTGCTGGAGGGGATGCCCCCTAATTTTCCTGTGTTCCCCCAAAGAGTGTAACAGAGGCACAGGGTCTGCCTGTAAGCACTGTTATTGCAGCTCTGTAATCAGCCAGGTGCTCCCAGGCTCAGCAAAAGGAATCACCCCATTGTCCATCAGGCCTCGTGCTTTGCCCAAGGGGTTATGTCATGGTTTTGTGCCATTTCTTGATACAGCGCGCTAAACACCTTAATTAGGAGCAGCCAGACCATCTCTTTTTTAAAGGGCTTTTGTTCCTTCTGTTGCAGTGGCAGCAGAGTTATCAAAGTGAAGTTCTTGCTGCTGTCTCTTTGACATGTAGTGCTCTGCAGCATCATTATAATGTAGTATATATTTTAGGGCAGGAGATATTGCCAGAGCATCATCTGCAGGGAAAAGCAGTGGAAGGACAATATCCTGTTAAAAATTAGGTTTGTTTGTACAAGGCAAGGAGAAAAAAAAAAAAAGCCATTAAAAATATAATAAGCACAGCTGGTGCTTAACCACTCTGGTGTGTGTCTGTCTCTCCTTCTCATGGAAATGGCTGTCTTCTGTGAGCTGCAGTGCAGCCACGCTCTGAGCTGTGGTGCCCTTCTCTCTGTGCAGATATGCGGTGCTCTGCCCTTCTTCTGCTGGTGTACCTGCATGTCCCCCTCACTGCTGGGACCTGAGGCAGCACACCGACCTTACTCCTGTCTTGCTGTGGCGCTTTGGCCTTCCTGGCTTTCAAGATTTTCTCCCCATGTCCTCTTCCCTTTTTCTCCCTTCATGATTCCAACACTGCAACCTGTTTCAGGACCTCCTTTCAGGATCTCCTTGTTTCAGCTGCCCCAAGTGGCAGTTCATTTCAGTATTACCTTGTCTGCAGAAAGTGACAGATTCTCTTCCTTTTGTTTTCACTGTTGGCATGGTTCCCTCTTGCCCTGAAGATCACATTCCCTGCTCTGTTTGTCCATCCCCCTTTGTTATCTTTCAGCATCCCTGCATCAATGAGGAGTGGCTCTGGCTACCTCTTCTTTCTCAATTTTGCCACTTTTATTTTTTCCTTGGGATCAGGCTTAGAAACATGCCTCCTCAAGTAAATGCCTTTTTTGAAGTGTAGCCATCTATCCAGGTAAATCTACTAGACACGCACAAATATCTCAGTTGTTTTCTCTTCCTCCTCCTTTCAATGGGGCGCATAAAAATCTCTGTATATACCTTAGTATCACAGTGCCGTGTGGCTTTTTTTTTCTGAAGGAAAAAAATAAACAAACAAACAAATAAAAACCTGCATAGATGCTTCTGCCACAGGCTGAGCCCTGAGATATAGAAAAGAATCAAATTCTTAAGGACATAAACCTCTGAGCCAATCTGATTGTAGCTTTTGAATTTAGGACTTTTTTTTTTTTTAATTGTCTGCAGGTGTTTTATCCTTATTCCTATGTGGTAAGGAAATGTTGAAAATCTATCTTTATAGGGAAATAAAAATGCTGAGAGGCCACATCTACCCAAGATCTCTACAGCAAAGCTGCAATAGTGGAACAAGATTATTTTTTTAACCCTATTTTCTGCTGCCTTTATAAATCAGAGCAATATTACTCTGCTTTCTTCAGATAGAAAAAGGCATTACAGGACTGCTTTCCTTTCTGCTTTATCACGTGCTCCAGAGCTGAACAAATGGTAATAAGCAAATTATCCAATGAAAGCAATCTTTTCTTCAGTTCGCAAATGTTGTATGCTCAGGCTTACATTCTGACAGATTGCTTTTTTCCTAACAGTTTGTAATACCCTTTGTAGAGCTTATACCAGCATATAAGCTCTTGAATTCCTTGCAAACAGTTTGCTTCAAGTATCTTCAGGCTGACCATCCATTACGAGTGGGTCAGCAGCAAAAAGTGTATTAAAATACTTTGGTTTCTTTGAAATCAGGAGTGAACCATACAAAGCACTGACTAAATATCCAGGTACTTGGGAATACAGCTATGAGGAATGTCTAAAAGGCTACTTCCACAAAAACATAGGGCATATAGAAAAGTGAACGTGGCAGAATCATGGGGTCAAGATTTAAGAAAATGCTTGAGAATAAGTATGTTCTCTTTCCTTTTTCACTCTGTTTTACTGTACATGACACTATCTTTCCTCTGATCTGTTGCCCATCTCTGCTGGACCTCCCCGGTTTATTATAAAGTATCCCCTGCAGGATGGCATTCTTGGATGAAGTACAGAAAAAGCCCTCTTTGTATAATAAAAACAATGTGAGGGAGTCATTCATTGGATTGGCATGTTGTTGTTTTTGCTGCTTGAATGGCAGATTTACTGGTCTTTGCTGTGTAGGTATTTATTGCTGAGATGGGGGAGGAAACTGAACCATAAACATCTCAGTGACTTTGAATAAAAGCTGAAGAAGTGCTGAGGTCATTCTAGCAGCTTGTGTTTGTGGAGTGCAACAGAAGGTGTTCAACAAAAGACAAATACTTGCTTCAGCCAGCTACACTAGAAATCTGCTCAATTCACATTATTAGTGATTATTTGTTTTTATGGATGAGGTACAGGAAAACAGTGCTGTTTTCAGTAAAGCTACTCTGCCTGCAATTTAGTCTTCCCAGGAAGATCCCCTCTGGCTCCAATATTGAAAAAATGTGGCAGTGGCCAAAGTGTAATTGAGACCTCATTCCACTAGCCAGCCAAAAATGGTATTTTATATAATTAAGCCTTAGTCCGAGAAGCATAAAAATCTCTACATTAATTTGATTATCCATTCCAAATAGTTGAGTAGGAGGTGGGATTAGGACAGGAGTGAACAGGAAACCCAACAAAGCCAGAAGCTGCTCTGTACTTCAGGCTTGTGTTTGCCTTCTGGGGCACTCGCCTCGCCCACCAGCAGAGACCCTTGACTGCATAAAAAGCAGAGCAGGCACCATAATTTGATGTAGAAAGTCAGTTTCTGTAGAACCTATCTTCCACTGCTTTTGTTTGAAGGTTATTCTGTATCCCAGCACTTCCCACACTTGTACCAACATTGGGGAGAAAAAACACCTTTCCAAAACAAGATCATTTTTCAGTCGTGATGAAAGTTTTTTTTCTATCATTTCCCAACCCCCTTTGATGTTGCAAAATTAACTTTTTCATGCTGTCTTCCCTGGGACTTGGAAGCCAGCTGTCCCAACAACATCCCAATGTAAGACTTGCATGCCAAAAGGCAAGAAGATTCCACAAATGTGGTATCTTAGGGTTGCAACATCTGATTTCAATTCACCTTAACATTCAATACCTGTGAAACCTTGCCTGCTGGTAAAGTAACTGATAATACCTGATTTGTGAAGCTCACACCCTCTATTTGTGCCTGAGACCCGACATGTATGAATTGCCACTGAAGCTAACACATTCTTTCAGATCAGCATTTCTTTCCAACAGCCCTACTTTGAGCTGGAACTGCACCACATGGTGTCCAAAGGCCTTTTCCAGTGTAAATTATGCAGTCTTTATCTGAATTCACATAGCAATCTAAGGTAATTGCCAAGGACCTCGTGATATATAGGATTATGGCCACACTACTCTTTTCCCATTGTGTGTCACCACAGCAGCCTAAACAGACGTAGCTACCCTCAAACCAGCAGCATTAAGGAGTTTTGACCATGAAACTCAAATGACCCATATTCAGTCTAGGAAAGAAATCATTTATTTAACTCAGCCCTCCTTCCAAGCAGTGCCCCATGCTGTGGAAAAGCAAAAACAAAAACAACACAGCTTATTGATCTGCAGTGGCTTCTGTGGTCTTGCTGAAACCAGTGTGTTGTAAATTGCAAATGGATGGACCTGTCAAGAGTTGCAGTAACTGCCTGTTGTGTATGATGTGTAATCTGCATTTGCTATAATGACTTTGAGGAAGCCTGCTCAGCAGCTGTTGTGTGACAGTCAGAAGAGAAGAGAATGGGAAAGAGAGATTTTTCCCCACTGCTCCCCACTCAGTTATTCAGCCCTCTCAAACCCCCAACTGTCTAAAACAAGGAAGTGTCATCCTGACTTTCCTTAGGAGCCCTGGGGATCTGAGTGCGCCTGCTGGAGAGATAATATGTTTTCCTCCAGGCAGAATGTATCGTTCATGCTTCCCAGTACAAGTGTTTGTTTAATCTCTTTTTTAAGGGAATAATATACCAATTAGCTCAGTTTGTAGTTTGCCAGGCCTTAGTCTGTGAATGGAGACAGGTAACTCAATGTCTGTGAAAGCTGATTTGTTACATAAAAGCTGGGCGTTGGGCTCAGAATAACAATTTGAGGTTCTTGTCATTGCCCACACCTCTACTATGCCCTGAAGAAGCATCTCTCATCCCTTACTCTAACATGAAAATAATCCTGGTATTGCCTCCTGAGCTGTTGTGAAGACTTGAAGAGTGAATTTGTATGAACAGGGCCTCTGTTGACTGTAAAGTTTGATGTGCTCAGACCCAGCACAGCTCCTGAAAGCTAAGGTGGTGCAGCAACCACAGCTAGGAGCACAAGCACACTATTAATACTTCCCATGACCAGCAGGATTGTCCCCAAGAGAAGAGAGGTGCTCACTCCATTGCACAGGTTTTGTGCCCTGAGCTAAAGCAGCCTTCCTCTCCTGCCCTGCGGCAGCTGCACCAGGTACACGGTGGTGGTGGTGAGTCACGGTGCTGTGCTGCTGCACCAGGAGCAGAGACCAGGTCTTCCTCTGAGTTTGCACCCATGGGGCTTCCAATCCCCACCACAAGCCCAACTGACCCAACTTGAAGATATCTGAGGGCTAGCATGCTGTTAACCTTTTCCCTCTTTGCTTTTGTAGAACATGACCTGTTTTGGTCATAACTTATGTGTTGTCTTTTTTTTTTTTTTCCTGTAAAAGGAGTTGTCACTTTTATTGAAAGAGTTTCGTTTCCCAGCAGCAGTCCCTCAAGAGTCACTTCAGAGGGGCATTCCTGAGAATCTGAACTATTGCCAGGCAGTTGGGTTTGGAAATAACTGATGTGCTACTTGGTCATTTTCAGACTCTAAAAAAAAAGCCAGAAACAGGCAAGCACCAACCCTGGCATTCTTATCCTGATATTTCTTGGCCCAGGGCATGCCAAAGCTCACCCTCAACCTGCCTTTCCCTTTTCTCCAGTATGTACAGAGCATCTGCCAACCGCACAAACCTGGATCCCTGTAATGCAAGCTTCTCCTGTTCTCCTGTGGGGATTTGTCTGCACGGAAACCCGCTGTGAAAACACTCCCATTTGCTGCTCTGTAATGTTGCAACGTTGCTCTCTCTCTCTCTCTCTCTCTTTTTTTTTTTTTTTTTTTTTTTTTTTTTTTTTTTTAATGTAGAAGAAAAGAGGACCACCAGGGGAGCTGTTCAAGCTTGACTGAAAGGATATGGTTTGTGTCAGACATTCTCTTTGAAAGGCAGACAATTACATGGTTGTGAAGTCCCTACAAATATTTTGTGTTTTGAGGGCCATGGCCTTCATCGAGAGTAGAGGAGACCACATTCAGTTCTTCCATCTAATGGAACAGGCTTGGAAAAGGTTGGTATGGAGAGTAAAGGAGTGTGACCTGCCTAAAGATTGCCTTTTGAGGACAGATTTCTCCATTGAGAGTAGATGGAAAAAGAAAGGTGAGAAAATCACAGACTTTTGTCTGAATATCAAGGAAACCTACATGAGAGGGTTGCAGGCAGCTGATTACAAATGAGGAACAAAGCTATATCTGATATTTACATCCATATCTGTTTTAAAGGGTGAAATTAAAAGTGTTAACCTCATCTATTCAGTTTCCCTGCTCCACCCCAGCTACTGTCTGCAGCAGCAGACCCAGACCGGCCATGAGAACAACCTGTGACAGGTCTGCTGCAAGCCACTGACTAGGAACACCCAGGAGCAACAGAAGAAAGGCAAAATAAGGGAGGTACTGGGATAAGACCACTTGCCATACACCATAGCTGTCATGCAGACTCTGCTAGCTCATCTGGTGGTGGGTCACCTGCTCACCCATTGATCTGGTGTCCTCCAAATGCCCTCTAGTGGCTGTGGTTCAGCCTGGGAGCCACATGGGGAGGAAAGGAAGCTCTTTGAATGCACATGCAAAGTGTCACCAGAAGGTTCATGCATGGAAAATACCCAAGGCAGGAAAATGCCCAACGCAGGAAATTGCCCAAGCCCCCAGCTCCCCTGCTGCCATCAGTGCTGTGCAGGTAGCACCCAACAGTTCAGCTTTCTGCTACACCAGGTGGGGAGGGGGACCGGCAGGCCAATAGTGGCAGATGCTAAATGGGCTCCCCTTGTGTTTACTCAAGATGCTGTGTTTTTTTAAAGAACGTGGGGGGAAATTTTTCTCTTTCTAACCTCTGCTTAAATGGAGATGTAGCACTCCAGACACAGGGAAAAAAGATGAGGCTCCACGGTGTCCATTGAGACAACATGGCTGGAGGCTGAAGAATAAAGGATCCTAGCATAAACATCTGTTGGGTTTGCCAGAAACCCAAAAGGGTCTTTGAACAGCGAGAGCTTATTGCTGAAGGCCATAGAGGGTCACCAGGGGGAATAGTCCAAGAGAAGCAACCCACTGACATATTGCAGAGAGGGCAGGTAGTAGGAAGGGGCCGACACCCGCACTTCCCTGTCATCGTGGAGCACAGTGTTGGTTGCTGAGGTCTCAGATGAGGCTGTGCAGTCTCCACTTCCAGGCAGGGGCCCTGACTGACTGGTGGCTGAAGGTTTTGGCTTTGCCTCTGCTGCAGAAGATCGTGAGAAGTCAAATCGCTTTGATGATGACAGTCAAAACATTTGACAGTGAAACTGATTGAAAATCCCTCTCACATTCTCTCTGATTTTTTTTTTTTTAAGACCCTTGTCCTCTGATTATTATAGAGCTTCTATTTTTATCTTGCGGACCGGTATTCGCTGCCTGCTCCTTGTCTGCCTCCTGCTCAGATAACATTTGGGAGCTGTGCTTCGCTGCGCCTGTGACTGCCGAGCGTTTTTGTAATGCTGGCTCTGGTGCTGTTAAGTTCTCACACCTGCTGCAGACTTCCATGTAGGATTTTAGTCAAATCATTTCAAACAATTGCACTGCCCATGTGTGAAGTGGCAGAGCTGAAAGAATACTGTCTCCTGCCCTGGTTCCTTTCAGCTGCAGTGAGAGTTTAAGCTATATGGGGGAGGGACCACCTTTTGGGACATTTGTACAGCACCTTGCACAATGAGGGCCAGGAGACCTAACATTTCCCACCCCAAAGAAGTGGGGAATGAGAAAATAAGGCACTGCATCCCCATGTGAAGGCTGCCCTGATCTGAGCTATGTGTAGATGTGTAAATTACAACAGATGATGCACTTAGCAATTATGTTCTTTGCATACATAAGCAGGAACAACAGCTCCCAAACTGCCAATATCTCTCTCAATTCTCAGAGAACGGCTGCATGTCACACGGTCACACAGCAAGGGGGCTCGAGAAAATGAGAGGAAGGAATGACAGAGGAGGAAGCTTCAAATGGGGAGTTACGTCCCTTTCCAACAGGGAAATGAACAACAGCATCTTTTTTTAAAGAGACTGAATTTCACCTGCATTTCAAAACCCTCTTTTTTTTTTTTTTTCTTTATTTTTTCGGGGAGTGTGGTGTGAGCAAGAGACATTTTAAACTACCATTGAAAGTGGAAGAGTGTCTTCAGCTACCAGTAGTTCAGTGTGCGCAGCCTGAGGTTCTCTGTGCTATGGGCTGCCTTTTTGATAAACTCTGTTTTTCTGCCCTCCTCTGTACATGTGCATCTCATGGAATCATCACCTAAAATAAAAGGAAAAATTAAAAACCAGACAAACAACAAAACAGCCCAAACAAGAGAGAAGAACTCTGCATTTCCTTTACTTCTGGCAGACCACTCCCCTCCTGAGAATTTCTGCTCTTCCTCCCCTGTGCTGAATTAAGGATGTTATCCTTCCCCTCCATGTTGGCTGTGCATTGAGCACCTCCTGCAAGCTTCAGGAAAGTTGTGAAGGGACTGCCAGAGCTGTGTGTGGCTTAGGGCTCCCAGACTGGCTTCTATTAAGGGGTTACTCCAGCCCTCAGAAAGCTCCGCACTGACATGGCTGATAAAGGAAGACTGCAGTTCTTACAAATGTGGTGATGCACAGATAAAATTCTACATTACCTGACACACAGCCTTCCCTGAATCATGGTGCCTGCTGTCTTTTCAGCTTCCCAGCAGGCTTCGGGAAGAAGAAACTTTTGGTTTTGTCTGCATATTAAAATAGGTAGAGACTTCCAAACTCAATCTTCCCAGACATTTGGAAGATGACATAATTTGACATGAGTCAGCATGATTGGCAGGTCAAAGCATACAGCTGGCTCTCACAGCTCAGGAGAGCCTGGTAAATTGGCAGATCCCTGAAGCTCATTGTGCCACAGCCTATATGTGGTGCATCTCTTGATACTCCCTCTCCTTTTACACCCAGAAAAGTTTCTTTATTGTTCACATTGTCTGGACAACATGGGGGCTTAGAAAGGGAGCAAGAAGACAGGAATGATGGTGACCAGACCCTCCAACAGGTAGTCACTGAAGCAATGACCCTGGGTGCAGAGGCACTCAGGGCAAGCTTTTGAAATGGCACAGCCTGTTGGGTGGTGCTGAGCTCTGTTTGAAAACTGGGCCAGAAGTATTGCAGTGGAAACAGCTGGATACTGAGTGATTTTAAAAATCTGGCTCTTGTTTAGCTGCCTCCATGGGAACTGAGCTAAATTGAAAACCTGGCCCCGACCGGGCATGCTGAGCACTTTAAAATTGGTCCTTCTGCTCTTTGGAAATTTCAGCCGATGTTGCATTCTGTCAGTGCTTGAGATTTCCTTGTTTTCAACAGGAAACTTTCTGAAGTATTACTGTTCTTTGTTCTACTTTTTTTTTTTTTTCTTTTTCTTTTTTCTGCTGCTTTCTTTTTCAGTTAACACAAACATCAGTGATTGTCAATTTCAGAGTCTGTTCCAGGCTCTCTGTGCCAGAGTGGTTACAGCCTGCTAATTTCTTTGCTTACATAGCAAGGGTAGAAATAGCTATCTGTCACCTTTGAGCTTGCCATTTGTTGCCTTTGAATCCTAGCCTGAATAAGTGTGGGTGTCTTTCAGCCTGTAACCAGAATAAGGATAAAATTCAGGTCTTATCTGCAGTGGGAACTCACTCCACCAAATATCCTAGCCAAGTTTGGGTCCTATTGTACTTATTGTTGTGCAAATAAAGCCTGTCCCTTCTCTGCAGCATAAACAGACAATATTGACATGGAGTACCAGAAGGAACAGGAGGTATGAATTGTTGAAGGAGCTTAGCTAAGGGTTCGCAAAGCATGGATAGATAAGATGAGAACATACTTACTAGATCAATTTGATATCCTTGTTCTTCTTGAACACAGCTGGACAAGTATGTTTTCTGCATACTCTGCATTCCCAGCTTTCAGCAACCATTGAAGGGTTATTAGCAAATAAAGATAAAAACAAAAAGGGGGATTTCAAACACGGGTAGAGGAACATATGACTGACATCTTTTCCAAGACTGCACCCTGTTACTTAGTTCTGATGGCTGACAGTTGTCAAGTGAGTTCTTCTGACAGTCTGCTGTGATGCCCTCACGGGGATGGGAGCAGCATCAGGACAGAAAATTTCCATGACCCATGTCAGCTGCACACTGCTGGGAAATGGTGATCAGTGCTGTGTAGTGCATTAGTGCATTTGTATGCCCGTGCCTCCAGCACAGGGATTTTAAAGCACCAGCAGCAGTGGCTGGATGATGATGTCACCCTGGGCACTGTGTAAAATCCATGGGATCAAGCTGTTGAGGGTTTTCAGCAGCCCAAATCCAAAGGGCCAAGTTAATGCAGCAGGCTGAACCTGTCTTTCCACGAAGTCCTAGTCTTTGTACGGGCAGGGAGTAATTTACTGTTTCTCTGCAGCTGAACAGGGATGGTAAACAGAGACCTGATACCAACTAGAAAGTATTCAGTTATTTTGGCTTTGATATAAAAGGTATCTGGCCAGTCTGAATGCCTTGACAATGTGTAGAGGAAAAATCTTCCTGTTGCTAGCTCCCTGTTGGTTTCCCAAATTTGAAAATGTCTCCTACTGAGCAGAAAAGCCAAAGCTAAGAGCCTGGCAAAAGCAGGAGTGATATGACTCCTGCTCTCCCTGAATTGGTGAACCTCATGCTGAACCACTTGGGGCTGCTCTGAGGAAAGCATCCAGTTTCTCCTCACCCTGAATCTCAACAGACTTCATTCCTGTGGTAACACTGCCTTCACATTTGCATGCAAAGTATGGTTTGCACCATACTGAACACTATTTAGATTGGCTATTGTGTGATAAAATCATCTCAGTGGGGGAGTAGGGGAGAGAAACCCCATCTTCTTGTTTTCCTTCGGCTGTATGAACCTTGAAAGGGTTTCTGAAAAAAAAAAAAAAAAAAAAAAAAAAAAAAAAAAACAAAAAACAAACATGACAGGAAGAAGAGATGGAGGATGAGCATTGGATGCTGCTAGAGAAAAGAGTCTTTTTCTGTATAAAGCTCATCATGAGTTAAACACACCTCTCTCTAGGTTAAAAACCACATTGCCTTGTGATCTTGTGCTTATGACCACAAATTGCAGTGCAGGAGAGGCTGTCTCTCTTTCCTTTGCAAGATCTACCTCCACTCACACAGGGTGTTCTCTCTCTGGTAACAGCAATGACAGGCTGCACCCTCCGTGGGGCAGATGATGTCTGCATGTCTTTTTAGGACCTGTGCTGTGCCCTGGGACAGGAGACAAGCCTGATACTTTAAAAATGGAACATTTTCTGCATAAGTCACTAAACTCACTGTCTTGCTGATATAGTTCCACCATGTTTCTTCTTTGAGTGAGTGAGTCTTGATAAAAACCTGGCATGCATTAGAAGCTTGCCTCCAGTACTGGGCTTTACTAAATAACCTCTTTCTGGTTAAAGTTTTGCTATGGCTGGCTTAATTCCACTTTGAAGATTTTCTGTTCAGTTGCTTTGGTATCTTCATGGTAGGGGGAGGAATGTGATCTCCAACATGTGTTCTCTGCCATTGCTATTTCTGGCTGTGAATAGTCTGCTGCTTTACAGTGACTGGGATAGTGCATTTAGTTAATGAATAGCCTGTTATAGAAGATGAGGCAGATTTCCCTACAGTGAGAGAACAATAATCTCGTGATCATTCAGTTTGTTTTTGCCTTGAGCGGTTGCAAGTTACTAGAGTTACATGTAACTTAAGTAAGCACAGATCCATGAAGTTTAAACCATGCTTCTGTCCTTGTGCAACTTTTTGCTTCACTTGTGAAGATGAAAATTCAGAGATTTGCTGCATATACTGCGGAGAAACATGGCAGTGTGACATGATCCCAACATCCAAGCTAGGGGATGAAACACTCTTTCTTCAGGCACAAACATCAGCCTCATGCTTTGTCTTCATGCCTGTCTGTATTTAGGTGATAACAATTAGATATTCACACATGCAGCCCAAGAGAGCATGCTATAGCTTTTATTAGCAATGATGCAAGAATGAATCCTGGGGGAATAAGAGGTAGCAATCCTCCCTCAGGAATGACAGGAAGCCATGAAACAAGGGATGGAGAGATGAAACATTTCATCTTGACAAGATTTACCACTCCCACCCCTGTTGTGGCTGACAAGATTTTGTTTGTCCCTCTCATTTTGTTTTACCACCTTCATTTTAAAGTTTTGTGAAACTGAAAAAAAAAGAATGACCATTTGAAAATCCTCAGAAGCATGATTCTTTCCACCAATCCACATTCAACACTGCCTCCACAGTGTGCCCTCCCACCAGTGCATGGCATCAGGCCCTGGCTGCTGCTGGGGGACCTCTCTTGGGATAAGAAAGGCAGCAGAGCCTGCATGCCTATTTGGAGAGCATGTAGCTCACTGAGCGTGCTGCTGAACACTGTGTGAGCAGCAATTGTCTGTGTGAGGTAAAGGCATGTTCTGCAGAAGCACAGGAGCTCCTTTCATGCCTCCTCAGAATACTTCTCATGCCCGAACACAATGCTGCTGTTTCATCCAAGGTGATCTAACGCCGCTGCCAAAAAGCCAGGCTCAAACCAGACCCAGCAGGATGGCTCATGGATGATGCAAGTTAAAAGTGTCATTTAAAAAATAGTTATCAAGAGACTTCCTAATCAGCTGCAAAAGCATCCTCATGAGGATTGTGGCAATTAGGAATTAATCTTTGTTTGAAACAGGAAAATGTTTTCCACCGATGCTTCAAAACCTGAATGTAAACTAGGCAGCAGGTGGAGAGATTTATTTTTATGACCTCTCTGATCATGTTTGCTCTTCTCAGGAAATAGCTAGCACCAAAGAAAATTGTGCATCCCTGAATCGGCCAAGTTACTGCTATTACAGAAATTAAAATCCCGCTTCACTATAGTGCAAACAAATTAGAGAGTGAAGTGCATAATTCAAGCTCTTTGCCCCAAATTGTATGAGGGTATTAGAAATGATATTGCTGAATCACTGGGATCTGGAGACACACAAAAGCAGTCACCACAGTAGATCTCACCATTTAATAATCTTTCTGTAACTAACCAAGATACAATATAGCAGCAAGAACATATCTTTCTTGATAAATGAGATACTAATGAATACGTCCTGGTGAAGAATTAACAGGTAAAATTAGTGTGTGTGTTTTTTGTTTTTTTATCTCTCTCTGTCTCTCTCTTTTTTTTTTTTTTTTTTTTCTTAATCTATCTACACTCTGTTACTGCCCAGAGAAATGTACTTATATTTAATCCAGCTCTGGTGCACATGACAGGAATTCTGCAGCTGTCACTGATGTTATGTACTGCAAACTTCACACATCCATTTTAAAACCGTACTCATTACGTGAAGGAAAATGGAGTACCTGAATCTTAACTGAAGTATTAATAATGAAAATGGATTATGTGCATCCTGTTTGCTGAGCAGTTACTTCAGGGGTGGGATTGATTTTGGCTATTGATTCACTGACTGAATGGCAGAACAGGTATTTGCATTCAATGTCTCTGACCTGGAGAAAGTCAGAAGCTTTACAAGCTTTAAGGAGAAGCTCAAGTATTTTAATTTGTTTGGTTTTAGCTATGTGAGAGTAAAATGTTAGAGAAAAGAAGCTCTGGAAATTTAATAATAATATTATTATAAATTATTATTATTATTATTGAATATAAGAACAGCATAACTTATTTAATCAGAAGTCTGCATAATAATGAAATTATCTGTACTGGAACGTGATCCATTTTCAGGTGTGTAGCACCATTTAGATTCTGAGGAGTCCTATACTCTAGACGGGATAATTTAGATACTGTGTTCTCCTAATTGGGAACTGGGAACACAATGATGACATCTTGACTTAGCAGGCTCTATACCATATAGCCTTGAAAGTTATCCCTTTCAAAGAAACCAGCCTGCTTTACAGAACAGGAAAGTATAAATGACAAAAACTGTTTTGTCAACAGCTGATTGCAAGGATCCCCTGTTGCTCCACAAGAAAGACAGAATCTACCCAAAACCGCTGGTGACATTTCTTATAGAATCATAGAATCATAGGATATCCTGAGTTGGAAGGGACCCTTAAGGATCATCAAGTCCAACTCTTGACACCGCACGGGTCTATCCAAAAGTTCAGACCATGTGACTAAGTGCACAGTCCAATCTCTTCTTAAATTCAGACAGGCTCGGTGCAGTGACCACTTCCCTGGGGAGCCTGTTCCAGTGTGCAACCACCCTCTCTGTGAAGAACCCCTTCCTGATGTCAAGCCTAAACTTCCCCTGCCTCAGCTTAACCCCGTTCCCGCGGGTCCTGTCGCTGGTGTTAATGGAGAAAAGGTCTCCTGCCTCTTGACACCCCCTTACGAGGAAGTTGTAGACTGCGATGAGGTCTCCCCTCAGCCTCCTCTTCTCCAGGCTGAACAGGCCCAGTTCCCTCAGCCGTCCCTCAGCCGTTCCTCGTACGTCTTCCCCTCCAGGCCTTTCACCATCTTCGTAGCCCTCCTCTGGACACTCTCCAACAGTTTCATGTCCTTTTTATACTGTGGTGCCCAGAACTGCACACAGTACTCGAGGTGGAGCCGCACCAGCGCAGAGTAGAGCGGGACAATCACCTCCCTCGACCAACTAGCAATGCCGTGCTTGATGCACCCCAGGACACGGTTGGCCCTCCTGGCTGCCAGGGCACACTGCTGGCTCATATTCAACTTGCTGTCTACCACGACCCCCAGATCCCTCTCTTCTAGGCTGAAACACATTTCTTAAGACATTTCTTATGGTGGAAAGTAATTTGGATTTTTCTTTCTAATCTTAACCCCAAGCATGGCATGGATCAGAGTCCTTTAATCCTTGATGCCACCAATCTGAGTGGTGTGGTTGACACACTGGAGGTAAGGGATGCCATCCAGAGGGACCTGGACAGGCTTGAGAGGTGGGCCTGAGTAGGAGTTAGAGGTACTGGTTGATGAGAAGGTCAACATGAGTTGGCAATGTGTACTTGCAGCCCAGAAAACCAACCAGATCCTGGGCTACATCAAAAGCAACATAACCAGCAGGTGGAGGGAGGTGATTCCCCCCCTCTGCGCTCATGAGACCCCACCTGGAGTGCTGCGTGCAGCTCTGAGGCTCCCAGCACAAAAGGACATGGAAGTATTGGAATGAGCCCAGGGGGTCACAAGGATGATCAGAGGGCTGGAGCACCTCTCCTATGAAGAAAAGCCAAGGGAGTTGGGTTTATTTAGCCTAGAGGAGAGGTGATTCTATGATCTGGGGATGGGAATAGAATTTGTTCTTTCCTTCTGCTTTCACTTCTGTTGTCTGAAGACACAACCGTGAAGTAGCAGCACGTTCCTCAGAAGGGTCTGTCTGCAGGTGAAGGAGCAAAGCCACTAGAAGCAGGAGGGAGCTGGGTCTATCCAGCACTTGCCACCACCCGAGGCTTGTTATACTGCAGGGCAGTCTGCTGTACCCACGGCAACAGGGAGTTCAGCTCCTTGCTTTCCATTGCATAAAAGAGGGGAATTGTGTTAATTCATGCTTGATGCAATGGCTGTCTGGTTGGACGCCTACCACCAATAAATAATAAGCCATGGGTCAGGTATTTCTTGGCAGCTAATGACCACCTGTGCTAAAAGCTGTCAGCTCCTGTGGTAATTCATTAAGTGATGGGAAATGGCCTTTATGTCAGTCTTTATGGCAGCAGAAGAAATTTTTTGTTTCAAATGTAGTCAGCTTTACTACATTAATGCCGTTTCTGAGTGAAAACAGGAATAGCCTAAAGTCTGGAAAAATGCTGCAGACATACAACCTCTCTTGCAAGAAAACAAAAACAAAAACAAACAAAAACCACGATAGTTTGCATGAAGGATATGTTTAAAGCCTTTCAAATCTGTATATTGACTATTGGTGTTAAATTCAGAAGCCATCCATCCCTCAAAATTGATGCATCTTGGGCCGGAAACCGGGCAGTTCGTACTGCCTCTTACAGATGTTTGACAACTGATAGGCACAGCTAGCAAAAAAGGGAATGGGAGCCATCAGGTCTGGCATGTCTGGGCACTGATCAAGCTGAGTGTTTGAGGAGTCCACCTGGACAAGGTGGAGAGAACTTCCTGACTGCAGATTCCAAGGAGGCACAGCCCATTAAAAAAGGACAGGCTCCCACACCTGTGAACAGACCTACATCACCAGTTTGGCTAAGCAGCCATGTGAGGCACATCTGGGCAGATTTGCTGTACAAAGGCAATAGAAGGATAATTTTTCTCATTTGTCCCTTTCTGTTCCTTCTCCACTCCATTCCCCCTCCCCCAACCAAACCAAACCAACCAACCAAACAAAAAAGCACAAAAAACCACCACCACCATCACCAAAACAAACAAACAAACAGAAAACACCTCAAAGAGAATTTTCTGCAAGTAGAAATAGTGTTGTGTATTTATATCATCAAGTAACTGGTGTCCTCAGGAAAAAAAAAATGAAGGGCATGGAAGGCACTGGGAATTTTATCCTCAAAACCACTAGGGTGAAAGTCTAGGACTCTACCAGGGGGCTCCACCTGCATAGCGCAATACTTATAATTGACATGCACATATCAGAGAACAAGCAAGGATAAGAGTCATGAAGAACAGAGGACAAAAATCAAATTGACACTATTACTTGACTTCAGGTTTCTTCTTCCGGTTCCCTTACCTTTTTGTTTATCATTATAATCAAGGTAAAAGCTTTCACCCTTGTTGGCGGAGTTGAAATTGCAGGCAAAACTCTCCCTCCCTGGAAGTTTTGCAGCAGCAAAATTGGGATTTCTATTTTCAGATACAGAAGGGCAGGTTGGAAAAAAAGATGATGGGATAAGGAAAAGCAAATCATGTGTTAAACAACGAGCAAATGAAAACTAGAAGGTAATTTGAAAAGAATTACATTACACAAGGCAAATAAAAGGGTTGAACTTGATAATGGAAGCTAATAGAATGACAGTACTGAAGGAATTAACGGAAATATTAAAAGATAGAGGTGGAAAGTGGTAAAATATGGCTTTCATCTCCTACTGGAAAACATGTATTAATGTTTCAATAAAGAGACAAAGGATGGAAGCATTATACCTTACCACAACTTTTAATGAATTAGGGAGCTCTTGTAGCAAATTATTTTATTTTTTCTGAAACAAGTATGTGTAAACTCACATTCATTGCAGAAATTCCTGTCAGTTTTCTCCATTTCTGCAGAATTGTTTCAAACTCTGTCTTGTCTTTGCTAACAATGACGTCTCTCATGTTCATGGTTTCTGAGATGAAAATGAAAAGGTGAAGAGTATGTGAATAACAATGTCTTTCAAATTTGGCTGACAGCCTGAAGAAACTCTGAAAAGATGTAAACTTCTTGAATTCTGAAATCTAAAGTTAACATTCTGTACCTTATTAAAAATAAGGACTATAGAAAATTAAATATAATATTCATTATTATAAGGTTTACTGATTGCAAAATTACTCCACTGAAGCACTTCTGTGACTTCCACAGTGTTTTGCAAACTTCAGAAGACCTTCTGTGAAGGCAGAACTGGTTGCAAGTGGAGCACGTGGAGATGCAGCACTTTGGTGTGTTTAGATTCACTGAAAATTGTGTCCCTGAAAACTCAGGTTCCTTGCCTCCTTGAAGATGATGCACCAGATACTTTTGCAGAGAAGATTTAAAATCATCATTAAGTTTGGAAAAGACCTTCAAGACCATCTGGTCCAACGGTCTCCCTACCACCAATATCACCCACTAAACCCCAGGCACCACGTCCAACCTTTCCTTAAACACCCCCAGGGATGGTGACTGCACCAGCTCCCTGGGCAACCCATCCCAGTGCCTGACTGCTCTTCTGAAAAGAAATGTCTCCTCATTTCCAGCCTAAACCTCCCCTGGAACAACTTGGGGCCATTCCCTCTAGTCCCTCACTAGTTACCTGTGAGAAGAGGCCGACCCCCAGCTCCCCACACCTTCCTTTCAGGTAGTTGTAGAGAGCAATAAGGTCTCTCCTGAGCCTCCTCTTCTCCAGACTAAACAACCCCAGTGCCCTCAACCACTCCTCATAGGACTTGCGAGAAAACATTCTCAGACTTCACATTATTTTTGTTTCCTTCACACACACTCACACACACATGAATAAAAAGTCATCTAATGGAGGCACATGTTATTCCACCGACAAATAAAATGATTGAAGCAAATTATAATAGTTATCACAAAAATCTGAGGTCAAAAAGAGCCAATTTGTGGAAATGACTTATGTGTGAGTCATTCAAAGAGAATTTTTTGACTAAAACTATGTAAGGAACATAAAATGTCAGTTTTTAAGAAACTTTTAATAAAAGCTTTTTATTTTTAAGCACAGACTAGGACTAATTTTTTTAGTGCAAGAATAAATACACAGTTTTCTTCTCCATTTTCTTTTTTCCAAGGGAAACCACTGGAAAGTAAGGCAGGCAATGATTTTAAAGCAAAATAGTGCTCAACACAAATTCTTCATACAGAATTATAACTTTTTCTAAGCAGTTAGCAGTAGTTGAGTTTTATGTACCTCCTAACAGACAAAGCCAAGCCCATGCAAAAGTGCACTATGCAAATGAACACATACAAAGAGAAGAAAATGTAAAAAATAATTATTTTAGCTGGGGCATTTGTGTTAATTCTGTGTGAAGACAAGGGCAGTGGGGCTATCTGTGCTGTACTAATAAAAATTAATCTTAAATCTGATGAATTCTCAAGTACCTTTGAAAAAAATGAATCATTTTTTCCATGTTTGGAAACCAAAAATGGGCTCATGCTGTGTTACCTAATGGGCATTATGTACGATCTAACAGGTAAAAAGAGGAAGAAGTTTGGAACCCCCCAGGTCATTGTTCATTGTTTCTAGTGACAAGAACATCCTTCCTCTCTCGTATTACTGATAGCACCAATTTCACAAAGAAAAGTAAGTAACAAGAGTCATTTTGAACAGCAGGTAATGACAGCATTGGTCTTTATTCTCACTTGTGCCAAAACCCCTTTACACTGACTTGGGAGGCTAGAGAGTCCTAAAAGCAGCACTTTACCAGGTGTTGAGCAACCTTAATGAACACGAAAATCAAACCCATTATATGAGAGAGGGTATGATAAAGCGCCTAGCTGCCAATAACCCCCACACAGGTGCCTCACTCACTGTGAGATTCAGAAAGAAACACATCAAAGTAAGCAGGAAAGGAAATTATTCCATTAGCTGCACGAGTCAGGGAGAAACAGTACCAAGTAACAGTGGCACTATGTCTGAATGAGGGAGAGCCTCTTTCCCACTCCACAGTCGGTTTTGCAGGTGGTAAAAGGGGTGGGGATGAGGAGGAAGAAAAGAATAAACTGTCTGAGGAGTTTCTAAAGCTTAGACACTGGTCATCTGAGGGATCTACTGACTCTGCAAGCTAGTGCACCTGGCAGACAGATGCAGCTAAAGCTGCCCGGAGAGGCAGAAGAAAAGAAAAGACATAGGCTGAAAAAATGTTTACTAGAGAACACCTTAGAAAGGGAAAAGAATCAAAAGCAAAAGGGAGAAAAATGGAAAAACACACACACACCAAAAAGCACACCACTGCCAAAAAAGAAAAAAAAAAAAAAAAAAAAGAAACAAAATAACAACAAAAGCAAACAAAACAAATAACCCTCCAAACTCAAAACAGATGTTTCTAATGGGAGTCTGGGCTGCCTGTACAGCATAGGTCTGAGCCTAGGAGAAAACACAAAACAAGGCACAAGTGGATAATTTTTTCTTCCCATTTGTCTCTGTTTGTTACATTTCTGGAGTTTACTTCTAAAACAGGAAAGCCTAGCTGAGAAAAACCTTCACCTTTTCTCTGCTGTTGCCACTTACTTTCTTATTGTCTACCTCCATTATCAGAAACTTTTCATTTTTACTGTTGACATTTTGTCTATGAGCATATTGCCTATAGCAGTTGCATCCAGAGTGCATCACATGGGTGAAGTGGTATTTGGGGAATGAAGCTGGGGAGAAAAAGGTGGAAAGGACACACAAAACCTGTAGTGAAGTTGGGCAGAAATTCCCCATGCGAAAAGCATGAGGCATCAGGCACACACATGAAGATTTCCAAAGAACAAAGGTTTAAGGAGTGCTGATTTCAGCATCTCTGACATGTCATGAATGTGCCTTATGCCTGGTGCAGCAAGGCAGTAACTGCACTTCAGCAACCCTGTTGTAGTGTGGCAGCTCTGAAGCTCTGCTGCTTCCCCAGGGCTGCCTGGCACTGAGCCTTGAAGCAGGTGCTGCATGCTCCAGCACCCCAGAGTACCACAGCTCTGCGCTACCCACAGCGGGCAAGGAGAGGTCCTGCAGCGTCCCCCAGGCTCTGTGTCCCCACCACTGGATGCTCTCTGAGCCTGACCTTCGAAAACATGTGCAGAACTTTTCTCCTCTGCAGGTTTCGTAGCCGCGGGGGAGGCCTGGGGCCATGGTTTTTACTGTGTGAGTGATATTCTCCATGTTTGTAAAGGACAAGCATTTAATGGACCATCTGTCCACGGTCTTCTCATGGTCTACTGTGTTGCAGGCAAAACTGCAGCTCCCATTACGTTTTTAGCTGCCTTTTCCTCCAATTCATTAAAGCACTACATGTGCGATGTCAAATTTTTGATTCGATAGGATGGGATATAAATGGCTGCAAACTGAAGGGGAACGATACATATTTCTGCAAAGGCAGAAGCTCTTGCTTTGTATAATGCCTACCCAGCCCCAAACGGATGCGGCAGATGGAGGAAGGGAAAACAGGTTACATGCCTGCAGTGTAAGTGTACTGACAGGCTCTGCCCTGCCAACTAGCTCGATGACTTGCCATGCCTCTGTTAGAGTGGTTTCTAACAGGACATGAAATTGCAGTTCAGATTGTAATTTAGGAGTGGTTTTCATGTCAGAAGAGTCAATTGAAGCACAAGGTAAGTGGCAGGTATCAGCCTCTGGGTTAGAAAAGGACTATTTTATAATTTTATAAAAGGCAATTTTTTTTCGTTTGCATGTAGAGAACAAACAGTAAGCCTCAATCTGAATCTCCTAAGAAGACCATTGAAAAATCTTTTTATCTGTTATAATCATATTATTTGCCACTCTCTGGCTTTGAAAAAAAAAAAGGAAAATTAATATCAAAATTCTTCATTTTTATTTGTCTCTAAATTAACATTGCCATTTGCTATTTCTTTATTTCATATGCTGTTCTGTTCTGAGCCTTCACACCAACACACAGAGTCTTAATTTCACTAACTACATACTTGAAATCAGATGCAGAGCTCAGGAAGCTGGGTGTTGAGTTCCTCTCAATGCATGCCCCTTAAGGACTGTCCAGAGAGCACTGAATCATTTACTCTGAACAGCCAGCAAACTGCCTGTGCTGCTCCTGTGAATATTGGGCTGGATTTGAAGAAACATCATTTAAGTGAAGAGCTGTGGATCTTACCACCAAGCCATATTGTTGTGTAATCTGTGCATATCAGACCCACAGATCTTCACGTATGTTTCGCTGCAGGCTGTGCATAAAACTATTTGCTATAGCATTTTAGTGAGAAATTATTTTTCCCATTACACAGCAATAATTACTTCAGCAGACTTTTTCATCCCAAAAGCAGGTATGAGATTCAATAAGTGGGGGCTGCAGCTGCAAGAAGGAAGATGAAGTTCAAACAGAGTTCACAGAGTATTGGCCTAATTTATGTTGGTTTACTCCTGATGGAGCCCATAGCTGAGCATGTACAACTAACATGTTTTAGAGGTGTGAAGCTCTGACCAGCCGGAAGCCAAGCTGCTTTCAAACTGTATTGCTGAATGCATTTTCTAAAATAATAACAAAAAGATAATAATAACAAATCAAAGCCTCAATAAGTCTATTGGTCTAATCTAATATAGAAGAATAAAATCCTTCCTCCAGGTCACCCTGTCTTGAGTTTCTACTTCCTAGGAAGCAATTTCTTTCCATCATCCTCTCTCTCCCATGGCTGCGAGGTCTGGCAATGCACTGCCAGGCAGCGGGTGTCACGTCCCCATCCAAGTGCTGGATGCAGCTGTTGGGCCTGGGAAAGCTTCTGAGTCCCTAGATGCCTGTCCCACAACAATTACATAGAAAAAAAAAATGAGATGAGAGGGCCAGAAAGGAAACAGTTGTTACAGATCTGGACAGTGACGGATCAGGCCTTTGGAGCTCTTTGATGCATGTACCCAGTGTCTGCCATCCATTGTAGATATGGTCAGAGAGAACAAACCTGCTGACTGCAGCTCCATCCCCTTTTTTATTTTTTTATTTTTTTTTTGGCACCTGCATGTCATAGATCTGAAGAACAAGGACTTGCAAGCTCTGTGATGAACATGATGAGGCTCCTTGTCTGAGTCAATATGATTTTCCCTGCTTCTCATGGTGAAAGCAGCATAATAGGTAAAGGGGCATGACCCCTTGCCCCAAGGCACGTATCAATGTGTTCACCCAGAACCTGTGGGATGGAGCAAGGAACTGAAGCTTGGTCCCACACATCCTCCAGAGTTGCAGTTGCTCTGGTACATTTTGGTTGTAACAGAACTGCTTATACCTCTTTGACCTACACCTGAGGTAATCCGCAGTTCACTTAAATTACACAGTCTTTCTGTGAGATGATTTAAACCAGCATTACAAAGAAGCCTTGGCTTGTCTGGGATCTAAATAGCTCCCTAATACTGAAATGGGTTTTTGACAATTTTTGCCCATTACCACTGCCTGCTTCACCACTAACCATTCCTAACAGCCTCCTCACAGAAGCATGACCCAAGGGCTCAGTTCTGGCTGGCACACAATTGCCATTTCCTTCTCTTCCAGCATTTCTAGGTCTCCGTTGCTATTCCAGACAACACGACAGCGAAGATGACAAACTGTCACGGTGGTACCAAGGTTCAGTCTTTTCATCCAGGGTAGCATTTTGCTGTGGCCTCTCACAGTCTCTGGTATTTCCCTCTCATTACTGCTGTCTTCACTGATCCTTTCCACATCTGCCCTTTTAGCAGTGTCACTGTCAGCCTTCTGTGACACAGTGCTAGCCACAGTCCCTCCTGAAGCCGCCGCACCAGCTGACTCTAACCTTTCACCTCCTGAGGTACTCTTTGTCCTTTTCAGGGATTTCAAGCTGAAATTAAGCATACCTTCATCAGCTTTCTCGTATTTGAGGGGACACTAGCAAGTTCTGTGGCACCAGCTGGGGGGGATAGGTGTTCAATTACGTGGCAGCAATTCTTCCTAATTACAATCCCATGGAAATACTGCTTCTCTTTGCACAGCATGTCATATTTGGCTCCTTTGTGTATTTTGAAGGTTTCCCCTAAATTAAAAACAAAACAAAACAAAAAAACCCTCTCGGATTAATCCATCGTGCTCCTGCAGGCCTCAGGCTGCCACCACAGATCAGAAGGTTGCATTTTTTTATTTCCACACATGAACTCAGGAGCAACAACAGAGCCAAATGAATCTTTTCCACTCATCTGGTTTCTGTGGTCTAAATATCTGCCAAGCGTTTGACCGCAGCTCTTCGTCTTGTGTCTGCAGCATCCAGGATCCCGAGGTGGCGTGCATCCAACTACTAGCTGAGCCTGCGACAGCTTAACTGCCATGGGCAGCACAGGCAGTGTGCATTTCATTCACTGAGGCCAAGGACACATTACCTTCAGGCTGAATCTCCAGCTCTCAACAAGTGCTGAGGAAAAAGGAATCCATTTGGGGAGCAATTTATTTCTGTAGAAATACGTAGCAGCTCTTTTTTTATTTACATTGTCTTTCCCACATAATGACGAAGTTATGTAGGGACATTGATGAAAATATTGGCATACTCAAAGATGCTTTTGGAAAATGGGAGACCTAGCAAAGATGGTTTAAAAGGCACACCATTGCACCAAAAATAATGTAATGTGAAAGAGTAACATTTTTTAAACTGATTTTTTATTGCTTCCAAATCAGTGAAGTATACTGCAAACAGAGAAATGTGAAAAAGGAAGAGAAGAAGAACTGACTTTCTGTGTTGTGGAGACTTGTGTTTTTGGATGCATCTATAGCAGCCTGTCACCGGATCAGAAGCGTGCATTTGCAGCTAAGTTCTCTTCCATCCCCACTGTTTTGCATCACAGACTGTTCTCAGAGAGCATCAACCAGACTCCTCTTAGTTGAAGGCAAGTAAGTGGAAGACACACCACAGGACTGCACCTCATGGACTGCTACCCCAAAGAGATATTCAGTCTGGGGGATCAAACTAAAGCCAAATAAAATAAAGTACTACTTCCTAGAGAAGCAGAAGTGGTCCACACCACTTGGTAAACTAAACATAGCTTATCACAACCACTCCTGTTAAGCTGGAAAGCTGTGAGTATACACTGAGCAGTGCAGGATTCAGAGGTAGCATCAGTGTAGGAATACACAACTATCTCACAACTGACATTCCAGTATCAGTACTAGTATGTATTATGGCTGCACCTAGAGGCCCTTGACAAGGGTCAGGCCACTATTACAGGCACTGTTCAGGCCTAACAAAGCAGTCCCTATCCCAAACAATGCAAATTGAAAAAATATGATGAGCTACAGTCTATTTGTAAAGGGAGCAAGACAACAGAGAGGTGACTGCAGTGGCTATATACCTTCCCAGACTAGGCATAAATTGGGTCACAAGTGAAAAATTGCTTCGGTCTCTTCCTTGCCCAGATTGAAGCTCACCACTAAACTGCAAATAATCTGGTGCAATTAGTCAGCTTGTCTCAGCTGAGGCCTTCCCTGAGAACACAGAAATGCTGCAGCTCAGGCGCGAGGTGGGATGACCAAAGTGGGCAGGAGGATCTCAGAGAGGAGACCTGCAGCCTCTCTCTTCCAGGTGCTGGCTCTGAAAGCTTCTGCTGGGGGATCTGCACTTTCCTAAACACTAAATCCACCCCTGACAGCAACTGAAAGTCTTTGATTTGTATGAATATATTTCAAAATCTCCCATGATTACAGCTTTGTAATATTCTGGAAGCAGATGGCAGGCACAGCTGACAGTGACAGTAGTTACAAGTGTAAATAGGAGGTGGCAGAGGGGAGGGGGAAGATATGGAGTTGGCTTAAGAAAACAGTGTAAGAAAAGGAGCTCTTATTTTGAAGATGCAACCAAGTGATGAAAGCAGGTAGGGAGGATCAGTTGCCACTGGGAGAAAAACATAAAGCTCTGCTTCTTGATCATGGTACAGCATGTGCTTAAATATCTTACTAAACAGGCAAGAGAGGGATAGAGAGAGAGGAGGAAAAAAAGGGATTAAGACATTCAACACCACTTGACCCTTAGGAGTGCCACTCTGCTCTCCTAGGAAATAAACAGCAGCAGGCATTCAGAAACGAACACTCAGCCACTGGATAAACACTTACAATAAATCCCAGCTCCCCAGGACACCTCTATATTTCTGGGTCAGGTGAAAAAAAAGTTTGCTAGTCTGAGATAAAGCTCATATTTTCCCAGATCATGTCAGTAAAGAAAGTAGCTGGCATTTACTGGCTGATCCTTGCAATGCTCTTAAAGTCGTTACATCTTCATTGCAATCCTTGAGGTGATGCTTACTTCATTAAGATGCAAGAGGGAATGTGAAACCATCCACAGTGCTAAACAAAGTTCTTACGGTGTCTCTTCAGCATATTCCATTCCCAATCCAGGCAGCAAGATAATTTTCTTCCATCTCTCAAATCCCACTATCATCTAAAGAGTTAAGCAACAGAGAGAATATCTCAAGGAAGACACTCTTGTGCATCTTGCCCCTCTCCCTCCCCCCCCACCCCAACTTAAAAAAAAAAAAAACAAAAAAACAAAAAACAAAAAAACACCATAGCATACATCAAAGTAAGAACTGACATGCACTGCCCTGCAGCTCTCTTCAGCATGCTTTTAGGTTTTGGAAATTTCATTTTCTACCTTATGATGATTACATGAGAGAAGATGAAATGCTTGTTTTGAGGTTCGTTTTAGACAGAGATGTAATAAATGTTGTGGCTTCCCACTGCAATGGAACAAATTCTTTTGTAGATGGGCAAGGGGGGAGTATGTGGTTTAGTTTGTATTTGAGTACTTGGATCTGGGTGGAGATGCCATATGGGGAGTATTTGAGAGTGAAAAGGGGGAGAAAAACAAGAAACAGGGAGTGGAGGCTTAGCCACTGGAGTGCTTGCTTTTGCTCTAAATGCAGTCCACCCTGCAGTGGAAAATGAACTTCTCAGTCTCAGTCCCCACTGCACTGCAGCTTTCCATATACACACATACATACACACCTGAAGTTCCAACCCTACAATAAATAATTCATCAGCTTACAGTCTCTCCTCAGCTAATTCCCAAAACTGAGACAGCATGAAGTCTGAATTATATCTGCCCCATAATAAAAAGCTTGTTCTTCCAAGCACACAAGACGAGACAATTTTAATCCCAGAATCATAGAATCACAGAATCACGGAATGGTTAAGGTTGGAAGGGACCTCTGGAGGTCACCCAGTCCAACCCCCCTGCTCAAGTAAGGTCACCTACAACACACTGCACGTAGAGCATCCAAGGGGTTTTTGAATGTCTCTAGGAAAGGAGACTCCACAGCCTCCCTGGGCAATCTGTCCCAGTGCCCATCGCCCTCACAGTAAAAAATCTTTTCCTCATATTCAGACAGAACTTCCTATGTTTCAGTTGGTGCTCACTGCCTCTTGTCCTGTCACTGGGCGCCACTGAAAAGAGTCTGGCCCCATCCTCTTGACATCCTCCCTCAAGATATTTCTGTACATTGATAAGCTCCCATCTCAGCCTTCTCTTCCCCAAGCTGAACAGGCCTAACTCTCCCAGCCTTTCCTCATGAGAGAGGTGCTCCCTTCCCCCAGTCATCTTTGTGGCCCTTCACAGTACTCTCTTCAGGAGCTCCATGTCCCTCTTGTACTGGGGAGCCCAGAACTGGACACAGCACTCAGGAGAGGCCTCACCAGGAGCAGGATCACCTCCCCTGACCTGCTGGCAACCTTCTTCCTAATGCACCCCAGGACATCATTGGCCTTCTTGGCCACCAGGGCACATTGCTGGCTCATGGTTAATTTGTTGTTCACCAGGACTCCCAGGTCCCTTTCCGCAGAGCTGCTCTCCAGCAGGTCAGCCCCCAGCCTGTACTGGTGCCTGAGGTTATTCTCCCCTAGGTGCAGGACCCTGCACTTGCCCTTGTTGAACTTCACGAGGTTCCTCTCGGCCCAGCTCTCTGGCCTGTCCGGGTCTCTCTGAATGGCAGCACAGCCCTCTGGTGTACCACACCTCACATTTATGTGTCATCACCAAACATGCTGAGGGTTCACTCTGTGCCTTCATCCAGGCCACTGACGAGTAAATTGAACAGGTCTGGACCCAATACTGAACCACTCGGGGACACTGCTAGCTATAGGCCTCCAGCCAGACTGCGCCGCGGATCACAGCCCTCTGAGCTCTGCCATCCAGACGGTTCTCAATGCACCTCACTGCCCACTCTCCTAACACACAATTTCTGAGCTTACCTGTGAGGATGTTGTGGGAGACACTGTCAAAAGCCTTGCTGAAGTCAAGGCAGACAACAGCTACCGCTCTCCCCTCATGTACCCAGCCAGTCATTCCGTCACAGAAGGATCTCAGATGGGTTATGCACGCCACACTGTCCATGATTACTTGCCTGCTTTTTGCATTTGTGGGCCTCTGTTTAGAAGGGTTGATAAATTCACCTTACTTCCATCTGCTGAGTAGGAAAGATAGTAAAAGGAAAGAAAGTAAATAAAGTAAGAAAGTAGGAAAGAAAGCAAAAGATCCTTCTCGGATATACCTACCAACAATGGGAATTTACTGGTACAATTTGACAATCTTTGGCATAGGCAAATGGCACTTGCATTGTGTAGGCTGGCTGGTCTGCAACCTCAGAGCCCCTGAACATGCTGTATAGCTTGGCTCATGGCCACTGCAACCTGTGCTCTGATGCTGTGGGCATCCTGTCTTGATGTTTTGCCTGTCTCTGTGCAGGATTTGGGTTCTGGTGAATTGATTTCATTTGTTGCAGTTCATACCCCAGCTTGGTCATTTGACCACTGGCAATTTGATTCCGTTCCAACAGTTCTGTGCATCCAGAATTTAGACTTGCATCCTGCTAGTAAAGGTTGGGGACTTTTCCTTTCAGCTGCTCCTACAAATAAATAGCATTATCATGGGGAAGTATGAGCACGTTTGAAAAAAAAAAAAAAAAAACACCTTTAATCAAGCTGAAATGCAGTCAGGACTTTCACACAGCAGGGTCTACTTCCACTGGAGCTGAAGACAGCTTTATCCAGTGAAAAGCCTCCTCATTTCACCCCCATTTCTCTGTCTTCAGTAGCATATTCAGTCATCACACCTGCGGAGTGGTGGGAGGAAAGAAGTAAGGCCTACCTGAGAACTGATCTATTTTTATGACTTTAGTAGCTATAGAGCTTTGAAAAGTTTAGGAATATTTACATTGGCACCTTCTATAAGGTTGGAAAAATCTTGTCAACTCAAGCCTGTCAGAGCCATGGCATTATCTGAATGCGAGTTGTCCCCTTTATCAGTCATCCCGGGGGCTGCTACAACACCTTTTGAAGAATCAGCAATCTCACATACACTGATTATGCCAGAGGGTTGAAACAGGTTTCTAATTAAAAAGTTGTACTGAAACACAGAGAAAAAGGGAGCAGTTCTGGATACTAGGACATCATTAGGCTTTGATCCATGACACAGGAGTTGTTTGATGCATACTAGGAAAAGTAGTGAGCCTTTAGTACTTTTGCCACACAGAGGCCTAGGCTGCTTCTGAAACAGGCCCCCAATTTCAGTTCAATTTGTCTTGGAAATAAACGGTTGTGAACTAGTCAGCAGTTACCTGGAAATACTGGACTGTAAATGCTAGTGATATGGGAGCTGTTTTACACACCGATCAGCTTTCCATGGAGAAGATATAGGACAGTCAGCTGAAGAAAGTTATCTTTTAAACCCTCCCATCAGTAAGTTGTCCTTACAGAAGCCATCTTTAGCCTGCACACATTTGGTGTTTCAGTTTCCTTGTTTCAGTTAGTACTGGGATTTTTATTTTTTTTCTGCAAAAAACAATACAGTCAGTAAAACTGTTTTGTGAATAGTTTTTTCTTAGGTCTGATAACTATTGGGCTGAATTGGCTTAGTAAATTTGCTCTCCTCCCCTCTCCATCAGAATAACTTAACCACATTTGTTTTGCTCTGCCAGGGAGTGGGAATACGCAACATCCTAGCTGAGGGTTGGCAGTTTAGATTCCTGTCTCAGTCACATGGAGATTATCTGATCCATATGGCTGGAGAGAGCAGGTATGTCCCAGCACAGGAACATGTCCAGCAGAAGTGCTGAGAGGATAGTGGAATGCTCTGTGCACCTCTGTGCTGACACAGCTCTCTGGTGTTTATCTGAATCAAAATGTGTTCAAAAGCAGGTAACTGGCTGCACAGCAGAAAGTAGCCTCGAAGGTCATTTCACATGTAATTATGGGCTTTCTGAGGCCTGGCAAAGCCTTATGAAACATAAGAAACATTCTTCAAGTGCAAACATGGCTATGATCACGAGGAGTGATGTCACCTAATGCTTTAGGGAATCTAGACCTTTGTCTAGTTATCATCTAGTTATCTAAAAAATGTGTATCTCCATTCCAAATTATACCAACTTTGATTTTTTTTACAGGGCAGAAGGGATTTCAAGAGTTTATAATTCAGCCAGCATGAATGTTGTAGCATCCTCATCTGTCTGCTTCTTTGCTTTCAACAACTTTGTGAACTCTAAAGCTCTTATATATATATATATAATTTTTGTTTGTTTGTTTTTTTGTTTGTTTTTGTTTGTTTGTTTATTTTTAAGAACTGCACTTATGCTTGTTCCTTGAGATTTAATTCGGGTCATTTAATGAGTAATTGTGGAGAAGAAGAGAAGTTAACCATGGAAGTTAGTCCTCTGGCTTTTACATCTTACCTCAGTGTTTGTCTCCTTGACGTACATATAGCAACCTGGATCTCTCATGGTTCATTCCAGATATGTAGGCTGGTCTCCTGTTCATGTGCGAATCAATTTCATTGATGTAGCATTAATACATATGTGCGCAATTTATCAGGAGAGTTTACTCTGAAAAACTTAGATGTAACAAAGCCAATATATAGTCACTATTAGAATCCTGCTGTATACCTCCAAGGTAAACACATAGGCTGGTTAATGTGAATGTCCACAAAAAACATTTATATTACTTTTACTCTGATACCATGTTAGGATTACAATGGGAACTAACAAAATGATCAGCCTTTCTCTCCATTTTATCTGTTTGCCAGTGCAGAAAAGCAATATCACTAGCGTTTTTCATAATCTACCTATACAAAATATGAGGCAGTGGTGGAGTAACAGTAAAGAAATAATGCCAAATAATTTAATGTATCATTATGGGAATCTGTCTTGAATGACTAGCCAGGAAAATAGAGTGGAAGCTATAACCTGAAATTTTGCCTGTGTCAGAAATAAATGAATAAACAAGACTACTTTTTCATGAGCAGAAGGGCACCTTCAATGCCAAGAGAAATGTCAGGTTGTTCACTGGACAAATATTTTACTGTCTATCAAAAATGAACCAAGTCTTTATGGAAAATGAATCTTCCAAGGTATACTTTCTACCTCTCAGCCACATTATTTGCTCCCATATATGTGAGCTCGTGCATATGAGCACACACCTGTGTATGCTTTGGACTGTCTAATTTATATGAGTTTCTTTATGTCTTAGATAATAACAAGAGAGCCAGTTTATTCTATTTTTTCATATTTTGGTGTCTTCATGTGTTATATAATGTTCTTGTGCCAGTATATGGGGAGAGTTAACCTGAAAGGAGTTCTTATTCATAATAAAGTGTGTGTGACCTTTTTCTGGTGCCCTTACTCTGTGGTTCTCATGAGTCTAACAGCCAGAATTTAATCACAAGATTTTCCATAAAGACAGGAAAATTACAAAGATCTTTGCTTAGCTGGGTAGAGTTAAGCTCAATCATTTTAGCTGATTCCTGCTAGACACACCAGGCCTTAGCCTTGAATTAAATTATCTCGATGGCATAAGTCTAGTCTGAAAAGAAATTATTAGAAGGAATATATTAACATACTCTCCATGCAGTGGTGTGATCTTTTAATTCTGTTATTTCTGAGCCCCATAAAGCCAAAATTACAGATAGAATATATTTTGGACATATATGATGTAAATACAAATCTATGCCAGATGTCTGATATATTTGCATAGAAATCCAAGCTAATTTTAAAATAGAGGGAGAATGTATCATTTATGATGTCTTAGTGTCACTTCCCATTTTGCCACAAGCTCCTGCTGGTGTTATTGCTAATAACAGTCTCTTAAAACACACCTTCTATAACTAAGAAGCCATGCCTTAAAGCATAGTCCTCTCAGAAACTCTCTTTGGACTCTGCAGCTGACCACAGTGAGCAACACAGACCTTGTAAACCAAAGGGTATGCTCTCAGCTTCCTTATTTGAAAGTGTGCTGTAGTTCTGGAGAACCAAAGAAGGAAGAGTTCATTTAAAAAGTCCATCTGTGGAGTGCCATATAGTGTAATGGCTTTACAAACATTTGATAAAGGCTGTGTATAAATCGTTCTTGAAGGAAATGCAGCAGTAATATCTAAAAAAAAAAAAAAAAGGTCACAAATGTGATCTTCTCGTTCCTTTCATGATAGGAACTTCCATGCCTTTTTATTTCAAATTCAGAATGGAACATACCTTGTGCTGCAGGTTATTCCCTCCGACACATTACTTCCAAAACTGTGTGGGCTCTCAGTGACATGTCACACACTCTCATCTCCAACACCTAGGCAAGGTGGCCTGAGTGACTTCATCCATACATTGTTCCCACAACAAACAAATAATCACCTGTGATTTCATTGCAAAGTGCACTTTATTAATTAATTAACTGTCTGTCCCTTCATTGAGTAAATGCTATTTGCGGCAATGAAAATAATACAAGCCCTTAGCCAAACATTTTGGCCATCTGACTTCCACTTACCTGCAATGTTATTCATTCTCGACAACTCACACAGGTAGCTGGAGTAGGTGAGGGCACTCAGAATACTCATTGCTATGCAAAGCATGCTGAGCAGCAATGGTCATCACCAGTTTAGTAATTATTCCTCCATTTTGTCATTTCAATATGCCTCTGGTGTTGCACAGAAAGCTCTGCTTCTCAATGATATTTATGGGTATTCTCACCTGTTTGCAGTTATTGTGTAGCTCTGATTAATACTTCCTTCTCTCTGACACAGAAGGAGCTGCATTCTAATAGTCTTTATTATTTTCCATGAGATTCCATACTCCTGCATAAATATATATGTATATATGTAAATCAAGTAAGTAGTGTTGGAGGTCCATAAAATGTGAGACCATGAATATGTCATCACTCTACATTTTATTTTCCCATCTCCTCTGAATCTCCCAAATGTTGTTAGTTTATTTATGGCTGTATTGTTCATATGGGATACCTTATTATGAAGAGGTAATCTGGCCCAGACCTCAAGGTCCATTTTCATGGTTTAGATTGTATTTGAAACAATTATTTTAGCTTCTCTCTTCGGATGCTAGCTCATATCCTTCTGTCAGTCCCTGCAATAAGCTTAGAGCATGCAATGAGTATTGCTGATTGTGTTGATTCCCACCTATAGCAAAATCATTATACTTATTTTCACTCCTCCTATGTATTATAATTTTAAGGCTTCAAAGAAGGCCTTGGCAATGAAAATCACATTGTACAATGGATTTCAATCCAACAGTATATGAATGATTTGTATGAATCAACTTGCCTTGCAAAAAGATGCAGCAGTTATCACCTAGGACATTTTTCCTTTATAATGAAATTTTGATCAACTAATGGCCAGAGAGTCTCAGTCTCCCTTTAATGGAAAGTTACAGACAAATGCTAAGTTGGCCTTCTCCACCTGTACCACAGAATTCAGTCGATAAAAGCACAACTCTTGGTTCAGCTTACAAAAATAATGACAATTATATCTGTGCATTTTGGAAATGAAATAATTTTCCTCTCATTCTATGGTCCTCATTTTAATGACAGCGTATGGGATATGTAATTTCTGGCTGTAACCCCTTCTTCATAGGCTGAAGGAAATAATCCAAATCAATTTTAACAGCTTTGTGACACTTCCATGACTAAAGCACTGCTTTCGATACTATACTAAGGCAGTATGTACTCAAATGTAGTAACTCAGCTTCTTTAAAAGGTTTTACATAATAAACATGTTTATTATGATTTATCTGAGAGGGGGAAAGTGATCTTTGTCCATTTCCAGTATGAGCTCACTCTCTCTGAGTGGTGTGTGAGTGTGTTTGAACTGTGTGTTGACACAGCATCAGTTTGGTGTTCTGGTGTTCTGCACATGAAATCCGTACCCAAGTCCCCATGTCTTGCACAGATTAAAATATTAAATAAATAAATAAAAAGTGTTGTGTTTTTTTTGTTTTGTTTTGTTTTGTTTTGTTTTGTTTTGTGTTAGTTCTTTATCAAGTGTTGATGGAGAGAAGAATGATGGGAACAATTAAACCAGACAGAAGGTAGTTCTACAAGGTTGCTCTCTGAGAGGTAGATAGAGCCATGACAAAGCATTCTGAGTGATTGTGCAAAGCCCATTATTGTGATAGTCCAGACAAATATCACCACTTACATCTAACATTTGAAAAGTCAGGCCAGACGAAATAATCAATTAATAAGGCCATGAACACAACGGTAGAAAAAAAGATATAATACAATGATGACAAAGCCAATGCAGGTGGTAGAAAATGGAGCTGGAATTGAAACAGAAAGAAAACTTATCATAGTTTGCCCATGTGGGGAAAAAAGGCTCATCCTTCTGATTACCATAAATAGGTGTATTTTCTGAGTTCTTTGTTGGTAATGGTAATACAACTTAGACTGTTACCTTCAAACATTTTGAACTTTCATTGATTATCTTTACTGTAACCTGCATTTTAGGAATAAACAACTGAAGCACAAACAATGTATTATAAAAACTAAACCTAAAATGTAAATCTAAATGTAAATGTACTAAATGCATCTAAATCTACATGTACTAAATCACTATAAATATTGGTAATAATATTCAGCACATATCTATATTCTCCTTCCTCATTGTGGATGTGGTATAGAGTTAATACAGCATATTCTGTATGAACTGCTGTAATACTCAAAGCAACCGCACCATAGATTCTCAAGCATGTGTGCTGATAGAAAATCTAGCATCACATAGTTCATTTATCAGAACATGTCACCTTGTGGGTGGTGTAAATACAGAAGTAATTGTGACAAAGGCACTTGTCACACTGTCAGAGTCATGTCTGATCCAACATGCTACATTTTTAAATTTTAAGAGGTATAAGGTAATGACAGGACACTCTCTGTAATGGGTAATAATAGAAAGGAGATCATCAGAAAAAAATTATATTATTACCATAAAAAACAAAAAGTATCTTCTTATTCATAGCGTGTATTCCAATGCTGTCTTGACATTTTACACTGCATGATGCCATAATGACTAAGGTGGAAGAAGCAGTGATTAAATTAAAAACCACAAGGCAACAGCCAGGTAATGTCCTGATCCAGAGGATGGGAGGACATAGCACAGATGGAGGCAGTTGGGAAGGGCATGCCCACGAGGCAGCCCCCATTCTTGGCCCACCCTGGAATTAAAAACAGGCTGGACAGCAGACTTGGGCAGCTGGCTCCCAGTACCCATTCTCTTTCCAGGAACAATGCCATTCGTCAGCCTGGCAAAAACTCAGACTCCAAGACACCCACACTGTTGTCTAAATGATTAAAGCTTTGTGCAGCCTTATGTGCACTGGTCTGCAGTATGAACATGTTCCATCCTTCCAGGTCATGTAAAGGAAACAGCCTCACCCAGGCTAAAGCTTGGTACAAGCTCATTTTGTTGTTGTTTGAGAATTGTAGAGGTTAGTCTAAATTGGCACCTTAGCACTAACTTATAAATAAAACACAGTTACTGAGCGTGTCTGGGCAAAAAAGTACAATGAAGTCTATGCTTAATTCATAGCATGGATGTATCATAACTCAAAGTGCATGATGCTACACCCTTCCCAGTGCCAGCTTCAGTGCCTGAAGCCAGTTTTTCTTCAGTTACACCTCAAGCAATGATGGCAACAAGTGTTCTTCATCTTGTTCTTCCAGTATTTCTTAACTTGTGTGGAGGAAAAAGCACCTCATTTTAGTTGTGCAGTGTTCACAAGTATGTAACATTATTTGGAAGCCTTGAAGAAGTCTGACATAAATTAACTCACTTGCCTCATAATTCAAATTCTTCCAGTGGACTGTCTTATGTTACTCAGGCTAACCTTGCCCATCAACATTGACTGAAACACAGGAAACATTTGTGTTGTGATTCTCCACATCTCTTTCCTGCCCAATGCTTAACAAAAATCAATCAACCAATCAATCAATCAGTCAGTCAGTCAGTCTCCTGGAAAGACAAGTCCTCTTCTGTCATAGCACTTGTAATCATAGCAAGGAGCAAAATATCATTTTTGAGATGACATCCTTAGACCTATTGCCTTCTCAGTTTCTATTGCATCATCAGCTTTCTTCACAGCTGTTAGAATTAGATATAGTGACCTCAGCTCAAACAAGCACATGCTTTAGTTCTCACTGAGTGCTGGGGGATTTAAGAACATACTTACAGTTAAACACATGGTTGTCTTCATTAGGTAAAAAAACAAAAAAAAACAAAAAACAAAAAACAAACAACAACAACAAAACAAAACAAACAAACAAACAAAAACAACAACAAAAAAAACAGACTTCCAGTTTTTCTTTCAATGGAGAGGATTTGAAGCTGCTCTTCTGAGTTTTTATATCAGCATGGATTTTACAGACTTGCAGGCCACAGTGACATGGAAATCTATTGAGAGGGCAGTCAGGCACTGGAGCAGGTTCTCCAGAGAAGTGGTCACAGCACTAAGCCTGCTGGAGTTCAAGGAGTGCTTGGACAATGCTCAGAAATGTGGTTTGATTTGTAGGTGGTCTTGTGGGGAGCCAGGATTTGGACTCAATTAACCTTGCAGGCCCCTTCCAACTTGGGATAATCTGTGATTCTGTGATTCTGTGATTCTGTGATTCTGTAATAAAATGAGACTAAAGTTGAAAACTCTGTCACCATCTCCGTCTCTTAAGAACTGGAGCAGAGTGAACCCAAGTTCCTCAGCCGAACTCAACTGACAAAGAAAGGCACAGAAGGAGATGAATCTTTCAGGTAAGAGAGTGGTTTCTTGTGCATCACCAAGGGATGCAGAGGTGGAAAAAGAGAAGCTGTGACACTGTACAAGCATTGCTCAGCTACGCCAGTACACTGGCATGTTATCAGCACTGTTTAAGTTATAAATCCAAAACAAAGCACAGTCTGGAAGAAAATTAACTCCACCCCAGTGAGACACAGTACGGTATGTTTTCCTGTATTTAATCTTTAGCAGATATGAGACTTCACCGTGTGGTTGGATTGTGCAGAGTGCTGCTGAACTGACTTCAGGGAAAGCATACCAGAGCAGCTTCTTATTACAAGACCTTGGGGTGTCAACAGCACATAAATGGTATTTCCTTAAACAGCTTTTTGTGAGCATTGAACTTCCCTCCGAAAATGATTTTCCCCCAAATAGTCAAATATTTTGAGTATTTGATAATAAAATGATAGCCGTTACAGTTTTCCCCATATTTTTCTCTTACAAGAAATGCAACCCTCCCATGAGACATGAAAATCACACATGGACAATATATTTTATTTCTTTTTTTTTTTTTTTTAAAGCAGGAAAGAGCACAAGGGATTTGAAACAAGCAAGCAAAGTGCTGTTAGCAATCCTCATCCCTCTTGACAGATGCCCTGTCAAGGTCAGTACAGTTTAAAGGCTGTCTCATCAGTCAACACCATCAACTACTGAAAGACAAGGAAGACAAGCCAAGGACTGGAGGGATTCAATGCTGCTGCCTCTCTTCACAGCAATCTCCAGATGATCTGGGGAATCTCTGCACCTGTTCAATGTTCTCTGCTTGCAAGAGCTTTATAACACAAAACTTTGATCCTCAAAAAGTACACAGCACACATTTCAATTCCATTGTTGCATGGGTTTTAAACACACACCTAATGTGCTACCCTGAAAATGGATACCTACATGAATTATGTTCATGTAATGCTCTAATGCTTTTGTGGGCTAACCCCAGTATGCCGCTAAGCACCACACAGCTGCTCACTCAGTCTTCCTCCCAAACCCCAGAAGGACAGGGGAAAAGGAAAATTAAAGTGAGAAAACGCATGAATTGAGATAAAAATAGTTTAACAGCTGAAGAAGAAGAAAGGGAACAAAGAAAGAAAACCAAAATCATGCAAAGGCAATTGCTCAGCATCTTCCATGTGTAGACCAATGTCTCACCGGATCCCAAGCAACAGATGGGAACATACCTAAGCCCCCTCCCTTCCATTCTCTTGCTGAGCATGACATTTTACAGCACAGAATATCTCTTTGGTTTGTTTGGGTCATTTGCCTGGTTGTGTACCTTCCAAACTCATGTATGCCCACAATGTATTCACTTGGGAAGCAGAGCAAGAAACAGAAGGCACTGTGTAAATACCGTTCAGCAGTAGCTAAAACATTGTTTTGTTATCACCATTGTTTTGGTCAGAAATCTAAACCACAGCACTACACCACCTGCTGTGAAGAAACTTATCTCTATTCCAGCCAGAACCAGTAAAAACACTTTATATCAGTAGCTGCCCACTAGCAGATAATCCTAACTCTGATTTATCTGGCAAATGCATGAGTCCTTTCAGTGTGTCCTTTGATAGTCCCACGCTTTCCACTGTTATCATCAAGTTATATTTTCAAAATAAAGAGTAATGCCTCTTCTCTTTCTGTGTAGTGACTGTAAGACACTCTTGCTTTCCTGGACAGAACATTCTAATGAAAGCTTTTTTAAAGAAAGTAGGGTTTTACCTGTGTGGAGACATTTCCAACGTTCACATCTTAATAAAACAGTTAAAATTAGATAGATTTCCTGTCTTCAGCTCACTTATCATAGACATGACAAGTAGGTTTAACTTGTGCCGTTAAGTTCTACCCAATAGCCCCTCTTGAAGTAATTTGCACTTGATGGGAATTATTTCAGAGAAACTGAAATAATAATGTCAGTGGAGGTGACAGTGGGACAAGCTTCTCTGAAGTCACTGGAATTGCAGTTGCCCACATCAGGCTTAGTGAACCCCCTAATTTTTATCAGAATTTGCAAAGCTTCAGTAGCTCCAGGCAGCTGGGTGTTTTGGGGGGTTTTGTGTAGCTCTGTTTATAAAGTGAGAGTTGCTATGGCATCTGAGCACCACTGGAAAGGCAGAGTGTTGCTGCAGGCCCACAAACAGCATCCAGCCTAGCTGAGCTCTAAAAAGTGCTGCCATGCCAGGCCTGTTCTACAGCATGCATGCACTGGCCTGGAAGCAAGCTGCATTAATTTGAACTTGTTTACTCTGGGTGCTGTGATTTTGAACTTTCAGAGACTGCCAAAAAAACAAGAAGCCCAGTGCCCAGTTTCTTCTTTGCTGGGCAAATGCTGTCGCAAAACCAAACCAAACAAAAAGAAGTGTCTATTATCTGGACCACAAGCTGCACTTAAGAATGAAAATGATGACAGCCACTCTCTATGTTAAATAGTGCTAGTCCCAGTAGTGACCCCTGAGGAATAACCCCTGAGGACTGCATGCTCTCACTCAGTTTCTAGGTGCCCACATTATTTCACATTAACAGAATTAGCTATTCTGTCCCGACTGCCAACCTGCAAAGCCAGGGCAATACCTGCTTTTTAAATAGAAATTACAAGGAAAAATTAAACAAACAAACTAGTTGGTATAATATTTATCCCAATCAGTGAGTGAGATTTCACTACTGAACAAAATCTGTATTATGCCTGAAGATTCACAAAAGTTAATGATATACCTGTTTAGCATATAAAACAAGGTATAGCATGGAGAGTCATAATTCATCAAAATTAGAGAGACATTGTAAATTGGATATATTTTTTAGAAGGAAAGTTCACAAAAGAAAAAAATGAATGGTACATGAAGTAAATGCTCACTTTTCAACATTGCAAGAAGAATAATCTCTTGTAAATCTGAGGGCTATGGAAAACTCATCCCAGGAGTGATGAAGAGATTCTAGACAAGGAGAAATGGCTGTGTCTCAACTAAATTCAGCTATCATATTTTAATTAACCCAACCCTAAGAGCATATTTTCCCTGTTGAAATCCAAGCTACCACATCTTCTTTTATTTTCATGGAGTACAGACTGATCTTTAGAGAAAGCATAACAAGTCCAGCACCTGAATCACTTTTCCTTTCAAAACCCTTAGCCACTTCGTGTAACATCTCTGAGATCAGCATCTACAAGGATTGTTTTTCTCTGCTGAGGAGGCACTTCAGCATGATGCATGCCCAATTTATGGCACTTGTAGACCTGCCAGTATTTTACCTTAGAGCTTGTTTGTACACGCATCTTCCTCCAAGCACCACCCAGTCTGTCTGAAACAATGGAAATAAGAAGACAGTCTGCTTGTTTTTATCTACAGTTTGCCAGCTCAATTTAAATCACTCTGCAGGAGAAACCTTAAACCGGTCACTCAGAATAGGAACATATCAACTCTGGTCAGCTTTGAATTTGCTCCCAGAGCTTGTCAAGAAATTGTGTTTCTAAGCCCACATATCTCTCTGGTGGCTGAAAAAGGTGAAATGAGCCATTTGAAAGATTTGTCACTATCTACAAATGGATCACTTGTGGAAATATTTTAAATAATGTAAGTGAAGCTATAAAAACCCTGTTTAGCCAAGCAGCTGCAAGTAGCTTAAGGGTTATTACCACTGGGAAGTGATGGCAAAGATACACCATTTTTAAAAACAGTTTTTGCCTCATTAGGTTGCTTCTCTGGAAATGAGAAATTTGCTTTAACTGCATTGTTTTGAATTGCTTGGGGAAGAATCCATCAACCACAAGGTGCCCTGCTGCTTAACTTGGCCAAAAAAATGTTAATAACTCCAGCAGATGTTCTGCTTTTTAGGCAACAGGGCTCCCTTTCTCCCACCCCTTTTTTCAGAGTCAGACACAAGTATGGCTGAATTCCAGCATCCTCCACAGCTACTGCTAAAGCAAAATCCAATGTTAGCCAGTCACTGGTGATAAAACTTTAGTGCAAAAAGTCTGTGTGAGGGCAAAGCTTGGTCTCAGTACATTTACTCTGTTGAGCACTGTTATTATAGACAAGAAAACTTTCCTCTTGAGAAATACTGCAAGACCAGGCCCCGTACTTCCAAGTCTACACTTTTAAAAATGTTGATCTCGATTATCAATATGAAGAACCTGGCTCTCCTTACTTAGGTATTTTCTATTTTTGAGCACCCATTCATTCATTCATTCAAAAACTCTTTAATGAAAGAATGGGCTCTGTTATATTCTCAGCACGATATCATTCCCTTTCTTTTAGTTCCAGATGCTTTCGTGTCTTGGACTACACAGTTCTGCAGTACTGAGAATGTATCTTATAAATACTACTATATCTCAGTGCTGTACTTAAGCAAGCATTGACACTGCAGCATTCACTTCTTGTCAGCATCTCTATGCTGCTGTGAACCTGAGTTCTTAAATAAATCTCTGTTGTAGCCTTTTTTTTTCCTAATGAGAAGGACAAATTATGACAGAAAACGCTCTTTGTTTCCTTCTTCTTGAAGTACAGAGTTTTGCAGACATTCTTAAAGTAAGATGTAGTGACCAAGGTGATACAGGTGTCAACATATACATGGAAAAAATATGTTGAGCACTTCATATCCATAAACAAGGAAACAGTGTTTGGGTGTTTCAAGAAGAGCAAAATGAAAGACTGATTCATTACGTATTCTGCTGTTATTTAATTCAAAATAACACTGGTCTAGGATCTGCAGCACATCATTCACCAACTGTAGTATTTGGATGCAAAAGTGCTCATTTTATGTTATATACTGTCAAAGGTAAGGATTGTTAGTTTTTTTTGGATTCTCTTTCATACTCATTTTGAAACCTATGATTGCCAGCTAATTCTTGCTTGCCAAATGAAATAAGGCCCATGAATCTGTCAGAAAAGATGTTAACCCATAGAGGAGTACTTCTGGTGAGAATAGTAGTCTTAGTACCATAAAATGACTTTGTTGTCTTTTTTTCAGAAATGTCTGTTGAACATTGTCTTATGGTGCTCAATGCCATTAATACAAGAAGTCTCACGCAAATCAGTCTTTGCCACAGTTACACCAGGTGATGTTTCTGATCATAAAATTGAAAACAACAAAAAAAGTGCACAGCTGTAAATACCTCCTTTTTCTGTGCAATAGCAGGCATATTAGAGACAACTAAATGGCACAGCAGATCAAAAATATTGTTTTAGGCACATTCAGTTCCCTCCTTCATTTGCAGTGGTTACAAAAATATTTTGGGAAAAATGCTAGGAATAACCATAGCTAGGGAAAAACAGCATAGATACATATCGTATTCTGTTATGTGTGTCATATTTGGAGATTTAGTTATATCTGGAAGTTGAGATTTATTTATTTTTTTCTAAAAACATCTTTAAGCTTTGAGAAACAACAACTTACAATTTCTTTTCCAAGAGTACAAGTCCAACTTTTGAAGGAAATGGAATTACAGTTTCCGGACAAAATGTGAACCTCTAGTTGTCAAACCACTTCTACCAGCTGGGAAGTATTGTCGTCATTTAAATTAAAGAACAGTTTCCAAGTTATTGTGGCAGAACAGCGGTAGCCTTATTTTATCAGCACACTTCTTGACACCAATTCAATGATACACACGTTTGCCTACAATCAAACATGTACTAAGAACCCAGAAATACAAAAGTTTTCACAGATCAGCTATGAATGTTTCTTACATAAATCCATGCAATTTCATACATAATCCCAGAGGATTCAAAAGGCTATATGAGCACCTGCTATGTATCAGGAGCATCTTTGATCTTCTGTGGTAGTCTGCTTGCATTTAAAGCATGTCTGGTCTGTTTTCCTTATTTCAAATCAGATTAAATATAAAAACAGACAAGTTTCAACACTTCCTTTTAACTCCGACCATTTCCACTATTTGCAGCATGTTACCTAGGAATATTTGAATTACAGAACATTACAAGAATAGATAAGAGACTGGATTACAGAATCTAGAATCAATGAATCAAGTAATTTTGTCATATCAGAAAGGAAAAATTACATAATTTATTATTTTATGCTACTAACATTATGAACATCATATCAAAATTGGCATTAGTTCTTACATCATATGACTTAAGTGCAGTTCCTAAGATTGTATAGCAACTGTGAATCTTAAAAGAATATTGTGCTTTTATTTGATCTGTATAGAAACTTTTTACACCAACATGAATTATAAAAAACAACAACAAAAACAAGCTCTACCATATCTATGCCAAGAAATCATGGGAATTTTCCAAGAATTTTCCCATGCATTGTTTGGCTGTAGTTTGTAAGCTAGCACAAAGGCGTTGCTTAGAGAGATCATGTCTTTCCTGTCAGGACCTGTCACCATTTTCTGAACCGTGGATATACTGTAAGCACATCTATGAGACAGAAAGGTGACTCTGAAGTATCAGTTTCTTTATTCTTATTTTTAGAAAAATTGCATGAGTGTATTATACAAGCAGATGAATGAAAAAAAGAACATTACAAGCACTTAGAATACACTTTTGGAGAATGTTAGGCCCTGCTTGCAGAAAAATGTTTGGATGGCACTAAATTCCTTTCTTTTTAAGAGGTCAAGCACAATTTTGTTGTATAAAATGGTACACATAATGGGATATATACTTTGATATATATATACTTTACATTCACTAGATACCATTCTTCCTCACAGAATACAAACCAGAAATATTTTTGTGATGCATTTCATGGTGTCTTCTCTTTATTGTGTATAATTCAAGGGACTTATCTGCATATATTCTGTAACATAGACCACTTCTCTACCATAGAGACCCCTGCTCTCATTCATGACAACAGTGTTGTCTCATTTCCTAAGAGCACTTTATACATCATCATCAATCCTGGCTGAAATCTACATATCAAGGGAATCTTTCCAAAGAAGCAACGTATTAGAGAGATGTTAATAAGAGACTGAAGTGCATTTGTCTGTGCACTTGTCTGAAACATGGCTATTTGTGACCTATGGCACTGTGTCATAAATGCACAACTTCTTAAGCATTCCTTTGTATTAACAAGTACTGTCATATAATCATTTAGGTTGGAAAAGACCTCCAGGATCATCACATCCAACCATTAACCTAGCACTACCAAGTCTACCACTGAACAATGTCCCTAAGTGCCACATCTACACATCTCCTGAAAACCTCCAGAGGTGGTGGCTCAACCACTTCCCTGTGCAGGCTGTTACAATTCTTCATGATCCTTTCAGTGAAGAAATTTCTTCCAATATCCAAAGTAAACCTCCCCTGGCACAACTTGAGGACATTTCCTTTTGTCCCATTGCCTGTTGTGGTTTATCCTGGCCAGCAGCTAAGCACCACACAGCCATTCACTCCCCCTCCCCCCTCCCTCTGGGATGGGGGAGAGAATCAGAAAGATGAAGCCTGTGGGTTGAGAAAGAGACAGTTTATTAGGACAGAAAGGAAAATAAGAAATAATAATGATAATAGCACTGCTAATACTGATGTGTACAAAACAAGTGATGCACAATGCAATTGCTCACCACCCGCTGACTGATGCCCAGCCTATTCCCGAGCAGCCGGCCCCCCGACCCCGCTATCCACCCCTATATATTGCTCAGCATGACCCCATATGGTACGGGATGCCCCTTTGGCTAGTTTGGGTCAGCTGTTCTGGGTCTGTCCCCTCCCAGCTCCTGCTGCACCCCCAGCCTGCCCTCTGGCAGGACAGAGCGAGAACCTGAAATGTCCTTGGCTTGTTGTAAGCACTGCTCTGCAACAATTAAAACAACAGTGTGATATCAAAATTATGTTCATCTTAAATCCAAAACGTAGCACCCTCACAGCTACTAGAAGGAAAATTAACTCTATCTTAGCTGAAACCAGGACACTGTTGCACAGGAGAAGAGACTGGCTCACACCTCACTACAACCTCCTTTCAGGTAGCTGTAGAGAGCAGTAAGGTCTCCCTGAATCCTTTTTTCTGCAGCCTAAAGAATTCCAGCTCCCTAAGCTCCTCCTCGTAAGACTTGTTCCTAGACCCTTCACCAGCTTTGTAGCCCTTCTTTAGACATGCTCCAACACCTTGATGTCCTTCTTGTAGTGAGGGGCCCAAAACTGAACACCATATTCAAGGTGCGTCCTCACCAGAGCCAAGTACAGGGAGACAATCACTTCCTTAGCCCTGCTGGGCACTCTATTTCTGACACAAACCAGGATGCTGTTGGCCTTCTTGGCCACCTGAGCACACTGCTGATTCACATTCAGCCAGCTATTGACCAATACCCCCAGGTCCCTTTCCACCATGAAACTTTCTATCCAAGTGCAGGCCCCAAGTGCAGGACCTGGCACTTAGCTTTGCTGAACTTCAGAGTTGGCCTCAGCCCATTGATCCAGCCTATCCAGACACCTCTGTAGAGCCTTCCTAACCTCAGGCAGATCAACACTTCTGCCCAGCTTGGTGCAGTCTGCAAACTTACTGAGGTGTACTTGATCCCCTTATCCAAATAATTGATAAAGATTTTAAAGGGAACTGGCCTCAGTACTCAGACCTAGGGGACACCACTAATGACTGGCCTCCAACTGTATTTAACTCCACAACTCTTTGGGCCTGGCCATCCAGCCAGTTCTTTACCCAGCAAAGCATACACCCATCCACGCCATAAGGAGCCAGTTTCTCCAGGAGAATGTTATGAGAAACAGTGTCAAAAGCTTTACTAAAGCCTAGGTAGACAACATCCACAGCCTTTCCTTCATCTATTGAGTGTGTCACCTTGTAGAAGATCAGGTTTGTCAAGCAGGACCTGACATTCATAAACCCATGCTGATTGGGCCTAATCACCTGGTTGCCCTGTAGGTGTCGCGTGATGGCATTCAAGATGATCTGCTCCATAACCCTCCCCAGCATACAAGTCAGACTGACAGGCCTGGGTCCTCCTTCCAGCCCTTCTTGTAGATGGGCATCACATTTGCCAGCTTCCATTCAATTGGAAGTTCCCCTGACAGCCAGGACTGCCAATAAATGATGGAAAGTGACTTGGTATGCACATACGTCAGCCTCCTCAATACCCTTGGGTGGATCCCATCTGGCCCTATAGACTTGTGTGCACCTAAGTGGTGTAGCAGGTCACTAATCTTTTCCTCTTGTATTACGGGTGTTTCATTCTCCTCCCTGTCCCTATCTTCCAGCACAGGGGGGATGGAGAAGAACTGGTCTTACTAATAAAGTCTGAAGCAAAAAAGGTATTAAGTACCTCAGCCTTTTCGTTGTCCTTTTGTGTTCCCCCCCACATCCAATAAAGGATGGAAATTCTCCTTAGTCCTCCTTTTGCTACTGATGTATTTATAGAAGCATTTTTTATTGTCTTTAACGGCAGGAGACAGATTAATATCCAGCTGGGCTTTGGCCCTTCTAATTTCCTCCCTGCATAGCTTCATGACATCTTTGTAGTCCTCCTGAGTGGTCTGTCTCTTCTTCCAAAGGTCATGAACTTTTTTCTTCCTGAGTCCTACCTAAAGCTCTCTGTTCAGACAGGCCAACCTTCTAGCCCGCTGGCTGATCTCTAACACATGGTGATGAACTGCTCCTGCACCTTCAGAATTTTCTTCTGGAAGAGTGTCCAGCTTTTCTGGACTCCTTTGCCCTTCAGGACTGCATCCCAAGGAACTCCACCAACCAGCCTCCTTAACAGGCTGAAGTCTGCCCTCTGGAAGTCCAGGCTGGCATTTCTGCTAACCTCCCTCTTTACTTTTCCAAGAATCAAAAACTCTACTAACATGTGATTACTATGCCCAAGATGGCCTGCAACCTTCCACCCACAATTCCTTCTCTTTTAGCAAGCAAAAGATGCAGTGGTGCACCTTCTGTAGCTGGCTCATTCACCAGCTGTGTAATGAAGTTTGGACAACACTCGCAAAACATAACTTAATTTTGGCATCGTCCTGTGTGTAGCCAGAAGTTCCAGTCATCCCATCCTTATGGGTCTCTTCCAATTCAAGATACTCTATCTCTCTGTGCTGCTTTAGGAAACTCCTAGACTGCTTCCTCTCTGCTGTATTGCTTTTGCAGCAGACATCTGGTAAGTTGAAGCATTCCAGTTAGAATGAGGGACAGCAACTGTGAAGCTCCTCCCAACTGCTTATAGAGTATTTCACCTACTTTTTCACCCTGCTTGTGTTGTCTATAACAGACTTCCTCCATGACATCTGCCTTGTTGGCCTTTGCCAATTTATACCCATAAACACTCAACCCTATCTTTACAATCATTAAGTTCAAGACAACCAAAACAATCTCTAACATACATAACATATCTCACCACCTCTCCTTCCTAGCCTATCCCTTCCAAAGAGTGTATAGCCATCCGTTGCAGCACTCCAGTTGTGCAGATCATCCCATTTCTGTGATGGCAACTCTCATAGTTTTCCTGCTGCATAACGACTCCAAGCTTTTCCTGTTTGTTGCCCATGCTGCATACAATGGTATTATTGCACTTCAGTTTGGCTAATGATCCCATCACCTTTTTGGGGGGAGAAGCCCTAATTCCAATGTGACCATTCTTAGGCACTTCTGTGATTTCTAACCCATCCATATGCCTCGTGTCTTTGCTGTTGCATGGTTCTCCATCACCTACTTCCGCTGGGATAGCAGACTGAAGGATCTTGCTAGCACAGTGTTCTGCATCCATTGGCACACTGTACAAGGGTCATCTTTAGTAAGCCTGGTTTTATCCTTTCCCCACTTCAAATCTAGTTTAAAGCTCTTTCTTTGCGTCCTGCAGGGACATCCTTCATTGGGGGGTGGACCAGTAGAAAAGCTGTCTTGGTAAGGAAGTTGACTGGCTGCACATATGGCATGCTGGAGTTTATACTAACAGCTTAGTGCAAATTTCTGTCCCTAATGTCTTAGACAAGTTATAACAGGAAAACTTGGAGCATGACTCAGCTCTAGCTGCTGTGAAGGGAAATTAAACTTTTTTTTTTCTTGGTGAAGAAACACGAATAGAGTAGTGAAAAGCATATAAAATTATATATATATAATAATAGCATTAAGGTATTTTGTAAACTTACAACAGCAAAACTCACATTCTCAAATTCCATCAACTTCAGACCTGAGTTGCAATAACCTACAGGTGTTTTCAAAACTTACACGCTCATTTTTAGTGAATAACATGATTCAACTTCCATTACAGAGAACCATGCAATACGATTTGCTTCCTTAATGACTTTATTTGTTGGTATCACTCTCTAGTGAAGGTTCTTCCACTTCAGGAGGGGAAAATGACCTCCACTGGCAGGACTAAATATAGGGTCTGTATCTTATTTGAAAAGTTTAATGCTGTATATTCAAATGAACTTTTGAAAAGCTCATTTAGCTCAGTTAAATCTCTCAGTGTAACCCTACTTCACTTAGTCTCCAAGCTGAAACACCTGCCAAGTGTTATATACTGCAAGCAATCACATCGACATCAATAGGACTGTCCTGTGTGAGCTGCAATTCTGCAAGGGCTTAAGTCTGAGGTGACACAATGACTTCCACCTGCAAATCCGTAGGAGTAGCGTAGGATGAAGGGATTCAAACTGCAACAGAAATATCATCAAATGAGAATTTCAACCTTTTAAATGTAAGCTGCTGACTTCAGATGATAGTTTTGCTTCTCAGGGCATAGGGTAGGTTCATGACTCTAACAAGCACTACCTGTTTCAGTTATTTCTAAGACTGTCACTAATCAAAAGTTGAATTTTCTTTGCTTGTTTTGTGGGAAGTTATTTTTCAGCCTTGATAAAGTTTGCCAGCTTCAAGCCAAAGAGAAGCTCCCTTAAATTCTTACTTGCAAAGGAATTGAGGCAAAAGCAAAACAAAACAACAGAACAACAACAACAAACCCAGCCTTACTGCAGTTCTTAATGCAATGGTCATAAAAACAGCACAGCAAATCTTGTTGCTAGATCAGGCCTCCAAGGATCCACACGGCAGGAATAGCAGACAACTCAGCCTTTCTCTGTGTTTAAGCTAAAAATGACTTTTCTAGCTTGAAAGAGTATTTAGAACAGATAAAGAGTTCTTCATGTATATTTTTTTTCCTTATTTTAGTAGATAAAAAAATACTTTCAGAACAAATAGTTCAGTGAAATAAATAAAAAATCCTTGCACTGATCATAACAATTATTTTCAATTATTTTGACTTGCCAGTAGAGTTCCAACACATGAGCATTTTCAGAAGAGAATATTTCAGGAAGGTTAGTTTTCTTTTTTTTTTTTTTTTTTTTGGTGGTTGCATGGATTTTTTTTGAGGAGAATGTATTCTAAAATGAAGGTGAATCCTTCAAAAATTTGAAAAAGGTTGTAGGCATTGTCTTGGCTTTATTGTACAATCAAATGAAGTAACCTTGGAAATGCTTAGAAAATGAAAACAAGGTAGGTCTTAAGTAGAAGCAAGTCTGCTATTACAGTATTTCACCCTAAGCATGAAGAGATTTAAATATTTTTCTCTGCATTAGATCTGTGCATATTGCTCTTCTGATGGATCTGCAGTCAAGTGTGCCGCTGGTAAAAATCGCTGCTGGAGCTGCTATGACAGACATGCCAGTGTCTTGGAAAGATTTTATTAATTTTGTGCTCTTGGCTTTGTAAGAGGCATTAGAAGTGTTAAAGCAGAGTAGTCATTAAGATTACAGTTGAGACATGATTAATTATCCCCTCTCTGTCACCTCAGCTTGTCTGTCACCTTTCTCTCTGACCTGTTTCTTTTCTTCTTTCCCCAGCACTCTGTGGACCAGATTCTGATTGGTGACATCAGTGATGCTGAGATCAGAAATTGGCTCCTTGCCTCTATTTTTCCCTTGCCTTCCCTCTAATTTGCCTTTTTCTGTGCTTCTCTTCAAAGACTCTTTGCTGCAGCTCCCAGTGCTTTGCAGGTATCCTTGACTACAGCTCATATTCCCCAATCTCTGGCCAGCTGGAGCAGCTCCCTGGAATGATATAATATAGATCAAAGGCAGGTGGCCAATCAGCAAACGAGCAACTTGTTGGCACACAACAGAAGTGACTCAGCCACTGTTTGGTCCCTTCTTTTCAGTCTTAAATTTGGCCAAAAAGTAGTTGTGAATAGTGGATCTTAACAACAGTGGATTGTGAGTGATGGTGAAATGTACCAATTGAAAACAAAAACTGGCTTTTATGGGACAGGATATAGTCACAGATTTACCCAATCAGCAATCTACCTCTGAGGCAAAACTAGCACAGCCTAAAACTGTAGTGGATTTGTTATGTGTTTTGGAGAAGGAATCAAAATTGGTTTGTTTTACAAAGTTCTGTGATAGGAGAATTTTCATGGGATAGGAAAGAACATTGCAAAGTATCTTAATGAACCTTTAAAGATGTTCATTACATAATACTACAGCTGCAGCATGAGGTTTGTATTTATAACCCATCTTGAGTATGTTCTAGGCATAAAACCGTAGATGCATGTGATTTGAACACATTTATAGAGTGCTGTTTATATTTGAAATAGAAGAAAAACCTCCTACAAACATTTCCACCTCTGGGAAGTTACACAAGTTGTTACAAGGATAAGATAAGTCACTTTATTTTCACTGTGTATTCTGGAAAGGCTTGATTTTTGAAGAAGTGTTTACTAAATGGAAGTGAATTTAAAAACAAAAGTTTTTAAATATACCTGTCGTAATTCCTGTTGAAGGTGGTTGTTCCATATAATACCTTGTAAATACCTCTTTTCTTGCCATTAGGTAATTCATGCAACTCAAGGAGCTACGTGGGGAAATTTAGCATGTAAACAAAAACTCAACACTACAAGTTAGATCACAGGATAAAGGATTGAACTCTGTGTGCCATACATATCTCTGCCAGTAGCATATTCCTTCTTTTGGGTAATCAGATACAGTGCTTTCATAGTAGGGATTGTCTGTCTTGCAATAATTTGGGTGCTTGGCCAAATTACACTAGTAAAAAGCTTCAGTGCTGTGGCATGCTGAGTCCGAAAAAAAGAAATGAACAAGAAAAAATGTGTTAATATGTGCTGTACAGTTCCAGCACCCTTTGGCATGAATTTTCTTTCTGTTATTTAAATTCAAAATGAAAGGATTTCCAAAGAGAGACAAACCCAGATCAAATATGTGCGCATTCAAAAACAGAGCAGGAAAGGTTCCACCCATGACATCTCAAGTCCCATCTGTACAATTATTTTTGTTTGCTAATTTATGAAATCAGTGCTTTGATTTTCCTGAGGGTCTCTATCAAAGGCTGGTCATTAGACAGCATGACACAAAAAACAGTATACTTGCAGACATTCACTCCTGTCTGTTTGATCTGTGGCTTGTAAAAGTCTTTTGCAGGGCTTGTATTAACTATTACAGTCCTTTTCACAACAAAGTTTCTACTCATCAGCATCTGCTAATAGCCAGAATAGTTCTTGGGTCGAATGATTCCACAATGGAAAAGAAACTATCCACTATCCATGGGATAACGCTGCCTGGAAAACGACACTTTCTTAGTGGCTGAAATTTGAGATCTCTAAAGGCTGACTTTCTGGTTCCTCAGTTCAGCTTTAACCTCTCCAGTATTGCAGAACTGCTAAAGTTCTTGTTCCTTAAATTAGTTTAGTTACCACCACTTTAAGTGTACTAGAATATAATTGAAGTAGTGTGAGTCAAGGTAGCATGTTAGGCGGGTGATTGTTTACAATCTCTATGCAATCTACATTATCTCTGAGATCATCCTCTAACCAACTATGGTCACAGCTGCTTCCATATGAAATCACTTTTGTAGGATGTTCCAAAGCTATCTATCAGATGAAGAGAGAGTAATTTCTTTCCTCTGCGTTTCCACACGGCCTTGTGTTCTTTCTTCCCCTCTCCCCCTTTCCTTTTTTCCTCTAGTTAAATTATTTAATTAATAATAATTTTCCCTTAATAATTATTTTTCCTTTAATTAAATTATCCTTATCTCAACCCATGAATTATTTCTTTCCTTTCCTTCCTCCCCTCCTCTTATGAGGAGGGGGAGTAAGAGTGTGGTTGTGGTGGAGTTCAGCTGCCTAGCAAGGTAAAAAAGCTGTAACAGCCATGAAGAGGCAAAAGGACTAACTCAAGACAACTGGTCTTCTCACTAGCTGCCAGGAATCTCTATTTCATGTTTCTTGGCCTGAATTTTCTCCCACAGATTAAGCTGTTTTTTGTTTGTTGTCATTTGTTTGTTTTTTGTTTTTGCATTTTCTCTCTGTCATTGTTACCCCCCTCTTGTGCTTCTGCTAATACTCATTGTCTTTCCTCTGTTCTTCTCTCAGATGTACAAATCTCCATTTTTCTTCCAGGCACACCATGCATACTAACTCAGAACTGAGAAGTCATCTATCAGGTGTCAGGTTCATTTGTATATTTGAGGGTATATTTACAAAAAAAATTAAAAAAAAAAAAAGTGTGCATGTGGAGAACAGAAATGAGATTCACAACAGGACAGAGAATGGGTATTTAGAAGGAGCAATGTTCTCTATGGGGATCCTTCATCCTTCAGAATGGCCAAACTTTTGCAGGTTTGGTGGGTGACAGAACAGGGAGGGGTGAATAGTTATGGATACATTAATAATGCTGATAATGTTGCCTTGTCTCAAAGATGAGGTCTGGCAGAGTAAAATGGTCCCATGCTCTGTGAATGTTATCCTCTGTGGGCCTTGACTACACTGCAGTGGAACACACTTTCTCCACTGTATTTGGGTTGCTCCTCAATAGTCCATAAGTTTTTAACAACTTTGTTCTCAAGATACCCAAGGGTTGAAAAGGGTTGTGCTCTTATTGACCTTATTTATGCATATGGTCTGATCAATTCCTTCCGAAGATCTTTAGCTGGTGACAGATACACGTTTGTGGGTCTGCTGTGCATCTTTAATAGCTAGAAGTCTGTCCAACCAACTAATTAAGTGGGCAATTCCTATCATATGTTTGGGACGGTTTCAGAATCAAATATGCTGCTGCTACATATAGGGTTAACAGTTGGGATCTGTCCTGTATAAGGATTTGTGCCACGCCTTTGCTCTTAGAGCTTGTGAAGTAAAGCCCTCTATTAAGTGGCTTCAGAGGCATCGACAGTTGTGCATTCTCTTTGATTTTGGATTACTCCAAATTTAGTTCCTTCCTAGGTTCTGAAATCCAGCCTGTTTGGAGTGTTGCAGGTGAAAGGGACAACCTTTTGGCTCAGACACAATAGGCAGCAACTTAGAACAGTAGACTACCTGCTTTGCCTGCACTAAGATGACAATAATCAGCTGCCTCAGCAGCCTCTACAACCAGAAGAGTCAGTTTTTACTTCCTACTTGCATAACCTTGGCAGCTGAGAAAGAAGTTGAGAGATGCAAGGCAGCAGCAGAAACAAACATTAACAACACAAGTAGTGAGTCCTTTTCTTCCAGCTATGCCACACAAAGACAAAAGAGGCGGCAAGCTTAGTCCCTTCTGAGCAGCCTGCTGTACGCAGGACAGTAGCTTTCTGTAGCACGAGTGATGCAGGAAGACCAACTGAAAGAGCTATCTGTAGCCACAACTTACATCAGTTACTCCTGTTGTAATAACTTCTTCTGATCACTGTCCATCAAGTGGGAGGAGAAGGTTATGATCATAAATCTGAATTTATTAATAGACAATAGTGCACCACTCCCTCCCTCCTCCTCTCCTCAACCCCAGCCACCTTTTTTAAAGTTTTAAGTACAAACAATATAGCTCTACTTCTTTATTGCGGTGCAGGATAATGATTGATTTGCAAGAGATTTCTAGAGATTTCCATGTCTTTTTATGCCTCTTTCAGGCTCTATGTAACTGCATCTCCAATTACACTGTCACTAGACTTCTTTATTTTCTTATTACTTCCCTTACGAGTAGAGCTGTATTAGCATATTTTTTGTAAATGGTACTACTTCAGTTTCCTTGTTCCTGGGACTCTTTTACACAACAGCCTCGTACTAGTTTCCACTTATCTTTTAAATGTGATCTTATTTCTTTTGTTACTGCGGGGACAGTTGTCTTATCACTCTTCTACCTCAGACTGCTTGTATTTACCCACTCATAAATTTGTCTTCTTCCTTGGTAATTATTCTCAGGGTCCAGAACCAGTCTTATTAGCAAAAGTTCAGAAGTTCACTGGCAAAATGCAGGTTCTCTAACTTACTAAGAAGCTTTCCAAAAAGCATAATCATGAAGTTTCATACAATTACACACCTGTGCTGCTTATCTGTCTATATATCACTCTTCGTAGCGTAGATCATTAAATGCTGCTAATATGCATGAGCTGAAACTTAGCACACATTTCTACCATAGCCTTACTTGTTCATCAAAAATTAGTTGCTTCTGTGAGCTGCCAGATTCCAACCTTTCTGATTGATGATTTTTCATAGTACCAAGCCCAGTCAAAAGGCAGATGGCAAGAGAGGCAAAAGGTGCACAACTATAGTTCTTATTTTTATCATGAGCATGTATCAGAATGAATGGTGTCAATACTGTGGTAGAGGAATGTGTGTCTGACATCCCTAGAAAAATCCATTTATCTTGCTAAATAGCAGGTAAAACAAAAGGCCAGTAAATAATACAGGTAACCATTAACAAAATTGTGGACATTATTGACAACATAATAATGACACATCTACAGTTTTATCCTCTAAAATACCAATAGAAGGCTCTTAGTAACCAAGGAGCTTAAGCTCACCTAGCTCATCAACCTCCCTGAAGTGGAATCATTCTGCTTTTGAAAGCTTCTAACCAGAGATGATGCATTTAAACGCACCCCTTTATACTGACTGAAATTAGGAAGTCCACTAGATTTAATTCTCTGAGTGACAAGCATCTTTCTAGTACAAACCAGCTGTCGCCTGATGGTCTATTTTCATTGATACTGTCATCTTCTAGACTGAACGAATTAATCCTAAGGTTTAATACCTACCTATTTTTTCCTAAGTATTATTATGTCAAGATTTCTTGGCCTCCTTTTCAATTTCTTACAGTAATAGCTTTCAAATACTTTAATGTCCTCTAAAAGTCTTCATGACCCTGAAAACCACCTCAGATAACAAATGATAACAAAATTTTTCCCTGATTTTTTTCTTCCCTTGGGAGGGGCCTCCCATTTACAGTTCTTAGATTATTGCTCATAGCAGGTTGATTCACGTACATTGTATAGAAGAAAAAAATACTCATTAAAGCCATTGGACAGAGGAGTCCTACTTATTTTTAGGTAGTGGAAGAACTGTCAGAAATTAAGAAGAGTTGCCTAACCACATCAGTTGTATATAAAGTAAAGGAAGTGAAAAAAAAATCCATTCAGTTTCTTGACAGTTTCTAATAGAATGTTTGAAAACTACATGTAATCAGCCTGTTACCAGAACATAACTCCTGCGTATATTTCTCAGAAATGGGTTATTTTCAGTGGTTCAAAGTAAGTATCCAGTTCTGCTCCTTTACTCACACACATAGAAAAAGCACAAAAAAAAAAAAAAAAAAAAAGTTAAAAAATCAAGTGTAACTCTATTAACAGTTTTTCATTAAAACATAGATTGGATGTTTTTCTGTCTTTGAAACAAAGCTCGAGGCTGGGTTTGAGATGGTTAACAGTTTTTAACTGACAGAGGCTCTTATGTCTTACAAATGAAACAGGTGGACCATAAACAATGTTTTGAATGTGATAATGTTCTCTCACATTCTACTTGAGGGTTACAGAGTGCTCGGAAAGAGATGTAGGGCTCTGACTCACAAGCATTGCATAAAGCTGCTGCAGCAGTTAAAGACATTACTAACACAGGCTGTTCTGCCTATTGCCAGCCAGGACAATAGTGTCCCGGCCACTGTGATGTAAAGTCTCTGTATATTTTCAATTCAACAGAAGTGCAGGGTGACTTTGTAGAATGGGCAGTAATAGACTTTTTTTCTCTTTTAGGTCAGGCAACACTACCACCCTTTCATGTTCTTTTAAAGCAAATTTTTACCTCTGAAACTTGCATGTCTACTCATTTTCCTTTTTTTGGCATACACATCCACTTCTATGCTACACTTCCGCAGCTGGGAACCTATTTAAGTCCACCTGCAGGCAGACAAATCCCTAACCAATCCTCAGAAAAAGCTCCTCTTCCATATCTTTGTACGACATATGCATCCTGCTCCACACCCCTACGCATGCACAATGCCCCATGTCAGAAATCACCACTTCACTGCTTTGGCTCAAAAGCAGTGTCATGTCCACACCTCAGCTATTGCAGGCTACATTAGGACAGCAGGGTCAAGACTCTGCCAGTCGCTCTTGTTCACAAACATTTAAGACCTGAGCAGGCCAACTCCAGGAACATGCTCTTCATTCCTGACTCTACACCAAGTGCTGGTAATGGGGCTGATGGTAGTGGGGAAAGAAAGCTAGTCAATGAAGTAGTACTATATTAAACTATTTTGTATGCATCAACTAGAATTTGTGTCAGAGCTGTGGAAAACAACAGAGAGCAGTATTTGTGCCTACTGGAACTTAGAAGATCCTAGTAGTTTCTCACAGGAGGTATCTAGCAAAGCTTCAAGTACAGTCTCATTTGAGTCTCTGAGTGTTCTCACTGCTGAGTCTCATGCTGAGTCTCACTTCCAGCCTTTTCTGTATTTATATGTAGTTCCTGGAATTAATAAATGCAACATTTTCCAAAGTAGGAAGACAATGTGTAGCTACAGCCATTTTGAGAACTAACTGTTCAGCTAACTGCTCTCTCAGCTGTATCACTTAATGCTTGTTGCATGAGACAAGTTGCACAGTAAGTATCACTGTCACTATCCCACCTTGACGTTTCCAAGCACATCACAATGACTTACACAAGTAAGTAACTCAGGGAGATTAAAATGTCTTGTAATAAAATAGCACTTCACAAATACTAGTTTAACAAGCAAACCGTCCACTGAAGGCGATGGTAAATGATAAACAGTCTATAATTCTCAGAGACATTAGGCAAAGTCACGCAGCAATGAATACAAAACCTATGCAAGGTAAGGTAGGAGAATCTACCTGTAACCCATTGGGAACACAAACAGTTGACCAATTCATTAAGTTTTCTTAAATCACCCCACAGGTCTTTTTAATGTCGCTGACTTAACTAGAATATATGATTTTCAGGAGACCTAAATGACTTAATAATCCCTTCTATGAATTCTTATTTATGGATGGATGTCCCTTTCTGGATTCAGCTGCTTTCATTTATGGGTGCCCTGTATGTGGTTCCACAGAGAATGATTTATTTTGTCTTTAAGACCAACTGACTACAGCTAAACAGAAACAAATTATTTTCCCACCCTAATCTGAGTCTGAACACTAAATTAGGAAAAGTCCATATGTTGATAAGGCCAGTATATTCTAGCTCAAATCCAGCTATGTGTCTTTTATCATATACCTTCTTTATCAAGCAGCCATATTTCATTTTCATGCAACTAATATACTGAGGAACAAGTATAAATATAAAATAAAAGCATTTTGGATCCTGCTTATCTATAGATGTTGAAAATGAGCTCATAAATGAGCATGAACAGAACAACCTTAAGCCTGTATCTTGCTGAATGGTCGCACAGCTTGCACATCCCAGGTCTGTTTTTTGCCTTTGGACTGTCTAATCAGTTTGTGAATAACTGAGCATGTAGCTGCCACTGACACAGGGAAATCGTTTTCACACTACATATGACAAAACTGCCCTTGTGTGTTGTAAATATAACTACCAAAATACTGAAGCAATTCTCTCAATTTCCCTCCTCAACCCTCTGTCCCATTTTCTGTTTGAGTTTCTTTTATTGCCATACCCACTGGGTTGATTTTTGGTAAAATGCATTTTGAGATACAAAGACTCATCAGAAGTTCTTGGACTTGTCTCAAAAGTTCCACCCTGAGGTAGGAGGGAATCTCAGATTAACATTCTAATATTTGATAGAGAATAGACTTTTGTATATAAAATAGACTATCCTACCTGGAGAGAAACCAGAAGAGTTCAATAAAATCAGGCGTGAGGTAATACTCTTGTGAAACACGAATGCAAAGCTGGGCCTACCTGGTTAGGAAGAAAAATGTTGACCTGAAGAAAAAGCAAGGAAAGAAGCAAGATCAACACTAAAATTTGCTTCTCCTCTCCCTTAGAACAAGAAACAAGACCAAACTCTGGAAATTTGTGGGCTACAAAACAGGAACATAAATGGAGTATCACTGCAAGTCACTTCACCTTTCTCACACACAAATATATTGTTTTGGAATGCATTCAGAAACACTCCTTAGACAAAGGACATTAATTATTCCCTTCCATTTAGACCTGAGAAGATCTCAGCTTAATATTATCTTTTGGACATCACACTCTTAGAAATATACCTGAAGAGTTTAAAGTTGATGAAGATGCTTTGAAAGAGACTCTCTCTCTTTTAAAATATGAGGAAAGCTTGATGAACACTTGTGTCCAGGAAAAACAAACAAAACAAACAAACAATAACACTGAAAAACACAAAACAAAGAAACAACAAACCAAACCAAAAAAAAAAAAAAAGAGAGAGAGAGAAAAAGGGCAAAGTACCAAGCACATTCATGAAAGTTATTTTAGAATTGAAATTATACTTTTAAATTAGGGAACAACTGCATCTTCCATATGAGAAGGAAAACTTCTAACCAGATCTAATCAATTGCTTTGTTGCCAGGATGCACCATTCTAATGGAATCTGTCACACTCGTAGTATTACATACCACAGATCAATAGATGGGTAATGTAGAATATCCTTCCCTTCAGGATTCACATGCTTCAAGAAATAAGAGTAATTTCCAATGCACAATGGCTAGGACATGAGAAGATTTTTGCAGAGAGCACACGTAAAACCGACGCTTTCCATGGTTTCTTACATCACTGATTTACCTCATCACAGCATTTGCCTTGACTCCTTAACCAAACAAGCAAGAAAACCACCAAAAAGGCTATTTCTTTTAATCTGGGGTAACTCAGGCACATGAATTAACTTGATGTAAAACATCAGACATTTCCACCTTACCGCAGCAAACTCATGGAGGTCATAAGACATGTCCCCACGTGATGATGATCTCAACAAACTGAACTCACTGCAAAGCTGAATTATCTTGCCTTCATCCCATTTCCACCTTTGAACTCTTCCATTAAAGTTCGGAGCAGCATGCTTTTTCTCATTGCTTTTTGGGGTGAACACGGTCCACCAAACCAGCAGTCAACATTATCATACAATCATAAAATCATAGAATAGCTTGGGTTGGAAGGGATCTTAGAGATCACACAGTTCCAACCCCCCTGCCATAGGCAGGGACACCTGCCACTAGATCAGGTTGCCCAGGGCCCCATCCAGCCTGGCCCTGAACGCCTCCAGGGATGGGGCATCCACAGCTTCTCTGGGCAACCTGTTTAGAAAAGTTACCTGTTATCAGAAAAGTAAGGTAAGGTAAAGGTAATCAGAAAGGCAGTTTCCCTGAGACAAGTCCTGAGTTTTCTAATTTCCTGGGATATGTTAAAAAATACAAATAATACAAAGAAAAATAATTTATTGTTCTTAATTATACAGAAACCTTAGCATGAAGCTATCCTCACAGAATATTTGAGCTGAAATTTCACTATCCCCCTAACCTCAGCAACTGGATTTTTGCTGGGAACTAACTGAGGCACTAAAAACCATTCCATTCTGCCATTTCTTCTGCAGTGGCTGTAATCTCTGGCAGAGAGAGAAATACCACCACGAACTGCGGCAGCAAAGATTCTTTTGAGGTGTTATGGTGAGGCTGCTGCAACTATCTGCAACTCCCTAATGGCAATGACCCGCCCTCGCTTTTTTTTCTTCTCCTTTTGCTAAGCAAGGCTAATCAGTGGAAAGCTAACTCAGCCTTTAGCATGTTGTCATTTACTATATTTGCACGTTTTCTGTTCTTGAAGCTTCTGCTATAGCAGGTAAAAAAAACTTACTGATACATCGATTTCAGTAAATTGGTATGAAGAATAAAGAAAAGAACCTTTTGTTTTTATTAAAAAGAACCCTTTTGCTTTTATTAGCATAATTTTTCCGAAAACGTGAACTACATTGCTTCATCTCCAGGAACGGATTGCAACTTACAGTTGAAGACAAAGCTTAAACTAATATCCTAAATTAGTCACGGATCAAAAGTTTTAGATGACGGTATTTCCTACTTTGCAGATGCAGATTTGAATGCTTCCATTTCCTTGATTCTGTTCCCAGATAAATGTGTTCTGCACGGCCAACAACGAACACAACACCGAGCACGCCGCCCTCCATGCCTTATTTTCGGGACACGCGGTGCTGCCCAGCGCCAGCACCAGCTGTTTCGCGCTGCTACCTGTCAGCATTTGGGCGGCCACCTTACACAGCGAACACGATGAGCGATCAGATTGTAACACTGTGGTGAAGTATAGAAATAGAGGAAAGATAATTAAAAAAAGCACTGTATACGTTAGAAGTGGGTGACTATAGTTTATGTTATGCAAGTAAAAGTGTGAAACAGCACACAGACACGGCACACTCGTCAGTTAGCGGCCAGGAGCTGCCTCTGGTGCCCCCAAGCCCTGGCGGCTCACTCGGGCGGTGTCCGACACGCCCGGGCGGTGCCCGGCGTTACCGAGTACCTTCTCCTTAACGCCAGCCGCGGCCGCAGCAGCGACCCCCCCGTGAAGCGGCCACGCTCCCTCCTCCGCGGCAGGCTCCCTCCGCACGCCGCGCCCGGCGGCTTCTCTCTTAATTTCTGCCCCGGGTTTTGGCCTCGGAAGCTCTGAGGCGCTTCCAGCACCTTCCTCACCGCCGCCTCACGGAGGCCGCGGCCGCCCCGCTCCAGCTCCGCTCGGCGCGCGGGGCCCCGGCCGGGCAGCCCCAACCGCCGCCGCGCCGCGCAGCCCCTCTCCCCCGCGCTGAGCGACAGGCGGCCGCAGCCAATAGGCGCGCTCCTTTCGGCGGGGGGGCGGGCGTCCCGCTGCAGGCGGGCCAATGGGCGCGGCGCTTCCCGAGCGGCGGAGATGGGGGGGGGGGGGGGCGGCCGTGAGTGTGTGGGCGGGGCGGCGGCGAGGAAGAGGAGGGCCCGGCTGTCACCGTGCAGTCATGCTGGCCGCATAGCCCCTCGCCCGCTCCCCCGGCACGGCACGGCGGCGGCGGCAGGCAGCGGGCGGCTCCCGGCGCGGCGCTGCTCCCTCTCGTGAAGGCGGCCCGGAGGCTGAGGGTGAGGCGCACGTCCCGGCAGCGCGGCCCCGCTGCCAGCCTTCCCCCCCCCCCCCCCACCTCCCTCCTTTCCCCTCCCTTCTCCTCCGCCTTCCCCCGGCGGCCAGCCCGCCCGCCCGCCCTCCGCCCCGCTGTCTGCGCCCCCGCGTTGTGGGTGGGGAGAAGAAAGTTTTGATCCGGCGTTTCTGGAATCATCATCGCGCCCGGCGCCGGCGGAGGGGGAGGCAGGAGGCGGCCGGCTTGTGAGTCAGCCGCAGCGGCGGGGCGCCGGGGAGGGGTGAGGATGGGGAGGGGGGGTGGGGGGGGGAGGCCGCTGCCGCCGCCGCCGCCAAGGCAGCAGCCGGCTCGGGGCGCCGGGACGGCAGCAAGGGGCCGGGGGAGCCGGGGGCGGCCTCGCCCGCTTGTCCCCGCCCCTGCCCCGCCGCGGCTGTTGTTGTGGCGGCCGTGAAGTTGGGGCTGTCCTGCTGGGGGCGGCCGGGGCTGTGCTCCGCCGGGGCAGCTCCTGGCAGGGCACGGCACGGGGAAGGGGAAGCGGGGAGGTGGGGTAAGGCCGGCGGGGGTAGCGGCGGCGCTACCCGACGGAGCCGGCTCGGGAGGCCGTGATCCGGATCATCTGCCCGGCTGCCTGTCAGCGGCAGCGCAGCGGGGGGGGGGGGGGGGGGGGAGCAGGGGGAGGCTGCGCCTCCTGTTGCCTCCAGCCGCTGCCTGTAGCCGTGCAGTCGCGCCCGCTGTGGAGGTGTCGCGATTCACTTCCCGAAATAGCCCGTCTCCCCCCCGCTCCCCTCCCCTCCCAGCCCCGTTCTCCCTGCAGAAACCGTGCCTGGCCCCCCCTCCCTTTCCCCCCCCCCCCCCCCCCGCCCTGCAGCAGGCGGCGAAGCGGAGTAGCACAAAACATGCGCTTGCAATTTTGTAATCGCCTTCCAAGCGAAAAGCGTTTTATTTCCGGTGTGCGCGGAAATTTATTTATTTATTTTTTTTATTTTTTTATTTAACGATCAGGCCGGGGCGGGAGCGAGGAGGATGCGTGTTAAGGCGCTCGGATCCCCAGGTAGCGGCGGCTGCTCTGCGGTGTGTGTGTGCGTTTGGGGGGGGAAGGGGGGGGGGCCGTGAAAAGTTCTCTGCCCGGCCGGCGGCGGCGGGGGCCGGCCGGGGGGGGGTGGTGAGGAAGGAGGGCGGCGGGGAGAGCCCGTCCCCGGGCCTCCGCGGGGGGAGAGGGAGGCGGCGGCGGAGGGTGGCGAGGCCGCCTCAGGCAGGCGGGCGGGCGGGCAGGCAGGCGGCAGCGCCGGGCCGCCGTGACATGGTGGCGGGCCCGGCCCGGCCCTGAGGCGCTCCCCGGCGGCGGCTGCTCGCCCGCCGCGTCCCCGAGGTCCGGCCCCGCCGGCCGGGGAGAAAACTTTGCGGCGAGGCCGGAGGGGGCGAGCGGGGGCGGCGAGAGGCGCCCGCCCGAGGCCTAACGCGGCGCCCGGCGGGGCCGGAAGACCCGCGCGGCGCTGCCGAGGCCGCCCGTGACGGGCCCGCCCGTAACGGCCGCAGCGGCCCCTCCGTGACGGGCCCCGCGGGCGGGCGGCCGGGCCCGTTTCGGGGCCCCCAGCCCTGCCCTCCTGCCTGCGTCCCCCCGCGGGGAAAGTTGTGGCGCTGCCTCTTCCCCCCCCCCCCTCCAAGTTGTGCCGCGGTTGTTGAAGGAGCCGTGGGGTGGTTTTTGGTGTTGTTTTTTTTTTTTTTTTTGTTCGCCCTCGCTGCTGGAGCGCCTCGCGTGGGGCGGGCGGCGCGGCCGAGCATCGGTGTGGCGGCACGGGGCGCGCCGAAGTTCATTCCGCTCCGCGGCTGTTGTTTGTTGCTGGCACTCGGCGCTCCGGCGAGCCCCGCTCTTTTCTAAGGTGCCTTTTTAATGAGTATCTTACGCAGGTGAGTAAGTAGCCGACTGAAGCAACAAAACTATAGCGCATTTAGTTCTTCCAGCATTTCCAGCGCTGTGCATGCTTTCTGTGAAATGTAGTATCTACGACACTGCATTGTTTCATTGGTGTTCTCTTTTGTTTCGTTTTCCATTTCTTCAGCGTTACTTAATTTTACCCACGGCTCCTGTGACACGTACAAATAAACGTTGTATCGGAATTAAATTCCTTTAGTAGTGTACCAGTTACATGTTCGAGGTCTCTTCTGTGTAAGCTAGGGTATTGTTATGCAAATGAAGGCACACTTTCTCTTTGGGAGCCTAATTGCCCTATTACTTACTGTCTTTGACTTTGTTTCTTTTGTCCCTTTGTTATTCTAAGGAAAAAATGATGTAGCAGAACGATAGGAGTGAAGGTAGTTTTTCATGCGCATGTGTCAGCAGTAGAAAGCAAAAAGATCGAGTAATGAGCATTTTAAAATAAATCCCAAGTTAGCGTGTCATACGGCACATGTGGACTTGACAGAGGTGAAGGTAAAGCTTCATTAAATACAGTATTTCTCTCATGAGTTATGTCTCAGCTTTAGGACTGGTATTTCTGTGGTGTTTCACAGAACATATGCGCCAGAAGAGCGTGTTCAAAGCAGTCTTAGATCTTTTCTTTTGTTCATTTCTGAAGTGGTCTGTGAGCATTTCTTGTGAAGTTTGAAAAACGCTTTGACCAACACCTAAGGCTTGAAGTTGACAAGACGAAAAAGTGCTCCAGGTAGCATTCTTATATTAAATACATTTTTGACAAAGGTGTATATGAAATTAATATCTACAGATGTATTTTCTCAGTTTTTGTCAGACTTTGAAGTTAGGGTTACAATGTGCACAGTAGCAACTTTAAAAAATATCTGCACTTCTTCCACCAATTGTCATGGTCCTGATTAGTAATATTGGTGTGAACTAGTGATCCTTTTCAGAAGGAGCCTTTTTGTTCTACATGTGAATGAAAACATTTTTTGCAAATCATTCATTAAAATACTTATTTTCTGTGTGCACATGTTTCTGCTGCAGTTGAAGTTCTCTTTCTATAAAGTGTTTCCTGGACATTCTTGTCTTTTGCACTATATCAATTTTTGTTTTTTGTTTTTTTGTTTTATCTTCTAGTGGAGTAGTAAATACAACATTATGACATAAAGATCACTTGTAATGCAAATGACAGCAGAGAAAAGCTTTTGTCTTATTTGCAAGAAAGTAAGGAAGGATGATTCAGGGGAAGAAGGAAGTCCTTTAAACATTGCTTCAGTAGTTTACAAGTACAGCAGGGTAAAAAGATTAAGACTGAAAATTATTATTTTTTTTTTTTCCTAGCGCATTTTAAGTCAATTCTTGTGGTTAAATGTTTTGTTCTTTGCCTCCACTTCATAGAGAACATTTCTCTTGAACTACTGTAGGGTTTGAGTACCCAGGTGAATCATTTGGGACCTTTAACAAATATGTTAAGAATGTTTGTTGTTACGAAAATGATACCTTTTGCCTCATTTTCACTGACATTTTACCTAAAGTAACTTGTATTAAGAACTATCTTCTTCCTTATTCCTTTTTTTTTCCCCCCCTCTAATTAAAGACAAGGCCTGTCAGTAATGAATTCCTTTGCCTCTGCCTACCTCTAATCGTGGCTTTTGTTTTTCAGAATCTAATGTGAAGATGATGTTGAATTACTGTGATTAATACTTGTAGAAAAGGCCACTGTATGGAATCTTAATCTGTAATCAGTCAGAGCTGTCGTGAGTCAGTTTTCTGTGCCCTAAGTACACAATAGAATCTACATACACAGCAAACATGTGTTTGATCTTGGGCACTGACAGACTGTCAGTGGTGAATATAGCTCCAGGGTTAAAAGGCAATTCCTTAAACTTCCAACTCTGTCTGCCCTCCAGATTTCCTGAAAGCTATTGCCTTCTGCAGCAGGAGCAACAGAAGGGGTCATGTGTATATTCCTTTGCACCTTCATTGAAGTCTGGTGTCGTAGCTTAAACCAACTTCTGTGAGCTCTTGGTTTAGGATGACTTCTTTGTGACTGGCTGTAGTATATGTTCAACCCCCAGCTGTTAGCCAGTCATTTCCTGGTGCTGATTTTAGTTTTTTGGAAGAGGATAGGCTATGAGTTCAAATAATTCAGAAGTTGCTTTATGGGAAACTTAAACAACTACACAATAGAAATAGGAATTTCTGCAAGAGGATGCAGACAGTCTTCGGTAGACAGCTAACCATGAAGATCAGGCAGCATCCAGAGGTTTTTATCTCTAACTTAAGTATCTGGATAAGCAATTAAATTGCAGTATTTCTGATTCTGTGGTTTGTTGTTCAGACTGTGAGTTCCCTTCCAGAAGATTTTGAAGTTACAGTGAAGTTAATGCACCTGAGTATGCAAAGGCAGGATCTTTCAGCAGTGAGTGTGTTTTACTTCTCTTATGTGAGCTGAGTAACTATGTTAGTAGGAGACTCAACTCTTCCCTGTTACTGATTTTACATTGTTACATGTACACCTACAGTTCACTGATTGAACATTGATGAAATGACAGTGGTTAAATCCTGATAAATGCTACTCCAGTGTCCTGTGAGGTTGTAAAACACTGAGTTGCTTCTAAAGATTTTAAGTCGTTTGTTTTAATTATAATGGATTACTGTCATTATTTATCTGTTCTTAAACTTTGAGCATCTTCATTAGATTATGGTTAGCAGAGCAGGCAAACACTGAACCATTAGCAGTATCATTTCGTGTTTTGTACAGTATTATAATGCAGATAACTCCAAGTTATTCTGTAGTGTATCTCAATTTCACAGTGAATGTTTTCTAAGCCACTTTTAAATCGTGACTTCTGTTGGAGATGTCAGGGGAGAAGAGGACTTTAATTATTTTTCTGTGGAGTTCTGGGGAGTGCTTTGCAGTGTGCATGTGGCTGTTGCTTGGGTCCACGTTGCCTTTTCATCAGATATAAGCGGTGCAGTTTCCTTGCTTCCAACTACCAATCCAAGGCAGGGGACCTGGTAGAAAACACCCTGACTGAAATTCAGTTTAGATTGACTTAGTCATGGAAGGCAGAAGTCATACTGAATGGTGAGGAGAAACAACTAGAAGAATTATAAATACTTGCTGCTCCATCTGTTCCTAGACTCAGTGTGACTGCTCTGTGCCAAAGCAGTCTATAATCTCTGGATCTCTTTGGGTGTCCAGCTGGTCTTGAATTCCTAAGTAGTGCTGGTGGTTAGTTGCCCAGTGTGGTTTTCTTTTGTATCTACCAACATTGTGTACCTGTCCTCATGTGCTGGAAATCCATGCCTTTGTTACCTTTGGGTTTGTATTAGGTTTATGTCAAAGTGCTTATAATGTGCCTGGATGCTGCGTTCTGAAACTCTGAGCTGACGTACCGCATAGCTGTATTTACAAAACCTTCTAGGTATACCTAAAGTCACAGTGCAGAAACGTACGTGATTAGCTAACATTTCCTCATAGCATTCTCAGATTCTTTTTGTAATACAGATTCTTTCTGTGCTGAACCATTTGATGTAGAAATAGTTGAGCAGACCTCCCAGGTCTCCCTGTTAAGTTCTCAGTACAGTGGCTCCTGAACATAGCATTTGGCTGAAGTTGACAATACGTTTTTGCTTTTCTGTCTCAACTCGACCAGATTGGATGCTTGAGAAACAATAAACAATTAGTATGTAATGCATATGAAAATCTGGACCAACAGCCACATCCTTTAGGACAAGGAGAGGGAAAATTTGTGGTCTTGGTGTTCTTTTTTTTTTTTTTCCTTTTTCATTCATTTTATTAAAATTCTCACAATCTATTAGAAGCATTTGCTTTTTATTTTTCCATTTTTTTCTTTGTAACTTTCACAGGAGCTACTCATTAAAAAACAAACAAACAAACAAAAAAACAGTTCAATACAAATGGGATAACTCTGGCTTTGCCAGAGTGTTGGTTTCATCTTGCTTATTACAATAAAGGCCCCAGAATTTACACAAAATAATACTTATGTTATCTGGATAGAGCCTGTCCACTGTTGCATTTGTTGTCTCTGTCTAGTTTTTAGCTATTATTTTAATGAGACTTTTATAAAGGCCTATAAGAATGAGGTATCTCATTTTTGAGTTTTAATGAGAATGGGGTGCATTTTTTTAAAATACAATCTCAATCTTAGTAAATATAAACTAAACTATTTTTGAAATATGATAAATCATAAGAGTTTTTGCCAGTTATGCTTTGAATGGATCTTTAGTTGGGAAGGCTACATATAGTGTATTCTTGTTTATATTAGTGGCTGTTTTTTTTGTTTGTTTGTTTTTAATTTTGTGGACTACTCTTGCCAGAGAAAACCACTTTGTCTCTTTATAACCATGGGTGTCCTTTGACAGGATTTATTACTTGCATTCAGGCGACAGTTTGCAATACCTTATGTTCTTACTATATAGATCTTATAAATTACTTTTTTTTTGTCCATAGAATTGTTCTTTGACATACAAAAATATTTGAATGCAAATCCTGGGAATATTCACAATGAGTTTATGTGCTCTTAAAGATTTGGGGGAGAGAAAAAAAAAAAAAAAAAAAGAAACTTGATAGGAACTTCTGGAGTGAGGAGTGCAGGGTTACTCTCTGGTAATCACTGTTTTTCATAGGTTGGACACTTGCTGGTCCATTAAAAATAATTCTAAGAACTCCAAATTTGCTTGCTGGAAATGTTTAATGTGTATGTAAATTACATTGTAACTAGTAGGGCTAAGATTGGGGCCAGTTTTTTTTTTTTTATGAGAATGACAAATTAAGTTTAAAATGAAGGTAAACAGAAGTGGAAATTTTGATACCTCATCTTAATGTAGAGGTGTCAGTGAAGAGTTTTGTGAAATCTAACATTTTTGGATAGTAGTTTTGTAGTCGATTAAGTAGTTGTTCTGTATACAGTTTCCTAGATAAAGGTGTTGGTGCTAGTTTCTACCTTGTTGAATAGGCTGAATTTTGTTTATAACATACAGAGGGACTCAGCCATGACAGTGTCAGTGTTAGGTTTTGCAGCGTAACAACAGGCTTGTTGTTTTGTGGAAATGTCTGTTTTCCTCCGTAAGGCTAAACTGTAGGCCTCTTAGAAGAAACCATGGCATGGTGTATGCAGTTGTGAACATTTGATAATGTAATTCCTTCTGTGGCGACATTGTGGAAATGTGAGAGACTAATTAGTGACTCTGGTGTTTTGTTGTTATCATTTGTTTTGAACAGAGAAGCTTCACATGTATCACCTTGTTTTACCTTGCAAGTAAATAGGATCCCAAGGTAGCTTATTTCATGTGAGAATAACTTATTTAAAATAAGTTAAGAGCCATTGTTCTAATTACCTTGAATTAGGACAGAGTAGTAGCTAATAAAACATAGCAAAAGGGAACTTACAAGCAAAAGCTATTAAGCCATTTTCGATCCTGAAAGAATGTGTAGATAATTGGGGGTAAATAAGTAAACATGCTCTTGATGTAGTAGTATTTCATCTTCTCTGCTGTTTCTGGAAAGTAAAGGTTCTTGCTTGTAAAAGAAAAGATGAGTTCTGTAAACTTTGAATTTCCTACCTGCCAATATTAATCACCAATCCTCTGCACTTCTCCTTTCCTCTTTCTGTCATGTCTTGCAGATGGGCCTCCTTTTTGCTTTGCTGGGAACATCTAGGAGGGTACTTTGCTTGTCTCCAGTGCCTGTTTCTTAATTTGACTTCCTTGAGTTTGGGTGTTTGTAGTGTTACAGTGTGGGTTTATAAGAGCAGTGTCATGACAGGGTTACACCATTTACTCCTGTTAGAAAGTAATTACTGCTAACCATGGATAGCGGATAAAATCAGATGTGGAAGGTGGAACAATCTTCTGTGATAAATGCTGTTAGGAGAGAATATGGGTCAGTGAGCCTCATAATGTGCTGTCAAAATATTGCAAATTACAGTGCATTTTAAAAAGATTCATTTTTTCACTATATTGGATTTATTATTATGATACAGGTAACCTTATTATAAACCTGTATCCAAAGTTAATTAAGCAAGCAGGCTAGGCCCATATAATGGCTAGCTGTTGCTGAAAGTGGTGATCCTACCTGCTGTTCAGTGCTGGCAGTGAATTTAATATGTCCTTTCAGAAAGTTGGTTTGGTAACCTAAGTTGTTAATTTTTTTATTTTTATTTTTTTATATAGAGTTACTTAACTGCTCAAGTAATGAGGTCACTCTGATCAAACACATGAAAATGGGGCAGTTGGGAGTGGGGAATACCAAGAAACATAACCAATCTTGTTGGCAGCAACTACCAATTTTGTTTAAAAAAAAAAACCACGCAGATGTGTCACTGCGTTACAGTATTCTGACATTAGTAGACTAAAAGTTCTCAATATTAGACGTTGGTAGAAGTTCTCAGAAAGCTGAAGGATATTTCAAGCATTTAGCCTGCATCAATTTGTACTGTTAAGAACACAGAAATAGAAAATAGCAATGGTTGCTTTTCCAGCCTGTAAAAGCCTGCCATTTGTTCTCTGAGCCCTTACTGTTTTATAAGCCACTTGAGCTGCATTCTCTTGGCTTGTGACATCAGCAGAACCCCTCAAGTGAATTATAACTGTGTTCAGGCCAAAATAATTGTCTTTTCTGTTGTCTGTTTCATTTGATACTATGATTACATACAGAAATAAGAAGAGAGGTCCTAAAATAATATCTAACTAAATAAAAGAAGTCAGAAGATAGTGTTAATAATACTTTTAATACTTGTTTTGCTGTGTTCCCATGGATTTTATAAGAATTTTGTTGCAGTCATATATGTTGAGTTTAGGGAAACATTTCTGAACACACATGTTAATAGAGATGTACAGCTGTCTTCCTCTGTCTTTAGCAGTACTGTTCTTGACCACATGTTTTATAATTTGATGAAAGCAAGTCTATTGAACTACAGTTTTCTCTGGTAGATATTTCTGATAGCCTACCAGCTTCTTTGTTCTGTGAGTAACATATAAATGTGCAGAAATTGAGTGAATTGTCAGAATCTTTCTCCTTTTGGGGCGGTTTTTGAAGGGTGATCAGACAAATGTGCCATGTTAAGGATGATTTAAGCATTTTCTTCAGATGACAGCGTGTGTGTGTGCATGTGTGTGGTGATTGCCCGTAGATTCTGTTTATTACATCTCCAGTGCACCTACCTAATGTCACATAGAATTTCTCTTTTTGTTTGTTCTTAGAGCTATTCTGCTAATTGAAAAGGAGACAGAAAATAGATGTCCACGCCTACAGACCCTGGCGCCATGCCTCATCCTGGTCCTTCCCCTGGACCAGGACCTTCACCTGGACCGATTCTAGGACCTAGCCCAGGACCAGGGCCATCTCCCGGCTCAGTTCACAGCATGATGGGGCCAAGTCCTGGTCCACCAAGCGTCTCGCATCCAATGCCAGCAATGGGACCTACCGATTATCCACAGGAAGGCATGCACCAAATGCATAAGGTAATAGTTCATTACAAGTGAACCTTTTTTTCCTAAGAGCTTTCTCCACTGAATAAAAAAAAACACACTACTTCTGCTACATTTAGACCTGCATAATTGCTATTACACTTCACTTGCAAAACTGCAGCTACGCTCTTAATTCTGTCTTCATCACTAAAGGTGATGCATATTCTAGATTAAATGCAACTTGTTTGTTCTTAGTAGACTGCCTTGAACTACAGACTGAGTGGTTTGCAAGCTTTCATTTTTAAACTGTGTGCTTTTCACTAGGTTAGACCTTGCTAGAGGAAAATAAATGGAATTACAGTTATTAAACCTTATAGTAGATCAGTCTAACCAACTTTTATTTTTCTTTATTGTATGTTTTGAAGCATGTTGCTGCTATGTTACGTTTTTCTGGGATTTTTCTTGTTTTCCATGAAAGTAGATTTTTAAACTTGTTTTTTTTTGTTTTAATACTTTTAACTCTCAAAGGGCTTGTACTTAGGAATTTGTTTAGTATTCTATGTTTATGAAAACCTGTTTTCAATATATATTACGTTATGTTACATCCACCTTAGTAATGAATTTAAAATTGTGTAACGTACAACAACACGAATAGTTGGATATAAGTGGTTGTCATACACTTAGAGTTACTTGTGTGCTTAGGCTATCATTAATGTCTTCTGCTTTGAGGACATTATTTGCTTGTCTGTAATTTCCTTTTTGAGACCAGTCTCTTACATACTTCCATTTTTGTTTGGTTGTGAACCAAAGCTTAAGAAATAACAATAATTTCAATTTCACTTATGTTGTTCTCTCAGAAATATGAAGTAACAGCTTAAAGAGCCAAGGTTCTAAAGGCATTTTGGTAACTATTGTTGATGCTGTACAGCATTGTTGTAAGTTGTGGTGGGTTGACCTTGGCTGGCTGCCAGGTGCCCACCAAGCTGCTCTATCACTCCCCCTCCTCAGTGAGACAGGGCAGGAGGGGGTAGAAGACACAATGAGAAAGCTCATGGATTGAGAAAAGGACAGGGAGATTGATGAGCAAATACTGTCACATGCAAAACAGATGCAACTCAAGATTAATGGAAGTTATTGCCAATTGATAGTAAAGTAGAGCAGGGAAAACTGGGGAAAAAAATTAAAAAAAAAAAAAACAAAAACAAACAAAAAAAAAATACCTTCCTTCCACCCCTCCATTCATCCAGGGCTCAACTTCAATCTCAGTTCTTCTGCTTTCTCTCCCTGTGAGTAGTGCATGGGCCTGATGAGTGAGGCAGGGGTTGAGGTTGGTCCATACCGCTTTGTCTCTGCCACTCCTTAATCCTTACTCTCTTCCCCTACTCCAGCATGGGGCACCTACCACAGGAATACAGTCCTTCCCACAGGCTGCAGCTCTTCAGGAACTGCTCCAACATGGCTCTGTCCCACGGGGTTCATCCATGCCCCAGGAGCAAACTGCTCCAGCACGGGTCCCCCATGGGTGGGCGGCAGCTCCCCCCAGATCCCCTGCTCCTGCGTGGGCTCCTCTCCATGGGCTGCAGCTCCGGCCCGGGGCCTGCTCCTGCGGGGGCTCTCCATGGGCCGCAGCCTCCTCCAGGCCACATCCACCTGCTCCACCGAGGGCTCCTCCACCCATGGGGGGGCTGCAGCGTGGAGATCTGCTCCGTGTGGGACCCATGGGCTGCAGGGGGACAGCCTGCTCCACCAGGGGCCTCTCCCTGCACAGGCCGCAGGGGAACTGCTGCTGTGTGCCTGGAGCACCTCCTGCCCTCCTGCTGCACTCACCTGGGGGGCTGCAGGGCTGGTTCTCTTATTTTTTCTCAATTCTCTTTCTCACTGCTTTTCTGCAGCGAGCCTTTCTCAAATATCTTATCACAGAAATGCAACGAATGTCACTCAGTGGCTCAGCTCTGGCTGGGTTCCTCTTGGAATCGGCTGGATTTGGCTCTGATCTGACATGGGGCAGCTGCTGGGCTCTGCTCACAGAGGCCACCACTGCAGTCCCCCTGCTGCCAAAAACCTTGCTGTGTAAACCCAATGTATAAGCACATGAAGAAATTCAAATAAAAACTAAAAAATGTTTATCATAAACATATTTTAACTTTCCTCATGAATTGTCAGCTTCTTGTTGTCATTTTCACATATGGATCAGTTTCAGTCATTAGAATACTGTCCAGACAGCAGGGACATGGCACTACTGGCTTTGCATGAAGAACTATATTGTTAAAATTTCTAATAGCACAAAGACAGATGAAGTGAAGGAGGCCACAATCCAACTGACCATTTGTACTGAAGTATTGAAATTGTAAGCTCTGAGTTCAATACCTTCAGTAACTAAAAGTTTTGCATGTGAATCTTGAAGTGCATAATTTAGCTGTTAGCCAGATTTGTTATCTTCTATTAGCATTTCTTTATTTGTGAGGTCATTTGCAGTCCAAGATGTCCAAGTTCCAAGGTTTGGAACACTCTGGTGAGTGTTCCAAACACCATAGGCAGCCAGGGTTTACATCCTTCAATCTTCTCAATTCTTTCTTTTTTAAAAGATTGTGTACCTGCAGAAAAAAAGGCCAACACCAGTAATTTTGCAGTAGAACAGTTTAATACTCCACACATTGTCTTCAACTGCTATATCCCGTTTCACCCTGTATGTTCTTCAGATGTCAAATGCTATGTCAGCATTAGAATCAAATGGACAAAGTCCTTTCAGAGATTTTAGGAGCATATTACAAGTTCTGTGAACCAATATAGAAATTCTCCCAGAGAGGTAGCCCACTGAAATGTTTTGAAATAGGCACCGTGTCTGTGAAGAGTCCAGATAGCTAATTCAGAGGTGACCAGTCAGTATACTTACAGTAGAATTACTTTCCTTTTTCTATACCTTTATTCTGATAATGGGGCAAAGGCTGTAATTTTAAAAGCCCTTATTTAAGTATTGAAGTTTAAACAGCCTTGCTGTCCCCTAGTTTGCCACTTTTTGAGTTCCACCATGCCTGTTGGGAGCTGGGGGGGAGATTGAGGTGGTGGGTGAATGGGACTAAACTAAAGAACGGGTCTGTTGAACAGATCCAGTTGGAGGAAAAAAAAAGTTGTTTTTTAATTTAATTTTTCAGTCTCAATCGGTTTTCAGTCCTGTTTCCCTGTACAACTACAGAAACAGTCTATTACAACAACTAAGGGAGAGGCTGGGGAAGGGTCTGTTTAAGAAATGCTGTGAAAGTGTTCCTCTGGACCATTTTGTATATGTTACTTGAGTAATATTCCATGCAGTTAACGTGAGTGATCAGCCACCTGCATGTTTCAGTTTGAACAAGTAAACTTCTTCTTTCTCCTTAGTGTTATTTAAAGCAGCTTGGCTTCTGTGTCATGATGTAACATCTCATTTCTGTTCTTTTGTTTTCCTTTTCCTTTTTTTTTTTTTTTTTTTTTCAAACAAGCGTAGTAAAAGTGGGGGAGTGTGCAAAAAGTGTCCCAGTTGTGCAACTGTTAGTGGGATGTACATCCATATGTGCAATGGTATTGTGGTTCTCACTTCTAAATTTAACAGATTAAGTGGTAAAGCACCTTAATTCTATGTTAGATGTTTGACTAGTTTACAGAGCATAGCATGATGCATAAAAATGAAAATGAAGTGTGGAAAAGTAGGTAGATATAGAAATGATCTATATAAATAGATATTAACAAATCGTAATTCCTAAAGTTCATTTACTTAACTGCTGTTAATATGAAAGATGAAGACTGTATATTCATATAATAATCCAAAAAAAACTTCCACAGGAAAATTTACTTTTGATTTATGTAATTCAGTTTTGACAGAAACAATAAATTAGCTATTTTTCTTACTACTTCCTTAAGTAATCTTTAGACTACCAGTGATGTTGCCAAGGAAATCGTTACAGGCCTGGTGGGAACTGCTGCCTGTGGGGGACCTGTGCTGGAGCAGTTTGCTTCTGGGGGATGGATGGACCCCGTGGTACAGAGCCATGTGGGAGCAGTGCTTGAAGAGCTGCTGCCTGTGGGTAGCCCCTGCAGGATCGGTTCAGGAAGCACGGCATCCCATGGGAGGGACCCTGCATGGAGCAGGGGCAGAGAGGGACCGTGAAGAAGCGGCAGAGATGAAGTGTCGGGGGCTAATAGTAGCCCCCGTTCCCCTGCAGTGCTCAGGGGGAGGACATAGAAGAGGGTGGATGGCGGAGGCTGGGGGAAGGTTTTTTTAGTTTGCTTTTAGTTCTCACTGCTGTAGCCTGTTATCAATAGGCAATAAACTACAAATCTTCCTATGCTGATTCAGTTTTGCCCATAATGGTAATTGGTGAGTGATTACCATTATGTCTTTATCTCAGTCCATAAGCCTTTTTTTCATCATACTTGCTTCTCCAGTTTTGTTGAGGAGTGGGAGTGAGAGGGTGGGATGGTAAAGCTTAGCTGTCTATCTCGATGAAACCATCATCTCCACATATCCATACAGGCTTTTCTGGAGGCAGAAGATAGGGATTTATGATTTTAGTGTTCCCTGTATTATTTTTGTTGCATGGTTTACATTAGTGAAAAAAAAAATGTATTGTTCTTGAACTTGAAAAATTAAGAGGGACTTTGTGTGAGATGGCATTCTGGTGATTTATATGAGATTAACAGAACTGTTGGTTAAATCCCTACTGCAAGGACGACTACAGTCAGACTGCCTGTCTATCAGTGATGTGGCTGTGTGGTTAGGTGACAACACGTTGCTATTTGGTCTATGTAATTTTTGTTGTTAGTGTAGAGAATGTGTGGTCTAGAAGAAACCTATTTTGATTCTTAATCTTAGTCTCTGATTTCAAGGCCCATGTTTTATTTGTTTACAAAGCAAGTAGGAGGAAAAAAAAAAGACACCATAATCTGCAGTTTATCTGGAAATAGGTCAAATCGTGATGTAACACTCTTTATGAGAAGACCTTACTTAATGAAGAGTAAAAGCAGTGTAGGTAAAATGTTCCTTGTATTTTAGGCAATACGTAAAGTCTGCAAGTTTGCCAGCTTTGCCAGCCATGTAAGTATGAGCTTACATGTAGTTGAGACTTATTCCTCATTAGGTCTTAAGGAAGCATTGCGTAATATATCTGTCCTGTTCTCTGTACCTGTTCTTACTTACAGGGACAATAATAGTAATATGTACTCAAAGTTGGGTATGTCTCAGCTTCCTATTTCCCATCTGTTCTGTCATATTAAAAGAAAAATAGAACACACCGATGTGACAGTAGTGCTGTATTGCTGGTATAGGTTATATTTTTCATGCCAACAATGTCTTTGTGGAAGACATCTCTAATTTATACAGGACAGAAGAATTCACAGAAATTGCTTTGTGTGTGGGATGTTTTCTGTGATTTTTAACCTGTTACATAGGTTTAAAGTTATCTAACTTTGTAACTATATAGTGATTCAAAAAGGTTTTGAAAAATAACCATTTTTCAAGTTATATAGTCCTTGCCTACGTGGTTTTGGAGGTGTTTTTTTTCTTCCCCATAGACGGTAGAGGTTCTTTTTGATTAAAAATATTCTTGAAAGCATAAGTTTCTTTGCATTTAATCATTGATCGTTGAAACTAGTTTTGCCTTGAAAGAAAATTGTGCCATCTTCATTTTGTTTAGCTTTCAAATTTAAAACGGATTAATCAGTTCTATTTTTCCTTACCTGTTTCTAATGAATTTCACTTTTAGTTTTTCACATTATAATTTCAGCAAATACACAGAAGCAAACCCATTTTTGCTATACTTGTGCTCCCTTCTGTTAGACTAGAAACATTTCAGTTTGCCAGTTGTTATTTATTTACTTATTTTAAAACACATATTTTACAAAAATTTTCCCACAGAAGTACTCCTCCAATTGACGTGTCTGTGTATGGTCATGTGCCTATCCTTCCATTCCTTTTTTTTTTTTTTTAAATTCTCTTTTTGAAAGGACAGCTGTAGGCATGTATTTGTCTTCCTTTTCACTGTTGCTCTTCATTAATGCTAGCCCCATTTCCCACCTCCTGTGTGCTAGTACTTCTGATGCTCTGGATGTGTGTGCCATGTCCCATCTTAGGTCCTTTCAAAGCTGCCAGCATCAACAGAGGCTTCACTGTTGCCATCCATTAGTTCAGTGCAGTGACACCCATCCCTGCTGTCACACCACAGAGTATACAGTCACAGCCCTTTGTTCTCGAAAACAGATTCAATTTTGTGCACAGTGTCTTCCTTCTCTTGGAGGCCCTGAAGATTTAGACCTGAGCATATGCCCCGATAAAATAGGAATGGGTCTGGTTTTACAGGTGTTTTGGTTTGTGTAGTACTTAGCTCCTGCAGGCAAAATGTGAACTGAGCATTCTTGTCAGCGTTAGTTGTCTATAAATAGCTGAGAAGGGACAGGGAGAGAGCTCTTCATGCTCAGAAAATGGCATTGGGTTTTACTTGGTCATCACACTGAACCTATCTCTACATTACTACTCCACAACCCAAGTTCATGTAATCAGAAATAGTCTATCAGATAAAAGATTTTTCACAGACAGTTTTATAATGTAATGACTAAAGAATTTGTTGAAACAAAAATCCATTTTACTTCTCCTTTTCTTGGTAAGTTTCCTGTTTTTTTATCCTTAGTTTCTGGCAAGGAAAATGATGGTGAAATACCTCAAAAGTGCTGACTAACCAAAAAAAAAAAAAAAAAAACAACCCTCTATTTAAAGATAATTTCAATCAAACAAAATTATTTCAATGGAAAACTGAAAAATTATTTGTAAATCCTTTATATAAAAGTTAGCTTTTTTCCTTTTTCTGTATAAAAGGATAATGTTTCTTTAATTCAAATTTAGTAACGTGTAACAAATTTATCAAGGAGAGGAAACATTACAGTGCTTTTCTGTAACTTGTATAGCTTTTTTTTTTTTTTCCCCTGTAACTTCTTAAACTTTTTTATAGCTTCTTATGCATTTTCTAACAACTTGCATTTTCCATTGGAATACTTATTCCTACGTCCCTTTTTTTAAAAAAAAAAAAAAAAATATCATCAATATGTAGGTGTACATTCGGAGAAAATGGGCTGCAGGGTCTATGTTTATAGTAGGGCTTGCAAGACAGTATTTAGTGTGTGTGCAAGTATGTGTTAGAAAGGCATAGTTTCATATTTCTGTATAGAGAAGGTAGGTGATGCCACCCTTTCCTTTCCTAATAAAAAGCTGTGCAAACACTCTTAAGCCAGTAGTTAATAAGCATTAGAGATCCGGTATAATTTTTGCTTTCAGGTAAACTTTTTTAGTTTTCTTAAGAGGTGTCTTTTCCTGCTTATATTACTTTTCCTGTGTTTTCATATTCGGAGTTTTGAGGTTTCTATTAGGGAGCAATTTCCAGTGCCCTGCGTGCCTTCTGCATATTTTTGTAACCCCAGGCTGTCTTCTCTTCGCTGTCTGAGAAGGGCTTTTGGTCCTGTTTTGCGTTCCAAGTACCATGGGAACTGTAGTTTTTGAGGAGTGAATGAGTTGACAGTGACTATAGGGAGCACAAGTTTTTGAGTAGAACAATGTCTTCCCTTCCTTGACTGCCTTAACCTCTACTTTGTAGGCAAAAATAGGGAACCTCCTTCAATGATATCTTTATGTTTGAAGAGAAACAATGTTTGGGGCATTCCAGTAAAGACTGAAAGGGCAAAGTTTGGACTAAAAATAGCTCAGGCCAAGCCACAGGCTGTACTTTAATAAGTTGGTGTGTGTTACACAGCTTTGTAATATGAGACCAATACAGCTCATGTGCTTGTATGTGGATGGTTTGCCTCCCTGGTGTTGCCAAACAGTTCATAAGGAAGCAAAAAAAATACACAAAAAACCTGTCAAAAGAGAAACAAAGGGGACAAGCGCTCCAGTGGTGCTATGTGCTTCCTGATATGTATGATTCCAGGGATAATGGTTCCCATTGTATTTATTTTGAATGTCAGATAAGAGAAGTTTGTACTTCATGGTTATTTAGATTTTAACTTAAACTCCTTTACGTTTTTATAGTGGATTTACACACTGTCTCTGTTTAAATACTTTTTTTTTTTTTCTCCACAGTCCATTGATGGCTTGCATGAAAAAGGAATGGTTGAAGATGTTCACTGTGGCTCCATGAAGAGTATGCGACCTCCTCACCCTGGGATGGGTCCACCTCAGAGTCCAATGGACCAGCATAGCCAAGGTTTATACATACTGTGCATGCTCTATGGTTTTGGGGCCCCGTTATGCCCCAAAGAGTCAGTAGTTCTGTGGAACAGATTTCTAATTATTTCCATTCAGCTTTGTTTGGAAAAAATAAGCTTGTATCAAAGGGGAAGGTGAATAACATACCAAGGTGAATAACGTCTTGTCTGGAGTGCTCATCAGTCATCCACTTGAGGAAAAAAAAAACAAACAAAACAAACAAAAAAAAAAAACAGACATTTTTGTAAGGTTCAACTCAGTGGTCTGTGATTGAAACCCTAATGCGTAATGCATCATTTGACCTCCCTATCTAGGACCATGAACACTAGAAAGTATTGTTTTTCCATTGCACCTCACAGTATTGGTTAAATGAAAAATTACTTTTGCATTTAGGTATTCGACATTCAGCTAAAACTTTCCCATTGAATTCAGGGGGATGGAAGCATGATGATTTGAGAGCAACGTTTTACCTGACTTTGCATTTACCTGGCTCCGTTTTAGGGCCATTTCTCTTTAATGTTTTCATAAATTACTTGGATGTAGGACTTGAAGGCATACTGAGTAAATCTGGATGATGCTAAACTGGGAGGAACTATTGACTCCCTTGAGGGTAGAGGGGCCTTGCAGAGAGAGCTTGACAAAGCTCAAACAGAGCTGGACAATCACCAGTTGTATGAAACTTAACAAGAGCAAATACAAGATTCTGCACCTAGGTAGAATCAACCTCATCTATACATACAGATGGGGAAGAGAGGCAGGAGAGGCACACTGGGGGTTTTGTTCAGCTAGCTGATGACCATGAGTCAACAGCATGCCCTGGCAGCCAGAAGGGCCAGCTGTAGCTGCAGTGCATCAGATACATCACTGCTAGCTGTTTAAGGGAAGGGATTGTTCTGCCCTAATGCGGCCTTATCTCCAGTACTGTGTGATGTTTTAGAGAGTGTCCAAAACAGGGGTACAGAGATGGTGAAGGGGTCTAGAGGGCAAGATGTATGAGGAGCAGTGAAGTCCCCTGGAGCAGAGCAGAGCAGGCTGAGGGGAGGCCTCATGGTGGCCTGCAGCTCCCTCACGAGGGGAGCGGAGGGGCAGGCGCTGAGCTCTGCTCTCTGGGGACAGCGACAGGACCCGAGGGGACGGCATGGAGCTGAGACAGGGGAGGGTCAGGCTGAGGGTTGGGGAAAGGTTCTGCACCCAGAGGGTGGTCAGGCACTGGGAGAGGCTCCCCAGGATAGTGGTCATGGCACCAAGCCTGCCTGAGTTCAAGAAGTGTTTGGACAATGTTCTCAGACATACAGTCTGATTTTGGGTGGTCCTTTGGGGATCCAGGAGTTGTACTCGATAATTCTTGTGCGTCCCTTCCAACTCAGGGCATTCTATGATTCTGTATACCTTTTAGAAAGCGTGGGGTGGGGGGGAAGGCATAAAAAATAAATTCTGCATCTCATCAGAAATTATAGCAACAAAATTGTGGATATAGAATATGTGCTCATATATGAGAGTTATAAATTATAAATGAATTGGTAAACTGTACATGGAGTTGTAGATATATATAATCTATGTAAATTGAACATGCTGCTGTGAATAACTAATCTTGAAATAAGGACCACTGAACTTAGAGCAAGTCTCAATCAAGAGTTTTGGAAGTAGTGATTATTACAGTCTACTAAGATACAATCAACTGACTCTTTTTGTGGTAAGAGGATGTGCTTTGATGAGCAAATCAGAAACATTTCTAACGTAAATCTGCAACAATTTTGTCATTCTGCTCATAAATTCATATTTGCTGTTTCCATGGCAATTACTGTTCTGAGATTTTTTGCCCTTTTCTTTTTTTTTTTTTTTACTAATGATAATTACTAAAACAAGATATGCAACTTTATTACTTTGATTATGTTTTGTTGTTTTTTTTTTTTTCCCCTTGATTTTCAGTGGCATGCTAGTCACGTGGGAGGAATCTCTTACAATCTGAGACAGATTGTTACATTTTTATTTCAGTCATACTGCAACACCATGCTTTACAAAAACGTTGGGTATTAATTTATGGGAAAACTTAATTGGTATCTGTCTCCTCAGCAGTTACTCCTTTCCACTCTTGTTGCCAAATGGCAGAAAGGGTAACATTCCTGACTATTTGCAGTGACCAGTTTCCTTTTCTTGAACGCATACACAGTGATGTCCTTGTTTCAGTATTAAAACCTTTTTTTTTAATGCTAATGAGTTAAATAGAAATAGAAGTCCATTGCTCTGACTTCATAGCTGGCTGCTTAAATAATAATCATACTCCATTTAACTGAATTTGAGCTGTGTTAGAAAGTGTGTTCAGCTTCTGTGAACTTTGGTGCTGGAGGTCCCAGTGTTGATATTAGAAGTATGAAATTTACTGTAAATTGTTAAACTGCTAAACAGAGTTATTCAGAAAATTAAATCTATGTTTAGATTTGATTTTGTAAGAGGAATGGGGAGAAATTGCAAAAAGCCCAATATATATGTGACAATGTTGTTTTTTTCTTTAATTATAATTCTTAAAGAGATATAAGTGGACTGAAACAATTTCCTCAGTTTTTCTGGAATTTAGAACAAAGTAAATGTACTTAGGGTGACACAACAGTGACACATAGACCTGTTTGAATAGTGTGGGTGGTTTCGCTTTCTATTGGTAAATGAAGGCTAACAAGTGTAGGTATTTAAGGTTTGGGGACTTAATTTGTATATATTTTTAATTAGAAACCCGTATTTGTTGCACTTCTCACTATAAAGATACACCAATTTAGTTATTTTATAAAATTCACCATGATTTTGCTACTCTACAAACAATGATTGTTGTTCCTACTGTTCTTCAATTAGCTGCACTTTCTTTTTGGATTTTTTTCCTTCCTTTTAAAGATGAGAAAAGTTGTGTTGGGTCACCTTATCCATCTGCCTGCCAGCGTAAGACCTCTCAACAGTTTATTTCTCCAGTCCTAGTTTTAAATTACTTGCACACATGGGGCCTCTATGTCTTTCTCTTGGCTGAGAGTTTCACAAGAGACACTGGCCATACCTCCAAAAGGGAAGCTTTTATATATTGCTTACCTTAAAAAAAATTTTGTAGGCTTGATCCAACATGAATGTATTTATCAATGTGCATTTTCAGGTATTATGCTTTTCCACTGTTATTGCGAGCATGTACGTGATTTATTTTTTAAAAAATAAACTTAAATTTTTGTCTGAAATGACAGTTAAGGTGAATGCTATACTGAACTAAATTTCTTCAATTCTGTATCTTTCTCCTCAAAATATTCTCTTACATTGATCTTTTTGGATAAGCATGTAACCTTCCAATCGGGGTTAGCAGAAAGTTTTTATGTATATGATCCTCAGGCATCATCATCCTTCAAGTCTACTTAATTTTTAGTGGAAGTCAAGATCTCTTTTAAATATTGCAGTATTTGGAGTGGTAAAACTTTGACTCTTTTATCTGCCATTTGTTGTTAGACTTTAGAATTCAATTGTGTTCTCTTCTGTTTAATCGTACCATTAAAAATGGAGGGAAAAAAGGTCTTACCTTAATTTTTAGCTTTCTAGTTCTTCAGCTTTGTAACAGATGAGGAAGTTGGTCTTCGCTTCTGTTAACTAAAGTGAAATTAAAAGCAATTAGAGCAGAAACTTATACGGTCTGCCTTTCAAAAATACTTGTGTTTGGTGAAGTGTTACGAATAAGATTTCTTCTGTTGTCAGTACTGAAGAGAATATGCAATTTATGACATCTTATGATGCATTTCTCTCAAAAAAAGTTGGTGTCAGATGTTTTTAATCACTTATACAGTTAAGAAAGCAGCACTTGTTAATTGCTTAAAAATTCAGAAAGATTTCTGATGTAGTTTCACTAATCCCACTGTGGGATTATGGAGAAGACATAACCAGAATCAGTCCCTCCTGCATAGATAAAGCACAATGGGGACCGAAGGAGGGAAATAATCATGAGAGTGATTAAGAATCACCATCATTGAAGATCTTCAGAACTTACTTAGATGAGACCTGGAGAAACCTGATACTTCGAGTTACCCCAGCTTAGATGACATCTGGGGCTATTTGACCTCCCTTTGCTAGAATTGTATGTCTTCTACTATGTGTAATTTTCAGAACTATCTGTTATTTTTTGCCACCTCATAGAACTCCTCTGTTGCAAGTGTTTTGCAACTTTATCATTCAGTGCTTTTGCTGTCTTCTGTTATGAAGATTAAGCTAAAGAGTTTATCCTGTATTGAAGATAAAATTTTATGTGGAAAATGTAGAGGAAGTGGTATTTGATATTTCATCCTGAAACAATGATGTAGAGATTTTAAAAACAGAATGTTTACTGTGGGAATTCGTGCATGCCACAAAAATGCATTTGATGAGCTTCATGGCAGATGAAAGTTTGTTTGCAGAGTTAAAAAGGATGTCCTTCTTAACTGTACACAAACATTCTTAAGCCTTGTGTCTTTAATATTTTCTTTTGCAGCATATGCTTGTTAAACTCAATCTTCATGAGTCTTCATGTGTCCTTATTCAGAGCCCATATGTACACACTTACCTGCAGTAGAGTGATAAGATAGGTATATAGTTTATGAGGATAGGGCAGTTAACTGTATTATTTCACATCACTAAATCTTCTGAAAAGTTTTAAACTTAAAAGGGAAAACTTGCATATAACCTCTCAAATTTTAGGTCCTCTAAGTGCTACATTTTACAGCCTTTACAAGATGGAAAGGCCTTTGTTCTTTTCTGAGATATTCTATTAGAATTGTTTTAAGTCTTAACTCTTGCCAAGCCTTTTTTCCTTATTACTAAGATCTTAGTACACAGGACTTTGAGGGAGAATGAAGGTGCAGTTAACACACATCTAGAAAATTAAAAGAATATTAAAAAAAAAAAAGCATATTTCCAGAGACTCGTCTCTACAAACTAGTTGCAGAATTGTAGCTGGAACTGCCAGGACTTGAAACAAGTGCTCAAAATCATGTCCGACAATTCTCATTTCTGTAGTACAGATGGATTTCAAGATCCTGGGTTTGAAATGTGTTAATGATTAAGGAATATATAACTTGGAAAACGTTGAAGGGAAAATAAACTGTTTTTCAAAAGACAGTTTTGAAAACAATTTAATTCAAAATAGGTGTTATTTTAAGGCAAATTCTGAGATTATAAGTGTAATAGTATTGGATAAACATAGCAATAAATCTTGCATTTTTCAGGTATAAAACAATAATGCAATTTTGTGGTGGTGTTGTGGTGTAGTATTTGTTGTCTTAAAGCAGTATTCTTAGCAAGAGGAATTTCTAGCTTCAGATTCTAATAAAAAAAATTAAGGCAAAAGTAACTGAAAGGAGATAAATAAGTGAAGTAAACTTAAGGTAATTTATTGTTGATTTTATCACTACTAATAGGTGGGTAAACAGCTTTTGTAATGATCTAGTAAATAACTTCAGTGACTAACTTTTGAAGATTTTTTTTTCTTGAACTCATCACCTTACTTTCCCTATTTTTCTCTTAAATTGTTTAATTTTTCTTATTCTTATCAAAATCTTCTTTCTGGTCTTCATCTTTAGCTACAAGATTGAACCCGGTCCATTTCTGTCTTGTTTTATTTGGCCTTTCTCATTACAATACCTTTACTCCTCTACCGTACTTCAATCTCATTTTCCATTTTTGAGGAGAGATCCTCAAAATCCTGTGTTCTTTTTCCTTTATTTAGAGATCCAGAGACATGTAAAGCTTGTAAAATATTTTCATCCCCAGAGGCACAGCATCACTAGACTTTCAGTTCTTTAGCATTCTCATCCATCTACTTGTAGAAATTCTAGTGACTTACAGCTTATGTCATCTCACAAAAGAGAATTTGAGACTGAGATTTTGTCCATGTTCCCTTTACTGGGAGACCAACGAGAATAGTGAAGCTAAGGAGAGGTCAAAATTAATTTTTATTTTGTTTACATGAAGTTTGGAGTTCCATATCCCTTGGCTTGGTAAAGCATATGAACATGAGCCAGAAGATTTCTTGATACTAGTTTTAATTTATTTTTTAATTATTATATATGTGTCCGTGTGTGTATACATACATATTTTCAAACTGGTTAGAACATTATTTGTGCTCCACAATACCAGAGTGAAGTGGGTAAATACCATCACCTTTTTTCACTGTTGGTAGACATTTAAAATCTAGCTGTCTGTATCACTTTACCTGAAAGATCACTCTTAATATTTTTATTCTGATATGCTGTGTGTTCTTGATCTCACCAAAAATCTACACCATCTGTTTTCATGGATGAGTCACAAAATTCTTGGAAATATGTATTATGTGTAGTTAAATTAAGTGCAGTTAAAATTTAGACATAAAACTGCTATAGAAAGGTACAAGCACCATTTGACTCAGAATTGTGCTTGATCTCTTAGAGTTTTATTAGAGTACTAGTCTTCAGCAGCAGCTTTAGAAGATGATTTTTGTGCTGGCAGTTGATGTTCCAAGTTCAAGATGAGCACCCAGATGGTAAACAGTATTGAGTGTTGTTCATCTGACTCAAAGCCTTAATCTGTATATATTAAGGAACAAATGTGTAGAAACCAAATACTGCCTATTTCTATTTCTGTATTTTGGAGAGGTTTGGCAAAGAGGGTCAGTAAGGGTGAATAGGTGTTCCTTGACATTTGTACATCAAAAAGACACTACAGCATCCAGCTGCAAAAATGCAGAATCTACTGTGTATTTATTGTAGTGAAATACTTGTCTAACATTCTAATGAACCTGTATGCTATCCTGATGTTCCTGTGTTCTATTTCATGTTCAAGTTTGTCTTACTCCAAATATGATAGTAATTGTTCTTTCCAGGAGTAATTAAACCACAGAATCATAACTGTTCAGACAAGAGATCACGTAGTTATCTTGATACCCCAGGCGAACTTCTGGTGGCACTTTGCTCTTGTAGAAAATACTACAACCATCCGGACTTGAGAGACATTTATATACTCTATGTACTACTAATGAAAATTAACGGAATTTAGGTTTGACTACACGGGATGGTAAGTTTGTAATCATCTTATCTGTTCTAGGTTATATGTCTCCGCACCCATCTCCACTGGGAGCACCAGAACATGTTTCCAGTCCGATGTCTGGAGGAGGTCCAACTCCACCTCAGATGACCCCCAGCCAGTCAGGACCTATTATACCTGGAGACCCACAAGTTATGAGTCAACCCAACAGAGGTCCTTCCCCTTTCAGCCCTGTACAGCTGCATCAGCTGCGGGCTCAGATTCTAGCATACAAAATGTTAGCTAGAGGTCAGCCTTTACCTGAAAACCTTCAGCTTGCTGTTCAGGGAAAGAGGACCCTGCCTGGCATTCAACAGCAGCAGCCTCCCAGTGCCTTCAACAGACAGTCTGGTAAGTGCACCCAGGCCTTGTGTCACTGCACAGATAACTTTTGGAAGTTCTTGTGGAACATTATAGAAACACATGGTGTTCAGAATTGTAATTTCAAACAGTTTTCTGGCCTCTGGTTTTAACCTTAAGCAAGTGCATAAAACATCTCTTATTAATAGGATATTGTCAACACTGAAATTAAAGTATCTGCCTTGTTATGTCAGATATTTTTTGAATGCTAATCATAATTAATTGATCACAATTTTACTATTCTTCTTAAAGTGAATTTTCAGTCTCCTGTCATTATGGGGAAAAAATAGATACGAAATCTGGAGCAAGCTGACTGAAGGTAAAACAAACCATGTATAGTGTTCTATCAAGTACGTAACATGAGGAAAAGAAAATGTTCTTAGTATTCTTTTTCTTCTAATGATAATAGATGTTACAATGTAGTAAGCAGGTACATTTTGGTGCTAAGAAAACTGGCACGTTAAATACTGTTTGTAATTTCTGAACACTTCCATTACTGAGCTAGCATTAGAAACTGAGCATTACATGTAAGATGGTCTTGTTTTCTTGTTAGTAATGGTTTTAATAATTCCACTGGTCACTCAATTTCAGTGCATATGACTTAGCTACCAAATAGAGGGTTTATTTAGATGTGATTTTAACATGCTTCATTATGTATTTTTTCACAGTAGAGTCTTCTCAAAACCTTGTTTAATGCACAAAAATACTATTTGTCTGAATAGACTAGCATGCTGGAAAGCAGCTGATTGTTGCATGCTTGGAAATGCTTTTTATCTCAACACATTTCTTTCCTGTGTCAAATTTTAGGTATTGGGTTACATGCAATGAGTGGTACTGCAACTGGACCAGGGCCTGCTCCAGGAATACCCGGACATACTGCTGCCATTACCCCTAAAACTTGGAGTGAAGGTAGAGAGGAGTATAATACAATTTTTTTGTCATACACAGAGTTATGGTTAAATGGTGTAGGTAGAGAGTACAAAAAAGATGCAGGAAAAAAAAGGAAAGTAAGAAGTCATACAGAAGAAATAGTGTAACCTTTACTGTGCCTAGGACTTAAATATCAAGGAGAATCTAACCATTTATTCATCCATGAGTGATTGACCAGATGAAATTATTGCAGTTGTTAGGCAGCCTGAACATAAAGCACCTTTTTATAATCAGAATGAAATATTTAAGCTGCCTGAGGGACACCCATAAAATCTACTTAAGTTATGTTCTCAGAATGCTTAATTGCAGGAAGCTTGTCTTTCAAACATATTCTTTGTTACTGTAAACAAAAGTATTCAAGATGTAGCAGAATGAAGCATTTTTCTTAACTGGGTTGCTTTGAAAGTACATTGTAGTCTTTGAGGTCTAATGAACAGAATATCATCATTTTTTTTTCCCACATTTAATAATAATTTTTGAATCAAATAATTTGTGTTTGGATTTACAGGCTCATTATATGGTTTGGAAGTAGAGTGAAAGAAGGATTGTATTGAAAGTAATTAGAAGTCCCTAATAGTAAATTGTTTGAAGGGTTTTGTTTGTTTTTTTTTTTTCTTTGAGAGATTTAAAAAGAAATACAATATTAAAGACTTGAGAATAACACATGCTTCTCATGCATTAGAAATCTTATGCAGTGCTGTTACTTGTGGGTAAATCTGGGGACAGTGATGACTGTGATAGTTGATGTCATAAAAAAATTTCAGTCATTAGTCAGCTACTTAGGGCTACATAAAAAGGAAATGAAATAATAGTACGTAATCATATGTAGAAGTGCTTTTCTTGGAATACTCCCAACAAATATTTACAATTTGAGTGGGATAATAAAGAGGGTGAAAAGTGTTTCTTGAGAGGTTGTATGTATGAGTTTATCAGGCACAGTGGCTTCTAGCTCAAATGCTGTGACTGAAAAATGCTGGAAGGTGTATAAAATCACTAGATGGATAGTTTTATTTAAGTAATCCAGTATGCCATAATAATATATTTGTCCTGTTCAAGTATAAGCTGCTTAGAGTTTGTCTTTTTTCACTGCTGTTTTTGATAGGAAAAAAAACTCTGTTCTTGCTTTATCTGTTAAAAGGATTTATTTGATGCATTTTTAAAGATTGTGTTTATTTCTTTAGATTTATTTTTCATTCATTATGAAGTCCATCATGGTAGTGTGTGTTCTACAGTTTAATTTGCATGATTGACTGAAAAGTGAGACTACACAGGGGCTTTTGGTGGCTTTGCTGTCCTTATTTTTATTTTTTTAAAGCTGAAATGCAATGATGAGGTTCAACAAGAGCAAGTGTAGTCTTATATCTCTGACGAGGAATAGCTGCATGCATCAGTAATGGCTAGGGGCTCACCTGCTCAAGGGGAGCTCTGCAGAGAGGGACCTAGGGGTCCTGATGGGAAACAGGTTGGCCCTGAGCCAGCAGTACGCCCACGTGGCCAAGAAGGCCAATGGCATCCCTGGGTAGATTAAAAAGAGTGTGGCCAGCAGATAGAGGGAGGTTATCCCCCACTTCTACTCAGCCCTGGTGAGGCCACACCTGGGGTATTGTGTCCAGTTCTGGGATCCCCAGGGGAGTTTGGACTCAATGATCTCCATTCTAACCCCTGTGATTCTGTGAAAATGGCGAAGTTTATGCTTAAGTTCCTTTTCTGGAGTTTGAAGTGGATGTGTCAATGACAAATGGTGATCTCTGAAGACTAGGAGTCTTTTTATCTAGTTTTCAGAATGTTGGATTTGTTTATGTTGATTGCAAACATAATTTGTAGTTGTTTTTCCTAGCATTAAATTACTATGACTCCTCAGACAATTAAGTGACAGCTTAATTGTTACTGTGTCTGTTGTTGTCAGTGACAATTTTTTTCATATCTGAATGCATGGGTGACTTGTTGACATAATGATGTACTGAAATACGTGAAAGGTAGTGTCTGTAAATCATCTAATTCCAATCCCCCAGCAATTGGCAGAGAGTCCTTCCACCAGACCAGATTGTTCAAAGCCCCATCCAGCCTGTCCTTGAACACTTTCAGGGATGGAGCATTCACAGCTTCTCTGGGCAACCTGTAACCTGTACCAGTGCGTTACCACCTTTAGATATAAAGGAGAACGTTCTTTACTTTAATCTAGATCTACCCTCTTTTAGTTTAAAGCCTTTACCCCTCGTGCTGTCACTGCACTCTGACAGACTCCCTCCCCAGTTTTCTTGTGGGCCCCCATTATGTGAAGGCCGCTCTATGTGTCTATTATGAAGGCCGCTCTGAGGTGTCTTGGGAGCCTTCTCTTTTCCAGAATGAACCAACCCCAACTCTCTCAGCCTCTCTTCGTAGCAGAGGTGCTCCAGCCATTTTGTGGCCATCATTTTTGTGGCCTTCCTCTGGACTCACTTCCACAGGTCCTTGTCCTCATGTTGGGAGCCACGGAGCTGAACACAGTAAATGACAAGTACTATATTCATATTAACTGAGGAGTTAATTTGAAAGACCACAAATATAATGAAAGTACCAAATCACCTTTCCTATGAGAAAAGGCTGGTAGAGCTGGGACTGTCCATCCTAGGAAACAGAAGGCTCAGGGAGATTTTATAAATCTACATGTATATAGGTACCTCAAAAGGCATTTTTGAGGGATCAAAGCGTATACAGCGAAGCTCTTTTCAGTGGTGTACAGAGACAGGTAAGGGGCAACGGCTGCAAACTGAAATAAAGGAAGTTAAGCCTGAACATTAGGAAGCACCTCTTTACCGTGTGGATGACTGAGCTTAGGCATCAATTGCCCAGAGAGTTTGGAGATTCTTGGAGATCTTCATAAGCCATCTGGACATCATCCTGGCAAGGAGCTCTGTGTAATCCTGGTTGAGAAGGGGGGTTGAAACAGATGAACTCCAGAGCTCCCTTCCAACCTCAGCCATTCTATAATTCAGTGATTATAGATGTATTCTAAAGTGGTGCAAGGACAACAAACAAGAAGCAGACTTAGATCTTAAGGGAAATAGAATCACAGAATGGCTGAGGTTGAAAGGGAGCTCTGAAGATCATCTAGTCCAAATAGAGCTGTTTTATGTCTTCTAATGCTAAACTTAAAAGTCAGCACGGATGGGTAAATAATAACATTCATCATAAAGTTTCAAGTTTTTTTTTTTTCTTTCAACCAATTCCTGCAGTGTGTTTTGTACTTCCATTTTAAAGTTTTGTTTTTTTTTTAAATACAGAGTAAAGTCTATCTCAGTGTGTGTTTTTTCTGGTAATTTTGTATGTTGGTCTTAGCTTCATGCTTTGTCTTCAGAATCCATCTTGAATTTATTCCTATATTCCATATTTCATGTTATAAATAAATATTTTTTTATGATTCAGGCCAAACCCCAGATATGAGTGTCTCCACTGCTCCTCAAAAGGTTCCTGCACCTCCACCTAGTGGAAGGCCTTCTCCTGCCCCTCCTGCTGCCCAGCCTGCTGCTGCCATGCCTGGACCTTCTGTACCACAACCACCACCTGGACAGCCTTCACCCATTGTTCAGCTGCAGCAAAAGCAGAATCGCATCAGCCCTATCCAAAAGCCACAAGGATTAGACCCTGTTGAAATACTTCAAGAACGTGAATATAGGTAAAAGTGAATAACGTAATTCAAATGAATATGCAGATTGTTGTTTTGCACTTTCTCAACAGATAGTCTTTACTATCAAGTATTGTAGTGACAATCAGATAAACCAAGCTTCCAGAGAAGGGACCATGTCAAAGAGAAGTACAGAAACATCAAACTCAAATTGATAATTTAATTTCATCTCAAGTTACAACCTAGACAAAGCATACTGGCAGTATCGTTGCAAACCATCTAAGTTTAAAAAATGCTCAAGTTCTCTGCTGTGTTACTATGTTACTTGGATTTTTCAGAAAGCAGAAGTTAGGAAATCAAAATCCTTGTAATCTACAGAGAAACCAATTTAGTGTGGTAAGTTTTCAAAATTACAAACAAATAAGGAAGGGAGCAGTGGAGGTCAAATGGGTGGCCAAAGCAAAAGCAAATTGTTAGTGATCAAGGTGTTGACTGGACTACCAAAAGACTAAAGAGAATATTAAGGATGACACAGGCAAGATTAAAGAAAAGGTTACCAGGAAATACAGTCTTTAAAAGTTGCCTCTTGAGTGCCCTAATTAGTTGAGGAATTATATTCATAACAAAGTGTAGAGGATAGCATTTCTTGTAGAACTAGAAAGAGACTTCTCCTGCCCTTTTCCTATCAACAAGGCCCTTGAGACAACAAGAGTTGTCCTTCAGAATCTGCAGGCGGAAGAATCTTGACCTGCACATATAACATTTCTAGAGATTATCAATTGGAGGGAAAAGACTACACATAGCAGATTGTTTGGTTTGGACTTAGGAAATCTCTTCAAATTCCTATTTGGTAGAGGATACATGCTACTGTGTACACTTCCATTTTTTTATGGATCACTTATATTGTTTCTGTACTAGAGCATGTCTTACTTGCACACATTACAGTGCTGTAAAGGTGAAATACTTTAGTTTTTGCTATTACACTAAATAAATCACATCTATTTATTTCAGTGACAGCAATTCTTTTTCCCTTCCTTGTTACTAGGATGTTATGTAGTTTGACAATTTATCAAATAGGCACATACAACTACAGCACAGTGTTCCTATCCATTAACCATGTATTAAATAGACTGCTGCAGATGGAGAAGCAGTAGTGGACCTATTAACAAAATTCCTGGGTCTGAAAAAGCTTTGAATGGGGTGTAACATCAGCATACTATTTCTTCTCCCTGAAAACCCTTGATCCATTTATTTAAAAAAAGTCTCTGGCATAAATTAACAGAAAGAAAGAAAGTGTAGAGTTAATGTTGTAGTCAAATTCACATGGTTGTGCCAAGAAGCTGTTTGTAGCGTCTGTTAAAAAAAGGATTGTATGATAATTGTAAATCTCTGTATGACTGGCTGAAGGTGGATAAAAAGATACCTAGAGATTTAAAATCCTGAATATTGTAAGAATTCTAAAGTATTTATATGTGGAGAGCTGTTAAACTTGAGGTCCTTAAAATCTTGCTGAGGTGATAAATTCATACCATGCTTTTTTTTTTTTTTTTTTTTGAAACTCTCCTTAACACTTCTTTCAAAACGAGTGCTGCTTTTCAGTCTTAGTGAATAGGTGATCCCTTAAAGCTAATTATATGCAGTGTAATTTAAAGTTACACTGCTATGTGGAAAGGCTTGTTTCCATCTTATCATTAATTAAAAAAAAATGTACTTGTGTCCTGTGGACTGTTAGTACCTTCTTTCTGTTATCTGCAAAATCTTTTTTGTGTATATTCGTTACTTGCTGTATGGTGTCCACTCCAGAGTTGCTGGAATGTACAAGAATAACCTTAACCTTGACCGCAGTTAACGAGGGAGCGGTGTACATCACTTAATTGCAAAGGGATTTGTGTGTAGATACGTTAGCCACTTTCTTCATGGATGAGGATAAATTGCTGAACTGCAAAGATTAATTAAATGTATCATTTCAGTAAGATAAGATCATATTCCTCAAGTCCTAGTAAAATCATCTGGGAAACTCTTCATGAATTCCATTGACTTAATAGCAGTTAGAATTTTTCCATGAAGACAAGAATAGTCCAATAAAATGCAGGCATTCTCTTTAAAGATTTGAAGGTGGCTGTAATTTTAAAACACTTCAAGCAGTTGTGGCATTCAGTTGAGGTGAGATGTCTGCCATGAAATTCTTTTTAAAATCCTATTGACTACCCAGGAAAATTCTACTACTGTTAATAACCAAGGCAATATGTTTAATACTTCCAGGAAAGACTGAAAGAAAACTGCCAAATAAGTTTCCTTTTTTTTTTTTTGTTTAATACATAACTCATTTGGCTGCCATTTTTCTTTACTCTTTTCTATGTATGCTTTATATTTTCATTAATATGTACATATTTTTGACCAGGACTTTATTTTGAGAACAAACCTGAGTTTCTGTGAGAGTTTTCTGAGTTAGCATCTGTACTGACTTTGAAATGCTGTGTTTTGTCTTGTTGTTTGTTGTTTGTTTTGTTGTTTTTTTCCTACTCCTTCCATGTGGCTGTATTGTAAAAGGATGATAATCACTCATGAAAGAGTAAGTGTTGCGAGGGTAGCTCAGTGCAAACCTCTGTTCTTCTGGTCACTTCAGCATATGGAGGAAAACTTAACATTGAAACACTAAGTTGCATCGTATATAATAATACATAATAAATATAATAATTTTATGTGTATTTATTCATGGTCAGCCTTTCAATAAAGCAGGATTGAGGACAAGAAAGAAAATGATTAGCGGTTTGAAGGCTCATTTATATGGAGTGGACTGCTCAGTGTGATAATGGGACGTAACAGCACACTGTGCAAACTTGCATTATATTTAGTTATATCTCAAGGAGATTGCATATTTTGATTTTTTTTAATAATTTAGATGATAAAAATGCAAACTCCAGCCCAACTTTGGCTTTTAATTAAATTTATAATGCATAAACTTTTATGTTCAGGAGGCACTTTCATCTATTTTCTTACCAGAGTTAGGCTAACAAACCAATTCTGACAAAATCAGTCAGTGAACACTTCATATTTTTTTGCAAAATGTTTTGTAAATTTAGCTATCTAAAACTGTAGGGAATAGTAGAAAAAAGCTAGATTAACTTCTTGTGCTCGTCTCCTTGTATAGTACAAGAAGGAATACTCTATGCTAGCAAAAAAAAAAAAAAAATATATCAACTGAAAATACGTTCAGTATTCAGCTGCCTTACTAAGTCCACAGCTCAAAATGGGAGGCTGGGAAGGTTGTGACTGCTTCACTCACTAAAGTTCCTAGAAGTCAGTGAAACCAGGATCTGGCTATAACTTTTTTAGGTAATTGTTTCAGAAGCATGGCAGCTATTTGGGTAGTGAAATAAATCATAGTTGTGATTGATGATTACATCAATGTGTGAATAATCAACAGTCTGAGCACCCATCGTGGACTTAGAATACTAATGGTATTCTGTTTGTATGCCATGGCTGCTTTTCTGTATGGATATACAATAGCACATCTAATCTCCAAGGAAACCACATAATTCTCAGAATTTTACACCTTTAGTTGCACAAAAATGTCTTCTCAGTAACTGGAATGCCCAGTTCCAAGTGAAATTGTAAAAAGTGTAGACTTTTTTTTTAGTGTAGTACAGCCTATTTAAAGAACAAAATGTACCGATGTTTCTAATGAAACTCTTTCTGGCTAGACAGTAACTCTTTAGGTTTTACATTTCATTCTATGAAAAACTTAACTAACCCAATTTTGCTTCAATTATTTGTTCTCTTGAGGGCACATAGTTAGCCTTCTGCAGTTATGCAGCATTAGATATTTTTTCTTCAGGAACTTCAGAAATCTTTGGGGAAGACAATGTATGTTGTTCTATAGAATTTTGGGAAGGAGTACTGTTACAGAACAGATCTTGTCTGCCACTTCACAAGTGATTCTAGTTGTTTTTCAGATTATACGAGTCATTATGCACGTAACTACTCTGATACTAACTCCATATATCAGGTGTAGCCATTTTGCCTGATATGTGATCTACTTTCCAGCGGTAAGACTTACATGTCAAGTGTATGAGAATTTGTGGCACAGTACACAAACCACAATGTGGAGTGCTGAGAGGGTGAAAGGCAGGGGAAACATGGAAAAGAACACTGTATGCAAAAAAAGCTCCATAGAAGTGTTTTCTTTCTGCCTTCACACCAGTTCAAAAGTCCTCATCACAGAACAGCAGCCTGTTCTTAATGTGATCTGATGTTTTGGGCTTCAGGGAAGTAAAGAAAATTGAGATTTTTGTGAGTCCTGCGCAGTATAGGGAGATAAAAGATATTCCCATTCTTCAGCTTTAGGTTTTTGATTTTGGGAGAGAGAGGACTCTGTTTTCTTTCTCTCTCTCGTTTCCTTTATCTCCCTCTTTCTCGCTGTCTGTCCTATTCCCTTTCACTTTCTTCCTTGCTCACCCACTTTTCCTTGTGCTTTTGTGCTCACTATTTCATTCTCTCTCTCTTCATGTATTTGGAAAATGAAGGGCACTGAATCAGTTGAATTGCATACAATTTTTGGATGACTTAGAATTTTGGGGTCTGTCATTTTTGTGCTTCAGCAAAATTTATAGTTCACAAAAATACTTATTGTAAATAAAACCACGAAACCTATATAACTGTTAGCTCTGTGATCTCGATTTTCTGTGTGAAAAATATAATAAAACAAGGTTCTTATGGCTTGTCCATTATTCTCTTTCTGCTGAATTTGCAAATGAATGCAAAAGGAGGTTGCAAATGTAGAGTGCACAAAACAATACCCATCAAAGAAGTCTGAAAACAGAATCCTGGATATATAAGTAAAATGTAGTTTCTAAGTTGCTTTTATTGCATGTCTTTTTGGTCAAAATTAGAAGAAAGGCTGACGAGTATTTTCATTAATTGACAATTCATGGAAAAGGATACCTAATCTCTATCTCAGCAGAACTCTTTTAATTTAGAAACAAGTGGTAAAAGCCAAATCAATACCTGAGATAAAATGCCTATTTTAACTGTGTAATTTTGATAACTATTTAAATATTTTTCCTGATGTCTTATCCATTTTTGTATTCACTTAGGCTTCAAGCTCGAATTGCTCACAGAATCCAAGAACTGGAGAACTTGCCTGGTTCTCTGCCCCCTGATCTGCGAACCAAGGCGACAGTGGAGTTGAAAGCACTTAGGCTACTGAATTTCCAGCGTCAGGTAATGCCTTTTGCTTCAAGAATATTGTTAGAGATTATAGTCAAATGTGTATGTGTTACGCAGGATGAATTGGCAAGAGATCTTTACAACAGTTCTGAATCTAAGCAGGAGATTTTGTGTTAGAGCAAACTTTACTGATAAGCATGTCACAGAAATTGTTTGATTACTAAAAATGCACAAGAATTCTTTCTCCATCCTGCTTCATTTGCCAGTCTAAAGTAACCGTAGAACCAGAACCGTACCTTTTATAAGGAAAATGGTAGTAGCACAAAGCGAAAACAAGCAGAACAGGTTGCAAATCCATTTTCAATACAAATCCAAGTAGACATCTTCTGGACATTCTTTATACTTGTCATGGGTCCTCTTGCTCTGGGAAGAATTGTATGGTGGTGGTATGTGGTATTTCTTACGAACTGTTTTCAGAATTTTCACGGTAGCACAGACTTTGAAAATTAAGCTTAACAAGATCACACATAAAAGAGAAGTTTGGTCTTGAATGTATGTATCAGCAAATTAATTTCAGAAAAAGAAACACAGTGCCAGACTCTTCTGGGCCTCTTGCTGTAGGTTTTTTCAGCTAGTTTGGAGGACTAAACATGTGATTTGGCAGGTCAAGCAAAAATACTTCCTGACAGAAGTCTCTGCCAGTAGTTGTACTATGATGCCTGAGTCTTCCTTCCCACTGCCCTGGCAGTTCTTTGTAATGAAGTTTTGTTGGAGGTTAAATGAAAAGCATCAGGCTCTCCCTGCTGTGGTGCTGGGACTGTGGCTGTACTGTACCAAGCCTTTACTGTTTCACTCTCCCTGCTGTCTCCTGTGCAGCTGACAATGAAAGGAGTTGTCAACTCTGTTCTGCTCCAGCTCTAGAAAGCATCTTATATATGTTGTTCATTCGTGTTTTATTTGGATGATGTAACATCTTGGCTAGGTCCTTGCATTGCAACAGAACATTTGTGATTTGTGCTATCTTATTAAGAAGGAAAAAATTATGAAGGATGAACTCTTTGGGCCACCCTGTGGAGGCTTAAGATTTGTTTAGGGGAACAGATATATCTGCTGCAACTGTGTAGATGCTGGCTGTTAGTAGAACTATAATAAGGAAAATGGAAGCTGGGGTGTTTTCTGCTTATTATTTTACTATGCCATAACAATGCTTATGGTTGTTTTTCCATGTATCAAAACTGTCTATTTGTTTCTTTTTTGCCCATTGGTAGTTGAGACAAGAGGTGGTAGCGTGCATGCGTCGTGACACAACGTTGGAGACAGCACTGAACTCCAAAGCCTACAAGCGAAGCAAGCGCCAGACTTTGAGGGAGGCCCGTATGACAGAAAAGCTTGAGAAACAGCAGAAGATAGAACAGGAGAGGAAGCGTAGACAGAAGCATCAGGTATTTTAACTTATTAGCTCTTTGTCTGGTCACAGAAATTCAATTTGCTTTGTTGTGATGATCTTTCCTGTTATGTATTTTATTCACATTTAGAGTTTTTAAGACACAAAAAAACCTCCAAATCGTGAAATAAATAGGAAAACAATAAGATTATAACTTCTGTATTCCTGATTTCAAAGCATATGCTTTGTCCAAGTGTCTGTACTAACTTGTTTCCTTTTTCTAGGAATACCTCAATAGTATATTGCAGCATGCTAAAGATTTCAAAGAATACCACCGGTCAGTGGCTGGGAAAATTCAGAAACTTTCTAAAGCTGTGGCAACTTGGCATGCTAACACCGAACGTGAGCAGAAGAAAGAAACAGAGAGAATTGAGAAAGAAAGAATGAGAAGACTAATGGTAAGGAGTGAAGGGAGAGATACGATTGTGTTAGCTAAAATCACAAACTCTATCCTTTTTAATGCTTCATATCCTGTCTCAAACAACCACCTATTTCCTTTGCAGAGTAAATGCTCTGTAACTCAAAAAGTATCAATCTAAAACTGCTGCACTTTGATTTCTGATGATGACACTGTTCATTTTAACCTGTAACTACTTTTTTTTTTGAAGTTCTCTGTCAAGAATAATTGCGTTTTCTATCAGCTTGAAAACTTAGCACAGCCACTAGTGTATAGCATCACTTAATCTAATTAATTTCATACACTAACATTTTTACAAAACTGCAGGGAATATTTGCCCACGATATAAATACTGTGTTTTTTTCCTAGGCTTAGAGTTTTTGAGGCTTCCGTTTGATTATCTTGTTCATGGCATTTCTTAGCAACTTTTACATAAAACTGATTTCACATACAAAAATACATAACTCATAACAATGAGTGTAAAGGGCAATCAGTACTAACCATTAATGCTTCAGGACCATACTGCTTCATGCTCTTTCATAGTTTTCTCTTTTTTGCACCTGAACAACATCAGTTTTATCCTTTTTAAGACACAGTAAAATGATTTTTGTGTGTAACTGTGTCTTGTCAGAACACTGTGGGATTGATGAGTGGGCTGCCTACATTTCTGGAGTTAAAATAATTGTGGAATGTAAAGTGTAGACAGATTAATGTGCATGGGCAAGTGTATGAGTAACTGGGACTGGAAAAATGTCTTCAAAACATTGGCTAGCTCTTTGTTACCGCTAACTAACACTTCACTAGCATAGAACTGAATAGGAATCGACATCTTCTTTGAAACAGAGATGGTAGGAAAAAAAAAGTAAGCATCTAAAGAAAGTAAAGCTCTATGCTCTGTTCAAAGTCTATTCCCGTCATGAATTAAAGACTGAGCAGTTTGCTTTTAAAAAATAACAAAACAAAATATAGAAATGATTAAATATAAAAATGATAAAAACTTAGAAATAAAAGCGCATGCAAAATGTAAATAAGGGACTTGCACAAGAGAAGAACAAATGTTTAGACCCTAGAGTGTTTCTGAAATTTGCATACTAATCTGCATTGTCAAGCAATTTTGTAATTTGAGATGGTTACCAGCAGTCTGTGTACTTCAGTTGTTAAAATGTTAACAGAGAACATAAAAATAACTGACTTAAAAAAAAAAAAAAAAAGATAACTGATGTTTTAGAAATATGTTGTTTTTGAGGTTCAGCTTAAGTGTAACATATGATAAAGTAAATAATGACAATGTTCACTACTGAAAAATTAAGTTGATTTGAATGTCCAGAAATGACACAGAATACCAATGCTTTCTCCTAAAATTCCTTAGCCAAGGCTTTTGCTTAATCTCTTAACATATATAAAGGTCTTGATAGGCATTTTCAGTCTGGGAGTTTCCGCTCAGAAGTACCTGCCCCTAGTGCCCATTTGAATTCTGCAAAAGAGAACTGTATGTTATGTATGTTGAGATGCTTTGCCTATTTAGTTTCAGTCCACCTGTGGTATGTTTTTAATTTTCAGAGGTGTATTAGAGATTTTTACAAATATTATGCCTGCTCAAGCCCTTGGTGTAGCATGATATAGTGAAAATGTGCTGTGTCTAAAACTCTTCACATATACTCTCCCATCAGTTTTGAATTCATTACACAGATTGTCCTTCATTGGCTGTGATTAGAGATGGTGATTGTGTCACAGCTCATAAATATTAGTATATATTACATGCAAGAATGGTCATTGGTATGATTTAAAAGGAAACTGTCAAGACAAGCTTAAATGCGTGAAGGAAGTACCTTGGCCAGATTACATTGACTATTTGTTCAATAATAATAGTTGTACAAGCTTAGCTTCTGAGCATTGTAGTTCTGATGGCTTAAACTTTACAACAGAAGTTTATGAGCGATTTTACAAGCTGAATTTGAACACTACAGCTGTCCTTTGCAGCTTTTTGCAGTCTTGGTATCTTTCCAGAAAGGCAAGAGATTGTTTGTGTTTCCAAGAGTGCACTCCTTTAAAGTAATCATCTTTAAAATACTTCATATTCATGTTTACTTTAATACAGAATTATATACCTCTTTGATCTCATTTTGGCTAAAATTGACAGTAGTGTCTGTGCTGCTTTTCCTTGTGTTTTTCTGATGTGCTCAGACAGCGCATTGTGTCTTCACAGCACATAAAAATAATATTTCATAGTATGTCTTAATCCTAACTTGTATCCTTATGGCACCATGTACGTATGCAAAGTTTCCAGAATGATTCAGAGATGCAGCTGATATGGTGAATTCTTTCTCTAACAGTGGTCTGTATCAAAGATGAAAAAACACAGAGTACAAAGGTGATAGGAAATCTACCGAAAAGAAAATTTCCTTTTGACACCTTAAAGAAAAGGTTCTTACTCTTACTGGAAAAATGACCAAATACAAGGTCACCATCCAGCTTCCATGTTCTTTTTCTGGATTACCTGCACTTCATGTCTTTGAAAAGACATCACAGAAGATTTACCAAGTGTCAGTGTTTCAGTACAGTACAGTCACTAGTCAGGTTCCCTAGGGCTCCATTTTGGGGCTAGTTGTTTTCAGTAATTCTACAAATGAGAAGGATGCAGGACTCAAATGTACGCTAAATAAGTGTACAGATGATGTAAAACTAGGAGGAGCTGACTCCTTTGAGGGTAGAGAGAGGCCTTGCAAAGAGATGTTGACAAATTAGAGAGCTGGACCATCACCAGTTGTATGAAATTTAGAGGAAGTGCTGAATTCTGCTCCTGGGATGGTGCAGCCCTGGCTATATGCACAGACTCGGGGAAGAGAGGCTGGAGAGGAGCCCTACAGAAACGGGTTCTGTTTGATGGCAAGTTGAATATAAGCCTGCAGCATGCCCTGGCAGCCAAAAGGGCAACCGTATCCTGCGGTACATCAAGCACAGCATTGATAGCTGGTTGAGGGCAGTGATTGTCCTGCTCTGCTCTGGTGCAGCCTCACCTCAAGTACTGAATGCAGTTTAGGGTGCCACAATATACAAAAGACAAATTCTAGAGTGTCCAAAGGAGAGCAACAAAGACAGTGAATGGTCTAGAGGTCAAGATGTATGAGGAGTGGCTGAGGTTACTTGGTTTTTCAGATTAGAGACTGACAAGGGGCGTCATGGCAGCCTACAATTTCCTCATGGGGGAAGGTGAAGAGGCAGACTCTGATCTCTGCTCTCTGGTGCCAGCAACAGGCCATGAGGGAATGGAGTGAAGCTGGGGAGGTATGGGTTGTTAGGAAAAGGTTCTTCACTGAGAGAGGGTGTTCGGGCAGTGGAACAGGCTCCCCAAGGAAATGGTTATGGCACCAAGGCTGCCAGAGTTCAAAAATCATTTAGACAATGCTCTCAGACATATGGTTTAATTTTTAGGTCATCCTGTGTGGGTCCAGGTGTTGGATTGTATGATCTCTGTGGGTTCCTGCTACGATATTTAATGATTCTAGGGCATTGTAATTTCCTTGATGTGGAGGTGTTTTTTTTGTGATTTTTTTTTTTCCTGTTAAAACTGTTGTAGATTTTCCAATCATTCCATGAGGGTAGGACATGTTCAGAATTACAGAATCCCTCAATTTCAGAGTCACTCAGGCTGACCATGAACTCGGGAGGTTTCTAGTCCAACCTCCTTCCCAAAGCAGTGTTAGCATAAAGGTCAAACCAGGTTTCTCAAGGCTTCTTTCAATCATGTCTTGAAAAATCTCTAAGATCTAGAAATGGCATAACTTCTCTGGGCCTATGTTGCACTGCATGACTGGGGGAAAAAAGTATCTCCTAAAATCCAGTCTGAGCCTCCACAGTTTCAGCTTCAATCAAGGTCTCTTCCATGCTAGGGAAATTTGAAGCAGTATTTACAAGTGGTCTGATGAGGAACGAGCAGAGGAGGATATAATCACTTCCCACGACCCTACTGGTAACATTCCTGTTGATACAGTCCAGGATGCCGTTGACCTTCTCTACTGTCAGGCCACATTGACAAATCCAGTTCAGAATAAATTGACTTCCATGGATGGATGCAGTGGAGCTCTTTACCTGCCTGTGTCATTGTCAGGACCTCTAGGACTCTGTCTTTGAACTTAATCAGGTTTGTGTTGGTCCATTTGTGGCCCATTTATTTTGTTTGTTCAGGTCCTTCTGAAGGACAGCCAGCCCCAGCACATCAACTGGTATCCCCTGTTTTATGTCATCTGAAAACTTGACTATCTGGTGAAGTCTTTTATCTGTTACTCTGTATCACTGACAGATGTTAAACGCATGTCCCAGGTAGACTTCTGTGGCATCCCTCTTGTTACTGGCTTCCAGGTAGGATATGACCCTTAATCCAAAGCATATGACTCTCTTGGCGTGGTCATCCGGTCTTTTCTTTATCCATATACTTGTCTAGCTACACAGATTGTAGTGACATAACCCAGGATAACACATGATTATAGAGAGAGGAGTTGTTGGTATTCAAAAACATTTCTGTTATGGCTCATCTTTATTTTATATTATTAGGCTGAAGATGAAGAAGGCTACCGTAAGCTGATTGACCAAAAGAAGGATAGACGCCTGGCCTACCTATTGCAGCAGACAGATGAGTATGTGGCTAACTTGACTAATCTGGTATGGGAACATAAACAGGCACAAGCAGCCAAAGAAAAGAAGAAGAGGAGGAGAAGAAAGAAGGCAAGTAGTTACATCTGACATCTTTAAGCCATGTCTTCTTTAAATACAGTTTTAATGTTGATTAATATAGTGATCTCCAGTGGTCATATACATACCAGTGTATGTAAAGTCATCAACATTGCCTAATCCCTAACACTGAGTGTACTCTTCTTTCTCCACTGAAATCTATAAGAAATTTGCTGACACTAATTTCCAGGAAGACGAGGAGGCAAGACTAGAAAATTGTGGGTGGTTGACAAAGGCAAAATTGGGCCAGGTGTGTAAATTAAAATTAAAGTACTCAAACAGATCCAATAGATCCAAAATGAGTTGTGAGAAGGTTAAAAGAGTCTTGTTCACATAGTTGTTACATGCAGGAAAACTTGCTTAGACCTCCTTATTCTGAACTTGGCTCAGTCCATCTTGTAGGACCATTGCAAATAACTTGGAAGAACTTGGGTAGGTTTATTATAAAAAGGTATTCTGCCAGTAACATGTTCATTGTGCATTCTTACCATTTAATTGAAACTTCTCAAAATTATCTTTGTTCATACTAAATATTTTACCATGTCAGAGAGACTGGTTGTGGAAACAGTGTTAGTTTTGAAAAATTTACGTTGTGTGTGAAATGATTACTAAACAATGATTTGCCATTTTGTGACCTAGAACTATCTTAAATTTCTTGCAGGATGGATTAGAGGATTTTTATAATCCTTTTCTGTGACGAGTTTGCTACTAAGTTCTGATGCAAATATAAACATATTTACATTGTTTATAGGCAGCACTCCAAATGTGCTAATAAATACCACGATATAACAACTTGTAATTTTGAAGATGAATGACCTCAGAAATACTCTGTAGTTTCTCCTGTCATTCTCCAAAATGTCTGTAATTTTGTTGAGTATGTTGTTAATATATAGACACAGTCCCCTGCCTCCACAACTAAGATGTAATTTAAATGGAGTCTTTGACCCACAGTGCCCATGAGAACAGACCTGATTTAGTGTACAGAATTTACAGTAGAGATGGTGCTTACTGAGAAAGTGTGATGTATACATGCACTGCGATAACAAAATGTTTGAATTCGACTGTCTATTTGGCTGTTTGCCTCTGTGATGCTCAGTTTAGCCGAAGTATGTATGAGGAATAAAACATCTTCCAGCAATGAAGAGCCATTAGAGACACCATTTTCCATCTCTGAAGTAAAATGGTAGTGCGTGCCATAAACACACAGTGCTCATAAAAATCCAGGCCTCTTCCTGGCCTGAAAACTAACTGAAAATTAGTAGAAAAAAATCTGATCTCTGTCCTGATCAACTGCAACTTATTGCTTGTGATGATGCTCTCCATTAAGCTTTTGCTCACCTGTCAAGAATATAGGAGTGCACGCAAATATTATGCTTTTTTAAAGAGTTATTTATAATTCTATGTTTTTTTTGTTGCATGGCTGCAGCACTCATTGAAGTTAGTAGCTGCCTTGTCATTTCCCTGGTCTTTATGTAGTATTTCTATTATTAATACATTTCCATGTATGTTTCATAATCCATATAAAGTTTAGATTAATCTACTAACACCAGTAGTGAAGTGTTTCGTCCTAAAAGAGAAATAAGAGAAGAGAGGTCTTAGGATTTTCTCCTAGAAATCACAATGAGGAAGTAGATGGTGAAAAAGGCTCACATTACGTACTGTCCAAGTGAACCATATATTCTTCAGAGATTAAAATTTCAGATGAGTCCATGTTTTCTCAGGGACACAGTTTTGGGAAATCTTTGTGGTAGATTTTTTCTATTTTTTACGTTCTTGTAGTTGCACCTTCTGTCTCCAGACTTCTGTTCAGCTCGTGTCCCACTTACTTATATAGTCATAGATGGGAAAAAAAATAGAGCAGATGAAATTTTGGTATGATGGGCCAGTTGAACTTGCTATGCAAACTTTCACCTTTGTCTGTAGGAGCTTTTCCTCTCCTTTTACCATGGAATTTCCTACTTTTATAAAATTAGTTTTGCTTTGTACATTAAAGAAATCTTTGTATTGCCCAAAACACAGCTGCAAGAAATCTGTTATTTTTTACATTCATCTCCTTTGAAATGTATGCTTCTGCTTTCCAAAATTCTTGTTGACCTAGGTTGTAAATGCTTGCCCTCACAGCAGGATGTGGGCTTTGCACAATGAAAAACATTGCTTACTGCTTTTTTGTGGTGGTGTGTTTGAGTTGTAAGCATTGACTATGTAATCTTTGCGTATTAGAAAACAGTCTCATATGCAGGATAATAGACACCTGTCTATTTCTTACTCATCCAAGGAAAAAATACTGTCATCCAGTATAGCCTCTTCATTTGGGCCAGACACGTTAACGTAACTTACCCTACTATGAACTCTTCAGTTCTGGCACAGGTCCTTTCTCTGTCAACAGATGTGCATGTTGACCAGGAATGCTGAAGCAAGCAGCCTATTGATGTTCTAGACTGAGCATCAACTATTGTTGGTCCTGCTCAATGCAATGATACTTCTATATCTCAGAGAAATGTTTTAAGTCTCTCTTTCTTTGTTTGTTTAATCTAAAAATATTATAGCTAATAAATATTTTAAAGGCTTAAGGCCAGAACTGAGCTTAGCTGGAATCTTCCTTTTTGGTATTTCAAGTGAAAGAGTAGTTAACAAAGATAATTAGGCGTGTGTGCTGAAGTATGAAGGTTACACAAAATAAATAAGAATATACCTTTTCAAAGTGTAGAATTGACCCATGTCAAACACTGCATGTTTGTCTGAGGTTTGTGCCTTGGCAAATGGATTTTAAGGGCAAAGAATTTTCTCTTGATGAGAAGCAGATATTGAGGATCATCTCGGTATTCAGAAGTTCAGCTATTACTTCAGTGTATTTATTCAATTAAAAAACAAAAACAAAAAAGCAGTCGAATGGATTATTTAAATTTATAGTACACATTACAAATACTTAAAAATTGTTTATCTATAAAATACAATTTAAAAGATCTGTTCTTGTTTTCTGTCTGATCTGTTGATATTTTTAACCCAAGTAAAACCATGCTGTACTTCAAAGCCTGCACTGTGATGGGAACAGAAGCTGGATTCTGTCCTTTCTTGTCCATTGTCAAAATTATTTAGGAAAGTGCCACTTAGGAAGGAAACAGTCTTCTGCTTTCTCATACCATCTTGATATTTTTAAGTATTTTTTGATTGAAATATTTTTGATACTTTGAAGAAACTCAGTGTTTCTTAGAGTGGTACTTGGGAAGAAAAACATCCAGCTTACTCCAACTAACATTCTTAGACTTCTTTTTCTCTGTAAATTGAGCAATTGTGGTCTGGACTTAATCGAGACAGTGCAAAGAATTGCCCAAATACCACTAGTTGTTAGTTGTCAGACTAATGAATTTATTTAAAAATAAATCACATACATACCCCAAATAAAAGTGTGCACACAAATACACACTCTGTGATGCTTGGTGACATCTCTGAAACTAAATTTAAATCAGATTAGAGGAAATTTGTAGTAAACCACATGAAAACAAATAGCTATTTTATTTATATTAGCACAGTCTGTGCTAAGCTCTAGGTCTGGAGGCTAGCAATTTCCTAGATGTAGATTTATTAGAATGAGTACAGTTTTGTAGATAACCATACTCAAACTGCTTTGCTTGTGTGATAGTGACTGTACAAATCTCTATCTACATGTATATCTACCCTCACTAAACTATATGCATCCTTGGCTATGCAGAAGTGGAACGAAACCTATTTTTGGTCCAAAGTGCTTAGATCACATCCAGCTGAGGCAGAACGGGCTAAAGTTGTGCCAGGGGAGGTTTAGGTTGGATATTAGGAAGAACTTCTTTACTGAAAGGGTCATTAGGTATTGGAATGGGCTGTCCAGGGAAGTGATTTAGTCACCATCCCTGTAGGTCTTTAAAAGACGTCTAGATGTAGAGCTTAGTGATATGGTTTAGTGGAGGACTTTCTAGTGTTATGTCAGAGGTTGGACTCAGTGATCTTGGAGGTCTCTATCAACCTAGATGATTCTGTAATTCTGGAAAGTATTTGCTATATACTGATGATCTGACCATGTTACTCTTTGCTTCTTTATTTTAGAAGGCTGAAGAAAATGCAGAAGGAATGGCATCTGGTCTTGGTCCTGATGGAGAGGTATGAATTTTATGATTTTACAACTGTTACAGTGATTGTTAATGTGATGAGTGCCATTGAGATAGCTTTGCAATAAATCATGGAGATAAATGCTCTAACACCTGTTATTTCTAACAAGGAAAAAAAACTATCCACACAAGCATTTATGCTAAGGTTGTTTCTCTTCAAAAAATGGAAAACTGAAATAAAAATTTATTTAATGTATCAATGAGGAATGCCTCTTGGCTTTGTTATATGCTTAAAAATAAATAATTTTCTTGCAACCCATGTGTAGATGTAATTTAGTTTTTTAAATATAGTTGTAAACTCAATACATTCTAGCTTTTCATTTAAAAAAAATGCATTATTGGCACGGTTAATTATCTCTCAGGCATAGGATAGATTATAGTATAGAATCGTAGAATGGTTTGGGTTGAAAGGGACCTTAAAGATCATCTCATTCCAACCCCCCTGCTGTTGGCAGGCACACTTTCCACCTGGCCAGGTTGCTCAAAGCCCCATCCAACCTGGGTTTGAACACTTCCAGGAATAGGGCATCCACAGCTTCTCTCGGCAACCTATTCCAGTGCATCACTGCCCCAGTATTATGATGGCTTAAGATTTGAATGTTCTTTCTTACTCAGGCAAATAAAATGAATACCTTTTCTGTATAATTCTTTGCATAAGATTTTTTTGTGGTAACCCAGCATATTCTGTCTCAGAGCTATTCTGTTAAAATGGAAAAGAAAAACAGCACTATTTTTATATAAATATTTCAGAATGTTGTGTTATTTTACTTTTCATCTTTTTTTGTTCTTTCAATTGACATTTTTTCTGATGTTAAATAGCTATGGCAAAATCCTTTAATATAGTTTGAAATTGTAGAAGGAAAATACATGTAACATTGTTATAACTTCTGGAATTTGTGGAAAGGAGGCAGGTTTTACACTCAGTCACTTTTGTATAACCAGATTTTTTTTTCATGTTCATATAAATTAGGAAAGGATGCTTCAGTAGAAGCAATAGTAGAAAGCAAAGAATTTTTAAAGTAGAAATTCTGTAATTAAATAAGGAAATTAAAAAAAAAAAATAGGCTCATCTGTATTTGGATATGTTAGATCACTGTAATTAGTTAAATGACTTCTGATTGCAGATGCTTTATGGGCATAATTGAAGAAGTCAGAACACCAAATCTTTTAATTAGATCTTCTTTACCTAAAAAGTTTCTGAAATTGTTACATCCTTATCTCTCCATATAGGAGAATAGTCTATAAAGTTGATGTATGTTTTTTGTTGCAGATGTCTGTTGGTATAAACAACTGGAATTAAACAACTGTACAGATACATACCTTGTGTTTTTTTTTTATAAAAATCAGCAGTTTTTGTTCAACTTTGCTCTTCTACATTTATTTGGAATATTTTGTTATATTTGTGTATGTCACATAAAGATAATTTGCACACAAAAATACTGTGAGTCAGTGTGGATTGGTAGCCATATGGGAAGCTGTGTCTTCTCATGAAACTCTGATGCTTGTACGGATTTGTAATTTTGAAGATGCTATTTTGTCTTGTCATTATGCGTGACAAGGATGAAATTTAGTTGCCTTATGGTGTGAAATTTCGTTTGAATTCTTAGCCCATAGATGAGAGCAGTCAGATGAGTGACCTTCCAGTCAAAGTGACTCACACTGAAACAGGCAAAGTTCTTCTTGGACCAGAAGCACCAAAAGCAAGTCAACTGGATGCGTGGCTGGAAATGAACCCTGGGTAAGTAGTTAGTGTACAAATGGACTATTTCTTCCAATTTGCTTTTGTATTTTTTCATGGGCTTGTCCTAGTTACTCTTTTTTCTCTTTTTGCCTTTCCATTCTCATTTTAATTTACTATATGTAAGCTGAGTAGGACATTTACTGAATCTAATCCCTCATCCTTTTATTATCTGTAATCCATATTCTGTGTGCTCTTTACAGCTATGAAGTTGCTCCCAGGTCAGACAGTGAAGATGAAAGTGGTTCTGAATATGAAGAGGAGGTATGTGTCTTTAAATACACATATATAGATAGATAGTGACAAGTAATGCAGTAAAAAACAGGCTCGTATCCCATATGATATTTTCTTCCTGTTTCGTAAGGAAGGAAGGGAAGTTAATAACATGTGTCCATTTGTTTTAAGAATAATACAAACAGGAAAGATAACTGGATTTGTAACTGCATTCAGTTCATAAAAGTTGTCCTTCATATATGCTGCAAATGCCTAACTGGAAACTGGGGAGAGGAAAGGGAAATAGTTTACTCTGATTATTAATAATCTTGACTCAGAGTATAAGCAAGTTCCTGTTTTAAAATGTATAGTAGAAAAAGCTGTGTGGGGGTTTTGTGCTGAATAAAGTTAACATCTTTAATGTTGATATTTTGGAGGTTTTATTGGCAATTCCAACTAACATAGTTATTTATATATTATATTCTTTAAGAAGTCAGAGATTTAGGTTCAGATAGTTCAAACTAAGTATATTTGATTCAGTACTTTAGTGGTGAATTAAATACTACTGTTACAAAATTTTGGAAAAAAAAAAAAAAACAAAAAAAAAAAACAACAAACCCTTAGGCTTAACATTAAGACATACGAAGATCCTGACCCTGAAGGGTCTGTTGTGATCCAAAAGGTGTGGGGAGGGATTTGTAGCTGACCTACAGGTGTATATGAATCGCAACAGTGACCATGCTACATGAGGACAGGAGGCTTTGTTTACTAATGATTCCTCATTACTCTAGCTCATTACTCCAACCAGCTCTAGCAAGAATACCATGATTAATAAGGCAAATATAAATATGTGTGTGTGTGGATAAAAAACTGTTAGATATAACAAATATTAAGGATATTGTGCCAGTTAATAGTAGCAGCAATTAGAGGCAGTAGGCACTTTGAGGTAGGAAAATCAATACGATAGCAACAGATGTGGCTTGGTGATAATTACAGTTTCAACAAACATATTAATAATACTGTGGAAGTGAAAGTATTAATGGGTTACAAACTTAGTAATATTATAACAGCAAATAGACTTATGGTAGGTTATATTTATCACTACTGTACTGCATTCAAGTTCATAAAATTGCTGGTATCAAGCAAATCAAACAGAATCCAGAAGTGTGCAGGGGAATCTAACTGATCTGAGACACTCCCAGGAATGGTCCCAGAAGGGCAACCAAAGCAACAGTCTCACTTTGAGTCTCACTTTGAAGTTGGTCTGTTTTGTGAGGTGTGGAGTGCCACAGAGTTCAGGTGTTGATATCGGGGAGTCACAGAGTTAATCAGACTTCTAGTGAAGCTTCAGCCTCTTTGAAGAGGGAAGAGAAACTAAAGCAAACAATAGAGAGAAAGGAGTACATGCAGCATGGGAAGATTCTCAGATGGAGAAGCTCTGTCTTGAGTAAAAATCAGGCTCTGGTTTTTCATTTTCTCATTGAAACACAAGAGGGCGTAGGACACCACCACTTTGGTGACCAAATAGGTGCTGTTAATTTTAGTTTTCTTTGTGAGACTGGCAATGATAATGTTTATTATTTTCCTTTAAACAAAAAATTTGTTTTTCATATTGATCCTACTTTCTTAGGTGATAAGTTGTGCTTTATTTATTGTTCCATTTTATCAGTGGTATCTTCAGGATGCCTCTGGTATTATGTATTCAGCCACACTTAAGTGATGCCCTTGGTTCCCAGGCTAAGTTCCCAGACTGAAGGCCAAGTTCTCAGGCCTGGTTTCCAGGCTGAGTTTTTAGGCTGGCATTCATTTTATCTTGTTTGTGTTGAGCAGTTATTCTATGTCAAAATCCTTCTCGCTGCAGTCAAGTTACCTCCGTAACTGCTTCCATCAGGATCGTAACACTAGATACTGTGCATATTCAATGCCAATGCTTGCACAGCATTTTTCAGACAACTTTCTAAAGTAGAGAAAACTGGGAAGTAGAGAAGGACCATGTTCAGTTAACAGGGTAATGGTAGAGCTATAATTTGGATCTTGTAAGTCTAGGAGTATTTACAGTAGTAGACCAAATAGACACTGAAACTGATTGGGCTATCTGATGTTAAGAACATATATATGTCTTTGTAGGACTAATCACTGTTAATGTAATTTTATAAGACTCTGTCTAGTAAGATAGGAGGTGAGAGCAGGAGGTGAGAGCCTGATACCTGTCAGATTTGGGTGACACCATGTGATGTCCTAGGAGGAATGTCAAAAAGAAATGTGCCCTCATTTTTAGCACAGACTCTTTAGCAACGATGTTGTTTATAGTTAGGGAAATTGTTTTCAAAAGAATACACTTAACCTCAGAACACTGTTTTGTTCAGCTTAATTTCTGAGAATTCAAGTTGCTGGTTATCCATTGCAACTATAGGCAGAGGGCAAATTAAATGACGATAAAAGTACAATTTGTTTTTAATTAAAATTGAAAAGCCTACCACAGCAGTACTTTCCACTTTTTTTAAGCTGTAACAAATTAGCATAAATCTGGAATACAATATAAAAATACAAATGGTTTGGAATCTACTCCGTTAGTAGGGTAGACAGAAGGCTTTTTAAAATAAAATGATTAAAGTGGAAATTAATTTTCATTTCAGAGTATTGTGACTTCGTGTTGATTAATGTGTCAAAAATTAATATCTTTTATGCCACAGTGCAATTCTGTTGTAGCATAGGTGTAAGGTGAACTTCATGATTAAAGTTCCTGTGATAGGGCATTGACCAATGAAAGCTACCAATTTGTGAATGCCCACTGAAGGTATGAATTACGAAGATAATTGCACTCACTCACACCTTTTTATTTTTCTGTCTGCTGTAGGATGATGAGGAAGAATCCAGTAGGTTAGAAGCAGATGAGAAGATACTTCTGGATCCTAACAGTGAGGAAGTTTCTGAGAAAGATGCTAAGCAAATCATTGAGTGAGTGTTCTTTAGCTGCTGCTTTTTTTACGTGCTTTTTTGTTATGAATTCTGATTTCTTAGAAGGGGTTTCCCCAAGAATAGCTTGCTGTAGATTACAGTGAGTTATAGTTGCTTGTCTGACAAGAACATCTGCAGAAGATGGAATGTAATCATTTGGTATTAATTGTATGCTCCTAAAAAAACACCTGCCACACACCATACAGTGTACTTGACAAAGTTTGGGATTTGCACTGTTTCTTTACACATACATCTGTGAGCTATGGTCAAAAAAACTGTCTGGCAGTTTGGTTTTGGTTTGTTTGTTTGTGGGAATTTACTTTAGCTCTTTGTCTGCTTTCCAGGACAGCCAAACAAGATGTGGATGATGAATATAGTATGCAATATAGTGCTAGAGGGTCTCAATCCTACTACACTGTTGCACATGCGATCACAGAAAGGGTGGAAAAGCAGTCTTCTTTTCTCATTAATGGCACATTAAAACATTATCAGGTGAGAAATTGAAACATTAGTGTTTAAAATTTGTGGTGTGCTAGATATATTTCAATATAATATTTCAGGTGAAAAAATAAAAAATTGTTAAGGAACACAAGAATTCAATTAGGTTAGAAATTGGGAATCATGTGGGCAGAGAAATGATAGTTACCTATCATAGATAATGTTTTATGCATAGCGCTCGAATAATAATACAAAATTATGCATGTAACATTGTAACTTTTTTTCATTGTAAACCAACAGTTTTGGCTTTGTTATTCTTATTGACCTAGAGTTTCAGTTCTTCTTACTGTTTTTGTCTCTGGTAGTTTAATAATAATTTTATTCTTTTAATATTTAAAACTTCAGGATTTAATCTTTTAATTAAAATCCCAATATTTCAATTGTAATTGTAATGCACTGATGCATTACAATTTGGAAACAAGGAAAACATTTACTATGGAGGATGGTGTCACATACTCTTTACAGTCATTCAGTGGATTTAATAACTAACAATTTCTGTTCTGACATAAGCTAAATTCATGTACAATTGAAAATGTCCTTGACAGGTGTTTTCAGCAGTTCTGATATTGCGTAGTTTTCTAGGAAGTTCCAGCAACACTCGCATCTTTTATGCAGTCAGGCCACTATATTTGTATATCCACATAAAACAAAAAGTAGTACTTATTCACCAAAGTGTCATAAAGATATGTATCTATTTGTACTTGCAAAGAACTAGAAGGAAGACTGTTTCCTAAGTGTGCAGGGTATTATGATTACAGTCCCTGCTTCCTGTGGTTCTCAGCACTGCCATCAATGCAGTAGCTTGTTTAAGCTAATTAAAATTCAAGTGTTAAGCTGGTTCTCTATTATTGAATCAGTTCAGTATTCCTATATTGAGCTCCTCACAGTGGCACATGGTGGGAGAACAAGCTACAGTGAACATAAGCTGAAACAAGAGGGTTCAGATTGGTTATACAGTGAAACATCTTCCCTGCAAGGACAGCAGAGTAGTGGAGTGGGGTTTCAGAGAGGTTTATCTCCATCCTAGAAGGTTTTCAGTCTTAGACCAGATGAAGCCCAGAGCAACATAGTTGAAACTGCTTTGGGCAGGGGATTGACGTAGTGAGACTGAATTATCGCATGGTCCTATTTGTTCATAGCAAAACTCCCCCTGAATTTAAATTCTTTGAATTCTTAGCACTTCTAGCTCTCTTGCTTTGAGCTCTCACCTAAAGAGGAAGTTGTCATTCAGTGACTGATTTTGAAAATGCTGGGTTAAATAACCTTTCTGGCACCATTGAGGAGATCTGTTACTAAGACAAGATCTAACCATTCAGAGAAATATGGCACTTTCTCAGCTCTGAGACTTTCTTTATTTTTGCTGCTTCATTGTCAATATGTTGTCTAGCCTTTGCACCAAATGAAGTAGTAATTCAACAGTTGCATTCAGCAGCCTTGTTTACTGCATAATCCTGATTCATTGTGTGGCAAGGTTTATTTGGTGCAATAAATGAAGTCAGTGTATAACAATACTAATGCGATGTCTGTATTGGCTTAAAATGCCCATGGACAGGATTGTGACACTTCTTATACTTCCTAAATTCTAATTATTTACAGAAATGTTATTAATTTATGCAGATCTGTGTACAGTTTTCGTGTGTGTTACAGAGCAAAATAATTCAGTCTGTAGAGGCAGACATACTCACAGGGATTACCAATTAGAGCAGGTCCTTCAGCTGCTTAATGTGATATCTAGCAATTGAATTAGGAGTTTTGTTCTTCCTAGTGTGTTTTCTTTACAGTGATTGCTACCACTAGAAATAAGAGGCACTCTCCTCCTAAGGAGCTTTATGGAAGGAGCATTGAGACTTGGCCTTGATTCTAGCAAGAATGTTCTGAAGGAGACTGTTTTGCAGCTGTCCCCTTGTCTCCCTGTACTTTTCTGTACTCTATATTTCATATGCATTTTCCTTCTTAACTATTTTTTCTGCTTTTCCGAGTTTCTTACTGTTAAGTTGGGTCTGATTGACTTTTCCAGATGTATCAGTGTATGTCAGTGGAGAAAGCTGAATGATACTGAAAGGACAGTGTCCTTATTCTCGTTTCTGAAGCTACTTTGTAAGGGAAGCATACAGTGGCAGAAAAAAATCTGTCAACTCTTGGTGTCTTGAGGTCAGTAAAAGTAGCTTCCAGAGAATTTAGTATCCAAATATATATCAAACAGCATGTACATAAAGCCAGTAAATCATCAACATTATTTTGAATACTTTCTTGCAGGGGCAACAGAAGGTTACTTCAAACATATATTGCTTTCTCCCTGAACTTTTTCAGAGACCATAATTTAGTTCTGTCATTATGTGTGAGACCCACTGAAAGTCTGGATCTTTGAAGCAGAAGCTTAGATTGCACTTCTATGAATGATGTATTAGTTACATACATGGAAGGCCATATGAGAAGGGAATAATCTGTGTCCGGAAATGCAGTACTGGGATTGTGCTTTCTAGCAGTACTCCTTAGAATGTAAAACTCTGTTATGTAGACATTTCTGAGCTATATTTCTCTGGCTTCTTTCCAGCTCTGGGATTGTGTATATAAGGCATAATTGAAGAAAAGGGGGCATTCTTTGACATGTGAAGTTACAGAGAGCAAACACTAAATGGACATGTACCACAAGAGGTTCAGAATAACAGTGATGCAGTTGGGAAGTCTGAGGTGGAACAAAATACAAGAAGAGACTTAAAATTAACTTAATTTTATTGCACAGACTCAGCAGATTTGGTTTTGGAAGATTTTTATTGAGGCAGACAAATGGTATTAAATATGCATAAAAAGTTAAAAATTTTGCAGTGCTGAAGCTGAAGGACAAACTTGCATAATGCTGTGTTTCTTCATCAGTCTTACATGTGAGCACCTATGTTGCTTTGTGTATAGTACAAAAAAACCTTTCTCCATATATAAAGTCTGACTTTATATTTTGAGCTTTACTGGTTCTGAACAGGAGTGGATGACTACTTTTTCTGTTACCAGAAATTACCTTGAAATCTTTTGTTGTTGCATCTGTTGTTGTGGGGATTGAGGGGGTGGGTAAGTAGGGGAAGAGGAGACACAGGAAAGGAGTTAAGCTAGCCAGGGATTCCCATGCTTCTAAGTACTACTGAAGGAAATCCAGCATCTAAGTAGGCAGGTCATTAGAACTTTTACTTCTGTACTGTCAGTGTTAATTACTTGTATGGGTTTTATATAACACAAATGATTATTCATTTCAGCTCCAGGGACTGGAATGGATGGTTTCACTCTATAATAACAATCTGAATGGAATTTTAGCTGATGAAATGGGACTAGGAAAGACTATACAGACTATTGCACTCATCACTTACTTGATGGAGCACAAAAGACTCAATGGCCCCTATCTCATCATTGTTCCCCTTTCGTAAGTAGAGGATCTCATTCTGTTGTTATCACTGTAAGCATTGCAGATTGCTTTATTAGGAATATACAGTTGTTTTTAACATTACCACAAGTTGCGGTGGCACAGTAGGATTACACTGAGCATGTGTTCTGTACTTCCATTGATCATGTCTTCCCAGGTAATTGTCTAGCATTGGAAGGGTGACCAGATGGCTAATAAAAGCACCTTATTCCATTAGCTTTAATGTCTATTCTTTTGGTGAAATGTGTAGTGAATTTACTGTTAGTTACTCTTAAGCCACAGGGGGGAATGTTTCTCCTTTAATAGTACATCTTTGCAGATCCCTGTTCTACTTGAATTGTGATATTACAAATCTGTTGCTTACTTAGTTCTTTAAACAGCTGCCACCCCACCAAATACTATGCAATCATGCTTTACTGATACAGGGTAATCTTTTAAGTACTGGATAGATAGCCCATTGTGTAGTCTTGATGTCTGATCCTCACACCTTGGTCAGCTGACCATATTATGACTGTCATGCCACCTCCTTTTCTTTTTCTGTAGCTTTCCCAGACACTGCTTGTTTTATAGATTTCTTCTAATGCATTTTCCTTTCCCAAAAAAACAAGGTGTGGCTTTCAGTGATCTGAAATACCGTGTTTCAAATAAGAACTGTCAGGCATCGTAAAACAGATGTAGTATCTCAGGGTTTGTTTGTTTTTCTTTGTGCACATGGTAAATGTCTTGATTTGTATAGAAGTTCCTTGGCCTTTTTGTTAAATAATTCATCTACCGATTTCTCAGAGCATGTAAATGTGTGGAAGGATTGGCATATATTCATGGTCATCTCTTATGATTTCTTTTTGAGGTATCCTGTCTTCTCACTCTGCTGCAGTAGTAGCTAACTAGCATAAATACTACAGATTTGCCTGAGTACAAAAGTATTTTGTGAGTACAAAAGATGAGTTTTAGTATAAGGAGAAACTCTATAACAAAGTTAAAAATAAAGGGAGAATATCATTAACATCTGCTTTCATGCAGGCACAGAAAAATTCAAATTTCCTTTAAGTATTCTGAAATGCTTTTATTCTGTGTTTCTAAAAGAAAGGAGCTGAAATTTATTTTCTGTAGACATCTTAAAAGCCTTCTTTCTCTGCCTTTTCCCTCCTCCAGATTAATAGTTGTTACTGTCATAGGTCCAGTAAATTTAAAAATAAATAAATAGATCTATTTTTGCAATATCATGCTGGCAGCTAGACTAGCTGTTTAAGAAGCTGTTTGTTGTGACCCTATGGCAGAAATGAAGTGCAAAAACAGATCTGCATAGTTTCACTGGGTGGCGATAACATCATTAGAGTGGAAAACAGATGAATGCTATTGCCAACATCATCAAGCTATATATGCAAATTTGCAAACTCAGTTTGTGGGTCATAAGTGGCATAAAGTAATATGCAAATCTGTTTTCTGTTCAGGGATATCTTTTTGGCCTTAGTATGCTCAAGAATATGAATATTCCTGTAGAATACTATTCTGAATAGATTTTGAAGAGACTCCTGAATGAGATCAGAAACACAGCCTTCCCACTTTCTCTCGTTTCCTCTTCTCTTTGATGCATGTATTTTATTAGAGTGTACAAAGCTTTTTTGTTTTATTTCCTCTTAATTGTGTAGTTTGATTACATGGAATGTGTTGAAAGTTAAGCAACCACTCAGAAGAAATAATTTATTTTACAAATAAATTTTATAAATATTTTTTTTTATGGTAGGACGTTATCCAACTGGACATATGAATTTGACAAATGGGCCCCTTCTGTGGTTAAGATATCTTACAAGGTTTGATTTGCTTTTTATATGATTATAAAATTGAAGGAATGAAAATACAGCCTATTTTCCCCTGCCTGTGCATGCATTTCTAAATTGCTTGCCAGTAAAATTTTGTCATATATATCATGTACTGAGCAGTAAGAGTTAACCATCCTAAGATGATGACTGTAATAAACTATAATTACTTTCAGATAGTGAAATGCAGAAGAAAATTGTTAATTATCACATTGCAAAGCTTCTAACGAGAGTAATACAAATGAGAAATACTTTACATCTTATACTTAGCTGACTACTTTGCTTTTTGGCTGCTGTAGTAATGGTTAAGACAAACAATTAGTAATAAGATGAGACTGCTAGCATATTTTCAGTCTCTCATAAACAAAGTCTTATAATCTAGCAGCCAGTTAGGGAAAGGACTCTGAAGAAGTCTGGAATGTATAAATGTATTGTTTGCAATGCTGTAGGATTACTAGTTCATGTGCTTTCTCTGTCTGCTAATTCATAAAAAGATGGATCTATTTACTTCATCAGAAGGACAAATAACTACTCTCTTTTCTCTTTTAGGGTACACCTGCGATGCGCCGTTCACTTGTTCCTCAGCTTCGAAGTGGAAAATTTAATGTTCTTTTAACTACTTATGAGTACATAATAAAGGACAAACATATCCTTGCTAAGGTAATAATCACTGTCTTTTAACAGCAGGACTTCTGAGATACATGTTTTTTGTGCTATGCACCACTTGAAGGTTTTTGTTTTATAGGGAATCCTGAGTTATTTCATCTTTCAGTAAAGTTAAAACACACTTCTCCATTCCTTTGTTTATACTCGATTTGTCAGTTACATTTTCTCCCTGTATTCACCAGGATTTTTCTGAATATGGTTAGGTTAGTAATTTTTTTGCTGTGTGACTTTATCGGTACTGTAGACCACCTGCCTGTCCTTGGAAAAATGCATTTTTTTTCTCCTCTCTGCTTAATATCACTTATTCTAATCTGCAGTGCTATGCTTGCTTTTTTCATTCTGTTTTTGATTTGAAGCTCACTCTTACTAGATCCTTTCCAGCCATGTGGTGCTTTTCCTCAGGTAACCGATTATATGTATCATGAGTTTGGTTTCCAGACTCTTCACTGCACGTTGCCGAGTTATTAAAGGCTCAAAACTGTCAATTAGGGTTTCTCCAATCTATGTATTTGAAAGCTGTAGTTGAGTGTCAGGCTGTTTCATGTACACACAGAGCAGACTAAGTTGGTATTCTGCCATGTACAGAAAACGTGGACTTACTGTCCCTTTGCTTTTCATTTTCACTTTGTTTCAGTCTATTACTTAACTAGATAGATAAGCCATTTTTCTCTCTGATACAAAGGCAGTGCATTTTCTTACTATGATTCTGAACCCAGTTTGAGACTATAGAATTTTCCTTTACCTCTACCTTTAACTTGCCCTCCTTTGCTAAAAGATAGGAGGAACAGCACTGTGGCATTCTACCTGTCATGGAAAATGGCATCGGTTAACATTTATGAAAGTACCAGAGGACTACAAACTGAGGCCTTCCTAGTCATATGGTTCATATGTTCATACATTCATATGGTTCATTGCTGTTGTTTTCAAGTACAGTTTTTTTGACTGAAAATGCTCGTGTCTGTTGTTCAAGGTTCTTGTTATGGTCAGATTTATTTGGAGATTTTGTAGTCTTTTTCCTCCTGCCTAAACCATATTCTGACCTTAAAGAGCCAGTCAACCTTAAACTCTTTCCCAGAAATGGGGGAAATTAGCTATTTACTGTTGCAATTCAAGTAAGAATTCATACATCAGTGTTGGGTTTAGCATACCTAGTGTATGTTCCTGTTTTTGCTTCTTTTGAGGCCACTGATGCTTCAATAATGATTGTGTTTTTCTTTTTACCTCATAAGTGAGAATGATAAATGTTGCAGGTTTGAAATATTTTTGGTCTACACATGTTGGAAGGAAATTGACTCTCTGACCTAGCTTTTCCTCTTCTCCTCATTTATTTTTCAGATTCGATGGAAATATATGATAGTAGATGAAGGCCATCGAATGAAGAACCATCACTGCAAGCTGACTCAGGTCTTGAACACTCATTATGTGGCCCCTAGGCGAATACTGCTGACTGGGACTCCATTACAGAACAAATTGCCTGAACTGTGGGCTCTTCTCAATTTCCTACTCCCAACTATTTTCAAGAGTTGTAGCACCTTTGAACAGTGGTTCAACGCTCCATTTGCCATGACTGGAGAAAGGGTACTGTGGCAGTTTTTTGGTTTTATTTTTTAACATCAGAAACAAAACACTTTGAAAACAAAATGGAGCTTATACAGAAGCAGTAGTGCTTGAACTCTCTCTGATACTTAGGGAATTAACATTAACTAAAAGCCACCTTTTATAATGCCAGAAAAAAATAATATTGAGTATCTCTTTTTGGCTCTGAGTGAGTTTGATTGTAACATACAAGTAATTACTGCACATACTCACCTTTCATGTGAGACAAGACATTACTTAATATACTGAGTTGTCTTGTAGTGACTTTTATAAACTTCTGTAGGTGGATTTAAATGAGGAAGAAACTATTCTGATCATCCGTCGTCTCCACAAAGTACTCCGACCCTTCTTGCTGAGAAGACTGAAGAAAGAGGTTGAGTCTCAACTACCAGAAAAGGTTTGCAATGAGAGGAGTTGTGGAAGGGCTTTAGTACTTTTTCTAAGCGTTAAGTAATGTTTCTTTTTCAGATTTACTTTACAGAAGACTTTACTAGCATGTATTATTACTGTGGTTTGTTTATAACTTCTTGCAAAGAAAGCTCGCACCTGAGAAATCCTGAATACCTGAAGTTTCTGCATTCTCAGGCTTCATCCTTATTCTTACAGCTTTAATTCTAGTTGTAGTTATCCATGGTTTATATAAGGCCTGCTACTTATTTCCGTAGGAATTGGTTTCAAATTGTAAATGAGTTGACCATACAATGAGAATTAGATCTGTCTTGTCTATTCCCCTCTTCCTTTCCTACACCTTTCCCCCCAGCTGTGTAGAACCTTTTCCTCTCAACTGTTTCACAGAAATCCCTAAAGGATTTCTGGACATTATTAAGCAGGCATAATTTAACCCTAAATTAATATTCCAGGAGTTTTTTGTTCTGTGAAGTGGCTTCTTAATATTGCACAAGTTTTTGTTTATTTTTTCAATTCTCAGTATTTAACGTTGTAACTCGGAAGGTAAAACTCTCTGATTTAAAAGATCATTATATGTGGGCAATGCCTTACCATGTCTTCCTCTGTAATCTTATATCAACTTTTCCTTTCACCCTTCCCAAAATGACAACAGCAACTAAATTAAAAAAAAAAAAAAAAAAGTAAATTTTAAGGTGAGATAGGAAAAATTTGTTTCTAAAGTCTGCTGTGTTAACACCATATTAAAAATAAAATTTTTGTGTGGTGTGTTTTGAGTTGACTACCACTGGCTGAATGAACAAATAACTCTGTACAGATGATCAGTGACAGTAATTAAAGGAAAAGCTTATATTCAAATTCTTTCTTATCTTCGGAGTATTGTGAACACTTCTGTTGTGAGTTTCTGTTCCGCCAACTGTCAGATGCTCAGTATCCTCTTATGGAATATGTTTTTGAGAATGAAATATAAATTGAAAAATTTTAAGTTAGTTTAGAAATACTACTGAAAATGTTAGTTCTATTCTGATTTCTGCCAGTTAAAGCCACTGTATTTAATAAATCCATTATTAGGCATTGGGGATTTAGGAGTTAGGAGTTGCATACAGATTGGTACTCAGTGCTCTTCTATGAGTTGATCCTCTTGTCCTTTTGAGATGAAAATAACATAATTTTTATTCTGTTTATTAATTATTAGGCACTTTACTCTTTTAATAATCCCTTATAAGATATCTAGCCATTAATCTAGCTTTATTTTGTGATTTTTTTTTTGTGTCACTTATTAAAAATGTAACTAAAATCTGGAAATTGGCTAATATAAAAAATGGGTTAAATTAGGGTATGAAATCCTGTGTTATTGTATTTAAGGATAGTATGCAGTCAAAACTTGCTTTAGTATGGATAGGAAACTAAACTGATTATGGGGATCATACACTGTTTCATTAATTCCATGTATTTTTAGTTGATACGGAGAAAATATTTCCGCTCGTTTCGGCAAGCATAATGCTAGATAAGCAGTGTAAGGTATACTTAGTCTTACTGGCTAGGTGAACAGTGATGATGTTTTTATTATGCTGTGCAGACATAATACTGTACACAGGCTATTAAACCTACAGGTTTTTTTAACTACATGTTAAACATTAAAATAAAATTCATTAAAAATATTTTTAATCGTTAAAATTACAGAATGAGAAACAAATGTTTGGCAATTCTACAGTTGTATTTTTAGAATCCACCTGTCTAATAATTGTGACTCTCATAGAGAAACTTTTGAGATACTTATTGCTATGCTTGCACTTGAATTGCTGCTCACTGAAATCAAAGGTGCTGTTAGGGTATAGATAATAGTTTTTTGTTTTGTGTTTTAGGATGACAAGAACCTGCAGTTAGATCCTGCTAATGTTATTATGTCAGTGTATTTCTGTACTGTTTTTTACACTAGGTGGAATATGTGATCAAATGTGATATGTCAGCTCTTCAGAAGATCCTGTACCGTCACATGCAAGCCAAGGGAATCCTTCTTACAGATGGTTCTGAGAAAGACAAGAAGGTACAAAAGAAAGACTAAATAGAACAAATCGGAAACAACGTATTAAAGTTGCATGCTAACTGTATGATTTCTGTTTCATAAAGTTAGTATGTAAGCTCTTACTACATATACCTCTCATGGGAAATAAAATCTGTATCAGACGTGCCTGTTTGAAAAGACTTCAGCTTTTATTCTCTATTCACGTGGAAAAATACTACTTGTATTCACTGTACATAGTATACTAGACATTTCTGCAAATAGATGATATTTGAAAAAACAAACAAACCAAACAAACAGCACTTCCCTTGGCTGAGTTTAATCAAATAAGTTATCTGAATAATTGCAACTGTGGCAGCACTGGCTACAGGAGGTTATTCATCTTATCTTCCAGAACTATTAGTTAAGTATAAACCTTGTTTTGGCTAGCCAAGGCTTTATGCCTGCATTTGTACTTAATTAATCTGTTAATAAAAAAGTTTTTAAGAGAACAGTAGGATTCAAAGTCATATAATTGGATATTAGAATACATATTAATACATTCATTATGCCATCATTAGTCTTGACCCAGTTAATATAGAGGAAACAGGTTGCCATCCATTGGTTTATGTGTGTATATAAAATACGTTATAATAAATGTGAAATACATTGAATTCACCATGAGAGTTCATAGATTAAGAGACAGTACAGAACAGCTTGAATGTAGATTTGTATTCATGCCAGGACCCTAATAGGCCCCATTATGTGCATTTTACTGATATGTTGTGATCGCATACTATCTTTCCAGCATCCTTTTGCAGATGCATTTGTACAGTGGGTGGCATTTGGTATTTTATTTTACCTTGCTTGTTTGATGCAAATTGTTTACTCTGCAGTTGATTATTCAAATTCCAGACAAGGCTGGTACTTACTGTTGGATATTGGCATTGAAATCCGTAGTTTGAGTGCTTTGGAAACATTAATTTATGTTATTTTGTTGTATTTTAAATGAAATTTTGTAGTTTGATGTCTGTCCTTTTGTTCTACATATTTTAATTTTGCATCACGGTGTTCTATTTCTTTCATGTTCTGGTCTCTTTCCTTTCATTCTCCATTTCAGAGTCTTCCAATAATTTTCCTGTACATGCTTCTATACTGAGCTTTTTGTTTATTCATTTCAGATTGCCTCTGCAGTTTTCTCAACACCTCCCTCTCCTCCCTTTCACCTTCATTTTGTTTTCTTTTCTGTAACTGTTTCATTAGGCTGTGTTATCCATACTACTTGTTACCAGCAGAGGAAGGTGGTGCTTATGGAGTGCGCTTGGCTTCAGTTACTAAAGAACTAGCATTAGTAAAAAAGTCCCATCTTTCTGCAAATCCAGTCTGCACACAGTTCAGATTAGAGAGGATTCATAGAGTTGCAAAGCTCTAGAGAATAATTCTTAGAACAAATACAAACTACATTTTGGAGCAAATTTGAGAGGAATTTCAGAAGAATAAAAGTGAGTTTAATATATTGGAGTGTCTCTTCGGATAAAAAATCCCTGCTCTTTTTGTTATGATTTTAGTTTTAGATTTAGAAGTTATGATTTTATTGTACTTTCCAGGGAAGAGTAGAGTATATAGAACAGTGTACTTTTTCTGTATTAGCTAGTTTTATTTTATTTATATTAGTACATAATTTTACTCTCGAAAATTGCTAAATTGCTTTCATTGAGATTTTTTTTTTTTCAAATAAATCTGAATGAATTGTTCAGTAAGCTTGGAATATTGTGGTAAATTTGATTGCAGTTTCATAACATCACAGCAAATCAAAATAGCATCTGAAAGTGACTAATGTTTGGCAGTGTTGATGTAATATGATGATACCAAACATGTCCAGCAGGTGCAACTAAGCTGCAGCTGTACAGCTTAGTCTAGTACCTAGTAATACTTTAGTGTTGATCAGAGGGCATTGTGTCTTATGGCTGAATTGAGTATTGTCTGAATTCAGTCCTGCTTCTGAAAAGGATTTGCTATGGAGTAGGTTTTGAAAATACAGTTGGTAAAATATCGGGATGTCTCATGTAGTGTGCTTACCTAGCCTTTTCACTATGTCTTGCCTTGAATTTTGACTTGTCTTGGAAAGAGTATCACATCGTGACTCTCTTTAACCTGATAAGGTTAAAGATAGAAAAGGAGACACTGTAGAACTGAAAAGCATCCAGCTAGTACTGTTTTCTGCTAGGAGGGTTCAGACACAAAGTAATTCATGTGGTTTCAAGTAGTATAAATAAGCAGTAAGCAGGACAGAAGATGTGCTGCTTCTTACTGTGAATATGAGACAGAATGCATTTTGCATATTATTTCCAGGTCTTCCTTTTACACTTTGAAGTATCTTTATGATAGGTGAAATTTTACAGCAAGGTAACTAGCTTATAGTTTTTGTTGATATTTTTTTTCTGAAAATGATTTGGTGTTTGGGTTAGAGGTAGAGGTATTTTTATACTTGAATCTAAAAATATCTTTTAAAAACTAGGAAATTAGATTCATCACTTGATTTGCCTTGTTTATCCCCACAGGGAAAAGGTGGTGCAAAAACTCTAATGAACACTATCATGCAACTGAGAAAGATATGCAATCACCCATATATGTTTCAACACATTGAGGTAAGATTGCCAGGTTTGATTTTGAGAGTTGTTTTTATTCAGATAGGTAGTATAACAGAAAACTTCTGTTGGAGCTTCTGTGCGTGGGAGGGAGCAACTCTATCCTTGTTGTTTGTGCTGGAGTTCATTGTATTTAGGAAGAAATGGATGAACCACCAGCTTTTTATTGGCAATCTAAAGTCCAGTCTTAAAGTATCTAGTCTTTTGGTGGTGCTGTTTTAAAATGTGACTTTTTATTTGAATTAAAGACGTTCCAGAGCAACTTAACCTCTACTTAGACTTAATTTACAACATAGAGATACTAGTTCAAAATGCAAAGTGGTAGGATCTTTAAAACTAGCAGACTGCTGATCTCTTACCATGTTTGCCAAAATTGTCCTATTTCCACCTTGTTTTTTTGGTATAGCGTCTACTATACTAGTAGAGCTGTACTAGTATATAGCATCTCTCAGTAGGACCCAAACTACATAAATTTGTTTATGTATATATAGAAAGTGTCATAAATATCTGATGTGGAGCTACGTTTGTATCTAAATGAACAAGTACCTATGATGTTGTAGTTCTTACTGTTTGTTCTTCTGGATACTAATTTATGAAATTGAGTAATTTGAAAATCGCTCTTCCGGTAATTACAGTAGAATGTTTATAGTTTATAGTATCTGTAATCTGGTAAGATATATGCTGACAGAAATTACTCCTGCAGACCATGAATTTCGAATAATAGCAGTACAGGAAAACATTAAGGAGAGGACTAGTGCTACAGGGTATATTCTAAGAGTATGACCATAATGGAAATGAAACACCAACATATATGTATTTAATTTAATTGAAATAAGGATGCTTAATTTTGGTTTCTGATGGAGTCTGTAATAATCTGTTCAATGTTTTTAACTCTGCAGGAGTCCTTTGCTGAACATTTAGGCTACTCAAATGGTGTCATCAATGGGTAACTCTCTTCTTTTTCCTTCTTTTTCATATATGATGTACTGGAACTACTACATCACATCCTTGTTCTAGAAGATCCATGCTAACAAATTTAAGTGGTTTCTAAATTAAATCAGTCATAGAAATACTGTTATTAAGAAGACTCCTAATCAACATAAAGCTATCTCCATAGTATTCCCTCCCTCCCCAAGAGGATGTTCTCGCTTGAAGAGTTATTTCCTCTCTGAATTAGCAATTAAACATTTTTATTGGTTTTCAGTGGTAATGAGGATTTTTCCTTTGAATAATGCTGGATCTGTGCTCTGTCACTAATTTCTGAACAAGAAAGTTGTTTCTCTGACTAATGTCAAGGAGTCTTGTATCATAAAGAGAAGCATTCACCTTAAACAGATAATGGTAATAGGAACCTGAAGATGAATAGGAACCTAAAGACTGTCTTTAACATCAGACAGGATCCTTCTCTTCCATGAAATTCCATTTCTTGGAGTTGCATTATACATGTCAGAAATATTTCTGGTTCTATAGAAAGTGTATTTTGTATTGTGTCAAGGGCCTTTTTAATACTAATCTATATGTCCAAGAGGATCTGTCTAGAAGTTCTTACATGCTTGACTGGATGTCTAAATAGCTGTACAGCTACTTTGTCCCTTTTCTTATATAAGGCCAGCTACAACTCTCCCGTCATTCTGCTAATCCAGGCTAAAAAGTAGAATTTGAAAGATGAATGTCCAAACATTTACTGTATGCCACAGAGTAAAACTGAAATCTTTCCAAAGTCTTTGTGCTGCTTCTGAACTACTGTGTTTCTCATGTGTCATCTGATTACACCTATCTGCACAACTGAGACCTCTCCTGTGCAAAATTCTTTTATGATGGATTTCACATGTGCCAACTTGTATCATTTGTTCATACTGAAGCATAACTAAAGTTTAGTGGTCAAAAATAATTTATATTAAATATAATTTGTACAATTCTCATTATACTATTTTTAAGTAGCATTATTTACTATATATACTATTACTATATTAGTAAATATTATTTACTATATATACTATTATTACTACCCCTTATACTATTATTAGTAAATATTATTTATTATACTAAATGGAAAATAGGATTTCAAATTTGGGGTATCAGCCTCTGAAGGATGAAAAGGAGTAGATGTTTTGTTTTGTGTATGTTGAGCATACTCACTGTGTTAGTCTGTATACACACTTTGTCAGACACAAGTGTAAAAATTCTAGCTCAGAAGCAGTTGTACAAAGAAAAAAATAGAGCATTAAGACTACTGGGAAGATAAGTGTCACCCATTGTCCTTCTTGTGGAGACAGAAGATTGCTGGATTAGGGTAGCATTGGCTAAGCAGATGATTGTTCTGAGGATTGCTTCCATCATTCTTCTAACCACATCCACATTTTACTGTTTTATTCCATGTCTACTGTGTCCATTTGAGGGCTGAGTCTCACTTGTCTATGCACATGGTAATGCAGAGCTTTTGAAATTTCAGAAAATAATTCAGAGTTAGCAGGATAATGCGGTATTTTCTCATTCTGAACAAAAGCAAAATTATATTATTCCTAAACTGAATTCAAATACATATCATTCTAAATTCTTCATAAAAACATTTCCCTTCAGCATTCCATCTCTCAAAGCTCAAGAGTGTTCTTAGCTCTTGACCTGCATGAAAAGGAAATTCCCTTTACTTAGTTAAAGATTCCCAGTAGAAATTAGTTGGTATCAGGATGTGCTACAGGAGAATTCTCCCTGATATTGCAAGTTCTCAGTGTAATGGTCAAGCGTTTAATATTATGAAGAATGCTCATAGGTAGGTGACTTGCTGATCAGAGGCAAATGACAGCCTTATGATGTATGCAAATGACTTAGCATTTTCTCAGTAGTATGGACTTCAGTTTATGAAGAAACTTAAGGAGAATTCTTATCACATTATATTTTATGTCTGTATATAGGAAGGCAGAGGAGGCACAGGACGCATATCTAAGGCAAAGTATACCAGTACTAGAAGTGTTATGCAAGGATTTTATGACCCTCTATCCCTTTCAGGAGAACAGTCAGAGAAGATTGTAAACTGACATCTTCCCTTCTCCTTATTTTGAAACTACATGGATACCATCTGAAATTTATTGGAATGACTCTTCAGAGATATCATGTAGGATTTTCTCCTCTTCCATGTTCTTTTTGCCTCGTTCTTTTATCTCTTTACCATCTTTATTCCAAATTAAAGTAGCACTTCTTTCATTAGTTATTCAAAAGGAAAGAGACTGATTTTCTTGGCACTTCTTCATCCAACTGTCTGTAGATGGTTGCCTTTAAAGGAAAGGTGTGTATCTTCCACCTGACCTCGTTCTTATTCATACTGTAATGACACTTCTTGTATTGATTTCTTCACTAGTTCAGCAGACCACTTGGTTCCTAAATAGTTTTGTCTTTTGCTGAGTGCATACCTGTGTATGCAAATCAGAATGCTGCATATCTTGTGGACTTGAGTATATAGTTACTAATGATAAGTCGTATTTCTAGAGTACAGAGTCAAGATTAGAAAAAAACTTTTGTGAAATTTATTTTCATGAAGTATATCACTGTCATGATGATTTAGTTGTCCTCTTGACTTACTCATTTTGTTAGTTATGGCTTGCATTTAGGCAATAAGAGCATGTTTTGCAATTCGTAGTATAGAAGAGAAAAAAGCAGTTAAAGCTACTAAACATCATGCAAGTCTGTTAAGGGTGCATGTTTGAAGCGTCAAACTTCTCCCATTATCTGTGTATATTAGTCCAGTTTGGAATGCATTGATTCCATGCACATAGTAGTTAAGTGGGAAGGGAGTTGTTTCCAACATACACCTGATGAGTGCAACTTGTAGGTGCCAAAAATGCCAACTGAAAGCAAAAATAGCAGGTGAATATCTTAACCGATACAAGACTTACCTTGCTGAGAAATAATTTTTGTTTTTTGGAACTGCATTCTGTTTTCACTATTTATCATAAAAGTAGATGTTCCACATGGTTGAAGGTCCACAAAGTTTATATAACTAAAGAAAAAATTCTTGTTTCCTTTCCAAACAACAATTCATGTAGGTGCTTATTTTTATTTTAATCAATGTAAACAATTTGAAAGAGAGAAAAGTGCTACTAGTCTTGTTTATCTTAAGTGAATGTCTCTGTTAAACTCCGACATGTTAATGACTAAAATTTGTCTGATTGCAGGCTCATTCTGGCATTTACTGTGCTTTTTCTCTTTAACAGAGCTGAACTCTATCGGGCCTCAGGGAAGTTTGAGCTACTTGATCGTATTCTACCAAAGTTACGAGCTACTAACCATCGAGTGCTTCTTTTCTGTCAAATGACATCACTCATGACCATTATGGAAGACTACTTCGCCTTTCGAAATTTCCTTTACCTGCGTCTCGATGGTAAGCTGAATGAAAACAGAGAATAAAGAAGTTAGGAGCTGGCATGCTTGATTAGTTTGGGTCATGAGACACCTGGGTTCTCTTCCTAGTATGCCAGTGGTGTAATGTAACTGTACAAAACTGCAAGCAGGTTCAAAAATGATTCAACAAATCCATGAAGGGAGTCTGCAAGGGTATTTGTCATGAAGATATGGCTACAGACCACTAAGCTACACTATACTAGAATTCTCCCTCTTACAGAGAAGATACTGAGCAGGGTGTTACTTTGCTTCTCTCAGTAGAACTGATCTTAAATATTTCTGTCTCCTTGTCTTTTTGACTGTTTTTTTCTTTGTTTGTTTGTTTGCTTGGTTTTCATCTGTTTAACCTGCAAGCCATTAGACTGAGGGATTGTTTTGAAGAATGCTTGGGTCTGTTCCTGGCATGCAGATTTGTGGAGATCTGCAGTCCAAGGTCCCAATCAGTTTTCACTGCCTAAATTGCCTGAAAATATTCTCATGATGAGAGGTGTTAATGCCAATGTTCTGGCTAGATTCCGGTGAAATTAGTTGATTGGTGCCTATTTAGAGTACCATTGTCGTTCTCCACAGGGTAGCAGAATTTGAATTTCAGGTAAAGTGGTACCTATAGATTTCTCTCTGAATTTCAGAGGAAGGTCAGCAGCCTCAATTATATCTCAACATGTGGATAAGCTTTATTACCTGTAAATGCAAAAAGGATTTAGAAACATAATGGAGGAATATCAAAAAGAAAATTCAAAAAGAATTTTCAAAAAAGAAAATATCAAAAAGAATTGCAAGTCCTGTCTGAAACTTTAACCTATTTGAAAGAAGTTTCAATTTTGGCCGTCTTCCATGTTTTTGGTCTCTGTCTCACACTGACCTTCTTAAACATTAATTACTTTTTACTTAATGTATTTATCTCACAAACTATAGTATTATACAGAACCAACAGCATTTATCAGAATTCCTTTTTTAATAGAAAAGGAATGATATAAGAAAAATATGAAAAACAGCATGAGTAAAATGAGAGTTTAAGGTCTTTTGACTGTTCTTGTTACAGCATTTTAAGTTGGCTCTTTGCTTTAGGCTTTACTTGGCAGAAAAATTATTGCTGGAAGTATTCTAGTCCTTTTCAAACATGACTAAGCATAAACTTAAAAAACTTATCTTCAAATGTAAATCAGGGTTATAAAACTAAACTTAAAAAACAAAAAACAAAAAACTAAAAATCAGGGTAATGAAACTAAGACACAAATGAACTCTCTTGGAACATCACAGAATGTCTTTGTCAAAACTGGCTGAAGTATATGGTAACATGCTAACAAAACCTTCATTGCATCTCTGACCTGAAGATGGTCTGATGCTTCCATTTAAGACAACTGAATTATAATACATTTAAAATGTTATATGTTACCATACATGATGTGTTTTAACATGGAGTCTTTCAAATGCTAGAACGTCAATAGCAATGCGCAGTTTCTTTTTCTAAGGTTTTGCAGGTAATTAATTAAATTGAATGAGATGAACACTTCTGTCATCTTTTCCAGTTTTATACCTTCCATACTGGAAACTAACATATATACGTAGATTCTATTTTCTTGGTGTTTTGTCACATAATGTGTTTTCTACCCGTCATGTACTTCTTAAAGAAATGGGTTTCTGTGGGCCAGCATTTCCGCTGTGTGACTGTAGTGGATTCTGCCATGATGGAGTTAACTTTCCTCATAACAGCCCATGTAGTGCTGTGTTTTTCATTTGTGGCTAGGCAGTGTTGATAACACACCAGCATTTTGGCTGCTGCTGAGGGGTGCTTGCACAGTGTCAAGGCTTTCTCTCCAAACTGCCCCTCCCACCCAGCAGGCTGGGGAGTGAGCAGGATATGGGGAGGGGACAGAGCCAGGACAGCTGACCCAAACTGACGAAAGGGATATTGTGCCATGTGACATAATGCTCAGCAATAAAAGCTGAGGGAAAGGAGACGGTTGCAGGGACATTTGTGGTTATGGTGTTAGTCTTCCCAAGCAACTGCTGTGTGTACTGAGTCCTGCTTTCCAGGAAGTGGCTGGACATCTGCTTGCTGATGGGAAGTAGTGATTAAATTCCTCTTTTTGCTTTGCTTCTGTGCGCGGCTCTTGCTTTCAGTAAACTGCCTTTATCTTAACCCATGACCTTTACCATCTTATTTTCTTTCTGTGTCATGTTGAGGAAGGGGATTAAGAGAGCAACTGGGTGGAGGTCTGAAAGTCAGCCAAGGTCAATCCCCCCTCAGTAACAGAAGACCTTCATCTTCTGTGTTACACATGTATTTATACCTGATTCAAGAAAGCAGACTCTCTTTGGTTTTCAGCTGTAGACAGAAGTTTAAGAAAATATAAAGCAACTGTTGGACCAGGCTGAGATGATTCATGTATAGTTTTGTCAAAACACATGAAAATTCATTAAGTTTCCAGATTTGCACAACTCTTGGTTTTTGCTTAGAATTTCGTCTAGGTTTTTACCATGATTGAATTTGTTTCTGTCTCTCCCTCACCCATGGTAAACCATTATGCTCAAGATACAACATATTAAGAATTTTCAATCGTTTCATATTAGTGATGACTCTTAAGGCAAACAGTGATATTTTCATAAGTCTCTGTATAAACAACTTTTAAAAATGCTTAGATGCTGTTGTGGCCAGAACATATTAATCAAAACTGCAGCTCTATTGTGGTTGTGTATAATATCTTCAATTGTAATTTATATGAATCATAAAAAGATGTAACAATGTTCAGTAACATTTTAAAATCCACTTTTGAAATGTCAAAAAAAACAACCAACCAAACAAAAAATGCTTAAATATTTAGCAGTCCCTCTCTCAGGTGTAATAGGTAGTCAATTGACCAAAACATCCATGGACAGTGTTTTATTCTGTACTATAGGAAATAAGCAGAGATGTCAAAGAGCAAGTGAGCTAAAATTTCACTTCAACATGTACCCTCAGGATCTGACATTGTGTTTAGATTATTTTAGTTCATGTTGTTGTTATAGAGTGTTTTTACTTCTTTTCAGGCACAACAAAATCAGAGGATCGAGCTGCTCTGTTGAAGAAATTTAATGAGCCTGGGTCACAATATTTCATCTTCTTGCTGAGTACAAGGGCTGGAGGGCTAGGCTTGAATCTCCAGGCTGCTGATACTGTTATAATCTTCGATAGTGACTGGAATCCTCATCAGGTTATTTTTATTTACTTATCTTCAAGCAATTTTCAAAGAATTTATGATGCTTCTTGGGTTGCTTCTTTAGCCTGCGTATATGTACTCTGAGGCAAACAGAATAGATCAAGGTACATCACAAAGTGCTACATTGTGATGAATTAGTAAGACAAACTCCTACAAGAAATACTTTTGTTTGAAGTAATTCTGTATCAATGTATATATTTTATCTGAGTCTGGGGGAATCCTCAGTTAGGGTTCTGTACCAGTAGTGTAGCTGTACTTGTTCTTTAACCCTTAGGGCATTAACAAGTATCTCCCAGTTTTGATTCTTCAGTAGGTTGCGCTATTTTAGTAAAGGTTGTACAGAGTGCTGCCTGTCTCAAGAAGTTAGTTAATGGCTACATGAATACACCAGTAGGGAGGGAGATGTGAGTACAGAGAGTGAATGTGAGTACTTCAGCTTAGTTTAAAAAAAAAAAAAAAAGAAAGGAAGAAAGAAAAGAAGATGGTCTTTGTTGCTTAGTGCCGTTTTTTTGTTTTTTTTTTTAAACAGGGTTTGAGAAGTTTGGAGCAATTACATTTAAAGGCTTCAAAAGTACCTCAGAAGGCACTTCATTCTTTGCATTTTTGGTTATCTCTAGGTCACTTCTGAAAACTTTTTTAATGCAGTGTCCTGTATATTTCAACAGTTACATAGCAATACGTCCTTGCAGCAAAAATTACAGAATGTTCTTTGTAGAATCTAGTGAACAGACTGCTTAACTACAAAATATATGCAGTTTCACTTCTCTTGTGGTTGGGAGTAAATTGTTGATTTTGATAAGCAGTATGCTAAAAGAGAGTACTTGTTTGCTTATTTTTTAAGCACTTAAACAACATATTTCCAGAAGTAAAACTTTCTATTTACTCACTTTACCTATGCTCCTGAAAATTAATTTACATAAATTAATTTTATAGGTTCATCTTGACTATTATAAAAACTTCAAATGTACCTTTAAATTCCAGCAGCCACATGTTGTGGGTTGTTAAGGGTATTGCAAGAGAACAGAGCTAACAAGAGTAGTAAGAGCAAGGTGCTGGAGTGAAATGGCAAACTCATTGTCTGGTTTCCTCTTTTTTTCTACTTCAAAGAATTTTTGTTTTATGAGGTAGCACAAAACTGTAGGTACCATTTTGAACGTAGGTACCGTACCTTCATTATCTGGTTGCTGAAACAAACACATTGAGAGTAGGTGCTCTTGGATTTCTTTTTTTCTCCAAAGAAAATAAAGAAGAAAAGAAAAAAAAATTTGAAATAGTAAAAGTAGTTCTTTACCAAACATTTACAGTGCGCTTTTTACTTCTGCCATCTCTGACTGCAATCACCTGAACAAAAACTAGTGGATTCATGGTGTTCTAAAAATAATTTAACATCGTTTTTAGGCTGTTTTAACACGAATATTCTAAGGTCAATATAAAAGCCTATTTTACAGATGGTTTTTAGTTAACATCTTTATGAATTACTAACTGCCTTTTGTTAGATAAATTTATATATGAATTTTATACAAACATACTTGTTTTCTTTTCCTGGAATCAAAAAATGTTTTACTTCAGAGTTCATTATGGCTTGGAAGGTCACAAACTTTGAGTAGAAGAGAAAAAATAGATACTTAAGCCCTTCTCAGTCACTGCACATGCTTTCAGGAAGTGTTTGGCTTACTGGATGTGCATTGTGTGGAGAAAGTGTATTTTTTTTTCCCGCTTTTTTTTTCTCCCTGTCTGGGTCTGAAGTAGTGTTGGGAAACAGAACAATCAGGAGTGAACTATGTGAATTATGGTGGATTGTGGTTTGAGTACTTCCTTTTTTATGTCAAAGGATAACTCAGCATTATAATGTCCTTTTAAGCAGAGAGTGATTTGAGTAGCACAATTATATTAATCATTCTCTGTGTTCTTTGCCTCATAGGATTTGCAGGCCCAAGATAGAGCTCATCGAATTGGTCAGCAGAATGAAGTTCGAGTCCTGCGACTGTGCACTGTGAACAGTGTGGAAGAGAAGATACTTGCTGCTGCAAAGTATAAGTTGAACGTGGATCAAAAAGTTATTCAGGCTGGAATGTTTGATCAGAAATCTTCAAGCCACGAAAGGAGGGCTTTTCTACAGGCTATACTGGAGCATGAAGAAGAAAATGAGGTAAAACGTAGTTAGAAATAATCGGTAAGAGGATGTTTCAGGGGAAGATTACTCTTTTCATCAATTTCAAAGATTTTTATCGCCTTCAAAATTAGAACTGTCAACATACTCCTATCATCCAGGCAAAGAAATAATGCTAGACTGTGTAGTGGAATTTTCAGACATACTGAATAACAAGGACTACCTAGTTTCAATCATGTAAGAGCCTGCTTGCCTCTGCTTTTCTATTTTGGGTCCTGGGTAAGATTTAAGATGTTCTTTGAGCTTAGAGCAAGCCAGCAACATAGAGCAACATAGCTGTTTCTTTCTGGTGCTATATCCAAACTGGAATTCTAGTTATGACTTTCTCTTCAGGAAACAATTAGTTGTCTCAAAACAGCTATTAAGTTCTTCTTTATAATAGTGGGAACTGAGATTGTAGAAACACTAATCGTTTATCCCATTGTGTTCTTCTTTGGAATTGGGATTGTGGAATGGTAAGCCCCTTCTTTTGCCTGTCACTGCAGATAGTTCTCTTGCTGTGAACAGTGTTCATAATTTGGATCAGCACTGCATTTGGGATAGATAGTATAAATGTATTAAGTTATCCTGAAGACACACACAAAATGTCCCATGCTGCAATGATTTTTCCTGCCTCAAAAAACAAAACAAAACAAAAAAAAAAACACCAACCTCTGTTGGTTAAAGACTGCAGAGATTCCTTGCCTTAATTTTGCCTCTCAGTATGGCTCATACCATCTGAACATGGTACACAGGGAAAGAAAACAAGATTCTATAGTCTGTTTCACAGTCATCTTTCATTTTGTGATGTCAGTTTTCAAAGACCAAAGGGTTTACTTCTTCAATAATTAAACCTTTTGTATAAACTCCTTTTTATGTTGTGCACAGATAAAAACCTAGTACATCAATAAGGAAAGTGTTTGCTATTTTGTACCTGTTCTGGTATTTTTCATAAGGCTTGTCTGTTTCATAAGTAATGACTATTTATGTGTGAATGCATAAATGGTATGATGTATGTGTACTATTTCTGACTAAATGAAACCTTACTTCTCATACATATAGCCATCACCATCTGTATGAATGTATAAATTTTGAAACCGGTAGAAATCTTTTGGCAATCCTGTAGATTTGTTTTCAAAATTGAGATCTTTCTGTTGTATTTTCATGTAGAAAATTCCATAGAAAATACTTATTTTTAAAATGTTTCAGAAGCTCAGGACTGCAGTTCAGGCCTACTGGGCACACCTTATTTGATGGATGACTTTAAAGCTGTTTACTTTTTGTGCATTTTTCAAATATATTTGGGAGGACATGCACAGATTTAAACAATGTTTGCTTTCTATAACCTGGTATCAGTCTTTAAAGCACAAAGTGGTGTTATAGTTTGACTCCTAAAATTATATTTATTTTCATTTTTAAAATAACTTCAGTAACGTTTAATTGCTCAGAGTATATTTGGACAGTTTCTATCTCTCCTTGTGCTTGTTAAGCATAGTCATACTTAGTAACGGGAAATTTAAAAAAATCTATTTTTCCCTGTCTGGTGCTTAGGAAACATCTGAAAGGGAATATATTTGCAAAATTGAATCAATTCTGAAAAGGACTGAGGCGTAACTTACCTAGAAACACACTTTTTGTTTGTGTTGTGTGTCCCACATACTGCAGTTTCTTGTGATGACCACATCTCCAGTATAATGAAGGCAGAGACATTACCAGGCTATATATAAATTGCTTTGGAGTTGCTCAATTCCAATAAATTAAATAATAAAATTCTAGTTGATAACGTGTTTCTTCAGAAAACCAGAATTAGCATAGACGAGGATGTTGGAACCCACCAAACTGAATTCTAAATGCAGAGTGACAGACAACCATTTTTGAGACTGCTTTGTATGCTTTACTGATTTACACTTCAGTATTTGAAATTAGCAAGGTATGCTCATTTACAAAAATAGGTTCACATAAAATCCTAGAGGACTGATCTTCTAACAGTTCATCTGATAATTTTATTAAAATGTACTGACTTACAAGAAATAAACTGTACATGGAGTGCTCTTTTTAGTTGTCTAAAAATCTAGAAAACAATTCCATGGTCTTGATCATATTAATTAGCTGATTCTAATTACTTGCCTAAACTGTTTCTTTCAAACTTTAATAAGTTCTCTTTTTTCTTCTTTATATATATGACATTATTGCAATTATTTTGTAATAACAGTTTAAAAGATCCATTACCCATATACATAAAATCAGGCATATAGATTAGTAATATAACCAAATACTTCTGACTCTAGCTTAACATTGTTATCCTTCATGTTGGGCTGTTAAACAAATTGTGTAGCAAGATAGGTTTGAAAAACATCAATTTTGTTTGAAAAGAATTACTGCCTAGGCAATTAGAGATTAACTGTTCTAACATACAATTGCTTAAAATACCGTGGATAATAATTTTAGCTGGTCTGTCATCCATATACTCTAAGAACACAGGTTCTAAACATGTTTTTATATACTATTTTTCATTAATCTATTTTCTTTTAAGTATGTTTTCTGTTGCTGAAAATGTATAGAATTTCACTGTCCAGGCTGCTTAGAAGTATTTGGCAATAGTTTTGAAACAATTACATTGTCATTAGAAAATGTTACAGCTCAGGGTTTTGCTTTTTTCTCTTCATACAAGCCTTTGAAAAGATTCCATATGGACTGTAGCCATAATGAAGATGTTGTCTATGAAAATGTTCTATTGGAACAGTTCTGATACTTTCATAGGTGAAAGTAATAAGTAATGGGATGGTTAAAACAATTCATTTCCTTACCATTATTACGATTGTATTTTCATATGCATGGGACACACTGTAGATTAGACGAGTAATGTAGTATCAGTCACTTGATACTAGTTTTGTGGCTTCATGAACTTACTGAAAAGCCTATTGAAAGGCTTTTTTAGTTTGTAATTATTTTCATCATCCTTTCAAAATCCTGATCTGCCTTCATAACTGTTCCGTTTTCTATTTCTGTATAGTTCTGACTGTAGAGAAAAATACAATAAAATTAAACTGTAGAAAAGACTTCAGACATCATCAAGTAATTAAAATTCAGTAAATGTGCATATACACACATGCATAGAGCTGCACTAGTTCAGATGACAAAGACTTCAAGCTGTTTCTTACACTCTTTTGAAGGACTTTTGGTGATTTGTTATAGATTATGCCATTTTCTTAGGCACAGGATGCTTTTATTTAACTTTTGAAATTTCCTGTATTCCCATACACCTCTTCTTCCTGTTTCCTGTCGTACACAGACATACATTCTGTATATATTCTGAGGTATATATACACTTACAAAATACATGTGTGAGTTTTAAAAAAGGAACAGCTTTCTTCCAGATGTTTTATGTTTGAAACATGAAAAAAATCCCCAAAGGTTAAGTTGTAGTAGCAACTCTGTCTTACATGTTATTAATTTAAAAAAAAAAAAAAAGCACAATGAAAAGAAAAACAAAAACAGAAACAAAACAATATCCTCAGAATAGTAGAATAGGTCTTTAAAGCTTTGGCAAAGTAAAATTTCTCTATGAGCAGAGACTATGCAAAACTTTGCCCAAACACTGAAACATTTGAGGGAGTAAGAGGGATTGAATGTGCACCACCCTGCATTGATCAATCATTGCTTCTTCACTGCAACATCATATGAGATAAATTTTGAGTGTCAAATCAGTGAGATTGACAAGAAAAAGTAAATCTTACCAGTCAAAAATTATGAATTTCGAAAGAACTTTGACCCGCAAATATGGACCAGTACATCTAATAAAGAGATTGCTTAGTGACTGGCCAGTTACATATTTCAATGCTAAGCGAGCTTTAAACTTGCATTCCGAAGCTTTTCACTCAGGTATGAAGAGCACCATGTTCTGCTTGTTCTTGCTTTTTAGTTCTTCTAAATGCAGCATCAAATTCCCCTAACTTTTCTTTTTTCTTTGCTCTCCTGTTTACTCTTTTTTCCACTTATAGCGTAACTAAATATAAAAAAAGAGATCATTTCTGTGTATTTAGAAAGATACATTTGAATAATTTGAATGCGTGACATGATTAGAAGGAAAAATTCATGGATAATTTTTTTTGTTGGCAATGGTGTTCATAAATCCATTTGGTAATGTAATTCATTTAGTAATGGAAGGATACAGGCTCTTCAGGAAAGGACAGGCAGGGGATTTGAGGAAGTGATGTCTCTATATGGTATTGACCAACAGGAGTGCCTGGAGCTTTGCCTGGGGATGGATGAGGAGCTGGATGAGAGTTTATGGGTTAAGATTAAACTGAGGGCAGGGACGGGTGACGTTATAATATGGGGGTCTGCTACAGGCTACCTGATCGTGAAGACCGAGCTGATAATGGCTCTTTAAAGACTGGAGAAGTCTCACATTCACAAGCCCTGGTCCTGGTCCTCATGGGGACCTCGAACCACTGCAATATCTGCTGGAGGGACAACACAGCAGAGCATAAGCAATCCAGGATGTTCCTGGAGTGCATTGATGATGACTTCCTTCTCCATGTGACAGAGGAAACAAAAAGAAGAGGAGTTAAGCTGGACTTCATTCTCACCGATAAGGAGGGGCTTACAGGGATTGTGAAGCTCAAGGGCAGCCTTGGCTGAAGTGACCATGAAATAGTAGAGTTCAAGATCCTTAGGACACCAAGGGGGGACACATTGCAAGCTCACAACCCTGAACTTCAGGAGAGCTGACTTCGGCTTCTTCAAGGATGTGCTTGGTAAAGTACCATGGAATAAAACTCTGGAGGGAAGAGGGACCTAAGAAAGCTGGCTAAGGATGACCTGCTCCAAGCTCAAGATCAATGCATAGCAGCAAATGGGAAGTCAGGCAAAAATTCCAGGAGGCCTTCGTGGATGAACAAGGAACTTCCTGACCAAACATAAAAAGGAAACCTGAAGAGGGTGGAAACAAGGACAGGTAACCGAGGAGGCATTCAGATAAATTGTCTGATCAGCCAGGGATCAAGTTAAGAAAGCTGTAGCCTAGAGAATTGAATCTGGCTGGGGAAGTCGAGGGGAACAAGAAGGGCTTCTGTAAGTGTATCGGTGATGAAAGTAAGACTCAGGAAATTGTGGGCCCTCTCCTGAATGAAACGGGAGACCTGATTACCTGGGATACAGAGAAGGCTGAGGTATTCTTTGAATTTCTTTGCTTCGGTCTTCACTGGCAAGTGTTCTAGGCATGCGTCTTGTATCACAGAAGATAAAGGCAGTGCCTGGGAGAATGAAGAACCGCCCACTGTAGGAGAGGATCAGGTGTGAGATCATTTAAGCAACCTAGAGGTGCACAAGTCCATGAGGCCTGATGAGATGTATCAAAGGGTCCTGAGGGAACTGACAGATGAATTTGCTAAGACGTTATCCGTCAAAATATTTACTAATCCACTATCCATTAAAATATTTGAGAAGTCTTGGCGGTCTGGCAAAGATCTCAGTGACTGGAAAAGGTGAAATGTAAGTCCAGTTTTTAAAAAGGGAAAAAAAACCTGGAGAACTATAGGCCACTCAGTCTCACCTATGGACCCAGCAAGATCATGGAGTAGATCTTCCTGGAAACTGGTGACCGCCAGTATGGCTTCACAAAAGCAAATCATGCTTAACAAGTTTGGTGGCCTTCTACAATGGGGTTACAGCATCAGTGCATAAATTAACTAGCATTAACTACCTGTCTTGTGCAAAATATTTCATGCTGTTGTGGTATCCTTGTCTTCAAGTTGGAGAGACATGGATTTGATGGATGGACCACTTGGTGGATAAGGAATTATCTGGATGGTCGCACTCAAAGAGTTTCAGTCAAGGGCTTGATATCTAGGTGGAAAACAGTGATGCGTGGTTTTCCTCAGGAATATTGAGACTGGCCCTGTCAAACATCATTGGTGACATGGACAAGTGCACCCTTAGCAGTTTTGCACACCAAGCTCTGTGGTGTGGTCAACTTGCTGGAGGGAAGGGATGCCAACCAGAGGGATCTGGACAGGCATGAGAGATGGGCCTGTGTGAAAAATGTGCAGTCAGTAAGGCTGATGCAAGGTCCTGCACCTGGGTTGGGACAATCTCAAACATGAAACAGGCTGGAGAATGAGAAGATGGAGAGCAGCTCATGTTAGGCTTTTCGTCCACCAATCCACCATTTCGTAGCCCAGAAAGCCAACCATAACCAAAATAAGCATAACTGGCGGGTTGAGGGAGGTGATTCTCCTCATCATCTCTGCTGTCATGAGACCCTTCCTTGGAGTACCGTGTTCTGCTGTGGGACCTGCAGCACAAGAAAGACATAGACCTGCTAGAGTGGATCACAATCACAGGACCAGAACAATTCTCCTATGAAGCCAGGCTTAGCAAGTTGGGGTTGTTTAGCACAGAGGAAAGAAGGCTCCAGAGAGACCTTATAGCAGCCTTCCATTATCAAAGGAGACCTACAGGAAAGCTGGGAAGGGACTCTTTGTCGAGAAGCGTAGTGACAAGATAAGGAGTAGTGGCTTTAAACTAAGAGAGGGTAGATTTAGATTGTATATTACGAAGAAATTCTTCACCTTGAGGGTGGTGAGGCACTGGAACAGTTTGCCCAGAGAAGTTGTGGATGCCCCATCCCTTAGGGCAAGGCCAGGCTGGATGGGGTTTGAGCAACCTGGTCTGGTGGGAGGTGTCCCTGCCCATGGCAGGGGTTTGGAACTGAGTGATCTTTAAGGTTCCTTCCAACCCAGACCATTCTGTGATACCTACCTAGTTGGCAACATGATTATTTGGACTAACAACACATGATGCAGTTGGTGCTATTACAGTTTTTGCAATGGGATCCCTTTTGTGTGCCTTTTTTTTTTTTTAAAGTCACGAGTTACTCCATTTAAGGTGAAAGGAAGCATGTGAAACTTTCATGGGGTAACTTTCTTCACTGATCATAAAAGATGCAGAAGAGATATGTAGATTTTTTTTCTGTGAAGGAGCATTTGACTAGGAGTGAGAACTGTCTTGCTTTTCTAGTTTCTTATTTCATGATTAAATTATATGCACCTTAAGTTACAAAAGTGGTAGAAATTGCTTTAATAAAAATTGTACTCTTTTCTGAGGTGAAGATGTCTTACCACTGGTGGGAAAATTGGAGGTGTGGGTATAGACACAGGCTTTCTGTTGTTTATTTTGGGGAAAGAAAGAATGCTACACAATTTTAGGCTTTATTAGCAGCATTCTATACTCCCATTTCACTAAATAATGAACATAAATTTTCATTAAAAATGGTGTGTCTGCAGCATACTGTAACATACGGTCAATAAGCCCTATGATGGAACTAGTCTGTAGCTTGTATTAACCTGTTGTCAAGTTTGAAATGTGTTTGCAAAATAATTTCAAGAGGGAAAATAAACGTTCTGGAGCCTGGTTGTAATAGCTATTTAACTTAGTTGAATTCTAGACTTCTGATTTGTTTTTCCAAGGAATGTTTCTACTTTTATAAAATAATTATTTTTGTCTGAAGACAGAGGTTAGCATCTCACTTCGTAAGCAGCTGATGATCAAGAGCCAGAGGGATTCAGCAATCTTTTTTTTTCCCCCAATCCAGTGACAGGGTGTTGTTGTTTTTTTTTTTTTTTTTTTTAATTTAGGACCGTTTTCAGTCTCCTTGCTTTGACAGCAAAGACCTCATTGTACAGAACAGTACTTCTGAGGCAGTACTGTAGAACAGCAGAACAGAAGTGCATATATTTTAACTGAAGCACTAGCTGTGCTTCTGACCCAGGAAAACCACAAACCAAAATTTCCTGGTTACATGTTTGCTCATTTCCTCATTCTCAATTTATGAAAGTAGTAATAAGTCCCAATTGTCTCTTATGATGTCTATTTTGCATTACTTTTGAATTGCTGAACGTGTTAAAAGTTTTAGTTTTGTTCTTAGTGTTTCATATGCCTCCTGACAGAAGGAGGGAGGCTCAGTATGATGCTGACATGATGCAGACTGCTGCTTCATGTTGAACATGAAAGCTTCTTTCCTAATGCCTTTATCCATCTGTGTGACCAGGAGGAAGATGAGGTTCCTGACGATGAGACTCTGAATCAGATGATTGCTCGACGTGAGGAGGAATTCGATCTCTTCATGGTAAGAATGATACGATCATAAGTAGAATATCTTTTCTAGCGTTTTTAGCAAAGGTTTTAACTTTTTATCATTTCAGTGTTGGAAAACCTCGTTAGAGGAATAGTTTTATTTACTTGAATTGTTTATCTGAGGAAAGAAGAACAATCTACTTAAATGCAGATTTCCTCACAAGACAGACTTCAGAGATCCTTGCAGACAGTAGTGGAACAATGCCAGTCTGCTGGAGGAAGATTTTGGCATGACATAAGACAGTTTAAAATTGAAAGTCACTGTTTGGCTTAGTAGTTCTACAACATGCTTTTATTTTTTAGACATTTCTTCTCTCTTTTTTGCTATGATATTGGCAAAGACAACTACAGAAACTGAGCAAGATAGTAAATTAGTAGACTGATAGTGCTGGTCTCTGTGAGTTAGCTGGGGTTTGCTGTGGTTTTGTCAAGGGCTGTTAGCTTCATCCCTTCTGCAATAGAACCGTTGAAAAATTACCGAAGTAGAGCTAGTGACAGCGATTCAAATGTGGGGAACTCACTTTATGTTAGCACTTCCCTTCTTGTTAGTGCTATTAGAACATTAATGGAGTAATTGTTAAAATGTCAGAGTAGAAATGGCCATCACATTTTAGCATCTGTTTAATGTGTTGGTTGCTGGTGGATTGGTGACTTCAAGAGTCACCTGCACAGCAGCAGAAAAAATACTTAAAATATTTAAGTAGAGGAGAAAGTACCATCCCCTCTCATTCTACGTAAGCTTCTTTCATTCTACGTAGCTGAGGCAGGGGAAATTTAGGCTTGACATCAGGAGGGGGTTCTTCACAGAGAGGGTGGTTGCACACTGGAACAGGCTCCCCAGGGAAGTGGTCACTGCACCGAGCCTGTCTGAATTTAAGAAGAGATTGGACTGTGCACTTAGTCACATGGTCTGAACTTTTGGGTAGACCTGTGCGGTGTCAAGAGTTGGACTTGATGATCCTTAAGGGTCCCTTCCAACTCAGGATATTCTATGATTCTATGATTCTATGATTCTTTTTCTGCAAGATTGAACAACACAGACGTGTGTGAATGAAAGTGTATCAGGAGGTGGTATCTACTGAAACACCATTAATAGGACCACAACTTTTTAATTTCTTGGTGACTGCTCAAGTATTCATCTGTAAAACGTGGCTGTAACATAAGTGTTCAGGGGCCATGCTTATATAAGTAACTGTTCTTCAAGGGCACAATTGATAAAGGCCATATTCTCCCACATGGCTGTGCGTGCATTTTATCATCGCAGTATTTAATGTTATCTTAGAAGAACTGAAATCCCTGAAGATAAGCTGCATGGAAAAGGAGTGCTTAAAGACACTCGTCTTTTTACATGACAAAACTCAAAAAGACTAATCTGGTTGACGTCCTTTATGTTCTCCATCACAGCTTGTTTGTACGTGTACCATAGGACTCTTGCTCCTACTGTAGCTGTCCTCACTAGCTGAATGTACATGGTGCATAACGATCAATGTGAGCTTGTTGTATCAGTGTATCAGAAATCCAGGCAATAAAGAGGTAGCCTGAGTTGTGTGAAAACAGATCTACTGCTGGAAATGCTTTCTTAGTGCTTTCTCTTCAGATCCAGAAGGAAAGAACTAATCCTTGAAGAGAAGTAGCTGATTAATTTATGGCTGTTTTCCAGAAATTTCTGTGACTCTATCCTTTTGGATTTCATTCAAAAGTTATTTACAGCCATTCAAGCAAACAGTTGAGGGACCTAGACTAAAGACAGTTTTATCACTGCATGTGCTTAAATTATGTTTATCATATTAATCTATAGGAAAGGTTTTAAAGGAGAGTAAAGAACTGGTAGTAGGTAATAAAAATTTGAAGATGCAAAGTTAATGTGCTTTGAAAGTCAGGGATTTGAAAATATTGAACATAGAAACAAAAGTTAAATGTTAATGGCTAAGAAATATATTAATTGTTAATAAAAAATTTGTTTCCAATTTATTAGAAAAAGTCTGTTCAATTATAAAAGGAAAGTCTGAAAAACAAGTTTGGCAGCCAAGGTTGTTCGTGTTCTTTTTATCAATATTTTAGGTCGTACATAGAGCATAAAGATAGGTTTGTATTTTCCTTATCTTAGTGTTACCCAGGCAGCCTCATTCCCTCTGTTGATGTTGTGCAGATGTAATCAGAATTCAGCCAGCTGTGGTATCCAGGAAAAAAGTTTTGGTTTGTTTATTGAACTAGGCTTAGAGGTGCAAAAGCATGTGTTTTCCTTATATAAATTAAATATGTTTATCTGAAGTAACCAGTTCCAAAACAATAGGTGAGAGAGCAGGTTGATTTCTCAAGAAGCTGAGAAACCTCTTTTATGTTGTCACTTCTTAGGTTAAAAGTATTCTTTGACATAGATCCTTAGAAGTACTTGTAGAGTTCACCATGTATTTTTAGCTATGTACACAGAAAAAGGATGTGTACAAATTGATTTTTTTTTTTCCCATACCTTTTGGTGGCTCCACATGCGTAGGTAAAAACTCTAGATAGCCTCAGACCTCACTGTTGTCCTGCTTCTTGCATTCAATGCAAATTACAACATTTCTGCTTTTTCATCACGTAGTAAAAAGTGTAGGCAAAATTCAGAGGCAGAAGTCAGTGTTTCAATGTGACCTGTACAACTCTTGTCTTTTCTTAATAGTATGCTTCAGCAAGGGTTACTATTCCTGGCAAAATTCATAAATGGGAACAAAAACTTTAAGTTACCTTTGTCTAAAGATTCTTTATGTAAAAACTTTCAATAAAGTGAAATTATAGGCCTCTCAGAAAAATGGGTGCTAATACAATAGTTGTGCTGATAGAATTTAACTCCTAGAATTCAAAACAGCAATACAGCAGTAGTTGTCTGTATGAATTGGTGTTTTTAAATTGAGTACCTTGGGGTTTTATTTTAATGAATCCTGTATAACTCTTCAAAAGGCGTATTTGAAAAGGATATACCTATTATCTGATTTGGACTGTGTAAGTAATCTAAATGAGATTCACAGGAGCATATAGTCTGTAGATAGAGATAAATGCTTTCCTGGGAGTACTATAAACCACCTCACTGAGTCCACAGTAGTTCATTGGAATGGATTCTGAGTATCCATATCTATTTTATGAGGTAATTGCTCACCATACTTGAAATGAATTTGCGATTATTTCATTTTCAGCTTAAAGTCTAAGCACAACATTATACTTCTAATATTCTTAACACTTCAATCTTACGTAATATTTTTGTATGTGATTTGATTTTTTGCCTAATACAGCAGAAGTAAAAATTCTCTGTTTGAGTTAGTTGGCTTTCTGGCACTAAGTAGGCAGTCTTTTCTCTGAGTTTCTTAATTCTTTCTCAATTCTTTTTTTTCTAATAACACCTGTTAAATTTATGTCCTCTGATATTCAGATTCACCAAACTAGTGTGTTGTCAGTTACTTTTCTTAGTTAAGTAATAAAAACACCTTGTGGGGATGTTAAAAAGAATGAATAGTATTCACAGATCACGTTTATGAATACAAAGAAACCACAAAACTTGTGTGGAAAACGAGTTTTTTTTAATTAACAGCTTCTTTGTGTTCTTGTAATCTACTTTGTTTTGCTCTGCACTTAGTTCAGATTAAGCTAGCTATGGAGTAGTGAACTTGACTGAAAATCAACTGTCAAGTGTAGCTACTTCTTTGTATAGTTGCATTTTAGAAGTATTGGGCTGATGGAAGGGAAGTACCTGTGAGGGATTTGGTTTAAAGTTCCAGCTATTTTTAGATAGCTGGGAATTCCATTGGTTCATTTAATAGTTGCCCTTATAAATGTTATATCCTTTCCCAACTGCCATTATAGCGTATGGACATGGATCGTCGTAGAGAGGATGCCAGAAACCCCAAGCGCAAGCCTCGCTTGATGGAGGAGGATGAATTGCCATCCTGGATTATTAAGGATGATGCTGAAGTTGAAAGGCTCACGTGTGAAGAAGAGGAAGAAAAAATATTTGGAAGAGGATCCCGTCAACGCAGGGATGTGGACTACAGTGATGCTCTCACAGAGAAACAGTGGCTGCGGGTAGGGTAACCCCTTTGTTTTATTTTATTTATTTATTTATTGTTGTCTTTTGCAGTTGAAGTTTATTTGTTTTCTTATGTTTTTATTGAAGATTGCACAGTTGCACAAGCGACAGCACAATGTAATAGTTAAGACCCACATATGACTGTTATTCAGCATTTGCAACTATGTTCAAGGCATTAATAACTTCTAAGCTGTTTTGATGAAAATTAAGTCAATGTTACTAAACATTGAATCAGAACAGTGATAACTTTCTACTGCAACTATTCTGTTGCCATGAATCTTACATTTTTTCTGTCTTTCGGTACTTCAGTAAATGTTGTCTTTAATATACGTTCTTTTGCAGTGGAGAAGAGTGGTAATCAGTGTATATTGAAGTTTCCTGTGCTGTAGAAGCTATATTTTAAAAAAAAAACTTTTTTTAGTATCTGAATCTTAATCTTGCTAAGAATTTGGAAGCTCTCACAGAAATGTTCTTCCTCTCTTGGTCGTTCATTTCCAAATCCTGAGCTTTTTTTGGCTCCACTAAGGTCAAAAATCGGGATAAATGATATGTTACTTGAATTTAAGACCTAAAAGTAAAGATTCCATGATTTTTTTTGCACTTGAGAATTTTTGCATTTTTCTGCAAAATACATGTTTATTGAATTCCAATACACATGCCTTTTCAGAGTGGTAGTAAGGAGTTGAAGGAAATATTTTCAAAAACAGCAAATTCAGTAATGCTTTTATTTCTAAAATGTATTAGTAAAGTTACTGTATGTGCAAAGCTCATCTACGTGGTTTGGCATAGTATATTTTGTTGTAAAATAATTACCCTTGGTACCAACATGAATATAGTTTTTGTGTATGAAGAAGGGTAGAAATCTAGCATACTTTAGTTACAAAAGTTATTGTGAGAGTGCATTGTGAGATGCTGTGCTAAGAGCTGGTCCAGATTCAGCTGCTGGGTGTGAAGTTTACGTGAGCAAAGTTTTGAATTACACGTCAGCAGAAAACGATGAAACTAGATGAGTTTTCAAGTAGTCATCGGTGAAGCAAGACCTAGAAACGTGAACTCCCCTCTGGATTCTTCAATATTTACCCTTTCCTACAGTGGAAGTGTTCACAGTATAGTACATACGTGTGTGTGTGTGTATGTATATAAATATATATATATATATGCACTCTGTCATTTTAACTGGTTATTTTCAGTGACAGAATACTCTGGCTGTGGCACAGAGTGTTTATAGAATACTCTGTATTCTATAGTATTTATAGAATACTCATAGAATTTAGCTTGGACTTCTCTGCTTTACACCTTGGTTTGCTTCTAAAGTTCACCTTCATTTCTTTACTGTTGAAAAATATCAGCCCTCTACAAGTCATCTAATCCATCCTTGTACTCGGGCAGATTCAGCCTATTCTATGTCATTTATAATAGAAGTTCATTGGTCTGTTCTCCAAAGCCTTCTCTAACAGTCAATTTAAAACTCTACAGAGAAATATATTTAACTGTTAGATTTCCTTAATATTTTTAAAAATTTTCTTGTTAGATTTTAAACTGATTAGTACTTGTTCTGATAACTGAGGTCATGCTAAAGTCAAGGTGGCATGCAGACTATCAATTTTTCAACATGGCGTGTAACTCTGTTTAAAAAAAAAATCCTTCCTTCTCCACTGAGTTGTTAAATCTGTTTTCAAATTAGCTAAGTAAACGCTAAGTCAGATACATTTTGCATTGTGGACACTACTGTGACTGTTGTGTATGTGTTTTAACTTAACTCCTTTTCAGGTAACATCTCTACATTTGAGAGTATTGAAACAAATGCAGTTGTAGGAACTACTAATATTTTTCAAACTTTTTATTCAAATGAACCAGATTTTTAGTGTTAACAATCTTATGAAGGTTAAGAATAAAAAATCCCCCATTGTGTGGATACTGAAAATCTTAAATCAATTTTCCTGAGTTTTTGCATCTGGCTTTCGTTGTGTGTGTGTGTGTGTAAAACAGTTCTTTGTTAACAAACATTGTCTTCCCACCACCAACACTTCTTTAAGAAATGATTTATTTTTTTACTTTTTCTGAAGTAACAGCTCAGGAGAGCTGAGGAAAAAGATAAGAGTAATCTTGTAAAACATTTTCAAGCAAGTCTTTAAATAAGTAAAACTACCATAGATGGTTAATAAGCTAATTTAAAAAATCTGTTAATTTGTACATTGTGCCTTTGCCCCTGTAATTTTTAAGTAAAAAGAGAATTATGCATATTGTATGGACAATTTGAATTAGTCATTCCCCGAGAAATGCAGTGAACTACTCATATGAGTAAAACTCGAAGAAGAAAAAATAAAAGAGCTAATAAATTCAAATTAAAGAATAGTACTTTAATTCGTAACACACTCTTTTACCTATGAATCATGCCACTCTGCAGGTACTGGATAATTCTGCCTTTATTGCAATGTTACAGAAAAACAGGACTTGTTTATTAGCAGCAAGGGTTGTCCCTTATTTTTTCTTATGCTGTAGCTGCTCTTAATAGCTTTATAGCTCTCCTCTAATGGGCCTTTGCAGAACAAAACTTTGCATTTCTGACTAATAAGTCAGTTTGTTAATATCAATATCCAGCACTTGAGCTATCTCTCTGTTTTTATCTTTATTGGCAGGTTGACTTCATCTCTTCTTTTCTAAGGGGTTTTGCCTCAATCAGCAGCCACACTATACTGTAGAGACCAGGTACCTGCTGCTTCTCAGCTAGACCCTGATCCCTCTACTGATACAGCAAGCACTGAAGAGTCTAGTTAGGGTCCCACCTATGTAAGTGTAGGCTTCATAGCAGATCCGTAAAGGAAAGATAACACGTCAAGGCCAATATGCACACAAGCATACTATCAAAAATGTCAGCTCTATCCTTGCTGGGAAGTCAAGTACCTGATTTGGGAAGCAGGAGACAAAATGATTACATAAGCCATAAATATGAGCATACACAGTATATGGTGAGACTGTGCTGCTGCCCTGAACAACCTCTCAGGCAAGCTGTGAGAAACATCATCACTAGCTGTCGCTGCAGCCTGCCGCTCTGTAGCTGTTGGCATGACAACCAGATTCCTTAAAAACAGGAGGGAGGAGTTCGCCTCTTCTGCTCTTAGGAAGCATTTATATTCTGGAAGTATATCATGCTGTCATAGATTCTATCACTGCATCACCTTTATCAGGACTGCAAAATATTTTGCTGGATCTCTAGGCAGATTATTTCCTAGAGGGTTATAAGAGTTGCTGTAAAGTCTGCATTGCTTAGGATGATCTTCAAGAACAGAGGACATTTCTTTGAGACACTGTGAAAGTGTGCATTTGACCTGCTGATCAAGGAGCGGTTAAAATGACCAGTTTCCTGTTAAACATTTTTTTTTTTTCCCATCTGGGATACTTACTGTGTCCTCGTCTTCACTCCAGTACCATCAACTTAGGCAGAGGTACCAAGACAAGTCTTTCCTGATCAAGACAGTTTATCTAGTTCTCATGTTCTTTGTCTGTCATCCTACAAACCCTGACTCTGAAGCTAAATCTCTGGATTCTGCTTCTCATTCAGTTTAATTGCTGGCTAAGTGACATGAACAAAGTTCTGTCTTCTTGTGCAGTTGATTTTAAATAGCTTTGTGTATTGTCCGGGGAAACATATTTGAGTCCAAAATGAGTACTATCTGGTTTTTCTCCTGCACAAATGCAAATCTCCAACTACTGCAAACTACTTGTTTTGCTGATCTAAAAAATCAAAGTGAAATTCAAGCATTTAGTCTGTAATTAGTCAGTCTTACTTAAAGAAAACCAGTAATGGAAGAATATCTAGTGAATACTGTTTAATGTAATTATGACATAATTTCATTTGCTTTCTTCTTTATGTTTACTAGCTAGGGTAAAACGTATTTTCAATTATTTTTTCATCAGCTGGAACTTTAAGTGACTTTTTGACTTTACATGCTCTCTCTAACAGTTTTTTAAAAGATAGGTCCGGCATCACAGCTAGTAAAGTTGGCCCAGCTTATTACAACAGCTTGATTACTAAAAAAAAAAAATAATAAAATAAATTAGGTTTTATTGTTTTCTAAGACAGTTTTGCTTTTATGTATGCACATTTGGAATCAGTACTAAGTACAAATGCCAGATTCTGTACCTGGAACAGTGTAATCCTGGATGTAATCCTGTGAGCTGAGGCTGAAAGAGTTGGGACCTAACACTGGAAAAGAGGAGCGTCAGGGGGGATCTTATCAATGTGTATAAATAACTGAAAGGATATATAGGGAATAATAAGGGATAAAGGGATAACTAACCCTTTATAACCTTAAATAAGGGTGCAGAGAAGGTGGAGCCAGGTCCTTTTCTGTGGTTGCCAGTGCCAGAGCAAGAAACAATGGGCACAAACTGGAGCACAAGAAGTTCCATCAGAATGTCAGGAAGCACTTCTTTATTGTGTCTGGGTGAAGGAGAACTGCCACAGGTTGTCCAGAGAGGTTGTGGGGTCTTCCTCCTTGGAGATCTTCAAAAGCTAGCTGGATATGGTCCTGGGCAGCCTTCTCTAGATATGTGATTGAGCCAGAGGGTTGGACCAGATGACCTCCAGAGGTCATTTCCAACATCAGCCATTCTGTGGTGTACTTATAGACTGGGGGTCGACTGGCTGGAGTGCAGCCCTGTAGGAATGGAGCTGGGGGGTTTGTTTGGTGGTAAGTTCAGTGTGAGTCAACAACGTACCCTGTCAGCAAAAAGGATAAACCGTATTCTGGGATCCATTTAGCACAACATAGCTAGGTGGTCAAAAAATGTATTGTCCCACTATACTCAGCTATACTCAGCATTGGTGCAGCCTTACCTTAAGTATTATGTGCAGTTTGGGGCTCCACAATATAAGAATGATATAAAAATACTAAAATGTGTCCAAAGGAGAGCAACAAAGATGATGAAGTGACATGAAGGCAAGATGTATGAGGAGCAGCTAAGGGTACAGCATAGAGACCAGGAGACTGGGGGAGGGGGGGCTCACTGTAGTCTGTAACTTTGTCATGAGGTGTCAGAGAGGCAGGTGCTGATCTCTTCTTTCTGGTGACTAAAGTTATGTCTTCCATAGCCTAATACTAGCAAGGTACATTACAAGCAAATATGGTCCACAAAAGATACAAAAGATCTAGGATTGCACTGTCCTTCCAAAGGACTGATCTGTTGAGGGTGCAAACCCTGCCGTTATACCAGATGTTTTTCTGATATAATTGGTAGGGTCTCAGAAGAAAAGGGAGGCAATGCTCTTTGAATGAAGAAAGGTTAATCCCTGAAAATATAATAACAACCATGTAGTTCCCTTTTTTTTTTTTTTTTTTTTTTTTTTTAAGAACAAAAACATGAAGGGTCTCTCTTTAATATTATGAGCAGCAAAACAGCCACGTTGCCTGTCTGCCAGGACAAATAACCATACAGAGTACTAATATCCAACTTTTTTCCAGAACAGAAGAATTTATATTTTTAAATATCCATATCCAATTCATATTTTTTTAAATATCCAACTGCACCCTATTATTCAAGGTGTGTGTAGGGGGACGGGGTGAGGTAAATTAACATTTTATAGTACAAAAAGTTCCCATTAGTATAGAAAGACAAAGTAAGTAGCACCAGGAAATACTTGTCTGAGGGCTGGAAAGAGAAACCATCCTACTTTATTAGAGGTCATAGAAATGCGTTTCTGATTGAGTTTTATATTCATGGTGTCCCCATAAAAGAAACTGTCTTGTCTGAATGTGAGAGAGTAAATCCTTGGCATATAGTATAATTCCTGTATTTGGGAATCTTCCATTCTTGATTACTGAATGTCTTTTTGACATAAGTGCAGCTTGTTTCCTCCTGCTTAGAAAAAAAAAATGTCTGTCAGCAGTGAAAGTAATATAGTCATTACCAAAAATACTCTGTTTATAATGTCTAAGCTAATTAAGTGTTGTAGCAAGTAATTAAAAATGGGAGATAAAATACTTTCAGAAGGACAATAAAATGATATGGCCCACCAGTAGATTTATTTTAGACCACAGAAATAAATCTGGAAGCAAAACCCCCATTTCAACATAAGCTGTAGCAACCTCTTTTTTAAAAACTTTTTATTTCTTATGAAGTGTGAGATGATGAAGAAAATAAAACATCTCTTGTTGTAGGACACAAAAGTGTTATACAGTTGACCAAATTAAATGTTTATTGTTTACAATGAATTAAAGGTAAAGTGAGAAAAGTAATCACCCCCATCTTCCTCTGTCACCTGCCAAAACCAGTAAGTTTCTAATGTAACAGCTTTTCTTTGGCTCTTCTAGGAAACATAGACTTGGTCAAAGAAGAAAAATGTAACTGGAGTAGTGATGTTCTCACAATACTTTTGTTAGTGTAGTGTTGTGTACACTGCTAAAATAGGTTGTCCTAGTTCAGAATTCTGGGTAAGACAGAGAGAAAATGATGATAAAATTTAAAATTAAAAAAACATACAAACAAAAAAAAACTTTCCTCTTCTAGTCTTTCTCAATGAAATAACAGTCCTTAAATGCTCCAGAATCCCATCTGTTCAACAAACAGATGCATCTATGTCATACTGAACAAGATAAATGGTAAAAATGAGGCATATCAGTCTTCTTAGGTTTTTCTTGAAGATGGATTACCATTGAATCTGAAGCCAGGAAACATGTATCTTCCTCGAACTGTTTTCCTGAGCTGGTGAAAATTGTATGTAATAGATCATTCACAAGTAGAAAGGCTGAAGCAAATAGCAAGGCAGACTTATTTGCACTCAGAGAGCCCTTTTTCACCTTTCTTCACCTTGCGTTTTATTCCCAATTCATTTTTGACATGGGAAACTTCAAAGAATCATTTCCTGTTCAAGTGAGGAAGAAAAAGTGTAGCACTCCATAGTGTTATTTATAAATATTGGAGGACAATAAATGAACAAAGGGAAACTGAGATGCATAAAAAAGCAACGTATCAACTGAATGTTATCGTTGTGTATGTACTTTTTGTAATTGATTGTTTTCTCCATATAATTTAAGGAATATATATAGAGAAAAATTATATCATGCTACCTTTCAAAAAACATTCACTGTCTTGATCAGTTATTTTCTGTTTTGTTTTTAGTTATTGAAAGTCGCAATTGTAAACTAAAAATATATTTAACATATCAGTTAAATCAGTCCTTGAAAGATAGCTTCAGTCACATTAAATTTATTCCTGTACAACCGTCAGTCTGTAAACAACTAATATTTTTTCCCTCATAAATTTTCTTGCAATATTTTCATAGATTATAGTCTTGCAGTGTCTTTAAGTTCTTTACATTCAGTCTGTAATTTTTTCTTCTAATTGCATATCAATATCCCATAAGGTTCTAAACAATCTGAACTGTGGAGGATGACGTGTAGTTTAGAACAGCTATAATAACATCCCTTTCAGAATTATGTTTATCGTCATCAGGAACTTTCACATGCTGTTCTGTATTGTCCTCAAGTTTTGAATGAGAGTGTTTCCAAACACAGTAATAAACCTGGCTATTACTCCAATTGACAAGAGATGTCCATCAGGTTATTTAGATTTTCGAAGAGAAGGAGAGAAGATTTAAAAAAACAACAGAAACACACAGACAAAAAAAAATATCATTCCATGATAAAAAGTAAGAAGTTGATACCAGTTGTTTCTGGCTTAGAATTTATTTGGAACATGTGGTGGTTTATTTTATTTTATTTTATTTTATTTTATTTTTTATGCTCTGCCTCTGTTTGCCTAGGTCAAGAGGCTGTTTCTTCAAATGAAATCTTAGTAAGGCATAAAGTACACATGTATGGGAGGCGTTTTTTGAAAACCTGAAGGAGACCGTTAGAGATAGTTCTGTAGATATTTTAAGAGTGTGGCTGCATAGATGTAGACCACAGAATAAAGATAATGATGATTTGGCATTTATTGTCTTAATATAGTGAATGCATGTTTTCTCAAAGTTCTTTTTGGCTAAGGAAAGCATCTTCACAGTCAGCCTGATAAAACTAATACAATTGTTCCTTTTTATCACCCAATTCCTTCCCCCAGTGGATCTTGTGTTCGTACCAATGTGGCCTGCTCTGACCTGGAGCAAGTTCATCAGTGCTGTCTGTGTGTGATGCTTTACTTAGTAACTGTCGTATTAAAGATGATGATTAAATGTTACAATAGTTTATCAGAAGTATTTTTCTCAAACCAGAAACAAAAATCAGAGGATATAAGTTATTCTTGTGAAATTTTAGATTGGTACTTTTTTTTAATTTTCTAATTTTTAATTTTCTAATTTTTAATTTAATGTCTGTTTCTTTGGATGAAACTATTTAAAAAGAAAAAAAAATGTTCTTGCATTATACTGTCAGGATTTTTTTTCATCAATCTTTACATTAAAATGCAAGGGAAAATTGTTTATATTTTGCATTTTTGCTATCCTTAATGTCCGATTAAAGATAGACACTTCGAATTTCTGTGCTAATTATTAAGCAACTGTTAACAGTTTTCAAATGCAAAACAGAAAACAAACTACATTCTCTCACTTCTCAAAAAAAAGCAATCTTCAACAATGTAAAGATGCAGACTCTGAATTATGAACACTGACTGAAAGGTTAGAGTTCCTTATTTTGTGGAAATTCAGCAAATTTGAGAAGAACACATTACAAGCTTATGTGTTTTTCATAATAATTGAATTCAGTTTGCATTTTTACAAAAAAAAAAAAATACGTTTTTGAGTTGTGTTGCATAGAGTTTTTGGAACTTTCCTTATGTGGAGCAAAATGAGTCAGCAATAAATAAGGAGGTACTAGAAGTGTTCACTAATTCTTTGCCTTGAGCATATTTTTATCTATAGTGTTACAGTTTAGACCCAACAAAGTCAGCTTGGTGAATTTGTTGTACAGTGCTATCCATGAAGGAAAGAATGTTCAGATAAATTAACTCTTTATCAATTCTTGTATTTGCTTCAGGTATTTAGTCTTGCACATTAGATCTTAAATTTTATGCTCTTTCATCTAGTTGCCAAGTATTATTATTTTTCTTCTTCGTAATCTTTGTCAGTAACAGACTGACCTCTATGCAGTAGCATAATAAGAGCTGTTCAGTTACAGAGTAGGGGAACTTCCCACAGAAAGCCAGTAAGTATTTTCACTGTGTAGAAGCCTTAAACAGCAACAGGTATCTGGACTGTCAGTGTTGAGAAACGAAGCAGGAGAACTGTATTTTGAAGATATCTTTTGGAGAAGATTAATTTCAAGTTGGAGTATTGATATCTTCATGGACTGTCAGGTATGATCTGAGTAAATGGACTGTCAGGTATGATCTGAGTAAACACATACAATATAGGGGAATAGCTTTTCAAATATGCATAGAAGAAGAAGAAAACAGTGGAGTTTCTGTTGGAATATCACTGCGGGATTTAGAGGATTATTAGAAGAGATAAATTAGTAGGTACAGGTAGAGTGGTGTCGTTTTAGTGCTTTTGATGTTTGTTGTTAGCCCTTTGATGGGTTCTTTCACTTCTTTGCTGTGTTACTGACAAGTTTTCTGTTGCTGCTTAAGTGCTTAACAGCCTTTAAGTTTAGTTCCTCATGGTCAGTACAGTGGCTAAGTAAGTTATTTGTTGCCTCTAGAAAATTCCACACTTTTTAAAAATTTGCATAGTTAGGTTAGTATTTATTCTTCAGGAATTGTGAAGCTAACAGCTTTTTCTGTTCACCTATGTTTTCAGCATTTTCATCATATTTTCAGTATTGTCAAGTAGATGTCAACCAGATGTACATCACCTTTTTTCTTTTATTTTGTGTGTACAATTTCTTTAACTTAAGTAATAGCAGTGCCCTTCATTATGCTTTTGCTTTCGTATAGCTATAGTTACCTCAGATCAAATGAAAAATAACAGTCGTGCAGTGTGCCACTGAAAACTGGAGACAGGCTTTAGATGCCTGCTATATGCTGTTATGTACATTGCTGTTATAACAGGCATCATATAAAACTCATTTTATTCTCAGCACCACCACTGCTTCACTGTATGACCAGAGTCGAGTTGTTTGATTCCTGTAAAATGAGTTCAAAACTAATGTTAAGGCCTATATGATGCTTGACTTGCTGAAGACAGTCACAAAGCAAAACACAGAGCAGTAGTAGCTCTTAGTGTTTATTTGGGTTCATAATTATCAGTTGAAAATGTGTTCAGTCATGGTGTTATGTTTTCAAAAATCTGTATATAGTTAAGAATGCATCCATAATGACCTGCTCTTCTAATGGGGGAACAGAATAGTTTCAGTTTTGATTTTTCTTTACTTTGTTTCAGTTTCCATTTTTTTGAGACTTCCACCTCAAAACAGCTAAGTTATTTCTGTTTTCAAAGGGGAAAATGTAATTGCAAGCCACAATAGGAAAACTAACTGTCTAAGAAACAACTTGCATTCTGAAAAATCCACTTTATGCATGTGTGCGTTTAGCTGGTCTCCTGTTTTGGATGAAGGGGATTTGGCTTCTGTAATTAATGGCCTATATATTCTTTATTATAATTCTGGTGCCCTGAGAAGCTTTCATGGTCTTAGCTCCTAGGCAAATGAATTGTTTTGTCTACATAGACTAGGATACAGCAACAAGATTCAGAAAAGCATGAAGACTGTCAGTACTGGACTTAACTTTGAATCCTAACACTTCCAGCTTCTCTGCCTTTCATGAGGCACCCAATCCTTTGCAAAATTGGTTTTAATTAAGTTATCACAGTTTTCTTTCAAAAATAAAGGTTTCAGATTATTGTACTCTCGTGCCCTGCTTCCTTGGGGAAGGAAAGTTCTAAGTTTTTGTTTGTTTACCATTTTCTTTGACTCCCTAGCTGTTCACCTCTGTAACCCAGAGGCATGTGAGCATGGGAGATGTCTGTGCTGTCTTGCATTTTTGCATCATCTGTCAGGAATTGACAGACCTGGGATGCATATGCATTATAATGAAAGTAGAAGTTTGGAAGGGCATTCTCTTTGGTGTAGCACTTCAGCCCTAGAACAGTACTTTTTTAGATCAAAGAGGTCTGTTAGTTGGATTGGCTAAGTAGATATTTTGTTGTTCATACAGATATGTAGACATATGCTGACCGTTAACACCTCTGCTGATACTTGATTTCTGTGATGTAGTTTTAAGTCATCTTCTGGGGTAGCAAAACTTGTAAATTTGGCTGTATATACTACAATTTATATCCAAAATGTAAACTTGCTATTTAGGAACTAATGTTAATTGGGTATCACATTAACAACATTTTTGGACTGCTGGTATTCTCACATTGGTTTTGAAGTGCTGTCAAAAGAGATCTTAGGTTAAGACTTAAATTAAGGAAAACTGCCTGAGTTGACATGTGTGCACATAAAGTTTGAAATCCGAGAATAGTAATCAACTGATGCATTTTTACTTTGTAAAGTAAGTATAGAGATTTTAGTGTTCATCAGCAGTTCTTTAGTATGCTAGGAATTAATTCACTACCCGTTAGCCCATAATTTTAAGAGTGCAAGGGTATGTTAGCTTCCTTGTTTGTTTGTTTTTGTGTTTTTAGTACATTGCTAAATGAAGTGTTTAAAAATACATATTTTTACCTTCTCTATCATAATTTATTTAAAAATATTATGTACTCCAAGCAAAAACTATATGCAGAATTCTAAAATAAGATGTCAGTACACTCTGTGATGATAGCATAACTGTTACTTTTGCAGGACAGTAAATGTAACAAGCAAACAGAAATATAAATATATTATAATCGAGTAAATATGCATTTTCTGCAGGACAACAAAGTGATACCAAAACTAACAAAATGGTTACTTGTTTGTTTTTTATTTCTTTTCAATCAGAATAGCTCTTTATCTATTTCAATAACCAAAACCTAATCTGCTTACTGTGGAGCAATAGGAATATGTTTTTTGTAATAAATACCTCTTTAAAATGCATGCAACCTATTTTAGTTTTAAAATCATACATGAAATTGTTTAATTTTGTTATTATAATTAAAATGCTAGAAACAGTAAGTAGCTGCCCAACTAAAAATCTAATTTAGATGCTTAGAATAATAAGGGAAAAATATGATAAGTAGTTGTCAATATTAAAGCAGTCTGAAGGAGGAAGGCTTTGGGCCTTGTAGTAGGTAGAATGAAACAGCAGATTTGAGTATCCACAATCCTTTCAGTATTAAATTTTCAGTAAAATAAAATTACTTGTATATGAAAACATAGCCTTTCCCCAGCTCTCTTTTTTTTCCTGATCAGCTGATGAAGAGACTAGCAGCTCGCTGCTTTGCTGGCTTGTTAATTTTATCCCCACTAACTGTGATTTCCGATAGCCGGCCTGCTGATAGTGGTAAGGTAAATATCCTTTTTCATTGCCGTCTTGAAGATTCAGTAGAACTACATCACAGGCATGTGTAGGTGTGTAACACATCAAAAGTCGGTGTTCTCCGTATTTCTATGTACAACTGAGTGCTTAAGGAGAGCAATGACATTAACTGTTGACAGCCTTGCATGCTGTATTTATTATTAGCATTTTTAGCTTCCAAGATATGCAGAGAAATTTCCTTTTCTTTATCTTCGTTAGCTGCAGTGGTTTATAGTGGGTGTCCTGCTTTAGCCAAATGAATATTAATGAATTTGTGTGCAGATTTTTTTTCATTCTTTTTTTCTTCCTAACTCATCAGATCTCAAACCTCCTTCATAGTGGTTATCTGAGTGCTGTGGAAGCATGATGTAAATTGTCTTTTGATTATTAAGGCCTAGTTTCAGGCTGTCCCTCAGGATTCTGTGTTCGTGTTTGTTCTGTGGATTTGTACATCGGAGAATGCATAGGAAACAGATTTTGAAATCCCACTGGTGTTTTTAACATGCCAGGTTGTTTTGTGTTGTGTACCAGGTTTTGTTCACGAAACGTTTTTCAAGAGACATTGTACACAATTGAAAGAAATTATGTCTGGGCTGTAATCACTCTTTTTATATAGATTGTTATGCTCACATGATCATAAATATTAGCCATGTTTGGTGCTGTGGAAAAATGAAGGTAATTGCCTTATGATTAGAGCTCTTTCAGTTACGAGAAAGGAGTGATTAGCATTTGCATGTACTCCAGGCAATATTGAGAGGCAAAAGGGACAAATATCAACATCAGTTATGTTCTGAGAAAGCATTAATCAGAAATCCTAGTTTTAAGATTCTTTAGTATTTTTTTCGTTTTAATTTCAGTTCTCTTTTTTTTCTTTTTTTCCTTTTTTTGTTTGTTTGTTGGTTTTCCCAAAGCAAGAAAAGTTCAGCTTCTTGGTGTATTACATGGATCTGATAGTCACTGCGTGAACAGGTTTTCTTTATTCCTAGTTTGTTTTTTTGTAGTGATTTTTTTAATCCCGCTGTTTGCTGCTGCTGAGTCTGGGTAAAAGCATACATACAGGTAATTGAAACTGGTGTTCATTGTTTGTGACTGTGTGCTGTATTTTTTTTTTCTTTTTTTTGCATCCAATCTTATGAGTGCTTTTTACAGCAAAACTCTGCATTGTCAGTCCTTTTGCCTTTTGTTACTATTCTAGAATAGAATTATACATTTTAGAGTTGGTTTTAATGGTTAGGTGATCTGTAACTCAAACTATTTGGAAGAGAAGCTGAGTGTTACTTGTTACTGCATAAAGTATCTGTGTGTCGTTTGCGTGACCAAAGAACTGTGTGTGATCTGGTTTGGGGAACAGAGTGCAGTGTAGACTGTCCTCTTTGAAAACATGTGACATCAAAGTCTGTTTTGCATGGAACTAAATAATTGAGAACTGCCACTGATGTGAACAAATGACTGTTTCCTGTAAGCTTACTGGCACCGTACCACAGGCCCTCGATTTATGTGAAACTATGACTTGGAGTGGAATTAAAGGTTCAGATAAATATTCATTTATTTGGATGGTAACAGGTTTCTTAGAACAAATTAATGTTCAGTTTCTCTTTTCTAGCAACTCAATTCTTCACTGAACTTTTTTTTAAATAAACTGAATATTTAGAGTTACCTGTATTTTGTGGGGTTGCATTTTTGTTTTTAAATGTAGCTTGTTAGTTCCCTTTGCCGTATGTCTTTTTTTTTTTAACATACTTTTTGAATCCATGGTTGTCAGGCAATTGAAGACGGCAATTTGGAAGAGATGGAAGAGGAAGTGCGGCTTAAAAAACGGAAGAGACGAAGAAATGTGGATAAGGATTCTGGGAAAGAGGATGGAGAGAAAGCAAAGAAAAGAAGAGGCAGGCCTCCTGCAGAGAAGTTGTCACCTAACCCACCCAAACTGACAAAACAAATGAATGCTATCATTGATACTGTGATAAACTACAAAGATAGGTGAGTGGGCTCTCTCTCTCCCCCTCTGTCCCTCTCTGCTTTTAACAGCATCAGTTTTATTATCAGTCTTCAGGTGGAATTGATGACACAGTATTTCTAAAAAGTAATTCTACTTAGGACCTGACCCTTTAAGTCTTCCTTTATGCAGAGTGTTTTTAAAGACCCACCTGATAGGAAGCTGTTGAAATAAAAATATTTAATAAATAAATAAGGCATTGAGCTCTTACTTTAGTGGTACAGCCCGTATTAATATCAATCTCTTTAACTACATGACTACGGATTTCTTAAGCCTGGTTGTCCTGTCAATTCAGCATAAAAAAATGTTAAGTATCTTAACCTTAGGAAGAAATGTAGCTTCTAATCCAAAATGTGACTTGAAGATTCCTATTTTGCAGGTTTTTAACCTGAACATTATCTTTGCTTAGTGAGGAAGAAATAGAGAAGCTGTTAATTAATAGCGCTTTTGAATCAGACTTGTTTAAGGAAGTCGTGTTTTTGAACTCTGCTTTTATTTCCCAAAAATCAGTATAGCCTTATTGTGTATATACATGTATCCTTTCTTTGCCATATACTGAATTACAGAAATCACATAAAGAACCATTTTAAGCTACATTAATATAAAATGCATTCAGAGATAATCAAATAGTGTTTGTATTAAGTGACCCGCACCATTTCAACAATACAAGGTTGTGTATAAACGAACTTCCAGAGTCTGTGACTTCAAATAGCAAGTTGCACTTCTTCCTTTTTGTAGCTACTGTTCTGGGTGTGGCTGTAAAGTTAATTGGGTTAGTATGTGGTGAAGGATACCAAGCCTGACCTTTCTGTCACATTACTGTTGAAGTGAAGCATTCTGTGATCTGTGGGCTCTCTGCAGAGTACTTTAAAAAGTTTATTGCATCATAACAGGATTCAGAGCAATTGATGTGATGACCAGGAAGCTCACTACAAGCTCAGTATATTCAGCTTCTATTACTTTATAACAAAGAAGCTGAAAAGTGATGAAAGTTCAGATATACCAATCAGAGAATAATAAGGAAGCATCTCTTTTCATTTTGGATCCCTGGCCTTGAACCTTTTCCTCAAGCCAGGTACTTCTGAATAGGGCTTCTACTTCTCATTTCAAAAATAGCGAACAAGTTACTTCCTCTGACCTCCAGTATATCATAAAATTGTTACTGAAGATAGTAACTGATAGTAACCGATAGTTACTGGGGAAGTAGAAGACTGCCTGTTGCTTGTGCCCCAGGAAGTTCATATCTGATTTCTGCCACACAAGTAACTACTGTACTATTATGTAGTAAAAAGGCCTACCAGTCACCCTCCCAGGAGCATGTTTCACGATTCTGCAAGACCAAATTGGTTGCCACTGATAAAATTGTACAGTGCCCTGGACAGTTAGAAATTAAAAATACCTGTTGAACTGAGCTCCTAAATGTGATGAACTTTGCAGAGGAATTCCAAGTTCCTGTATTCTGATTTGTTTTTGAACCAACATCAAACCTTTCAGTCCTGTGAAGGTTGGGACAGAAAAGATTTGAAAAATTAGACACTAAGGAACTTCACTACTTAACCCCAATTTTTTAAAAACTTTTTTTTTTTAAGGTTACTATAGAGTTTAAACACTTCCAGTATTTGCAGCTTTAGAATTAAATGGATTTAGGCATTTGAAGCCTTCAGCTTTTGTTCCCGTTTTTTGAGCTCTGGGCTTTTGTGAGAGAAATTGTGGCAAGTATAGAGGGACAGGTTAATTGGAAGGAAAGGCAATGAGCTTCATTTGGGGAGAAAAGTATTTTGTTTTGTTTCTTTTTTTTCTTTCCTGTATTACTATCTGAATGCTGGAAACCATCTTTGTCTTTGGCTTATATTTTCATTACTAACAAAAGTTGCATCTCTTCATTGTGCAAGTTCAGAGGGTTAATATAGTCCACAGACAGCTGATCTTATCCCAAAAGGTGGAACCATCCAAAATCTTACTATCTCTGGCCTTAGTTACATTGTCAAAAGCAAATTGATGATCTTTAGTCTAAAGTTTTGTTACAGTTAATTAGTAGCAGATGGGAGGTGGGAGGGGGAGAAATAAAAAAACAAAACAAACAAAAAACAAAATCAAGAAAATGTGGTAAACTACTAAATATCTCTGTATTTTTTCTCTCATGTTTCTCTTTGCGTTTGAGAAGAGTTCCGTGTAAACAAAGAACCACTTCTCCTTTCTTATTAAAATCTTTCTTTTAAAAAAATATTTTTCCATGGTTCTCACAGATATTATGGAGTTGTAGTTGAGTGGGTTTTTTTGTATGTTTTTTGGTGAAGGTTCTAGGTAATGTTGATATAGTCTCCAAATACTTTCCTAATACTTTCCCCTGCCTATGGCGGGGTGTGTGTGTGTGTGTGTGTGTGTGTGTGTGTGTGGAGTTAGATGATCTTTAAGGTCCCTTCCAGCCCAAGTTATTCTATGATTGTTGTCCTGTCTTTTGTTCTTTTGTAAGCATTTTGGGAAGAGTAGAATCTTTTCTTTCTTTATTTAAAAAGCATCCAACAAAATAGGTTCAGTTGCTTATGTATAGGAGAGCTAAAGGCTACAAAAATACAAACAATAATCATTACTAAACTGCAGTTTGAGCTACACAGTTATTAAATAAACATCAAAATAAAATTAAACAAACAAACTGGCAGCATTTGAAGTAAGTGTTCGGTGTAAAAGAATGCAGCATATGATAATTTTGAAAACAAAACTCAGATAAATACACGGCTAGTTGTAAAGCCTGGCTAAAGAACTCTATGCAAGACAGTGGAGTTTAGCATTGAGGTCATCTCCTTGTGGAGGTGTATCCCATTTAATAAAGGAAATAGTAAAGAAGGAGAAAAGGCCAAAGATGTAATGCATTGTTAAAATCTTCAGCTCTGTTTGGACTCTTCGGTGTGAGAGCTATTGAGGTCCTTGTCAAGTTCACACTGGTTTCCTGCAGGCTGCTGTGCTTTGGATTCTACTGTTGAGTGATGTACCTTAAGCTCTTCTTTGTGTTGATACGCATTTCTTTATCATATCTTTGTATTTATCTTACTGTTGAGACAAATAGTCACGTGTCAGTTTGCAGAACTGTGTGGCAAGTGCTCCAACTCACTAAGAAATAAAGTGCTCCAACTTACTAAGAAATAAAAATGCATGTTGAATTCAGTGCTCACATTGCTAAATTGTACCCATGCTCTATTACTTAGCTTTGAGTATCAAATGATAAAGCATATTACTAGCTGTAGATACAGAGCAGTACTACAGATGCAGAGCCTTTTTTCTGTTCTACGCTGCTTCGCCATTATAAGTGAAGACTAATTAAGTTTCATCTATAATGGATTAGAAGGAAGAAGAAATGTGGACTGGAAGAAAAGCAAGATAGAAAAGGTGGTCATATTCTTCTGACTTCAAGGAAAAATGTCCTAAGTAAGGTTATGACAGAGAAACAGTTTTAGATGGTTTTGCGTTATGTTAGCTTTTCTAACTGCAGCTTTTGCAGTTCTACCTTTTTGCTGGCGTATCATCTGCTAAGGGGGAATACACCTGTGCAGAATAACATTGGATTAAATCATCTGCTTTCTTCATTGTAAGTTAAATGGACGGATTGAGGAAAGAGTAAGATTTGATAAATTAAGGAAAACAGCTTGATGATGGAAGACCACAGAAGTTTGAATGTGAGTGAGGTCTGGAGTTTGCTAAGGTAAAACAATTATGAAATGTTAATGTCAAAGAGAAGGATAATCTTCTGGGAAAAGGTTGACTGGATGAAAGAGGAAGAACAAAGGATATCTCTAGAAATAATGGTGAGGAAGTCTGAAGCAATTTCAAAATTGTCATTTAAGAGAAAAAGAAGTGTTGAGAGAAAGTAAGAATTCCCAAACGTTAATTAAAATTTACAGGAAATGTTGAACATTGAGGGAATAGTTACTCATTTATATTAATAAAATGAGAACAAGGAAAGAAGGAGAGCTAGTGTGCGGTGGGGATGACATAGAGAATAAATGAAGATTGTATATTTAAAACTCCAAAGTTAAATGATTGTTATTTGGTACTCAGTAAAGATAATGATATTGGCCGTGAAGATAAAGGGAGAATGGATAGTGCTATGGTAATAGTGAGAACATGGATAGTAAAATTACCAAGAGGAATGGAATATTTGTACAACTCAAGCATTCCTCTGTGGGAACAGGCCTCTGAGTGAAAAAAATCTCAGGATTTTGAAAGGACTGATGTATAGAAATTGATAGCAGATTTATCATGCAAGACTAGCTTTCTAGCTGATTCTGTAGCCAAGGTATGCTATTTCATCAAAGGAAGAGAGAGATGTTTTACAAAGTTGGGTTTTGGTAAAGCATGTGTTACGGTCCAATAGGAAACCTATTAGCTCAGATGAAAGAGATCTAATAAGTAAGTTTTCTAATCTCAGTGAAAAAAAAAAAAAAAAAGCAAAGATTGAGATGTAACTAAAGACAGTGTTAACAACAACAAAAAGTATTAAACTGGAAAGAAGACGCCACAAAAGTTCTTGGAAGGTTGGTGTTGGCATAGGTCAAAATATATTAATTATATGTGTTTTTAAAATGAGGAGTGTCCTCACCAAACGTGAAGTTCAAAAGTATCAATATTAAAGGAATACAGCATGTTATTTATGGAGGACTGAACACAGTTAAATCTGGAGTCAAAGAACTGGCATGAAACAATGTAGCTCAGACTGCATTAAAAGGTAGTTACAGACTAAAGATTGGAAAATTTTCCTTGAGTTGGAAGCTCATTATGTGGAAATCATAGAAAAAGAAAGATCTAGACAGAAATTATTGATCAAAATTAAATATGAGCAATCAGTATTGTCCATCTATTTAAAAACAAACAAACAAACAAACAAACAAACCTTGGCCCCTACACTATTACCAGTACAGATGAGGAAATACAGATATCATTATATGTGATGAAATCAATGTGTGTCTGGATTGCTGTTCTTGAATACCTTCCATTCAAGAAAGATAAGTTTATACTGAAAGTGTAAATAATTACTTCAAGTTTGGGATAGTCTTGCAAGAAGAAACATGTTGGTTTGTTTATCCTCACACAGCACAACATGAGAAGGGAAAACAGTTGCTCTGAGTAAATTCATCTAGGAAACAAAGAAAACATAAACACAGGGAGAATTTAATTTAATTTAATTTAATTTAAAAGACATTTAGATGTTGAACTTAGCAATATGGTTTAGTGGAGGACTTGTTAGTGTTAGGTCAGAGGTTGGACTCAATGATCTTGAGGTCTCTTCCAACCTAGACAATTCTGTGATTCTGTACTATAGAAATATATAACATACAGAACGGTGGTCACAAGGTTATATGAGTGTAAACAGTCAGGAATATATTCAAGTTGGTAACTAAACAATTCTGGAACACTCTTCTGTATGAAGTAGTGGCATGGGAATTCTAACTAGATTTATGTTAGATTTATTTAAATCTAACTAGATTTATGACTTGTTCCTTGATTAAAAAGCATTATTGTTTGTTACCAAGGTCTTAGATTCAAGGACCTGGAAACACCTTTCCAGTTACACAATTGATCCTGATTCTCTAATGTAAAATATATTCATTGCCTTTGCGGGTTCCATTTGAAATAATCTCAGTTTAATTTAATTTGTTATTTTATTGAAATTACTGCTTCACTTAAACTAGTACTTCGGTGCCCTTACAGATCTTGCACCTCATTTAAATCTTGCTATATACAGCTGTTCAGAAGAGAGTGAGTTGAAATGTATCAGTTTAGGTTACCATCACTCATTGTTAGTTCTGATTATATTAACCTGTCTTCTATCCCCTCTAAAATTAGGAGTGGATAATGCAGAGATTAGCGTGTTGTATGTACATTATGTTTTCAGGAAGCATAGTCCAGCCTTTTGAAAGCAGGAACAATTTTACTGGAGAGAGATGTTTTTTTCCACGGATAACGAATTTGCATGCCAAATGCTCAAGTCCCCAGCTGCTGATTTCGCATCATGCACATGCATGCTTACTTTCCAGAACCATCGTTTTCCTCTTTTTATGGTGTTCTTTTATTTTTTGTTACAGAGGAAGACATGCTGTAAGTTTTGCTTCCCTTTCCTGATTGTTAGAACTTAGTGGGGAAAAAAAAAAAAAAGATGGATAATCATAATCCTTCAACCTATGTACAAATCTGTTGTCCTCTTCCGCCTCACATCAGTTTGATATTTACTGTTTAGTTGCCAATTTGGTGCACCTGCTGTTTTGCATGAGCTTTGTTTAGATAGCAAGAGTTTACTTAAGAGCCCCAGGACCCTAACAGTTCAGTTGCATGCAGTGATTTACAATCATTATTCAGCTCCTTTCTTCTCTGCTCATCAGCCTTAAATAAAGTAAGGACTTGCATGGTGTACCCATTAGCTTCACAAAACCTCCTCCCTGTTGCGGGTAGTAGTTGACCACATTCAAGAAAGCTGATAAGAAAATTGGAGGCTGGGGTTGTTGAGTCCAACCCATGTTTTGTGCCTTGGCAACAGATTTTGCCTGTCTGTGATGCCTAGTATTTCAGTCATTGCCTCAATAAAGCTAAAATGTTTAAATTAATGGCCACAGTATTCTAATTTTTACAGGGCATAGGGAGAGAGTATTTTTCTGTGTATTTGAAAGTGATTTTATTCAGAGTTTTTCCAGCTGTTTTCTGAATTTGCCAGTTTTTAACTGTTGAAAAATGGTGAGTAATGTAATTAGCCATTACTGATCTAACCAGTAATTAATTATGCCAACTGGTACTCTTGAGTATTCAAACATGCAAAGGAAATAATTCTAGTTTATACCCAATCCAAAGCTATGGAGTATATAGCCATGTGTCAAAATTAAGAATTAGTATTTCTACCCATTTCCATTTCATTGATAGGGACAGGTCCACCATGTATTACTATAGTTGATTCAAAAAAAGAAGAATCGATAAATACATTTAACAGAAATGAATAGTATTCCTACTTATCTGGATTGTGGTTTGAAGTTTTCACATAGTAAGGTCATTCCTCTGTATTTATGCTCTCTTCATTTTTCCATACGCACAACTTGTCTGTGTTTTAACAAACATCATTTTTAGTTACAGTTGAATAGGAGGCGCAATTTGTGCACAGTAGTTCTGATTGTGAGCATTCATTCTAACCACCCTCTACTGAATTTCAGTGTTTGCTAAAAAGTGTGAAATTTGCCAGAAATGTGAGAACATTATGCAGTGTCAGCTTCGCAGTTGTCTCTCCTTTTTGACTCCTAAAGAGAAAAAGGTTTGATAGTAGTAGAAATTTTGAGAGGTGAGTGGCAGCTTGTTTCTGGCCACATACTGCCAGAGAAAAATGGTACAAAAGCAGATACTTATAAATTAGGCCTAATGGTTTCTGCATTTAATTCTACTGAAGATAATACTGACTAAATGAGCGGAAATATATACTTAATGTACCTTGTAAGTAGTTTGACAGAACTGAGAGAAAATTGGAAGCACTGAGCACAAATACTTTTCTGAGTGAAAATCTTTTTAAAATGATCAGTTACCTATTAACGACTTTGCATACCATGTAAGTATTTGCATGTGAGCACATAGAGGACTGATGTGTTGAGGTACTGCAGTCGCAGTGAGCTGTCACTCTTAGTTCATTTGCAGTGAGCTCTAATAATTTATTCTGGTCCTTTTTCCCTTCAGCAAGTATCCTGCTAGTTGCTAGGCAACTGTAAGTGATCTTCTACTGCGCATGCTTTTTATGTGGCAGTTGTGGTTACTATTTTCTAAACCTGAGGATGAGGATTAAAATCAGTGTTGCACTAATAATTACTAATTTTCTCCTGTTGTACCCACAACACAGCTACCTGAGATTGTCAGAAAAGATCACATTCATTTACCGTATATGTGGTTGTATACAAAGGGAGCAGAAGGTAACATTTCTTTGTGAAAGGCATTTCTATAAAAATGGTACAGTAGAATAAACTGTTATTGATCTGGGTAGGCAAAACTGGGCACTAGTCTTCTGTCTGTTGCATATTTCATGCACTTAATTTTTTTTTCCTCCCATGACCTTAAGTGATTCTCAGTAATTAATTATATCAGACAAAAGCTTGACGTTTTTTTATGGCATTCTTCCTTTAATAGAATGTGTGAACAAGCTACAGTTACCTGGATTTATATCTTGAAAATAGGATATTACATTTTAGTAATTTACTACCATTATATTTTTCATATAAAATACAATATAAGGGTGTGTGCGTATATGTAAAAGGAGTGGGAAGGGCAAGAATTATGTAGCCATGAGATAAACATACATATATATATGTTTAAGCTCATATATATATATATATATGTATATATGTATGTGTGTGTATATATATATATATATGTATATATATAGGAGCTTGTTTTTACAAGGGCAAATATGACCAACGTGTTTTAAAGTCTGATCAAAATTAGGAGATTATTAGCAGCTGTTCATACTAAAATAAGATTAAATATGGTTATATTTGCTGTTAAAATCTGAAGTGTAATTGAAGCAACACCAGCATCAATGTTTTAGTATTTTTTCTGAAATAGATATTTCTGTTAGAAGAATGCTGGTGAAGTTTAAAACACAGCAGTGACAACTCAGTCCCTCTGCATACCAAATCCACATTGCACAAAGTTTTGAAAGCAACTTTTTGTATTTTAAAATGATTAGCTCATATCTGTATTATACACAAGTATATTGTACAGATTTACTGAAAGCATTTAAAATTTACCAAGTCAAGCACACAGAAAATAAGATGTAACAGAGAAAAAAAAAAAATAAAGGTGTAAACCTAATTTTTCCTGTTGTCTTAGGAACATAACATTGTGTGCTGTGTAAAGGTATTACAGCCTACTGATTTGCTTTGCTTTCCTGTGCTTTGCACAGAGCCTGTGCCTTGTGTATAGAAGATGGGCAATGATCACTTAATGCATGGCCAGGTTCCTCCCGGGCTTCTCTGGACACGTAACTTTTTCACAATATTGTGCTGTCATTCTTCCCAATGTTTCATTCTCATTTTACATACAAAGAATAGAGACCAGAGACTTAAATTCATGAAATAATTTGGGCACCAGAGATCTTAATTTCTTAGAGTACTTAGTGTTTAGTAGATTCAGAAAAAATGTCAATGATCTCAGTTGCAGCTGAGAGTGTTCGGTACTTCCCTTTATTAACAGTGTATTACTGTATATATAAATACATATATTCTTCAATTTCCAGAAGAGTGGGAACAGATTAATTTAGTAAATTGTGTAGTGTATTTTTAATGCATTGCTTTTGTATTGCTTTCTGTTTCTCTTCAAGAGGACAGCCTGAGATGATGACAAGTTCTATTGTGTGACATGACATTGTCACTGACAGAAATCATTAACAGGATTGGTGCCTTTAAATCCATAACATAAACACCTCCGACTTTCACTGAGAAAGTAGGAAAGTAATGAATTTGACTTTTCAATGTGAATCAGTTCTAAGGAGATGGCAGGATCCAGTGGCTTGTCACCTGGGATGACAATTATCTGGTCATTTTAGGATTTCCTCTATTTCAGTAACAGGGTGCTTCCCAAGTAACTTCTTGGCTGAAGTTGCTAGTAAACTGCTTGGAGCGTGAGTTACAAGTGGTCTTAAGGTTGTCTACACCAACATCTGTATAGGATACATAGGCATGACTATCTATCCTTCCCTGACAGAGATGCAAAGTACAGCTTCTTGTCTCCTTGTGCAGCATCAGCACCAAAAAGTGTGTTTGCATGTGCCATGATCTTATGTGAACTGCCAGGAGACAGCTGGCAGTTATTGTCTGCTGCTGCAAATCAAAAAATGTTGTCAGGATGAGACAGAGGCATTTACTAGGTTAGCACTGGAGAGAAAAATACTCTAGATGCCAGGTTGTCCCAAGGATATCGGATCGACACCATTGATTAGCAAGCTATGACTTAAACGTTCATATTTGTTGTTCTCTCTGATGCAAGGTGTATAAGGAGCGAAAGCGTCCCAAAATTAAAATAAGAACATTAAGAAATCTTGAATTAGGTGAGCAATAGCTCTTTAGGAAATGAGAAAAATCTGCTCATTCCTGCTTGTTGGTTGATCTTTCAACGTTCCCCAAGCAAATTTGTCTCCGCAGATTCTCAGGCATTAAGAAGCACCTACGATATGGTAGGTATTCATGATTTACATAAAGGACAAAGTTGTTCAGTGCTTTCTATCATCCTTATATTGTTCATAACAGAATTGCCTCAGTTAACCTGTGTTTCACTGTTGATTTAACGTGTCTAATAATATCCCATGCTGTTAAGGAGGGTGACTGCAAGAGAGAAGCTCAGGTGGAGGTGAAGACTTGGCAGCAGCCAAGTCTTGTCTGACTCCTGTGAGGGTTTGGTTTGTTTAAATTATCATCCAAAGGTAGAAATGAGAAATCAGTGTCATGAGAGAAGCAAGCATGTGAACACGGGCAGGGAATGCTTGTGAATGCTAAGCACAAGGGATTACAGTTCATCTCATCAGAACTTTTTTCTGCTACTTTGTAACAAGAACAAAGTTGCACAGAGGGGAAAAATAAGAAAAGAAAAAAAAAAAATGAAGCTTGTAAGTGCCATTAACACATTTCCTCTCCAGGTGACTTACAGTCATCTATCATTTGTGAAGCCAAAAATGAGAAGATTTAAAGCAAGCAAACAAACACAAAAAACTTCAATTTGTAAGTGTCAAAATAGCTATAAATAAAGGGTTGACAATAGGAAATCTGGAAAGCTTAGAAATTCTGAACACCTGTGAATGATAGGAAATGTTCCTAGAGTATGAGAGGATTTTAGATAACCCATTACTTTATTTCAGATGATTGAAGAAGCACAAATCACAGTAGTGATTTTCAGTACAGTTCGAATGATCTTCCCAGGAACCTAACACTCAGTAATGGAAATTAATAATGTTCTTGGGATTAATTAATAATGTTCAAGAGAGTTGGAAGGTGTGATTGCTGGGCTGCTTTCCATCATCTATCAGCGGTCATGGTCATTTGGAGAGGTCCCGGATGACTGGAGACTTGCTAATGTGATACCCATCTATAAGAAGGGTCATAAGGAGGACCTGGGGAACAACAGGCCAGTCAGCCTGACCTTGGTGGCAGGAAAGGTGATGGAACGGCTCATCCTGAATGTAATCATGCAATGTATGCGGGACCTGGGGGGATCAGGCCCAGTCAGCACGGGTTTATGAACGGCAAGTCCTGCCTGACCATTACTTCATCTCCTGCTATGACCAGGCAACCCACCTGGTGGATGAGGGAAAGACTGCTGACATAGTCTACCTAGACTTCAGCAAGGCCTTTGACATGGTCTCCCACAGTCTTCTCCTGGAGAAGCTGGCAGCCCATGGCTTGGACAGGCACACTCTTTGCTGGGTTAAAAACTGGCTGGATGGCTGGGCCCAGAGAGTGGTGGTGAACATAGTGAAATCCAGCTGGTGACCGGTCACCAGTGGTGTTCCCCACGGTCGATGTTGGGGCCCATCCTCTTTAATATCTTTATTGATGACTTGGATGAGGGAATTGAGTGCTCTTTCAGTAAGTTTGCAGATGACGCCAAGCTGGGGGGAAGTGTTGGTCTGCCAGAGGGTTGGAAGACCCTGCAGAGGGACCTGGACAGGTTGGGTCGATGGGCAGAGGCCAATGGGATGAGGTTCAACATGGCTAAGTTCAACATGGTTGAACCAATGTTTGTGACCAAAGCGCAGGTCACAACAACCCCATGCAGCGCTACAGACTTCGGGCAGAGTAGCTTTTTCTCTGTGCAGAGAAAAAGGATGTGGGGGAGATGGTTGATGCTTGCCTGAAAGTGAGCTGGCAGTGTGCCCAGGTGGCCAAGAAGGCCAACAGCATCCTGGCTTGTATCAGGAATAGTGTAGCCAGCAGGGCCAGGGAGGTGATCGTTGCCCTGTACTCTGCTCCGGTGTGAGGCTGCACCTGGAGTGCCATGTTCAGCTTTGGGCCCCTCACTGGAAGAAGGACATCAAGGCCCTGGAGCATGTCCAGAGAAGGGCTACAAAGCTGGTGAAGGGCCTGAAACATGAGTCTTGTGAGAAGCGGCTGAGGGCACTGGGGTTGTTTAGTCTGGAGAAGGGGAGGCTCAGGAAAGACCTTATTGCTCTCTACAACTGCCTGAAAGGAAGGTGTGCGGAGATGGAGTTCAGCCTCTTATCATAGCTAACTAGTGTTAGGACTAGAGGGAATGGCCTTGGGTTGCACCAGGGGATGTTTAGGTTGGAAATGAGGAGACATTTCTTCTCAGAAAGAGCAGTCAGGCATTGGAACAGGTTGCCCAGGGAGGTGGTGGAGTCACTGTCCCTGGGGGTGTTTAAGGAAAGGTGGGACCTGGTGCTTATGGACATAGTTTAGTGGGAGATATAGTTTAGTGGTAGGGGGATGGTTGGACCAGATGATCTTGGAGGTCTTTTCCAACCTTAATTATTCTATGATTCTATAAGTGTGCTATGACTAGGATATAAAAAAAAAAAAAAAAAAAAAAAGTATAAAATGACCATAAACTTACAGTGACAGGAAAGAGACAGAAGAGACATACTAAAAATTAAAAAAAAAAAAAAAAAAAAATGAAGAAAAGGTTAAGACTGTATTTGGCAAACCACTACAGAATTCAGATTCAGGTCCTGATCCTGATAATTATATTTGTGAAATAATTAAAATTACTATTTTATTGTTAATGATAAATAATCCAGATATCCGTTTCTAATTCTTTGAAATAAACGTTTGTGTTGGTTGGTTGGTTTGTTTTTTTCTCTGTGTGTGTGTGTGTAGGGAATTGTAGTAATTCCTTACATTGCAAAAGTTTAATTTTCTCAACAGTTCTGGACGGCAGCTAAGTGAAGTCTTCATTCAGCTCCCATCTAGGAAAGAACTACCAGAGTATTATGAATTGATTAGAAAACCAGTGGACTTCAAAAAAATTAAGGTAGGAACATTTTGGAATATAGAGATTCCAACATTTCTTTTTGTTAGGCAGGGCAAATATGCATTCAGTCTTAAAATTACAGCATGAATATTGTACGTGCCTGTGGTTGTCTTGTACTTCAAGCAGTGTTAAATCCTTTGTAATGAATTTGTTTCATTTATATTGCACTATATCACTGTAATTTCAAAATGTAGCAGTGACATAAATATTGCTTTCAGAGATGACATCTGTCTTCTTTAAAGAACCAATCACAAATCTGTAAAGAAATCTTTAGTAAAAAAAATATTTTTTTGCAAAATTTTAGTGGTTATAGGGGAATATAGACATCCCTAAACCTAGTGACTTGGAATAGCTAGACTAGATCTAAACAGTTTGGCAGATGGGGTTGAAGCAACTTGTTTCACATTAGGTGATGTTGAAACTCTTTGAGTTTCATTCATTTCATAGTTTATTTGTGTCTGTGCTGGGAAGAAGAAACTGGAAGTCTTTTACCAGAAGAGCTCAGTTTCTGTGACTTTTGTCCCTTCCACACCACAAAGAAATTGCATGATTTTTTACTTTTATTACCATGGTGTGATTTTGAGAGTAATATCTTTATGATACATTTTAGCATTCCTTTGTTTTAAACAGGTACTTGTCATGATGCTTGCTTAGATGGTAACATTTTAAAAGAGAATGTTTTTGATGCATTGAAATCAAATATTAATTCAATGTCCTGTCTCCTGTTTTTTCTCTGTACCATTGCCCCTCCATACTTCCCATTTTCCTCAACAAATAAAACAGGAAAGAATTCGCAATCACAAGTACCGGAGTCTTGGAGACCTGGAGAAGGATGTCATGTTGCTGTGTCACAATGCTCAGACATTCAATTTGGAGGGATCACAGGTCTGACTGAAATTCTTTGTGTTAAGGATAAGAGTATTGGTTCTTAAACGATTACTATATATGTCTATAAACCCTGTGTTTGAATTCTTATTTTAAATAGATAAAAATGTCCAAATTCTTACTGTTATCCAGAGTCCTCTGGTCACAGCTGGAGTAGGAGCATGCAGGTTTGGAGTCTAATTCTGAGATCAGTGTGTTCTGATCTGTATGCAGTTCAGAGCTGTTGCAGAACCATTTGAATCTATAATAAACGACTCTTCATGTTCATCAGCTTGGGCTTACCAGAGTGGATGACAGAAGGAGCAGATGTAACAGTATGGTTTAGTACAAGATACACATGAAATGCTTAGTAGTGAGCACTTCAGCTCTAGTAGTGGCAAGGTCTGTCCAGCAGTAAAGATTTCTGTATAAAGTTTTATATTTTCTGAACCCTCTGGCAAGTTTTTGTTTTTTTTTTTGAAAGATCAATGTCCATTTTGACCAGTCAGTAATAATGAATCCCAGCTGAGTCTTAGAGGTTTAGAAAGCAAAATCTCTCAACTTAAATGTTTTACATAAACGAATGTGTATAGTGCTGTGAATTTGGAACAGAAGATGCTGACACAAAAGGATGCTGACTACAAAATCTGGATGACAGTTGAGAAAGTTGTCTCACACAGTGAGAGGTGGAGGTGTTAGAATTGACAGGAACAATCCTGAATGGGTAGAAATGTTCAGTAGATCGTGTTGCTTTGTTTGGAAATAAGCCAACCTGTATCACAGTTTTGCAGAATTATTTTCCATTGTAACATAGCAACAATAACTACCAGAGATAGTATTAAATTTTATAATACAAAGCCCAAATAACTAATACTAAAGTTTTGCTTTGTTCTGTTTTGTTACCTTTTTTTTGGCTGTTTTTTGTTGTTGTTGTTTGTTTGTTTTTAAAGTTTGCCTGGTATGTTCTCTATGTTAATTTTTATTTCCAATGAATTGTGGGGCATTTCTGCAGCAGTTCTCCAATTTTAAGGTTATTTTATATTCTTTGTGATAGTTTGGTTCTACCTTTGCTCCGGCATAGCAGTATACCAGTTTACTTCAGTAAACTAGATTATTTGTGTGTGTACTAAAACCAAAAACAAAATCTAATTCAGACAGAGCTGTTTAAGTACACAGTGACTTCAAGTGAAATTCTACATGTTCATTTCATTAGTATTCATGCTGCTTCTCCTGGAAGCAAAGCAGTTCCATCTGAGCTGGAACCTTAAGAAAGGTTTTCAGGGAGAGACAGACTTTTTTGAGGCTTTTGAGTTGCATGTAACCTCAGCAGTTTGAAAAGTTTTTCATGTTGTAAGGGTCAAATGGAAAAAATAGACATGGAAGGGGTTAAAAATAGTATTTGTCTATTGAAATGGAAAAAAAAATGTCTTAAAAGTTTGCATAATTTGAAGTTCCATTGTCACTGCTTTTCTCATTTTGAAGGAAGTTCCACTGTCATGGTTGTTCCATTGATGATACCTGTTGGAATCGGATTTTCATCAGAATAAGAAATCTTTTATTTGCATAGCTTTTCCTGATGTAGCCCCCCAGTGTTTTCTGGGTCAGACTAGCTACTGAATATCTACAGATAATCCCAAATTAAGAAGGTTAAAAAAATTAAAAATACTTCATTTCTCTAGGAAATTTTGTTTAAAAGTGTGGGTCATAGCAAGTTGTTAAATATGTAGTGTCTGGAGTTAAAAATAGAATCTTCTTGTCTGAGAAAGGACAGCAAAGTTAGTTGAAAGAGTAATTCTTAAGAACAATCGGAAATGCTAGGTCTATGGGACGGAAAAATAAACTACACTTGAGAGGAACTCAGGGAGCTTATAAGGATAGCACACTTTATAAACAGTAAGTATAAGACAACATCAATAATGATTTGACTTCTAGGAAAAAAAAAAAAAGCTGGGGTCCAACAGCAAACTCATGTCACACAACTGAAGGAAAAAAGCCATTTCAAAACATTCATAATCATTATGTAATTATGGGTGTCAACAAACAACTTTTACCACGTTCAAGAGCAGTCAAACATCTCATAACAGAGTGCATGGGAGTGCTTAAAGAATGTGGAACAATCTGTACTGAGAGGAAATTTTTCTAAAGCAGACTTGGTGATCAACTGGAAAAAAAAAATCACATATTTCACATAAAGTATTCTGAATTGAGATTTTTTAATTCATTTTACTGAACTTGCAAAATATTAGTGTTTTTATCAGTTTTAATGTACAGATTGTAATGGCCACCAAAACTCCCTCCATTATCTTTCTTGTAATTACAGAATGTCCCTTTATACAAGAAAGTGTTTAATTTAGCTGAAGGAATAGTGTGGCAGCTAAAGCAGTTCAGCGCAGGATGATGAGAAAACCAAATACGTTCTATGACTCTATATGACCCTTCTGTTAACTACTCTTAATTGTCCAGTGCTTGGCATCTGACATCTTACAAAGCAAAATAGATGATCTTCTTTGTTAAGATGATTATGAAGCCTCAGTAAATTATGAAGACCATGGTATGCCTTCATATAGAAGGCCATAGCCTTCTGTTATGCTAATCTAAGAAATGAATTGCAGACCAAATGTAGTCATCTCATTTGTAGACATGAGGTTAAATTGAAAATGTAGAAAAATTCATAGAGGTAGAGGTTAAATAGAAAATCTGATTTGTGAAAGATGCTTAACGAGGTTACATTGTGTTCAAGAACAGGTGATAAGTTTAGAACACACACTGATTTTTCAGTCTTTTTCAATCTGAGAAGAAGGAAGGGATGATCTGCTTGGGTTAAACAAGTGTCCTTGCGGCCACTTTGGATTTCAGGAAAAAAAAAAAAAAAAAAAAAAAAAAAAAAAAAAAAAAAAACAACTAAGGATAATTAACATGAGAGCTAGTCGTTTGACATTATCAAGTATATTGTTATACTTTAATTCAATTCTTTAATTGAGATGCTTACTGCTGGAGACTGTCACATTGGCAGGTTTTCAAGACTGTTGTAATCTAATGAAACTACAGAATATCTCCCGTGGTAATAAAAACAATAAAGAAAAATGCTCTAACTGAACATTTAAAATGTAATACATTTTAAGAATTCTATTTTTGTGAGTCACTGATAAATTTCATCATTCAGAAAATAAAAAGTTAATGTTGACATTTATTTTAAAATGCATGCAACGAGCAGTGTTACTTGTAATTTGAAAAGGACATGTACTCTGTGTATTTGCACCAGAAATGAAGGTCTATCCTGTGAATTTTTGACGTTGCTTGACTTTACAGCTCTAACATAGATTTGTATTCATATTGTAGATATATGAGGATTCCATTGTTCTTCAGTCTGTGTTCAAAAGTGCACGACAGAAGATTGCCAAAGAAGAAGAAAGCGAGGATGAAAGCAATGATGATGAAGATGATGATGAAGAAGATGAGTCAGAGTCAGAATGTGAGTCCCCTGCTAGGTAGAGAAGATAAAGTGTATGTAGGGGTCATCAGTTGTTCTAGTTTCTGCTGTAAGAATCCGTTTTCTGTGAAAGAAAGTAACTTCTTTAAAAGTTTTCTGCTTTGGGTGTTTACATTCAGCTTAATTCTTGTAGCTTTGTGTTATTGCTGTAGTTGTTGGAGTACAGTAAACTACGTTTAAGCCAAAAACAAATCACAGAAGTGCTTGGTGGGAGCAGGTCTCACTGGCCGTAAGCGTTGATAAATCCTCTGATCCTATTCATGTTATTTTTAATTACAACTACCTGCAAATGCTATATACAATCTTTATTCATAGGTGGTCAACCTTTCAGGCATGATGTGACACACAAAAATCATCACCTAGTTAAGAACCAGAAGATGCAGCAAATATTCTTCAGTGAGAGAGTGATGAAGTGAAACTCCAGATTCTTTCAGAAGTAGGAGGTGACACCAATTTTTCAGAGGGCCCATCTGTAAGAAAAGACTGAGCTGGGCATAAACTTAGGCTGAAATTCAGGGCATGGTGCAGGAAAAACTGGAGCATGTCTTCAAAGAAAAGACCTCTTATCCTCTCTTAAAATCTTCTGACAATATATTATCCCTCTTGGTGAAAATATTTGTCTTTTGCTTCTAGTTTGAATTTTAGTCTGCTGTGTATATCCTGTTCCACGGATTAACTAGTGTATTGAAATTGTTGTAGCATGCTGATGGCCAAAATGGAGCCAGGATTGCCCATACAAAGGGCCTAAGCTCAATATGTCTTCCAGGTCTTGTCAACTCAGATTTCCTCAGAGGAAACATAAGCACCAATCATGAAGTCCCTGCAGACTCAGAGACATGATGTAGTAGAAAAGGAGGCATCCTATATTCCCCCTTTGTGCCACTCAGTACGTCTACACATGCTCTCCAGCTACGGAAACTATAGTACTTTGCCCTGAAGTACTCTTCCACATACAGCAAGCAGTTCTGCAAAACATGACATTTAAGCAGTTAATTTGGAAATCAGACACTTAACATGACCTTCAGAAAGGTGTATACTCCAAATGTGTTATCTTCACATGGCATTTCTGTGGTGTAAAACAACACAATTGCGTGCTTGTACAAATCACAAACATGTCTATGTGCAAATAAAGTGTTTTCAGGTGTGCATTTTCTCACAAAACCAGATAATACCTGTGGACACCAAGCATTCTGAAGGTGAAGAAGAAGATGCACATGGTCAACTTCAAGTTGTTCTTTATGGCATAATACAAATCATTGTTACAGCTATAAAAAAAAAAAAAGTAGAGAAATAAAAGCAAAAGCTCTGATTGTTCCACAGTTCCACAGAGAAAGTACGTTTTCAGGTTGCTACCAGGGGAGAACTTCTATGAACAGAGACAGCATTTAGAAGTTAATAAGTGATCTTCAGTAGTTGTTTTATTGAGTTCGCAAAGAGTGGCTACGTTTTTGGTTTTTTTTTGTGTTGTTGTTGTTGTTGTTTTTAAATTGTATATGTTGTTTTACTTTCTGCAGCAAAATCAGTGAAAGTCAAAATCAAGCTGAATAAGAAGGATGAAAAGAGTCGGGAGAAAGGGAAAGGCAAGAAGAGGCAAAGCCGAGCAAAAGCGAAACCTGTTGTGAGTGATGATGATAGTGATGAGGATCAAGATGAAAATGTAAGTTTTGTTCACTGAGACTGTGGAAGTGGTTGCAGTGATTACGTCTCTACCCTGTCTTGCTTGTTGTCAGAATTCTCACCTATTCATGCTTAAGCACATATTTAATCTGTATTCATTATCTTGAGAGAATTTGGCAAGGGTTTTTAACTGTATCTGGATGTGCTTAGGAGGTCTGGGCCCTGTGCTGAAAGACAAGAAGTCTAAGTTTGGAGCTTATTTCTTGGGAGTTGTTCCTACTTTCTTTGTAACATTAAGCCTCATGGTTTGTTTGCTTTCATCCCCAAATGAAAAACTCTTAGTTCGATTTTTTTTTTTCTTTGGTGGGTTCTTCTATTAATGGAACAAATGAAAGCAGACCTCTCCTCAGTTGTTTTTAAATGTCCATGTAGATAGAAAAATTGGTGTTTCTTTAGTGTCTTTTCTTCTCTAAAGAAGCCTACAGCAACTGAATTAAATGTCATGAAAGAGAAATATTAGATAACAGTATATTTCTTAAGGCTATCTTGATTTGTCAGTTTAATTGTCATCTTTCTCCACTTTTCTTTCTTTTTTCTTCTTTAACAAATTCCATAGAATAGCTGGCAAAGAATTTCTGACTTGTCTTGTGTCTCTTACCTCTAGGACCAGTCGGAAGCAAGCGGAAGTGATGATGAGTGATCCATAGGGTTTATTTTCTTGGCAGAACTGACCCCCTTCCCTTCTCTTCTCCCTTCTCCTATTTTATGCCCAGTGAATTCATTTTGTCAAATAGACATTGGGTTGTTTCTGTATTCTCATTCTCTATAAATTAGCTTTAGGGTAGTGCCAGACAAACATATGATATCATGGTGTAAAAAAGGAAAAAATGTAACATATTGTGACCAAATGGGCCTCAAAGATTTAACAACAAAGCAACAAAAAAGAGCTTTTGATGGAAAATGTGGGTTGGTAGTATATTTCTATGGGCTGGTTTTAGCTTGGTAATAGTTTAATTGTGCCTGGTTTTATCATTTGATAGTAAGTTTTTCAGTGGCATCAGAGAGACAAAAAAAAAAAAGTCTTTTGTAGCATTGATAACCAGGAGAAGCCATTAAAAGTCACTGGTTATTTTATTTTTCATCAGGCAGTTTTCAAGGTTTTTAATTGTTCTGTACTGTTTTTTTTTTTTTTTTTACACTGTGGTACATATATGCAACTTTGTTTAATAGCTTATAATTGTACAGTAGTTAGCCTTCATTCATCTTGTCCCATTTATGTTTTTTCCACTTTATGCTTGACGATCTTCAGAAAAATGCTTTTTGAATTGTATCAAATTTGTCTACTGTAAACTTTGCTTAACTTTTTTCTCCTCGATTAAAAAAGTTGGGTTGAAAAATGCTATTGAATATTGCAATCTATATAGTGTAATGGATGGCTTCTTTCATCAGACTGATCTTCTATGTTACCAATGTGGATTATCACCTTTCCCTAAAGTGTACTTAATCTTTGCTTTCTTTGCACAATGTCTTTGGTTGCAAGTCATAAGCCTGAGGCAAATAAAATTCCAGTAATTTTGAAGAATGTGGTGTTGGTGCTTTCATAATAAAGAGATAATTTAGCTTAATAGATACAGTCCTGTGTTATGAGTTCCACAAAAATCTTTTTTATAGTAGCGATGGGAGGACAAGAATGTTTCCTGTAGAGAGGTCCACTGTGGTCTGTCCAGAGTATGTAAAATAAGAACTCATTTTTATCACCACAGAAGTATCTTCAGAGATGAAGATAAGGCATTTGAGACATGTTAAAATAAAAATAAAGTTGAAGTAATAAAATAACTTGAAGTAAAAGTGTAATTCCTTACCTAATTACAATTCAGGTGATTAAGCAATAAAATAAATGGTTTGTTTTCTTTTTCTTCCAGGAAAAATATATCCCCAGGCTTTAGTGGGCATGAATACAATCACTTATGCAGGCAGGCATGTAGCCTGTCAGGCACATCTATAAATCAGTATTTTTAGGTGTTACCTTGAGGTGTGAAGACTGTGATGCACTAAGATGTGGTAGCGTAGATGCTTGAAGTACATAGTTAATGTTTCTGCTCTGTGTGGAAATCAAAACGTCTTGATTTGATGTAAATTTGGTAGAATATGTACAAGCCTGTGGTTTCATTCATAAACAGAACATGTCTTTCTCAATATGAATCATATTGAGATCATATTGCTGCTTTGCTATTATATTAATTGCTTCATTTTTTTCATCTAGTTGGTTGAAAAGTGGTTTTTGTGTTTGCTTGATGCCCATTTGTGTGTGTTAGCCCCACACTGAGATAATGTCAGCTTCAGTTAGTTTTAGCAATTTCAAATATTTCATTTGTTATCCTATGGGCATAATAGCCTTGGATGGTAACAGTATATCCAGGTGGAAGTAAAGATTATTTTCTTGTTCATAAGTTTGCCTTAAGCAATGAGAATAGAAATGGAAGTCATCTGCCTACTGTAATACTTGTTTGTCTCTCTATAGAGGTAGCTACTGTGATTTACTTTATGGATACTCTGAAACAAGATTTGAAGTAAAGAAGCAATTACTTGGGCATACACTTTCATGACCTGCGAACCTAAAGGATTATGCACTGTCTAAACAGAAAACTGGTAGGTTCCCACAGTTTGGTGGTGTTGAAAAGTGAATCTTTCCCAAGAACAGCTTCTTGCCAAAAACATATCCAGTGTGTGCCCTAGCCACATGGGAGACACTGTATTTCACAGAGAAACACAATGATCTCAGAGGGACACAATGATCTCATCAATGTGTATGAATATCTGGAGAAGCTTTGAAGAAAAGGACCTGGGCTTCCTGAGTTGAGTATGAGTCAGCAATGTGCCCTTGTGGCAAATAGGTTTAACAGTATCCTGGGCTGCAGGTCAAGGGAGGTTATCCTTCTGTTACTCAGCTCTAGTGAGTCCACACCTGCGTTTTTGTGTCCAGTTCTGGGCTCTGCAGTACAAGAGAGGCATGGACATGCTGGAGCACATCCACGAACAGTGCACAGTGATGGTTAAGGGACTGGAGCAACTGATGTACAAAAGGAGCCTGAGAAAGTTTTATTCTCAGACTCTTCAATTTGGAGAACAAAAGCCTGGGGGGAATCTTATCTATGTGAGTCAATATATTAAGGGAGAATGCAAAGAGAATGGAGGCAGGCGTTTTTCAGTGGTGCCCAGTGGCAGGACAAGAAGCAATGGGTGCAAACCAAAACATAGGAGGTCTGAATGTCAGGAATTACTCTTTTTACATGTGTGTTATGGAGCAGTGTCACAGGTTGCCCAGAGAGGATGCAGTCTCACTCCTTGGAGATCTTCAAAAGCCACCTAAACATGGTCATGTGCAAGTGGCGCTGCATGGCCCTGGTTGAGCAGGTGGGTTGGACAAGATGACATCCAAAAGACACTACCACTCTCAACCTTTCTATGATTCTGGGGTAGTTTGGTTTCCAGAGGCTGATTTGTCTTCAGGGATTGCTTCTCAAGGCCATACATATTTATGCTAAATTTTGACTTTTAAAATGAACCAAGTCTACCAACCCATTACACGTGACAAGAAACAGCTGGCAATAAGCTTCAGTCACTGATAATTTAGACTGTTTTTTAATTGGCAACTTACATATAACAGGTACAGTATCACATTGCTTACTCACAAAGTGCTTGGTGACTTTATAGTGACCCAATTTTATTTATTTTTTAAGAACCGATTATTTACAGATAGATGTGCAGGTGGAGAATAAAACTGAAGTAAGGACCATTGCAGTTGGTCCTGTTATTTGGCTTAGCATATGAAGGGTTGAGGGTGGTGAGGCCTTCTGGGGAGATCCTGATAAATGAGAGGGCTGGGCAATCACCCACAATATGACATTTAACAAGAACCAACTGCTGGATTCTGCAATTAGGAAGGGGCAACCCTGGCATGCAGACAGGGGAATGAGGGCCTGGAGTTCAGAAATAGATCTGGGGGTTCTGGTTGATTGGAAGTTGAACAAAAGTCAGCAGCGTGCCCTGGCAGCCAGGAGGGGCAACCCTGCCCTGGGGTGCATCAGGCCCAGCACTGCCAGCTGGTGGGGGAAGGGATTGTCCTGCTCTGCTCTGCGCTGGGCGGCCTCACCGCGAGCACTGTGCCCCGTTTGAGATGCCACAGTATAAGAAGGACATAACACTATCAGAGAGGGCAACAAAGGTGGTGAAGGGTCTAGAGGGCAAGATGTATGAGGAGCAGCTGAGGCCCCTTGGTGTGCTCAGCCCCGAGCAGAGCAGAGCAGGCTGAGGGGAGGCCTCATGGCGGCCTGCAGCTGCCTCACGAGGGGAGCGGAGGGGCAGGCGCTGAGCTCTGCTCTCTGGGGACAGCGACAGGACCCGAGGGAACGGCATGGAGCTGGGACAGGGGAGGGTCGGGCTGGGGGTTAGGGAAAGGGTCTGCACCCAGAGGGTGGTCGGGCACTGGGACAGGCTGCCCAGGGCAGTGGTCATGGCACCAAGCCTGACGGAGCTCAAAAAACATTTGGACAACACTCTCAGACACAGGGTCTGATTTTTTGGGTGGTTCTTTGGGGATCCAGGAGTTGGACTTGAACATCCTCAAAGCGTCCCTTCCAACTCAGGACATTCTATGATTCTGTGAATTCCACTGCTACCCAGACTAATGTTTTAGTTGTTATCTTACTATTTCTCTGTGCAAATTTAGTGTACTTTTCAAGATGAGCTTTTTAGTAGTAATCTGAGTACATTAGTATATTAAAAAAAAAAGAAAGAAAGAAAAAACCATGCTCTGGTTAAATCGTTGTCATACATAATGTTCCAAATTCTTCACAAACAAAGGATTTTTTTCAAGTAGGTACAAATATGTTAAAGCTGGATGCACACTTCTGCAGAATTCCTTTTCTAATACAAAGTGAAGACATGCAAAACACTTGGAACACCTTTTTAATGATACATACATAAAAGAACAATATTAAAATCCATATTAAGGGAGAATAACTCATTTCCTACATTAATTTCAGTAACTTACTTAAAGGAAGCTGCCTAGTAAAACTGGATACAGTGCAGCTTGTGCACTGGAGGACATAAACGAAATAAATAGGGGGAGGTTTGCTTGTTTCATTTGCTTCTTCTGGGGAGTAGGTAGCAATGTAAGTGGGCCAGGTGAATAACACTTAACAGTTTTATTTCAAATGCTATTAATATTCTTTCTTCTCCCCTTACACCTTCTGAAAGAAACAAAGAAAATGCAAAACTATGTACTTTAATTAATATAAATAGCTTCTTGCTTAAATGTGTTTAGTACTCATTGCAAAGTATTTCACTAGCTTTTTTGTAAAACCTTGTTATGTATACTGCTTTCAGGAAAAAAATAACAAAACACTAAGCTGTTCCCTCTCCCCCTTTACTCTGGCCCTGGAGGTGTACTTTTAACTCGCTTAGCTCCTGAATAAAGACGATAATTCATTGATTGCTGAGGCAGTGCATCAAGGCAGGGTGTGTCCTGGCAAACAGAGCCACAGTTCATGTGCACTAAAAATCAAAGGCAAAGCTGAGGTAGCAGTAAGCATTAAAGAAGTGTGCAATTAGTACATTGTTGGTACATGCTTAATACTTTTGACTACCCAAAAAGTACATCAAGAGCTTTATTAATAATTCACAATCTGCTGTCACTTCCTCATTAAAAAAGCTTGGAGAGTGAGGTTTATTGAACACATCTTATCTGCAAAGCCATTCACAACAGGTTAAAAACAAAACGGAAACTTTTTAGAAGGGTTTTTGGAATGCTCCCTTTGGTTCCCTTCTGCTCATATTCCTAAAATCTCTGATATCTCTAAAATTCATAAATAATAATGATAAAGCAGACAAATATTCTTTTTCTATACAGGGACTTAAACTGTATGGTGAAACATGAACGCAAATTGAGTTTTGTAGGTTCATGAAAGAGGCTAGTGTAAGTAGTTTACATGTGTGTTTTGGACATAGTGTAAAGGGGAAAGTAGGTTCAGGACAAGCAAAGAAGTAAATGTAATCAATTTTGATTCTTTTGTTGCAGTAGAATTGTATTTTATTTTAAAAGGGATCCCTCACCTCTAATCTTCTTGTGAACAAGAGCAAGAAGGCGGATGAGACAGAAAATAAGCATGTAAAGCAGTTTACCAGTCAACATGTACCTGGTTCTTCCTTACTGAAATTGCACATTCCTTTCAGAGGGTACAGTTCATTGTACTGTGGGACTGTGCAGTCCTACATTTTAAATGTTTAAACATCAAGGGCCATGTTTGTCCTTGGGGTAATTTTTAAAATGAAAACCAAAAATGCCATGAAGGATTATTCAGATGCAGCCTGCCCATTCTCTGCAAGGAAAGTCAGAAAGGTTGTATCCAAAAATTATTTAAATATGACACAAAAGTTAATCAAAAGTTGCAGCAACACTCTTTTATTTCTCCTTAGCAACCAGGAGATTGCCCTCTCCTGAAGTGAGCCAAAAGCTTGTTCCAGGTGTATCTGCTTTTGCATGCAGAAGTCACATCTGCTCTCCAGACACTTTTGGGGCTTGTCTTCATCTTCTGTGTTTGTTCATGTTGAGAATGTGGCAATATTTACCTTACTCTTCACTCTGCTGTCAAATGGAGAAATGGATGTGCTGAAGAACACACTGAACTCTCTGCCTTGATCTGACACTGTTGTGAGGTTAAATATTTTTATTCCCCTGCCTCTGTTAAAATGACATTATGTTTCAATCCATATGGTATTGCTAATTACCCCCTGTTTTCATGACCACAGCAGACATAATAAGGACAAAATTATTCTCCAGTTAGAGGACGACAGCTTGTGTTTTCTTCCCACATGTGCCAAGTTGCCATTGAAATCTGAATCACAATAAATACAGTAACATGGACTTCTTGTGCTTTCTAACTGACCAGAAGATGTGTATCGGAAATGATACCTGAGAGAGGTATCATTTTTCATGTCTTTACAACAATTTCCAGACTGGGCAGCTGTTTTCTTGGTTTGTGCTTGGTATCAGAGTTACGTTACTGTGCACAGTCCACTGTTTTGCTGACATAAACTCATATTGCTTCATTATATTTACCGCTTTTCATGGGGTAAACAGTCTTGCTGTTTTACATTATTACTACCTGTGAATACAACAGTTGCATGGGCTATTCTTTCACCAGAGGATAGAGATAAAAATAGATGGAGACTGAGAAGACTGCAATACTGAGACATGAATGCACTGTAAATGAAAAAGAAGTATCTGCATGCCAAACCTCATTTTCTTTCTCTGAAAGACCCGTAGTTTTTGGTGGCATTGACTTTGTATCCACTTGTGTTACTTGTATTGTAAGATGTTTTTTATCCCGTTTACTGCAGCAATATCTATTATATACATTCTCCCTTTGGGGCTTAGGCTTGCTTGCTCTTCTGTCCATCAGCTTTCATTGCAATCAATTTTATATGCAGTTGGATGTCTTACAAAATAGAAGCAGTTGCTGCTTCATTGTGCAGTGTTACTTCCCATCTTCTTTGTCCTTTTATCATGAAATGGGAGAGAAAAGAAGTGGGAGGAAAAGGGCATTTTCTGACCATTCATTTAGAGCTCCTCATTTTGTGAGATTAGGACACCATGTTGCTATTAGTGCTGCTGTCTGCTGGTGCAACCCTAGGGACACTCTAGTGTTCCTTCAGTTGTTGAGGTTTCTTTGAGCAGTTCTTAAGGTCAAGGAATAAAGCAGCAAAGCTGTACTGTAAGCGCTGCTGTCAGTGCACTTAAGCACTTAGAATCACTAGTAATATATTTAAAATTTCACACTTCATTAAAACTACATAAAGGGCAGTCCTACCAAAATTAGAAGCATACTTCTACTTTGGAAACTCCTGTTATGGCAACTTCCCTCCCTGCACGCATCACTGGAAGTAGCTGTGCAATTTCTTCATGCTGTCTGTCTGTCCTGCTGTTTCTCTGTGAAAACCTGTGCCTCAGAAACAGTGATAGACAGGTGATGAAGAAGACAGGATGAGCTAATGAAAGCAGTCAAAGATGGAGAGTCAAGATTCAAATCCTAGTCATCCTGAGCGTTTATAGGAAACTCATTTAGCCTGCATCCTAAATCAATTTTTTCACTGCTTCTGGGGTACCTGAAAGATACAGTGACAGTGTGTAACAGGACCCACACCAGAATCTAGGTATGTTAGTGTGATGGTTTCCCTGAGATGAACAGAATAAAAACATTAGAGATATTACAGAGAAAAAAAATAAATAAATAAATATATATATATATGTATCCTATATGTTGCAAGATTATAATTTCTGATTAGGAGTAAACAAATTGAAAAGGATGTTGGTGCCTCCTTCTCCTGTGTCACTCAGACTTATGCACTTCAAATCCTCCTCCCCATTCCCAGAACATAAATGCTAGAATCAGCCCACTTGAGACTCAGTCACCAAGTTGTAAGTTAAATGGAGAAGTTCTAGTTTATTTTTCATAAGCACTCAAGTGACACATTTTTTCTTAGCAGGTGACATGCAGTTACTCCTTTGTTCTGAGTACATCTGGGGCTTCTTTTCCAGCTGTACCAGATCTGATTGCAAGTTAGCACAAGAAACATTGCTGCTCCAGTCCCTGGGGTGGTAACCAATTTAAATCAACGTTACCAGGTGAATGTTCCCCTGGATGGTGCACAGCGATTAATAAAAGAGGTAAAATTCTGGTGGGCCCAACTGTGTGAGTGGACAGCTTGTCACCTCTTTGGGAGCTCACGTGAGCAGAACTGTTTCATCCCAGCCTGTGACACTACTGCTGAATTCAGCAGTAGTCTGGCTGCGTATTCTGCCTGTATCACTGTTCCTTGGATCAAGGAGTGCTGCTTGCTTCTGTGAGTCTGCTTGTTTTTAGCGTCTTAACATCTGTCTGATGAGAGATGTCTAGCCTTGGAGAACAGCCCCGTTGCCTGTTTGGGAATAGGCAGTCCAGGCTGGCTTTCTCCCTGGAGACACCTGTGTTGCTGCTTGACAGTGTCGGGTAATGACAGCTTCATGGAAATATCATCATTTAAGACTCCAAAACACATTGACCTGCTGTGCAGAATTCACACAATTTGTGCAATGACATTTCTTTTCAAAGGAAAGATTTTTTATGAGACCACTCTACACTTTGCTGCTCTAAAAGGGAGCAGCTTCTGAAAAGTTGCCAGGAGACTGTCTCCAGCGCATCATGAGCTGGAATGTCATCCTTTTCAGCTATCAGTCTATCTGCTATTCCCACCTCAGTCTTACCATATACTTTATACTTCATAAGCACTAGGACCTCAAGCAACAGTTCTGAGTCAGGCCACCTCTATTTATCTGCTTAGGTTAAACCTAGTGCAGGAGAAATGATTCTCAGTGAGTGTAGGATCTGACAGTACACCATGTGATGTCACTGTTTGATTTGACTAGGGCATTTAGTACTGAAAAAGGAAGATAAATATGAAATATTAGGAAGATAAACATGAAATTTCTGAATATACTTCTTACCCTTAGTAATACAAAGAGCTACAGAAAATATACTCCTATGAAAGCTGCATTCACTGCAGATGCAAACCTTTTCAGGAAGGTCACATATCTATGTTGATTTTTTATATTCATTGGAATATTTATTGGAGGCCTTTTGTTCTCTCTGTCTTTTCTAGAAAATACTCTCTCACACATAGATGTATCAGCTGTCTTCTGATAACCTTTACATTCAGTAGTTAGTGGAAGGTTTACAATGGAAGCAATCATGTCAAAAGCAGTAACCCATCAATTGTGTTAAACTATCCCTCTTTGCTGAAGATTGTATTTTGCCTTTAAGATTTTAGATAGCAAAGACAATTTAACTTTCCTAAGGCTGAATCCTGGAGGACTTTTAAATTAAAGTGGAACTCAGGATCTTGGAGGTCTTTTCCAACCTTAATAATTCTATGACTCACTAAGTGAGGAATGAGTGGGATTAAAAAACACAAAAACAAAAATAAAACACACACACACACACACAAAAAACCCTACTTCCATTACTGTGAAAGTCATTTTTGAGATATATACTGAAGCTACTGAAGCATCTCTTGTTTTGTGACACAGAAATGAATTTCAGCCTGATGACAGGTCTTGCAGGCATGCCTTCTTCAGAAGGCTCTGAGGAACTGTGATTGTCCCTGGGGTCAGAAGGCCATCTCTGGCCACAAGTGCTCTCCATTCCAGCAAAGAGCTTCCTCATCAATGCAAGGGAGGGAGAGGGAGCCCGGGAAAGTCTACTGTCTATAACAGCAGACCCCAAACAAGCAGATCAAAGAGCTTCAGGAGGAGGTGAGCAGGCTCAGGAGCATCAGGGAGTCAGAGAGGGAAACTGACTGGTGGATCTGTACTCCGCCCTCTCTGAGACAGACTCAGGAGTCTGCCACAGCACAAGTGTCTCCTGCCATGCAGAAGACAAAAGTTCCCTCATCCTGCTAGGCAACAGGAGGAGACCTAGGCCAAGAAGGGGAATGGAGGCAGGTTCCTGTTTGGGGTGGTAGGTGAGCCCTGTCCCTGCCCACCTCACCTTCCCATCTACCTGTATGTAACAGGTATGAGGGTCTAGAACACGACAGAACAATGAAGTAGACAAAAGCCCATCCCAGCTGGAGAGGGTGCCTGAGGCACGGCAGCCTGCCCCTGCATTGCTACGTCGTCTGTCAAGAAAGACAGAAAGGTTATTGTCATGGGGGACTCCCTTCTGAAAGGGACAGAGGGCCTGATATGCTGACTGGACCCAACCCACAGGGAGGTCTGTTGCCTCCCCGGGGCTCAGGTGCGAGACTTTGCTAAGAAAGCCAAGCGCCTGGTACTGCCCAGCGACTGCTACCCGCTGCTGGTCTTTCAGGCTGGTACTGACGAGGGAGCAAGGAGAAGTCCAAGAGCAATCAAAAGGGACTTTAGGGCTTTGGGGCGACTACTTAAAGGATCAGGGGCACAGGTTGTGTTTGCCTCTGGGAGGATCAATGCTGACAAGTGGGCTTACCACATTAACTGGCTTCAGGACTGGTGCAACTGGCAGAACTTTGGTTTCATTGATCATGGGAAAGTCTACATGACACAGGGCCTGCTGGCACCAGATGGGATGCACCTCTCTCAGAGAGGGGTAAGGATTTTGGCCCAGGAGTTGGCAGGGCTGATAGATAGAGCTTTAAACTAAAGTCTAAGGGGAAAATGGATAAAACCAGGCATGCCTGTGATGAGCTAAGGGATGGTGCTCTAGAATCAGAGGGACTGTGTGCTGGTGAGGTCTTTCAGTCGGCTCCACAAGGTGCTGTGTGTAGAGAGGCGTATTTGAAGTGCTTCTACACAAACGCATGCAGTATGAGGAATAAACTGGATGAGCTAGAAGTCTTGGCCCAGTCCCACAGCTACGACATCATCGGCATAAGCAAAACCTGGTGGGATGAGTCCTAGGGCTGCTGTACTGCAATAGGTGGTTACAGGCTCTTCAGGAGGGACAGACAGGGTAGGCAAGGTGGCGGGGTGGTGATATATGTGAATCATGGGCTGGACTGTGTGGAATTTCAAGTTGGTGATGGCAAAGTTGGGAGCCTCTGGGTAAGCATTAAGGGACAAACAAATGAAGGGGATGTCGCAGTGGGAGTCTATTACAGACCACCTGGCCAGGATGACAACACCGATGAATTATTCTTTGCAGAACTAAGAGATGCCTCAAGATCAACTCCCCTTGTCCTTATGGGGAATTTCAACTTGCCAGACATCAACAGGGATCACCACACGGCTGACACGAGCAAGTCCAGGAGGTTCATAAAGATGATAACTTCTAGATGATAACTTCTTGGTGCATGTGCTAAGGGACCCAACTAGGAAAGGTGCCCTCCTGGACCTGTTGCTGGAGAACAGAGAGGGTCTTGTGGGAGACGTTGCAATTGGCAGCCGTCTCGGTCATAGTGACCATGAAGTGGTAGAGTTTAGAATTTATGGCAACAGAAGGAAAACTGCCACCAAAACTTCAGCCCTGGATATGGGGAAAGCAGACTTTAGGCTGCTCAGGGAACTAGTCAGCAAGGTCCCCTGGGAAACTGCTTTTGAAGGCATTGGCGTCCATCAGTGCTAGTCAATCTTTAAGCACTGCCTCCTAAAAGCACAAGATCAGGCAATTCCAAAATATTGGAAGTCAGGCAGGCAGGGCAGAAGGCTGGCCTGGCTGACCAGGGATCTTCTAATGGAGCTTAGACGAAAAAAGAAAATGTACAACTGCTGGAAGGAGGGTCAGGCGATGAGGAAGGAATACAGGGATGCTGTTCATGTTTGTGGGGAGAAAATTTGTGTGGCCAAAGCCCAACTAGAGTTGAAGCTGTCAAAATTTCATGTAAACCATAATTCATATGGAAAATGATAACAGTTTTTGTCTGAATAAATTCAAACATCACTTTTATTTTCTCCAACAAGAGCTGAAATTGAGCTGCCAGGTTTCAGAGCTTACTATTTATCCTTTGAGCTATGCAGTAGCCTGTTTTTAGTTTTGCTGAACAGTATTTTCTTCTAATTCACATCTACATAGCTGCTGCTACTTTTATGTGAATAGCAATGGAGTGTAATCAGAGTCTGGGTTTCAATATTACAATAGGAATTGTTTGGGGAGTACTAGCAGTGATAGGATCTATCTGCAAGTGTACGGTGAGTGGAAAGCAAAATTTTTAATGCTACAGAGGGAAGAAAGAAAGGTCAAGCTCTCTGAGATTTCTTCTGAAATCCATGTTCTATAATAGAACACATTAAGCCCACTTGAATAGGCTTCCATTATGAAGAACATATGGTATAATGTATAACAAGAGCATAAAGATTTCTCCACCCCTCTGCGTTTGTATCTCTCTATCTCTGACTGGCAATTTGCTTTTAAACCCCGACCTATAGATAGGATTCACAAACACATGGACAAACACCTCAGCAAAGCTGTTCCTTGACCTGACAGAAACTAAAACCCAGATGTAAAAGATCAGTGAATTACAGCTAACTTGAAAATAAGCTTATATTTTGTATATTTTTCTGTACTTTTTTTTTTTTTTTTTTTCTCTTTGTTATTGGTGGCCTCATACAGTAGCTTTGGAAGGCAGCCATCTATAGTGAGGATTTAAGTTTGGTTTGGGCTTAGGACATACGCTCTCCCTGGACAGGCTAGTGCTGTGCTCTGGATACTTCTGATTCTCCAGTAGAGTTCCATCAGATCCCAAAGCTCCAATCCTAAGTGTCCCAAGGTTGGAAAGTGATTATGACAAAGACATAGGAGAAATGGGAAGAAATGACTCTTTTTGGAGAAATATACATATATATATAGTTCGTTCAAAAAAAATACTAGAAAAGACATTTTTTAGAACTTCTATAGAAAGACATCAAAAAAATGTATGCTGCCACAATTGGAAATGGTATTATTTATAATTGTATATGGTTTCCATTACAGAATCATCCTGTTGCACACCAGATAGCAGATTTACATCCTTTCCTTCTTTCTGCTTATGTTTTTGCTAAGTGCTATGTGATTTAGTTTCCTTTCTCAGTCACCTGTGAACTTTCACAGAACTCAAAATCTTGACTGGTCCTTGTACTCATCAACCTTCTTTTCTCCCAAAGCATTATAAGGTGCTGATTCCATACGTCAGGCTTTCCCAAGCGGCGAGAAATCCTTTGCTGCTCCAAATGCAGACTTAATGTATTCTAACAATGAGGCTGTGAAAACAGACACTTATTTTTCATTGAAAAAGATATAAAGATATAATAATAACAAAATGGTTTGTAGCAGAACTGCCAGAAACACCAAGATAACAAATATAGGATTATGAGCCCTTAGGTTACTCACCTTTTAGATTAGAAGCACTATGTTGGACCCCCATGTCAGGGGGCTTGGAACTGGGTAATCTTTAAGTTCCCTTCCAACCCAAACCATTCTGTGATTCTATGAATGTTAAACAAACAAACAAATGTAGCTAAAAAGCCTGTTTGGTCAGTTGTTAGTTTCAATCTACCTACTCAGCAGATGAACAGAAAATGGTGGATATAATTTTTCTGGATTTTAGTTGTGCATTTGATACCACCCTTCACAGCATCCTTCTGGACAAATTGTCCAACTGTGAGATGAACAGGTTCATGCTGTGCTGGGTGATGAACTGGCTGAACTCAGTTCTGTGGCCAGTCCAACATTTTCACCAATGATTTGAATGCAGAAATTGAATTCATCCTCAAGAAGTTTGCAAATGATTCTAAACTGGGAGGTGCTGTTGACTCCCTGGAGGGACAAGAGGCCTTTCAGAGAGATCTAGATAGATTAGAGCATTGGGCAATTACCAATGGCATGAAGTCCAACAAAGGTAAGTGCCAGGTTCTGCACTTGGTGTGGGGTGATGCCAGATACAGGCACAGACAGGGAGACAAGTGGCTGGGTAGCAGCTCAGCAGAAAGGGCTCTGGGGGTGTTGGTTGACACCAGGCCCAGCATGAGCCATCAGTGTGCCCTGGAAGCCAGGAATGCAAACTGCTTTTTGGGGTGCATTCTCAACATAGCCAGCCAGTCAAAAGAGGTGATCCTCCTGCTATATTTAACATTGGTACAGCAACACCTTGAACATTGTGTGCAGTTCTACCACATAAAAAGGATGTTAAGTTACTTGAAAGCATCCAGAAGAGGGTAAAAAGAGCTGATAACAAGGAAGGAAGGCCTGTCCTATGAGGAGATGCTGAGGATACTTGGGTTGTCTAGTCTGGAGAAAAGGAAGCTGAGAGGTGACCCCACTGCCCTCTGCAGCTTCCTGAGGAGGGGACATGGAGAGGGAGGTGCTGACCTCTGCTCCCTAGTCCCCAGTGACAGGACACAAGAGAACAACACAAAGCTGCATCAGGAGAGGTTTAGACTGGACATAGGAAAAAATTCCTTTACTGTGGGGATGGTCAAACCCTGCAACAGCCTTCCTACTGAGGTGGTTGATGTCCCATGCCTGTCAGTGTTCAAGAGGCTTTTGGACAATGCCCTCAATAACGCACTTTAACTTTTGGTTGGTCCTGAAGTGATCAGGTAGTTGGGCTAGGGGGTCTTTGTAGGTCCCTTCCAACTGAAGTGTTCTGTTCTGTTCTGTTCTATGCTACTCGAAAGTTTTGCTTATGTTTCATTACTTTTCATCATGGTCTATTTCTTCTCTAGAATTTCACAGACCAAGGAAGAGAAAAAAATTTCCCATAATCTCCGTGCAGTACTGGAGTATGTCAAGCCTGACAGCAATCTTTGGATGATATTAGTAAATAAAATCTATTTAAACAAAACAGAACAAAAACCTTTATGCATATAAGTACTCAGCTTTTTGTAGATTTAATTGGCAGAAATACATGTATGCTTTGATGTAATGCTTCCTTAAGCAACCCATCAACTTCTTGGCTCTATGACAGAGGTGATCTTAAGTTTAAATAAATATATAGAGATAGAATATTTTCATGCCATCTCGGCATGTAGGAAACAATTCAGGCTTTGGTATGTTAAAAAAAAAATAATAGCAAATTTTAAAGAAAGCTATATAAAGACAGTGACTACTCCATGACAAAGGCATTTGATTAATGATTATGTTTTTAAGACTCTTTAATTATTTTTTCTCCTTGTAAATTAATGCATCTATAATATATCCTAGGTAGAAAGTGAGGCATAGTTTAAAGTCCTGGAGCACAGCCCAGGAACACGTTTGTCTGTGAGAGCCTTGATCAGGGCCAGGGGAAGAGCAGCCAGAAGCTGTCAGTGACAGCAGGGTGGACTTGTGGGTGATGAGCCTGTGTGTGGGTCACCTGGCTCAGCAGGTGACACCATGCCTGGCTACCACCTGGGCAGAGAGGATGGCATGGATTACCCTGAGTTCACAGGGAGCCCCAGCAGCAGGCCAAAGCTGTGATTTTTTTCCAGGGCCATGCAGTGGAATGGAGAAATTAGCTCTACAGTACCCACCTTTTGTTTGAGACTGTCTTCTCTGTCTTCACTTTCAAGGTTTTTCACTTCTAAAATATCTTGCTGGTATAAAACCTTGCATAGCTTCTCTTCTTGAATATCTTCATTACGGCATCATTCTGGTCTGCTTCTGATAATTATAATTGGAAGTCTAAAGTGATGGAGATCAAAGGTGTTTAATAAATTACACTGTAGTGCTGAAGCTGGGAATATGAATTTGAATTTCTGAAGAGTATTATCCTGCAAACTCATGCATTGAACAGTCAATGTCAATAAATGATATATATATCTATGAAACACCGATGTGAGTCAATGAATTATATATATATATCTATGAAACACCGATGTGAGAAGCAATCATGTATTCTCTGAACAAACCCACAGTGGCTGGTTGCACTTTGAAGTAGCATAATATCGTCAGCAGCCAAATGAGGACAGCCCTTCTGAAACAAGTCCTTCTGTGGGTGGCAGGTATGTGTAAAGTCAGGCTAATTGCTGTACTCTCAAGTTTTGCTTCTCTGTAGGCAGATGGACTGGGTAGATGCAGTTTGCTGTTCCATATTCTGAGTAAGCAGGTAAGAAAAGGTGGGTTTTCAAATGTCAGTTTTTAGAACCTGATTCCTTGTTTTCAGGAATGCAGTGTCAGTTTCCTTAGAAATAAAGCTTTAAGTGAGAGGCAAAGCCAAAAGCATCAAAAACCTAAACAGCAGAGAAGTGCACATGTCCTCAAGGTCAGTGTATGGTTAAAAATCAAATTCAGAGGCTCTTATCTGTAAAGTTTTCAGCTTGTGTCAGTCTCGAGCTGTTCCCGGTTGCTTTTTCTCACCTCTTTCTTGCTTGTCCTCAACAACAGAAGACAAGCAGTCCTCTTCTCATTGCAGTCTTCCTTTCCAGCAGCAGGGCAGCAATGGTAATCATAATGCAAAAAACAGTGTGTGACAGTGTACTTAATTCTTAATCAAGGCAGTAAAATTCAGATGACTGTGGCTTCTCGTTGGAGCACACTTTTACCTCTTAACTCATAGCATATAGAATGTAAACCTCAGCATCTTTTCTCAAGAAATTCAAAGCCACTTTACTATATCATCCCAAAGAAATACAGTGTAATTTCTTTCCATATTTCCAGGTCAACACAAGCTGAAATATTCCTGCTATAGGATTTCAGCTGGTGGTTGATCAAGGACTAGCACAAGAAAGGTGACCACCATACCCCATGGAGCTTTTGAAGTCTTTAAGGTGCAGAAATCTAAAATCTTAAGCAATTGTCCTTAGTATTCTGCAGAATGTAAGAATGTAAAGTCCCAGAGGACATCCCTACTCGGGACCAGCAGCTTGCAGGTGGATTTGGGTCAACACCAGCCCTGGAGCCTCACCCTATGCGACTCAGTGCACTCTGTTGTATCCTGTGATTGGATCCTTCCACTCGAGGAAAGCTTCATTTTGCCTGTGCCTCAATTACTTGGCATAATAAAGTTAGCCAACATTCAGATCTTGGAAGAGCTTGCTCAGGCTGAAAGAAGTTCCTTCCTGTCTAATTGACCTTGAGACTGGAAATAAGTAGATCTGCTGTTTCTTTTCTGGCTGCAGCAAGTCATTGAAATAAAGTGTTTTTCTTGTGGCAGTGTGTTTTTCCCCTAGTTCCAGCTAAAGCCTCCTGGGAGAGACACAATATTTTGCCGATATAAAATTGTCTTGAATATTTATACCTACAGCTGTATATATAAACTAATTAAGAAATGAAATTATACCCATACAAGACAGTTACTTGAGGAGCCACAACAGCCCTCAATTTTATCTATGTGTTTCTGCCCAAATGTGGTCGGGGGCTTGATGCTCTCTTTTGTAAGAGCTCAGCTCAGTTGTTCAGTCAGGCGTTATAAACAGGTGTCTTCCTTTCTCCTTTTTTCTCCTCATGTTTCTTTCAGCCTGCCATCTCTCCTGCTCTGACCTCTCCTGCCAGTTTCCTATGAAGTGGCTTTAGAAATTAACTCTTTAATTTTGCCATCCTTGGTCACTACCACGGTCTGGGGCCTGGCAGGCATAGAGCTAAGTCCTTTGAGCATGCGCTAAACATTATCACCAGACTGTGACCCATTGAAAAGCACTGTCGTGTACAGGCCCCTCGTTGGTCCTGCAAGAGGGAATTAGACGTCTAATGGAGCAAATTCCAAGACAGCACTGCTTTTGCCATACCTCTGTGTTTAGGCATTTCATTTGTAGCACAGATCTTACAAGTTTCTTTCTTTGCTGTATGGAGGAATTGGCCGTACCTGAAAGGGTGCTTTTTAGCAGTAAAAGAATGAAACAGCAGGCGCATCCAGCCCATGCTTCCTTCCTGGCTCTTTACCCCACTTTTCCTCACCCGTTCAATACAGCTTAATAAGGAATTGCATTCCCACTGGAATTGTGTATGACGGTTCAGTAACCTGCTGCATCCTGCTGAGTTTCTGGTTCCATCCACTTTGTGCCTGGTGAGGCTTTCTCTGGGGAAGTAGCAGCTCTTTCTCCCTGATGAATGCATGCAAACTAGAGAAAGTGTAACTGTTCAAGAAATTTCATCTCTAAATTCAATAGTATTTCAGGTCTTCTGAAAAAAAAAAAAAAAAAAAAAAAAAAAAAAAAAAAGTTAAACCAATATTTAGCCCTTGGTGAGTGTCAGACTGATCAGGTTACTCTTAGTGTTTTGTAAGTGCCTTCCAACAACTGCTGCATACCTTTTGTTGCTGTTTCCACAAGTCATGACACTGACTTCTCAATGTCAGGGTCTTTGCTATTTACCATGAGATTCACTGATCAGATTTTTTTTTTTTTTTCACCATATCTCAAGCTGTTCTGAAATTTCTCTTCAGTTTTGCTGGCTCATTTGTTGAAACAATCAATCAATCATTCCCCCTACTCATCTCCTCCTGTTCAACCCTCCACCACTCCCCCCCCCCCTTTTTTTTTTCCAGAACAAATTCAGGACTCTGGCAGCCAGCAGGGTCTGGGACCTTTGTCCCATAAAACCTCTGAGCCAGCTGTACCTGGGACCCCTGGCAGAACTGGGTGACAAGGGATAGTGGTGGAGTTCTCCTTGCTGCAGGGACTCTAACATAAACCTGTGTCTACAAAGCTATTCTCTCCAAAAGGAACTGTTCTTTACCTACTATTTTATTTTATTATTTTGTTTGTTTGTTTGATTTCTTGCTTGCTTTTGTAGCAAAAGACTTGATGTTCAAGACATTTTCAAAACACAAAAAACAACTACTTCTTGACACAGGTGATCAATGAGGCAAAGAGCAGAGGTGCTCAAATTGGATTTGAAACTTGCAAACAAGGGCTAACTTGTTAGGGATGTGATGACTGGGGACAGTCTTGGCTGCAATGAGCATGGAGATCAGGACTCTAAGAAGAGCAAATGGGTGAAAATGTAGGCCCACAACCCTGGACTTCAGGAGAACAGACTTTGGATTGTTCAGGGACCTGTTTGGAAGAATGCCATGGGATATGGCCATGCAGAGAAGAGAAACACAGGAGAGTTTGTTGATATTCAAGGGCCACATTCTTTGAACTCAGGAATGGTCCATCCCATCAGGCAGAAATCAAGGAAAGGGGGTTAGGAGGCATGCACGGATGAGAAAGAAGTTCCCAACTAAGCTCAGAGACAGAAAGGAGGTATACAAAAGGTGAAAGCAGGAACAGGAGATCCAGGAGAAATATCAAGATGCTGCATGATCAGGGAAGGATAAAGTTAGGAAACACAAAGCTCAAGTAGAGTTGAATTTGGCAAGTGATGTGAATGGCAACAAGAAAGGTTTCTACAATGGCATCACCAGCAGAAGAAAGTAGGGAAAAAAAACACTGCTCAATAGGGTAGGAGGCCTTGTAGTACAGGACACAGAGGTGGCTGAGGTACACTATATCTTCCTCACCTCTGTGTTTACTGGTAAAATTTCTTCTTGGTTATGTCAGGCCCCTGAGATGAGTGGGGAAGGCCAGGGTGGTGTAGATTTGTATAGAGGACGATGTGGTTAGCAAACTTTTAAATAAGCTTGATCTACAGACATCCATGAGCCCTGATGTGATGGACCCATGTGTGCTGGGGTAGCTGGCCTGTGTCCTTTGTGAGGCCACTCACAGTCATCTTTAAAAGGTCATGGGAGAGACAGGGTTGATAGGGAAGAGATCCTGAGGACAGGAAGAAAGCAAGTGTCAGCCCTGTCTCAAAAAGGACAAGGAAGATTCAGGGAATTGCAGACTGGTCAGCCTCACATCCACCCCCAGAATGCTAATCTTGGATACCACTTCCAGACATTATGCAGAATAGGAATGTGTCTGGGAGTGCTCAGCATTGATTTGAGAAGAGGAAATCATGGCTGATCAACCCGATGGTCTTCTACTACAAAAGTGAATGGCTTAGTATGCAAGATAGGAAAGAGAGGCTGGGAAATTATTACACAGAGCAATGACCAGAGAAAAACTAAGTTCATGCTGTATGTAATGAATTCAAGAAATGTTTACTTAGCATAAATCTGGATGCCTGTCTGTTGGGTGGTTTTTATAGTGTTGACAGTAGTGATCATCAGTGGTAGATGAAAGTACAGCATTGCTGCCCTCTTTGTGTTTCTTTCTTATCCTGGTGCTGAGTTTCAATTAGCATCTATGGATGAGTAAATACGTTGATTGGGAAAATATGGCTTTCTGCTAAATACCTGACATTAGAGTGTTATCTAGAATTCAGGATGAAAATATGATGATAAAGGAGGTGCTGCTTTGTCAGTGTCAGCATCTTCAAACACCCACCACTATAAGCAAACCTGCTTTATTTTTAGAAAGAACCATAATGGAGCTGACTGCCACCAAGTGACATCTCATTTATGAGTGCACTGTTTTTAGGGACTGGGGCTCTTTCTGCTATAAGATCTGAGAAAAGTTTCCTCACCTGTAACAGCCTCTTTATTATCTTTTGTCACTGTTCCTGCCTAATAAAGAAATGCAAAAACATCAATAAAAGCTACAAAACCAGCTGCAAACTGCTGGAGTGGGGTGGACCTGTCCTGCTTCTGTCTCTGTTCTGACAGAGGCTAATATTATGTATTTTACAAGAACATACAAGAAAATCTGTTGCTAGCTACTCAGCCCAAAGGGGAAACCTTTCATTATTCCCATGGTGATGGCACAATGTTTTTTTTTGGGTAGTAATTATTTTTCTGCTGTCTGCAATAGCAGGATGTCATGATGCCAATATGTTATACAGACCTTCCATAATCCTGCTAAATTATTAGTTTTTCTTTATATCTGTGGCAATTATTTCCTTATGGGCTCATTATCTGAATCAAATAATTTCCTGATATTGATTTGAAATGTTCTTCATTTCAGTTTGCCTCCATTCTACTGTTATGAAAGCCAAATATATAGGGAGCTTTCCTTAGGCTTAAATGATATTTTACATTTGTGTAGTATTTGATGAGGAAATATTTTACCTCTTGTTCATGATGGGTGAAATCCTGCCTAGGGCCAGTGACTATGTTGACTTCACTGGGTCAAACACACTCATATCCTTTTCCTTCCATTCTTGTGTTATCGACTTTGTGCTTGAAAGGAAATTTTGCTTAACATCCCATTGCTCTGCCACTCCTTTTGATCTAGTATTACTGCTATATCTGTCTTAAGATACAGTGAGCAAAATCAAGTGTGTTTTTTATAGACCATACCACCACTGTATTTAACAGTATTATTTGTTTTGAATAGAAGTGACTGTGTCTGAGTGGAAAACAAACACACAGACAAACAAAAAACAATACCAAAGAATAGACTGTTAGATACATTAGTGTCTAAAATACTAGTATTTTTGAATTACAGCCTTTAATTTTCTGTGGATTTCTGAGGTTTTAGCTTCATATGTACCTAATGGTGCAGAGGAGCATTTACTAGGATTATTTTCAGAAGTTTATCATGCGCTGAAACTCAGCTAGGTCAGTCTTTTCTGTAAAATCTCAATAGGTATGAGACATTATTATAGATGTCTGGGCAAACCAAGGGATTTCTGGCTTGTCAGAGAGCCAGAACCCCAAAGGCACGAGTGGTGGCAGTGCTCCGAGAGCTGCAAGTAGTCACACTGCACTTCTTCCAAGTCAGCACACCTGGAGCAGAACCAGAGAACCAGCAACCTTTTCTTAAAAATGTACATTTATTAAAAGCTGTTCTGAGAGGGGGTTTTGTTTGTTTGTTTGTTTTTGTTTGTTTGTTTGTTTGTTTTTCCTTTTTATGATGTTGCCTTTCTGAAGTGGTTGAAACATATTCCCTGTTCATACCAAACTCCTTGAATACTGGTCGTTATCTTTCTCTCACCCATGCTTTCATGATGAAGGACACCTACCACTGGAAAAAGATGTTAACAGGATATGTATGGTCTTTGCAGGTGATTTCAGACCACTTAATAAAGCAGGTTAATTCAAATTCTGATGAATGCATTTATCTTTGTGACAAATCCAGGCAGCCTAAGTAGGACAAGGAAAATAACACACTTAATCTCTTTACCTTGGTCCTTAACTAACATAGTGTGCTTACCTACCATGATGTGTTCAAGCAATAACAATGTGTTTGGCCTTACCTGAACACCAACAAAACACCATTTCTGCTGTGACTAGCATGCAGTTTTTGAATCAGACATAGATAAAACTCACAGGATAATCTAGGGAAAGACTTCTCTTTTTTTTTTCTTTTTTTTCTTTTTTTTTCAGATTTTTCTGCATGGCACTTTCTCTCCTCTTTCCTAACACTGTGGTAGAGAAGACATTTGGCAGACCAGGGACCATGGCTATGAAGGAAATAAATTTCAGTAAACATCTGGGGGTCTGACACTGTTACACAGTATAGAGGACAATACATTTTTATGACCTAGGCTATTTTAAAGAGGATACACTATACCACTCTAGCTACAATCTACAGAAAGGGAAGGACCTCCTTTCTGAGTGCTGCCTGAGAAGTTCCTGTCTTGTCTGGTGTGAGGGATGCTCTGCTTGGTCTGACAATGAGACCCAGCAAGGAATGAACAGGAGCACAGTGATCCAGGACTAGAAAGTGATGAGTGTTGTTGGGGCTGGAGTGTTGTTGGGGGTTTGTAGGACTGCCACTGTCAGTGCAACAAAGAGGTAGAAGAACATTAACAGAAGAAACAATTAGGCAGTGCAGGATAGTTAAGCAGTGTCATGATGAGGAGAATTTGATTAACATCTAGCTGTGATACTGCCATGCCATTAGCTGTGTAAAGGCCTGAATAGCACTAAATGAAAGTCATTACCAAATGTGTTTTCACAACTTTATCTCCTAGACTACTTTCTTTCCTGACAATTTAGCTGACATACCCAATTAAGGCATGGCCATAGTAGATTCCTGTTGGAATCTTCTGCTTTATTGATCACAAAGTACACAAAACAGAATTTTAAACAGTATTTAAGTGTAGTTTGTTTTGCTTTTTTTCTGTTTAGGGATAATATCAGTCCAAAGGGCCTTCGTCCTATGCAATGTGATGCAGTTGGTTTTGTTACCTGCATTTAACAAACCTAAAGCTCAAAAGACAGTACTAGGTCACTTTCACTGAATTCTGGCATGATGTACACCACAGAGTTTTGCTCAGCTACTCTGTGTTAAGTCTTGCTATTATGTCTAATGACATAATATCTCTATGTCTAATATCTAACAATATTAGACATAATAATAATGACTAATGAGAGCATTACCTTCAGAAAACAAACCAAACCAACCAACCAACCAACCAAACCACAACCATTCCAGGTCAGCAAAGAACAACAAATGAAGGATCCACTATTTCTTAACAGTTGATTTGGGTAGTTAACCTTTCTGCTGATTACATCAGCTTTGCTTTTGCCTTCATGAACCAAGCTTTTTGGGAACCCCATGCCAATAAGTTTGCAAATTCCTTTTTGCCTGGAAGTTAAAGCAATGTGATCCCAGGGCAAATAAGCACGATCTGAAAGCACTAGGCTTCACTCCAGGACTATAGCTCTGCTGAACCCAGCTAAGCAGTCCTGGGGACATAATAGCCTCACAGACAGTACACTACCTCATCTCTAGTAAGAACAAGTTATACCCAAGGCTTTAATTTGCAGTAAACCAGTTTAAGTTTGTCACAGCTGTGCAATAGTTCTTAGCTGTTGCCCAGTTGACCAGACTGTAATGCACCGTGTTTCTGCAGCATAACCTTTTGATTAAAACCCCATTTTGTGCATTTTTAATCCACACATCTGTTTGAAACATCTAGTGATTTTGCCTTTAGAAAATTGATCTGTTTAATAGCTGATGCAGCCTAATTAGTTGAAAACTAAATCTTTCCCTTCTGACACTTGGAACAGAGGAGGGTAAGAAAGGGGGACTGCCCTAACATTCCTCTGAAAAACAAAAATAAAAATGATAACATCTACAAAAACAATTATGAGGAAACAAAGTCAAACAAAACATAGCTTTATCGCAATCCCAGTGTCTTGTACTATGCAAATAAACGGATATACCTTTTCTTCTTCTATAATCTAACAACGAGGAACCATTATTCTGTGATAACAACCTGTTATGTCAGCGTTCTTCCTGATTATGCCCACAGACCCTTGTAACAACATGCTGAATGCAGAAAAGGGCTGTGCAGTGTTTTGACTTCATTTCATGCTGCTTAGTGTCAGACTCTTTTCAAATTAAGGCAGGTAGACCAGTCCTGTTCTCATTAAGCTTAATGAGAATTTAAACATTGATCTCAAAGGAAGCAGCGCTGTACTTTCAGGCATCATAACATCCAAGATAAAGAATGGTGAATCAGGGATGATCTGCCCTGCCACTGTTATAAATGAAGTCTCAACTCTGAATTTAGTACATAAAAGAATATTTATAAAAGGCAAGTAAACAGCGCTGGGTGCGCAGGGAGTCTATGCTCTACCAACACACACACCCAACCGTCGAACTTTCCAAATATATATAGGACATTGCTGTTACATATTTACAAGAAACCCAAGTACGCCTATACATATGTATATCCTATCCCCACTTCATATTATAATTCTCTTTGTGGTGGTCACTGTGGGTGAAAGGCTCACGGTTTCCCCATCACCATTAGCAACCTTTTGTTCCAGACTGCAGGAGCGGTTTGGACTGTCTCCCTCTTCTTCTGCACATGCTCTGCCCACCACGAGGTTCCCAAAAGCAACAAAACGTGATTGCTTTTCACCCGTTTCGTTAACCCTCGTGAAACCACACTAATAATATTATTATCATATAACATTACACAATAAATGTTAACAGTTCTAACCAGCAACCCACTCCCCCCGTAACTTCCATGCCTTAGCAGAGGGGAAAACAAGCAACCCCGGATGGCAGGGCATCGCCTCAATCACCCTTCTTTATTTCCTCTAAACTCTTTACATTCCTGATGACCTCATCGTTAACAGTTTGATGTTATCACCAACCACGAGGCTTTCCAACCCCCATTGCCACATTCCCAAATCTCCCCCTTCTTTATTAATATCAACCATTTTTCTGACACGAATTACCACTCCATATATAACACCACTAAGTGTGAGTACAAGTTATGTTATAAAATATGCTTGTCACTATGGAGAGTAAATGAAGCACATCCATTTTCTGATTTGATTTCATGCAGATCCTATATAACATTGTTTGATTACACATGAAAAATTTGTGGACCACATCCTCCTGTTTACTTAGTGGGTATAAAACTGATGACTTACAAAGAACTGCTCTATCACAGCATTCCTCAGGTAAGGACACAAGCTACAGGGTTTGTTGCACAACAGATGAAAAAACTTTCTTGCCCTTACAAGTAAAAGGCTGTATGCTTTTTTAATACAGGATTAATTTTGTTGAAGGCAATACAGCTTTTCACACAACCACAGAATGGTAGAGGTTGTAAGGGGCTTTTGGAGTTCAGCTGGTCCAACCCCCCAGTCCAGCAGGGACACTAGAGCTATTTGCATAGCACCATGTCCAGGTGACTTTGCAGCCTCCCTTCAGCTAGTTATATTCACAGGTAAGATGCTCTCTTTAGGAGTGTGTGCTTCCCTGAAATGTTTCCTGTATGGATTAGGAGTGATAATTTTGTTGTTATGTGTTTCCTGGCAAGCCCTCTTAACACCTGATGATTCTGACAGGATAATTAAATCAGAAAAATCTGTGGGATAGAACTTTGAACATCCTATGTGCAGATGTTTCAACACTGCAATTTGAGTAAAAAGCCTGATTTTTCTCAGGCAAATTCTGAAGCACTGCCATCATTCGTGAGGACTCACTCTCAGTTTTGGCCATCTCATTGTAAGCAAAAATTAAGAAACAAACAAACAATAACAACAACAAAGAAAAAAACACCAATCCACAATTCCTTGATTTCCTTACACCAGTTCTATTTAAGAAGCTGAGTGCCTTCCTGTAACCCAATGCTCATGTAAAAGCCAAGCCCTCATTTGTGTGCTCTTATCATGAAAGGGAGACTCACTGCTTCAGGGTCCAGTCCCACCTTCCAAAACTTAGATGACGTTTTTGCTCAAAGTCAAGATACTGTTTTCCAGAGGCCCTTCTATGAGCAAGCTGATAGCCATTGCCTTTTCCAAGGGATTCTAGAGAAGAAAAGACTGGGAATGTCATGGGGGTGCCTAAAGCAGATCCCTGTGGCTCCATCCTACCCCTAAGACAGCACCTTGAGCAGATGGCTTGTACTTGCATTCCTCCAACAGAGCGAAGGCCAAGTGGTGTAAAGTATTCCCAGGATTTCTTTCCCATCCTCTTTCCCTTCTGTCAGCCCCATGAGGCTAGATTGCTTGAAAATGCTGAAGTGATGTTAGCTTGGCAGCCCCCCTCCCCTTGGCAAACAACTTCTCCAGTTGCTGCTAGAGATCTCAGAGGTCCCCTTTCCAAGCTTGAGTACTCAGTTAATTAATTGGAGAGATTTAGATACACAATTGAACTGCATGGAAGGGAAAAGTGCATAGGAGAAGCCAGGGGTACAGCTGGCACTAGGAGTCTGGGCAATTCAATTCAACTTGTCATCCTGTGAGGAAGCCTGTGCAGTGGTTAAGCCACTTGCTAGCACGGGTGGATGGAAAACAGTTGACAAAGCCTGAAAGTGCAAGCTGCTGATATGAGATGACACTGAAACTGACACAGAAACCCTCTTTCTGGGCTGTGCTGGATGCTGCTCTGCCACTGCCGCCCTCAGGCCAGCCTCCTCCTCCTCCTTATGGCACAAGCCAGGTCAGTTCCCCTGCCCACCCTTGTGTCCCTGAGGGATTTGTGGCTCTCAGCCCCAAAGAGGGCACCAAAGAACATCACATCTGGGCAGCTCACCCTCACTGACAGTGTAACTGGCTTTTTAGCTGGAAAGAGAGCTGTTGTGGGTGGGGGAGTGCTGGAAGTGTAAACGCAGGAGCCTGGATGGAAGAAACAACACGATGCTGAATTGCTGCAGCCTGCAATCTGTCTTAAGCACAGGGCAGCAAGCAAGGCAGAGAGCCTTTGAGGGCCCCAGGGCTTGTCCCAGGACACATCTAGCTGCCATAGGAAGAAATAGAGGAAGATGTTTCCTGAATCAATACAGGGGACACATAGGTCTGTACATACCACCTTGTAGAAGAGAGTGAAAGCCTGCTTCTGTAGTCACTGCTTACAGCTCATTATCATTGGTTAACAGTTTGCAGTCTGCTCCCTGGTGCTGTCAAGTGCAGGATACTATCTAAAAATCCCTTTCAGTCCTTACACTGAAATAAGGTATATTTCTGTCTACTGCTGTCCAGTTTTGTTTCCTGAGGTAGTGGTATTTTGTTGTGTGTTATGATTCCAAAAACTATTCCTTGCCATAACCCTCTCATAAAGTATAGTTTCTGCCTGCTAGCCAGGGACAGTGTATGGTGTAACGTCTTTATCACAGTTTTGATATCTCAACAGAAGGCAGTTAATTATGTTTCAGATACTGTGGAGTTTACAATAAGCATACTATAGAATAAAACACATTTTTCTTTCTTCATAAATTACTAGATCTGGAGAGAGAGAGACTGAGTGTAAAAGGCTGATAAGTATCTTAGATAACCAACTATTATTATTTAAATATCTGTTGTTTCTTGGGTCATTTTCTATGCCATTTTATTGATCTATTTCAATTTGTAGTATTAGACTCTCTATTTGGCTCTAAGCTCTTCATTGTTATTTTTGTGATAGGCAAGAAAGAAATTACACCAGACAATAGAAAGTATTGAAAATGCCAAGGACCAGCAATTGAAGGCAAAACATAATTATTTTTGATGTGACCATAATTCTATTATAATAAAACACTTGACTTTCTTCAGAATATTTTACACCAAAGGCTAGAAGAACTCCTTTTTGTATGGACAAAAATCTCTTAATGTCAATGTGGAAAAATTTTTATTTTTATCTCATCAAAAGTCACCTGAATTCTGCTTGCGCTGTAGTCTCATACTTCTGCTAACTAACAAGTCTCTCTGCATTTCACTTTAAATCAAATGAAAAATATGAAAAATGTGGCCTCCAATGCACTGGAGGAGGACACAGTGTTACGTTAGTGGATCCTTGCTGCAACATAAGTCTGGAGCCAATCTCAGGAATGTACTAATCCTGGGCCCTGTGCTCATGCCCAAGGGAGCTTTCCCCTTGTTCTCAGAGGGACCTGCAAGCAGACAGCTCTCCATGGCCACCTTCCAACCCTATGATTTCTCTCTATGCTGCAGGACAGACCCCTGCAAGGCAGGGGACAGCAATGGCTGGTGTGTGGTTGCAGGGCTTGTTCATGCCTGTGATGAATCAGGCCTGGCACAGCTACTGCTTCACATGTTGTGCTAAAAGGCTTTATTTGTGCCAACCAAAGGACTCTCCTGGAGTGTGAGGTGACATCTCAGCTCTGAGGAGATGATGAAACTACCTCACACTCAGTGCTTCCCTACCCACAGGAGCTCTTGAGCCAGATCTCAGGTTTGACACGTTTTATGTTGCATGGACTTAACATGTGTTGCCAGATGGACATTTAAGTTGATGTTTAAACAGGATGGGTATGGTTGCTCTCCCTGATGAAGTCATGGACCTGCTAATGGATACAGTCTGCAGGGAGCTGGGGGAGGTTGAGGCAAAGCAGCTCCTGCGTCCTGCTGAGCCTGGTGGCAACAGGGCTGTTCTAGTACACACCTGGGTGCAGATAGCTTTTGTAATTCCTCTCCCAAGCTCTGGGACTATGCTGGCAGCAGTTTCCTGGTGGAGGCTGCAGGACGGCAAAGCCTGCTCCAGCTGTCTCTACATCTAGCTATGACTGACCTAATTATTCCACGTGCTTGTGCATCCTGAAGCTCTGCTGGTCACAAGTGGTTCGTAATGTAATGTGCAGATGAAACTGTCTCTCTCTGACCTCATTGTTCTTTCAGGCAGCTCTTATCTCAGCATCTCCACTCACTCACCCTCTTCCTCACACTAGTCTGAGGCTGCTGAACTCCCTCTTATTCTGTAGTTTGCTAAGATTTTGTTTGTTTGTTTGTTTGTATCACATGGATAATTTCAAAATGCTTAAAAACACAGAACAATATCCCCTCCCTTTTAATTTCACAGTCTTTTCATTGTCTGCTGTTATAGCTGTTAAAGTAACTGTACTGTGAAATTTCCTCCTCAGCTGTGGGATCTGAACAAATTGTTTTTTCACTGCATAGTATTTTAATATGTCTCTAAGCCATTTGCATTAAGCGGTCAGGTGTGGGATGGTAGACAACAGGCACACCACCAATAAAGCAGCTTCTCTTATCAGGGGTTGCCACACTTGCTAGGATGTGTGAGACTGAGGCTCAGTGTCATCCTCCGATCCAAGCAACTGCTGCAGAATTTCTGAGATGAAATCACTGAGATATTGGTCAGAACAGGGACAGAAACCCTCAGGCTTTAGGTCTCTGGTTAGTGTCTTAACAGCCCGAATGCTGCCACTTACAGGTATGTAACTAAGTGCTCCAGAGACCAAAGTCCTACAGTCTCTGATAGAGCACTCAAAATCAAAAAAGTAAATGCAGGTGAAAGGAGGGAGGTCATTGAATGTGGGACCCTTGCTCCAGCAAGGATGTGCTAAGTGGTTGGAAAGAAGGGACGCCCTGTTTCTCCTGTGTTGTGCTCACCCTCATGGTGTTGTTTCCTCTGCCTTCATTACACAGGCTGCAAAATGAAATGTTTTGCTTCATGTGGAAATACAAGTCTTTTGGGTACAATAAGGATTTTTTTCAGGTTTCCACTTAGCTGATATAAATAGAATATCACGTTAAGAATTAAATACTAGCTAGGATTGGCTCCCAAGCTAAAGATGGGCAATCGCGGAGCCCATTCAGCAGTGACACTCCTCACAATCCCTCCTCCCTCGAATTCTGCTGCAGAGTCACTCTTCAGCCTGCAGTGGCCACCTCTCCCCACTCATCTTCCTTGTCATCTTATCCCATGGGAATGTGCTAACATCATCTGTCATTTCACACCATCCCTCCTTCTCTCTCTTTGTGCAGGCTGTTCATCTTTTGTTTTGCCACGCTGCTACCCCAAACACAGGTTTGGATCTCTAACAAAGTGGGGATAGAGGACAGGCCACTCACCCTGTCCCTGCCTTCCTGTCTCTGCAAGACCTGGGCCTGAAACTGCTGTAGACCAAAGCTAGGAATTGACTGTATTTGCTTTGTGATTTATTTTTTTTTTTCCCCCAACAGCAACAGTTGCCACATCTTTTCCCTGACTGTCATGTAAAGTGTCCTTCTGGAAAACACCCTGGGAGTGAGTGACCACAGAAACACCTAACTGCTTACTTCAGGGATTTCACCTCTCTCATTCACTGTATTTATTTTATTTTTTTCCCTTGTGCACCACTCATGACCGTCCTCCCCACAGCAGCTACAGGAATGCTGTGCCTGCAAGCCTCTGGCTCTGACAGTGGTAACCCCTGGAACTGAGTTATCACAGGGGAACTTCAAGGGATGGAATGTTTTAAGTTTCCAGCACACACAGTGCAGAGAAAGCACTGAAGTCCTAACCTTGCCCAAGGCTCAGAAGCAAACAAATGAAAAAAAATATATATTTTAAAACAACTGAAAATAGGCATCCATATTTCTGAAAAATCTACTGGGAAAATGTATTTGTTCAGGACCCAACTTATGATAATTTGTATTTGGGTCCAGCAGTATGTTATACAACAAGCAGATCATTTTTCTTCCCTAATTACTATATCATCCTTTTCTTTATTTAGACATTTTGAGTTGAAATTGAGCTAAAATAATCTGAAGATTCTGACATGGAGAATAAGGTAAACATCTTAGGATAAGACTAATCAATGTTATGGAGTTACAAATGTGTACCTGAGAAGTATCTGGGTTCAATCTGCCTTTCTTCTTCCCCCTCTTTTCTTTCTTTGTGTCCCAGAGACAGACAGCTGCAGACAGAGATTTTCAGAGTAGTGCATAGGATTGATTTCTACAGCAGGTGCATGGCTAATTCCATGCAGTGCTGTCAGATCCCAACACCCCTTCCTAATCACCAGCTGGAGAAGACTGCAGAACTGAGCTGGGAGCTAACACACATGTCTGCTGAGCATTTATTTTCAGCACAGACACCTGGGCGCTGTGTTGCTGATGTCCCAGGAGGGCTGGGGATCCATCAGACACTGGGCTCCTGTGTATCTGGCTGCAACATCACTGCAGCCCTCTGTGAAGCCCCTGTCCCCCTCCTGGTCACTGTGCCTGTCACAGCTCAGGAACAACCTGTCTCCAGACCCTCACAGCTTCCTTCTGTTCCCATGGGATAAAGATGAGCTTTGGCTGCATGTTTTCCTTTGAGGATATTTGTGGACTAGTCAAGACAGCTGGTGTTGAGAGGAGCACCACGAGTCCTTGCTGTGCTGCCTGCCCCAGAGCAGAGATTTAATGCTGTGAGGGAAAGTCACTGCTACAGCCAAACAACAGGAGGGCTGTCTGGCAATGAAATAGGAGTTTATGTTGTCTGGTCCCCAGTACAATGTTTAATTGTCACTGATAATGTCTGGAATCATAACTATGCCTGTTGTGGAGAGATTGGCCTCTGATAATAGAAAAACAGAAAAGAAAAAGAAAACAACAAATGGCACTATCTGCAGGGATATTTCAGCACGCTGAAGGCCTTTCAGTGGGCTGCTGTGCAGGTGTGAGGTGAAGGCAGCTCAGGATACCTGGCTGCCAGGTCCTGGGGATCGAAGTGGTGTCACCACCTGGTGACTTGCTGGGACGCACAGGGCTCGCTGGGCAAAGGGGGAAACCTGGCTGCTCTTTCCTCCCCACCTGCAGCCCTTGTGAGAGTATCGGTGTCCTTGAGGCTTTCTCCTCCTTCAGATGTGTGTGAACTCTGCCTGAGGGCCAGGCGTTACTGCAGGAGAGGGACTGCTCACAGGAAGAAACAGCTGGAGCCCCCATAAGACATGTTTCCTCAGGACCCAGGCTTCAAATATGCAATTTTCAGCATCTACACCTTTTTTGTCAGATCAGAGGGAAAAGCTACAAAGCTGTGATGTGTAGAGCACAGCTGTCTGGCTCCTTACAAAATGAAACAACTGAAATGACCCTACAGCAGGCACAGAGGCTTGCCTGTGCCTATTGTGCACATTTTTGCACCACACACAGGCCACAAGTGATGCTTCTTGTGGTGCAAGGACAAGCTAAGCCACTACCATAGCTTTTTGTTGTTGTTGTTGTTGTTGTTGTTATTATTATTATTTATTTTTTCTTCCTCCTTTTGTTGCAGATGGTTTTGAGCTGTATGGGTTTACGAGAGACATTTTTTTCCTTCACATGCTCAGCAGTTGTGAATTTTTGCATGAATGGGGCACAAGATACACAACATGCCACAGCTAGAATTGCACAGGCTGATTTTTGGAGGACGAGATAACTTGCAGATGGCCTTTACCCCCTTAAAACACGCTTAAGAACTGGGAAGTGACTGTGTGAGTGATTCCCAAACTACACAACAAAAGCCTCAGTATAATCTTCAATTTTTTTTTTTTCCAGATAGCTGTCAGATGCTAATTGGGGAGACAAACAGGCTGCCACCAAAGATGTCTGTATTTATTTTAGACTTAATTATGCTAACCTAGAAATAGGAATGGACAGTCATGTAGCAGCTGGTTGTTCATCAGACAACCACACTGAAGTTAATTACCTAGGATATAAGGATTCAAAATGATCAAGCTGGGCTTTCTTTCTGGTATATATTTTTTTCTCTTTATGGAGAGATTCTACCTCTGAGTTCAGAGGAGGCATGCAATCACTCACTGTGAGACAAGAAATTATTTTACAAGAACAAATGCTGGTTGCCATGGTTTCTAAGAGGCAGAAACTCCAAGGTCATTCCCTGAAAATTCTTCACAACTGGTGCCAGCGGCGAGGATGTGGCCTCCCCTCATGGAGATTCCCTCCCTCGCCTACAAATAAGATCCTCCTATCCCCACATGTATCTAGGTTCCTGTTTAAGCCTCAATACCACTGATAAGAATACGACATGAAAAGTCAGCAACATGTCTGAGAAGAAACAAAAATCAAGCCAGGGTTTAAATCTGTCGTTTTCCCAGTAGTCTGTTTTCTGACTCTTCTCCCCACCATCTGGAAAACCCAACCAACCTACAACACTTGCCCACAATAGAGTTGTTGTTGCAATTGCCATGTTTTCACCTGCAGGAAATGCCAGAGTAGACCTGCTTTGTAGGGCTGGTGAATAAACAGGTAAATGGAACATAACAGCAAAGAAGGGAAAATACACTTGCACTTATGTCAGAAAAAAAAAAAAAAAAAAAAAAAAAAAGTAAAAAAAAAAGTCAAAAGCTATGTTTTACAGGTTTTTCCTTTGGATCTGAAATACAAGAAAATAATATTTCTTTCCCTGACTGAGGTGTACATCATTGTTACCTTAATACTGACCTATGTGCTAGTGACCATGAAATAGACAACTTCAAAGACATGTACAAAATTGATCTTTGTGTCCCTTCAGCATCCTAAAGAAATGTCAACAAACTTCACATACCAGCTGACATACCAGCTTGGAAATACAGTGAGCAGGGTGATGTATTCCACACCCTGGTACCTGCCAGGGCAAGTTAATTAACAGGCAAAACTAATCACTAATTCATTTAAAACCACAAACTTTCATTCTGGCATGAATTTATAGGGAACTACACATGGCCCTAATGCCTCTCATTCACATCTGTACACATGCACAAAACCATGTGTATGTAACAAACTATAGGGTCTTAAATTTGCTTCATGTATATTGTTCCTCCACAGAACCTCCATGAACTTGCCTAGATGCACACAGCTGCATTTCTGTGTCTGTGCTCTTATCTCAGCATAAACATTTCTGTAATCACTAACGTTTGCCTACACTTGGGTACTGAGATGTCTGAGCCTTGCTCTGTGTCTTTGAAGGCTTCTATCAGAAGTGCAGACAGGAATTCCACAACTGCTAAATAATTAGAAATGTTCAACACCTGGTACTGGCGTGGGAGCTGGTGCACCCAAGAGCAGTGACCCTGGTCCAGAAATCTGAACAGCAACACTCTGTGTTGGTCCACCTCTGGCTCATTATCTGTCCTTGGAGGAATCGTGTTGACCTCTCTGTGCCATGATTTTCCCAGCTTTGAAATAATATTGGTATATTCCCACACTGAAGCTATGTAGTTGGAAAGTGCTAACAATTATTTCTCAGTGACCCCTTTGTGAAAGCCAGAGGAAACTTTCCTATGGGAGTTCAGATGCTGACCCCTCTTAATTTACTCACAAAAGCAGTTTTTGATCTATCTTATCTTCATTCTTAGGCTCATATGGAATTTGCTGAGTGAGACAGATGCATAAGTTTTCACTTGCTATATTTCCCCAACACTTTTTTAAAGGGAAAAACGCTATGTAGGTATACGTACTTCACCAAATTAGTGTAGTCATAAAGTCTGTTTAGTAATTATTCTTTAAAATGGGGGAGGTGGGGAGAAAAAATAAGAGTGAAATGATAAACATATTTGAAAGAAGTTACTGAGATTTTTTGCTTTTAAATACGTTACCTCTGTCTGTGGATGTCAAATACTTCAAAATCTGCCCCTCTGCCTAAAAACTAACAAATCAGTACTGAAGACCAGGTCACTAGTATCATAACATTCACATTATTTACAAATCCTAAAAAACAACGAAGAGCACAATCTTGGGCTGTCTGTATAATAAACCATCTGATTACTGTGATCTAAATATAAATAAGTAGTTATTTCAGAATAAACTTACCATACTTCAAAAACACATACCTTAAAACACACAAGTTTGCTTTCCTTAAGGAGTCTACAGGGAGTCTGTATTAGTGATTGCAATCCCTCTGCTACACCAGCAGAGTGGATAATTTCCCATGCTCTCACAGTGCACACAACTGAGGTGAAATTCCTACAGTATTTTCTTGCTACATTTAAGATCCATATCAGTTTTCTGGTCAATGAATCCTAACTCTTCACATATAACACTGTCCTACAGTCTGGAACAAGGTGAACTCAGAAGACGAGGGGAGTTTATGTGCATATATAATAGTAAAAATATATTCTTATATACATATAAATAACTACATTTTGCACAGATCTATCTGTATATATACACATACTTTTTAGTCCTAGTTTTTAGTCTTATCTCTGCCCAACCTTCATTTGATTCCTATCTGTACACAACAAGTTTTCTTGTATAGACCATAACTGTTTGCTATTTACTTTATCATCCAAAAAAGCAAGCAAGCAAACAAACAAACAAAAACATCAGCATAGCAGTTTTGGGATTAAAAAGAAAATGTCTTCCCACAGTTTCACAATAAAAATAGCAGACTACATCTCCAAACACAGGCTGTAGGCAGGAAACAATATTCTTTCTCCAGCCTCCCTCCTCAGCACGGACTACAGAGACAAATATGTTTTCTGCATTCCACTGATTTATTTTTTTTCTCCGTGAAGAAATGGATCAGAAATCCCCAGACACAAACATCTTGAGCTTAACTTCAGGAGGGGTTTACAATGATGTTTTTTGCATCCTTCAGGCTCTGAGATTTTGTTTGTGAGGATGCTGACATAATTTGTGCCTTCTCTGACTCGTCTTCTTCTCCCCCATACTCTCCCCTCCCCAGCAGCGACTTTGCAGACTAAGTGTATGCAAACAGCATGCATGTTGGGGTGTGGGGAAGATGACTTTGTGAACTTATCTATGTAGCATCCAAAAGGAAAATCAAAAGACTCAAGAGACCAGCTGGGCCTACAATATTACTGCATGGATCATTCATCTATTCTGGCTGGGGACAGCTGGAAAAATGCCTTGAAACAGGCTTGTACTAACAAATATTTTCTGATGTAATAAATAGGGAATTGTGTTTTCAGTTCCTGTTTCCTACATCACAAAGACACATCATGTGGATAAAATCAAATTATATATATAAAAACAAGGGAGGAGGAAAAAGCAAAGTCCATCTGCTTTATGTCATCCCATAACAAAAGAGAATTTCCCTCATTTCTGATCAATAAAAATTAATCTAGATGAGTATATCATATGAATAAAATCATAAATCTGCATAGTAATTAGATGAATCTTTTCATCCTTTTTTTTTAAATTATTATTTATTTTTATTTTTTTCCTGCTAGTTTTGTTCAGCAAAACTTTAGCTGTCTGTCATGTTTCTCATGAAACTAAGCATGGTAAATAAGTGCTACTTCTGTGATCCAGGTCGTGAGTACTGCACTAAAGGTACAGAAACCTTTTCTCTTAATTAATTTGACTTGATGACCATGTATCAGACCTCAAAATACATGCTATCATTTTATCTCAGAGGGTGAGTTCTGGGTTGTTTAGATTCACTGGTATTTCAGCCAGCTGCTATTGCTTCCTCTGGCAGCTGGGCTTTTTAAAATTACCCTTACTGCCTCATCGGCCATCAGAAAGTGTGATGCTGGGGCCAGGATCTCAGGAAGACAGCACTCTCAGGGGAAGGAGAAAATCTAAATCTCTGCTGTACTAGCTGTTCCAGCTGCCTGGACAGGTCTGAAGGGACGTGGACCTCCGAAGGAGAAGTTGGATGTGCCCGCCAGTGTTGAATTAATTACTGTCTGTGAAGTGTGAAAAGCAGCTGCAAAAGGCTAGAGGGCCCAGATGTTGTTGGAGAGCTCTGGAAGAAGCAACAGGAGGTAGCTGTGGAGGGATTAAGAGCCTCTGGAAGATAAGCGAGAACAAGTCTAGTTTGGAAGTTGCCATTAACAATAGGTTAATGAAGCAGCAGTATTAAACACTAGCCAGCCAGCCAGCTAGGCTGGCAACAAAGTCTTGTGGATTTTTTTTTTCTTTCTTCTTTTTTAATTGGTCGGAAACAAGTTCTGAGGTACTAACAGGCCAACTCCTGTTCTTATCCCTGCCATCAGAGTGGTTTCAGTGTTTATCAATATTGTGATGGGTGCTTTACATATATAAATTTACATATATTTACATATATAAATGTAAACATATATATATATAAACACAAGACTGTTTGGAAGACTGTTGTTCTGCCATTGATGGTGGGAGAAAGAAAGGGTCAGGAGTTGGGGTGAGACCTGTTCTGGGAAGGCTGGGGTGATGCTAAGGTTTGGTCCATAGGCTGGTCAAGGCTTCTGTGGTCTACAGCTACAGGAGGTAGAGGTAGAAAACAATGCTGGTCATCTCCCCATCCTCTTGAGCATGAGGGCTGTAAGTGGCAGTGTGGTCCCTGAGGCTCCCTGGGCTGCTTCTCCAAGCTGGGCAGCTGTGGGTGGCGGGGTCTCCAAAGAAGGTAGGTGAAGAGGTCTGCTGGCTCTGTTTTCCCTGTTTCCAGACATGCCCTTTATGCTGAGCATGCAAAGAAAGGCTCCTAAGAGCAGTGCTGCCCTCCGGGTGCCTCCTGAGAATCCCACTCCAATGCCATACTTCACTGCTCTGTGGCCTATTGCTTAGGGGTACAAAGCAGAGCTCATGGCCCAGACAATCTCTTCTTGTCTTGCCTTCCATAGGCAGCTGGTCTCCTCTTGGCTTCCAGAGCACTTAAGCTGGCATTTATGCTCCATAACAAAACAAGAAATGTGTCCACCTTGGCCTCTGTCCAACTTTTTGTCCAGTAGCAACAAAGGAATCCATGGTGGGTACAGCTGGAGGTCAGGCAGCAATGATGGGGAGAAAGGCCATATTTAAAACAAAAATAATACTGTATGCAGCTCCCTCAGTCCCTCTGACTTTCATGTCTGCATTTCTGAAAAGCCATAGCCATCTTATTGTTTCCATCTCTACAGCAATTCAATTATTTCTCTCACTCTTTCTTTAGCACTTAACTGATCTCCAATCTAGAAGCAATTTGTCCTTTGGTGCTCCCTTAAGGGCATTATTTGGCTAATGCTTCATTAGAATTAGAGACAGCGTGCCTGATTTTTAAGGTCTTTTACTTTTTTTCTCCATCTGACCTGCTTTATCCAGAGCAGAGCCTCAACCTGAAATATCAGAGCTGGATGAACATGAAGACCATAAGCAAACAGGATCTTGTTGATGAAGCTGAAACAAAATTGAACTCTAATCATGGTTTTACTGGTGGTCACCCTTTCCTTCACTTTTCAAAAAATAAGTTTGCTTCCTGTATTTATTTATTTATTTATTTATTTGCTTTTCTGTCGTCTTCACTCTTTCTGTGTCAAAAGACTGTCGCTGTGGGAAACAATGCCTTAAGGTCAATGCTAGAGATGCACTCTTTGCTGCCATTCTGTCAGTGTTTTTGTTTCAGACTGAAATCAGTGGTAGGTTTGTATCACTTCTACCAAATCTAACTTTTTAATGTGTATATCTCCTCTGCTTTCTACCTGCAGCCTGTCATGGCTTAGGCCAGCCCCTTGGCACCTTAACCTTGCACCAGCAAGGAGACATGCCAATATATCAACATGGGTGTCTGCAGTTCTCTACTAGGCTGGGTTTTGTGAACTGACTATTAAACATCCATGTCCACTCAATGCACTGAAGATTTGAAATGGCAGGAGGCTTTGTTAAGAAGATAAAAGATTCCTCAAGTTTCTCCATCTTGGCTTGGAACTAAAAATAAAGTGAGTCAGATAACTAATGTTTGCCTGTAGTTCCTTGTGAGACTAGAAAGATGGGGCTGAATATGGATAACCATGTTATTCCATACAGACATTAACAGCCCTGTCATCTCTGTTGGAGCAAGTTCACCGAAGTCATAAATTTGCTTACAAAGTTTTCCCATTCTATAATGAATTTTCATTTAAGTAGACTGTGTGTGTGTGTGTGCTTCCAGGCCAAATAAATATGTAATTTCAAGGTCAAGAAATGGTAAACTCAGTAATGAGAGTCTTTCTTCTTGGACCTTTCCTACAGTGTCAAAGAGATAACTCCTTCTACTCTAACTTGCCAGAGCTTCTCATGAAACCTTGACTCATCTGCAACACAGTACTTTCTATAAATCTTCTTTGTCTCACCGATGTCTAGAAAATAAGCCCAGTTTCCAGGAAAATTGTACACATTATCATGAACATTCTTTGGCAACAGCTCCAGAAACTGAGGCTCCCTAGGCTGAGTGCAAACACCAAAAACTCCTGTGCTTTCTTAATGGATAGTGTGAACAAGGTTAGCACTTTCACTCACATTGTCTTTCCAAACCAGCTTTCAATTAATACAGATGCCTTTTACATTAAAATCCGAAGGACAACTCACCAGGAAAGGGGATGTTCATACATTCAGACTCCCTTCTATGTACTGTAAAGACTCTGGATTAAGACGTTAAAAACCCAAAATGTCAGCACAGTTGGCAAGCAGCCAGCTGGGGATACACAAGTGAATTTGGCTATGAATAAAACTGTTTTACTTAAAACTCCACATGCTGAGAAGAGAGGGAAAATAAATAGCAATTCTGCTGTGCAATGAATCCATTCTGCTGCATTATTGCACAGAAAGAATGGTGTGTATTTACCTGTTTTCCTCTAAGCACCATGTTGTTAAATTTTGTGTTTTTTTCTATGGCCTAATCTCTTTTAGAAGCCACCACCTGGTTCTGCTTTATAACAATAAGGTATTCACAAAATATGAATGTTGCAACAGTCTAGAGAAATGTAGCATGAAGCTACATGACTGAAAGGAAGGGTCATGGTACCTGTGGATGGTGTGGACAACTGGTTCACAAAGAGAACCTGCAAAGGGGGAGCTTTGTCCCAGCTAGAGATCTGGGAGAGGCTGCCTTGTGAATAAACTACCTTGTCTCTCTCCAGCTGAGTAAGAACACCAGGACACCATGCCTCTCGTGAATCGATGTTGCACCAGGATTGGTTTCAATGCCTGTGAAGCAGGCTGGGACTTTGGCATCCGAAAAAGCCTTATCATAAAACGTTGCTTTTGAAAAGTATCTTATCTGCAAACAAAATGCTGAAGCGAAATGTGGCTAAAGGCCTCCTCAGAGAGCAAGAGGGACCCCACTGCCCTGGGACAGCAACTCAGCACAGCTGGGGTAGAGCTGGGCTTGCCAAGACAAACCATCTTTGCTCCAAAGCTATGAGGAACATGGTCTTGGGAACTGAAGATGTCTGTCTTTTCAGAGATTTCTCTTAGTGATTATTCATGTTGAGATTGTCTGACCAGTCTAAAAATTAGCATTTGTTCAGAAAAAAGCTACCTTCAAGTATAACTATGTTGCAATGAGTCCCACCTGCTCTTCTTGGGTCTCTTGCAGTTCTCATGAAGAAAGAAGTTTTGTGATGTATAAATCTGCACTTTAACCATTGCTCCAAGCAAGATCAGGAGCGTATTTACTTATTACGGAAGGTATATATTTTTTCTAACATATAACTTTCTGACATATTTTCTATATAATAAAGACTGAAGTGCTGGTTAAAACATGTATAAGTATCTGTCCAGACTTCAGCATCAAGTACGTCACTGACACGACCACATCACTTGGTAGTTTTAATATGCTGATGGTTTGGTGTGCAGCATGTCGTGTGTCTGGTTCCACACAGGGCAGCCCCAGCCTCCCTGCCTGTTTGTGTGGGTTAAATTTGTATTAGTGTCCATGTTTAGTTTTTGTGCAAGTCTTACTAGACCCATGTCTGAGAACAGTTTTGTCTGTGTTGCAAGAAGAGGAGGAGGGGGAAGCACAGCCTGCCAACTTGACACAGCTTTGTTGTGTAGGAGTCTGATTTGCCTTTGTGCAGATGAATAAGACAGCCAAAGAGTTTCCAGCTCTTGGCACAGGTTGCTAAATCATGGATAAACTTAACCTTTCTTTAGCTCCCAGCAAGGACCAAGGGACAACTATCCTGTCTTCAGAAGCTGGAAAAATCGGGCATGGAGGTGAGGCCTCAGCTGGCCGAGGAAGCTAACTCACAGGTTGGAACTGATTCAACCTGGAAAAAAGAGAGAAATATATTTAATAAAATCTCCCCCAAGAATGGCTTTGTAAAAGCTGTTTCACAATATTTTTTTAGATCACCTGGGACTTCAGATCCCATTTCTGGGACTAACAGAAATGTGACATCAGTAAACTTGTGTTCTGCTAAATATCTGAGGGCAATGACCAGATCAACATAGGAGTTTTGACAAAATCTACTTCCCAAAAAATCTAACACCTGTTTTGGCTGAAGTGAGTGCTTCCATGAGAATATAATGGCTGTGTCTCAGATGTGCTTTCCTCATGCAGAGGAAGGAAAAAACATCTCAGTCTTACCTGTAGTTCTGCACAGCCCTAGCATGCATCCAACAAAGAGGAGAAAACTACACTGCCTCCCAATACCTTAAGAGTTGTGGATGAATGCCTGTGGACAAATCAAGAAGATTTCAGCTGGTCTTGGAATTTGCTCTCCTCAATTTGATCTATCTGCTTCATAGATACAAACACAGTGTGTGAGGTTAAAGTATGTGGCATATGCACTAATCTTTAGATTATAAAGGAAAAAAATAATTGCTGCAAACTCATAGAGAACAAAGCCTCTCTAGCTCTGATGTAGGCAGAAGATCAAATGTTGCTTGTTCCATCTGCAGGTTTGTTGTTGTTGTTGTTGGCTTTTTTTCCCTTTTTTTTTTTTTTTGTTGTTTGTTTTTTCCTTTTGGAGGGGTCTCATGTTGAATGGCTTCTCCTGATGATGATGCAGGTAGCAAAACATCTGGAATCTTAACAAAAACCTAAATTCCCAGGAAGCTAGATCTTTGATGATGAGAATGTTTTGCTGAAAATGTCACACTAACACACTAATGTGTACTAGAAATCCAGTGAGTTCATAAATTTTAAAAAACAAACAAACAAAAACACTAACAAATGAGAGATAGGAAAAAAAAAAAAAAAAAAAAAAAAAAAAAAAAGCCTTTTGCTTTTCTCAATGTATTTGACAGATGATTGGAAATTAAACATAAAATTCTTGCTGGAAGCCAAAATCTTAATTTGTCTTGTTGTTCTCTTCCTCTGATTGCTTTCTCTTTCTTATTATAAATTAAATGTTGGAGGGATTTATACACTTAATAACTTTCTGTTGTGTTAATTCTTCTGAAATCTTACAAGAGTTTCATTTTTTTTTTAGTGCCTGATTAAGATCATGTCATAACATACATGTGGAAGAGGGGCCAGAAGGGACAGGAAAATATGCAGTTACCAGCACTGCTCAAGAAGCACTGAGACAATGCCTAATTTCTCTTCTACCCCAGACTATTGAAACCTTCACATGACAGTCATTACAGAAGAGAAGGAACCTGGAACCAGGATAATAGAGGGATTGGTTCTGCACTGCATGGTTTTAATGCATGCCAGGATGAAAATGAATCAACAACAGTGCTTGAGACAGCAATTGGCTTACAGATGCCTCTTCCCTCCCGCTGTATGTCTTAAGGCTGCAACTGCTTCCTTTTTGGAGATTAAATTGGTGGAAAGTCTACATGTGGACATTAGCCAAGCAAATTCTCTCCTCTAAGAGAAGTGTTGATTGTGTGGAAATTATTATTTTCCAGAAATAGGGAAGGGTTCAAATGAAACAGATTCAGCTTGAGAATTTAGTCAACTAGATAGAAATAATCACTGAGTCAGCAATGAGAGCAATTCTAGAGCAACTCAGTTATTTTCATTAAAAAATCTAGCTGTCAGATTCGTTATGAAAAAGAGAGCTGTCTCTGTCCACCTGAGGAGATGAAACACACATACATTTCGACTGATAAAGACCCTCAGCCAGTTCTGACAATGTTTATGGAAAAATAAGCATAATATAAAACTCTGGACAAGTGCAAGCATCCAAAGAAGTGTGAACACATTGTGTGGCTTATCAATATTTCTTTTAGACTATACAGGTAAACAGAGGTCTGCACTATCCTGGCCAAAGTTTTCATACTTGGTATCGTGCTTTAGGAGTGGGAAATCTCCTAAAGAGGCTGTGAGATTCTGAGGCAGGGCCCATGGTAGTTCATGGTCAGGCTGCCTGGGCACAGTGCAGCATCACAGGAAGCCACACTCTGCAGGGCACCCTCCAGGATGCAGCCTCTGCTACTGCTTGCTGCTCTGCACTTCTTTCTCCTCAATATCTGGCTTACTGAAACCACACCTCTATCTAACTTCTTGTTGATTTTCTCCTTTTTCCAATGGTTAAAAAAAAAAAAAATATGCCAGACACTCAGTGGTAAAGAGTTAAACTAGGCACCTAGTTGAGCTGCAGCCTAATCACAGCTGCCCTGCAGGAGGCTTTCAGTGCATCTGGGTGAGATCAGAGAAGGGGATCTAGAGGTCCTGGATATCAGTCTCATGGCTGGATAACACAGTCCTTCCTTTCCTCTTCATATACCTCCTGGGTTACCTATTTGGATGCAAGAGCTTTGACTTAAGCATGCTATTTTTTTTAGCATGGGAAACCTCTGGCAGGCTGTTTTAATTGTTGACTAGAACTCAGCAGAAGATTCTATGACACAGCATACAAACCAATGAATTGAGGACTTTGAATCCCCTAACCAGTCCTTCATGCCCTCTTTTCTCTTCCCCCCTTCTTTAGAATTAACTCTTTTTTATAATTCAAGTGCTTACTTATTGGTGGGTTATAAATCCCAAGTGGATATCCTTGTTTAAATCTATGAATAGATGTTGATGTACATGGGGAGCAGATGCTGATTTTTTATTTATTTATTTATTTTGCCTTACATCTCTGACTGGAAATATAATGAAAACAAATCACCGTTCATGACAACAAAAATTTTGGCTCTTGAGCAGGCCAAAATCTGGTAAAAATTAATTCATAAAATTTGCAGTTCTCTTGGGGCTATTTTGTCCTGGTGATTTTTTCAGCTACTCATCTCAGGACAGGGGCAGATTTTTTATTTTGTTGATGAATATTAGAAAGGAAGGCAGTTTTGCTTTCTCAAAGGAAGGACACACTGCTCATGGCCAAGATTTTTACTGTACCTTGTAATTAACCAAAAGTATAATATAATAAGACAGCACTCTATCTATGAGTCTAGTTATCATTTGATTGGCAAAGGACACATGCTGTATATATAACTTATTCTGTTGTCCAGACAACAGTATGCTTGAGAATTGTTAGAGGGTATGGAGAAAATGTGAACTGTATTTAGTAAAGCTATAGCAGAGAGGCTGAACTTGACCTCTAGAGCTAGAAACTATAGCAATAAAGGAATGGCTATACCTTTAACAGGGACTGGCATACAGAACAAATCTCATGAATGTTACAAAGTCAAATATTTAAGATTAATGCTCATAGAGAACCTGCATAACATGTTTTCTCTTCGGCAGAAAGAATTCAGTCAATGCTCTACAGTGTCCATACCAGTGAAATAAGGATGAACATTTCACATAAAGCCATGACTACAATCCTGCTCCTGCTCACTTATGCAGTGGGGATAATAAAGAGGAGAGAAAAGCTTAGGTAAAAGGTCAGTTTGATGCAGAGGCTGTTGTATAGTCTAGACCTGTCAAGGTCTGTGCGTGCAGCCACAACACCTTCAGAGGAGGAGCTATCATAGAATCATAGAATGGCTTGGTTTGGAAAGGACCTCAAAGATCATCCAGTTCCACCCCCCCGCCATAGGCAGGGATGCCCCACACTAGATCAGGTTGCTCAAGGTCTGGTCTAACCTGGTCTTAAACACCTCCAGAGACGGAGAATCCACAATCTCCCCGGGCAACCTGTTCCAGTGCTTCACTGCCTTCTGAATGAAGAATTTCCTCCTAACTTCTAATCTAAATCTCCCCTTTTAGTTTAAAACCATTCATTCCCCCTCATCCTGTCACTATCTGATTGAGCAAAGAGTTGCTCTCCATCTTTTTTTATAAGTCCCCTTCAGATACTGAGAGTTGCAATGAGGTTCCCCCAGAGCCTTCCTTCTGTAGCCTCAACATCCCCAGCTCTCTCAGCTTTTCTTCATAGGAGAGGTGCTCCAGCCCTCTGATCATCCTCGTAGCCCTCCTCTGGACCTATTTTTCAACAATAAGACCAAGATCTAGGCCATATTCAGAGGCTATAAATTCTCACTGGAGAGCTAAAGACATCTTGAAAATGGGGCTTGGGCCCCTAAAGCAGAAATGTATGGCTCTAAATACTGAGAACCACCAAAATATATTTTAAAAAATGGGCTGCCTGCTATTTCTATACAAGATTTTCACAACTTTTTTTTCCCAATCCAATCTAGGGGTTTATTGCCAGGGCTTTCTCACAGAGCAGAAAATCAGTCTATACCAATTTAGTTGTAAAGAAGAATACAACTTTATCCAAAATGTCAAGCTTAGACATTTCTGTGGAACAAAACAAAAAATAATTGAAAGTGTAATTATGGATAAAGATTAAGTTCAGCTGGGTTTAACTGGCTCTGAAATATTAAATAACTCTGCAAGCTAATGTTATACTTTGTAGTAAGGGGACCCTAGAAATAAGTTCATGGCCTCTGATTTCTATATAAAAATCTGGAAGTATGTTGCTGGGGTAGATAATCCTCTTATTGCATTGCCAAAATTATTTCAGAGATTGTTTTGTGGAAAAATTTGACCTGGATTTATTCATATAAAAGATTTTCCATTGCTGTCTAGCAATTGCAAATAGAGAGATACAAAAGTGGAGGGGACAAAAATAAAAATAAATTGTCTGTACTTTTCTTCCAGTTCATACAGTAATACTGTTAATACTGTGCCAGGAATCAGCACCACAAAGAGATGAACTATATTGTTCAGAAAGGACTGACTGCAGCTTAGCACAGCTGGGGGGAACAGGCTCTAAGCACTACAGAGCTGCTGATTAAATACACTTCAGGCATGCATGGGAAGGGACCAAGTAGAATATATTCTTGCATGATTTTGCTACTAAACTGCAATTCGTTTTGCAAGCTATTGATGACATAGGCTGAATGTGCAGTAACTTCATAACCATCTCAAGAAAGGCTAATGTACAAAAAACTCTATAGAAATATTAACATCTAACAGAAAAGGAAAGTATTCCAGAGTATCTTCACTACTGAATCAAAATCAGACCTGATAAATTTTAGAGAACTTCCAACATATAGGCTATGCTGCCATAGGGACGCCACTAAAACATCTGGAAAATATTTCTATGCTTACCCATAAAAACCTCAGGTATCTACCAATAAATAAAATGAGCAGTCACTTAAAGTAAAGCTGCAGTGAACAGAACATTGGAGACTGTCTCCTATCTTTACCAAATTGTCTCAGAAAGGGACACACTACTGTGAAGAAAAACAAGAATTTGACTTTAAGGACTGTCCAGATAAAGGTTAATTTAGAACTAACACAAGACCTTCTCTCCACACTTTCTTACTGTGTCTTAGTTACTCTAAAGAAAAACTCCTTTTGCTACCAATTGATTTTTCTAATGATAATATTGAACTTCCCAAGGCTCAGTTAGTGTCAACTGCCCTTTGTCACACCTAGCCCCATTACGGAGTACCACATGGCCAGCTATGATAAGGTAAGCAAATACTAGAGCTTGTTGCAAGCTTATATATGGAAGAGGAACCTTTTTCTTCCATTTTCAATAGGTATATGAGAAAATGTCAAATGAAAACAAAAAAAAAAAAAACAAAAACCCTACAACTCCAAAAGTAAAACATATGAGTAAATTCATACAGACAGCTAGTGAAAAGGTTTGTGAGAGGTAAAGGGACAAGAGGTGTTGGCAGGAATAACATCATCCTTGAATTCAAATACTGCTTCTTACCAAAGTACAATCAGTCCACATCAGAATAGATTTTAGTCATAAATTCTAGGTAGTTCTTGCAGCCATGCATCAGGACATGGAGTTGTACGGACACGTTTCTGAGCTTTTCATTTGAAATTTTACAGTATTATCCTTCTGTCATTCAAAATGTCTGACAGGATATATAAAGTCTCACTGTTACTAGTACACTCTCTGTGATTCTTCAGAATCAAACGATACATAAAAAGTACACTTTCATTTCAGTGTTTACATCACAGGTACATTTGATAATAATAAAGTATAGCAGCTCTGTAGCATCTAGTAGTTCAGTAACACTTAATAAAAAACTATACTTTTAATCCTGAAACTCTTCTTTGCCTGGTAGAAACAGTGAGAAAATTTAATCTCAGCATGTTCTCATTTGGTGTAGACATCCAACCTGAAATATTGTAAGTGCAGGTCTCACTGGACTACCTGAAACATGGCATAAAATAAACAAATAAATATATAAATAAATAAAAAGAGAGAGATTAAATTAGAAGACAAAATGTTGAAAAGTCATTGATAAGTCAAACTCTGGATAGGAGTTGTTAAGTCTGCATAAATTGTTAAAAAGGACCACTAACTTCAAGCCACATACAAGCTGTGTTTACAAGCAGACAAGAAATGTTACAGAAATGTCCTAACTGTTCTTTTGTCTTCAAAATACTTAATCTGCTCTTTATTACTACATCCAAAAATGCTAGAACTCTCAGTATTAAGGATCTCGTGCTTTGGTGGGTGTATGAACAAAAACACAAGAATGATTACAAGGATCAAGAATACCTAGGTACTTGGATTGCATACACTGTGCCCACAATTTTTGCTTTTTGTATTATCTATTCACTGAACCTTTGGGGAAAACAACAAGAACAACAAGAACAACAACAAAAATCAGCATAACTTCAATCTGTTTCTCTCTTTTCTTAAAGATGGAATAACTGTACATTTCTTCTCTGAATAGCTGATACAATGGAACTTATAATTAAAGACTAATGAGTAGAATGCTATGTTGATTTGCACAATCCATCTGGCTGACCTTGGCAGAAAGTGTGGATAGACTCTGCACTAATGGAAGATTACACATAGTGTGCAATGTGGCCAGATAAGCAATTTTTGTGATTTTTTTAAATCACAAAGCATCTTCATTTCACTACATTTCATACAAACATCTGTACCTCATAGAGGTTTTTTGGTCAAAACAGACATAAGATCACAGATCATCTGTGCAATTTGATGTGTCCTTGGTAAAAAACAAACAAACAAACAAACAAGAAACTAAAGTTCAAGCTAAAAGTTATAAAACTTCCATTCCTTTTCAGTTTAGTAATCTAGTTTGAAATAAATCTGGACAACTCAGCGCTAAAAGGCAAATTCTTGTGTATTGGCTTCCAGCTCCTCTGCACTCTAAAAAGAAGTATTGTTGTTCTAAGGAAAATTTTTCACAAAGGCTTAGATCAGAAATCCTTTATAAACAAGTATAGAGCTGCTTGAAGTACAGTAAAAATAGCAATTAAAAAAGTATCTCTGCAAAAAAACATCTGCACTGTTTTGTTTTTGTTTTTTTTTCCTGATTTTTTCCTGCATTTGTTTCTTGAATGTAATTGTTCTACAGGGAAACTTTCTCTCCTTAGCATGAACTTCCATAAAATAATGTAATCTGGCATCAAATTCACATTTACTTTTTGGGTTTCTACCAGCTTTTAGACAGTTAGTTCTGCTGTTCAAATTGAGTGCTGTTTATGGTGGTGTTTTTTAGTAGTGCAAATATGCAAACTGCTGTAACTCCTAAATGGTTTCTGTTTGACTTTTATAGAAAAATTGGGTGTTTCTCCAGGCACAGAGCTGTGTGCCAGAACTGTGCAAGGACTCCTTGTTTTTTAAAAATTGTTAGCCATTAAACCTGCCTTCTGTCTATAATTATCTTCCAGAACACACCTGTTCTTATTCAAAAAGGGCCTAATTCTTTACATGTGTGAACTGATCTTCAAATCACCTCTTCTGCAGCTGTGACACTTCTGATAACTGTATTGTTCTGTGAAACCATGCCATTAGGTAGCTTGGTTCTGCAGGCAAAAATAGATTTGATATATATTATTTGATATGTATATTTGATAGATTTTGAAATAACATAGATTTAATCCTTTACACAGCTAGCACCTGGTAGCTGCCAAGGAATGTCAGTGATTGTTGACTGTATAAAATATAAACTGTATCTAGTTTTAATGTCCAGAAGTCCAGGAATAAATAAATAAATAAATAAATACAGTTTCTATGTTTTTATTCCTACACATTTCCAAACTCCATATAAATTTGCTACTGCATACTCAGAGGTGACTGAAAGCACAATGAGTAGGGAGAGCATAGACCCACGGTGTGTGATGACTGAAATATATTCCTGTGAGATCTTACATGTACAACCAGTTTCTGAAATATTTCCTACAGCTGACAACTGAAGCTTGGATGCTGCAGCAGGCAGCTAGTTAACACAGATAAACAAGCCACTCCTTACTGTCCCAGGTTTTTCCAGGAATAGTGTCATTTTGTTTTATTTCTATAATAGCCTTGAACAGTAAAGACTTAGCATAGAGGTCATTTTTATCTTCCATCTGTTCTTTTTCATTGCCTTCCTCTCAATTTTTTTTACATGGAAACACTACAACACCTATCTAAATAAACAAGCAAACATATCCCTTCTAGATTTTTAACTTTTTAACCAAATGTTTTATGAGTGAAATCTGTTGCTGAAAGTTAGTATGTTATCAAGTGATCACACAAGTCTAACAGGTGTATCAGTGCATGTGCCTTGCTATACGTTTAAATCCACTGAGCTTAAATGGATTAGAGAAAATGGAAATCAAGACTAATTTTTCTGTGCTAATGAACACACTTGCAGAAAGCTTCAGATTTTGAATTCTTTTGATGTGCATGCTTAGTAATAGAAAAACATATTTATACAATTCTTTAATTGCAATTTGTCTAATGGGACATTTTGTCTAATGGGACATTTCACGCTCTCTGCAAGAACAGTCACAGAACTGATTGTACTTTATAGTTGCAGTTGACAACATGCCAAAGGAGTAAGAGAACTAGGAAATTTGGTGAAAAAGTAGAAAAAAAATACTTCTTGAAGGCTTGCTGGACACTAAAAGCTGCATTGTGCTTTGCAAGCCTCCTGATTCAGGGGGTTTCAGCAAACAGGATAAGATTTTTCTAAAACCACATTGGCAACGACTGTTTCGCAAGTAGCTGTTCCTAGTGTCACAGGGTTGTATCTATTTCACAGCATTAAGACCACCCTTTAAGCCTACAGCAATAACACTGTAATAGCTGATATGCTAAAGGCTTTTTGGATGTGACATTCCTGTCTCCTCTTTTCTGAACTCCTGTTCCTTTCTTCTCTTCCCCACTACAGGCTCCAACCAGACCCTTGAAAAAGCCCTGAGGAACCTTTCAGTAATCCAAGAGAGCTGAGCTAATGATCCCTCATCCCACAAGGTTCTTCTGCATTCACTGAAATAAAAAGAAGACCTGTCCCATATTCCAGAAAAAACATGCTTATTAAATACAGATGTTTTCAGAGTTCCTCCATTTTGGTTTGTATGCCAAACAGCTACATCATTCAAACCTCTGCCCCCAGAATTAGAATAAAAATAAAAATAATAAAAAACCCACAAGTCTCTTCATGTACTAATGTAACCTACAAATATAGCAAGTAATGCAGCAAGACTTAGCTGCATTTCAGAGACTGTCTTTACAATAATCTTTCACAAATGCACTATGAAAGTAATTCTCGAAGCAGTCACTAGCACAAAAACAAGAAAACAACCGCTCCCCCCCCCAAAAAAAAAAAAAAAAAGTAATGAAAATAATAAATCAGACTTAGGAAAATGAGAAGACATACTAGTAAAGTAAAAATTAAAAAAAAACTTAAGGTCCATATCATTGGATATAATTTCACAAATATGTGCAGTAAGTATCTTTCAGAAACACAGAGCTGAAATATTTTCTGTTGGTTTTGTTCTGTTTTGTTTTGCTTTTTCCTAATTTTTTCTAATTCACAATCCAGCAGAACATATTTCTTGCTCCTAAAATAGACAACTTGCTGACAAACCTAACTGTCATTCCACTGTCTGATGGAATGGAAAAACTGACATCTGTGCCAATTTCATTTGAGAAATAAGTTGCAGTCGTACTCAGCCCTGCCTCCAAATATATATACCACTGAATTGAGCAGTAAGCAAAAACTACAAATACGTTTCTCAGGCTGACACCAGCCAGTTCATATTAACTAGCATCTGTGAAGCAACAAGTGATTATCTCAAGAAGGAAATGTTCTCTTTTTCTTTCTTTCACCCCCCATACCCTGCACCCCAGTAGACCTTGTGTTCAAGAAATTTCCACTGCAAGTGTAAATAACATCTTCCTAATGTGTTATCAAGGAGAAAAGGTGGGGATGTGCAAAGATGTGTGTGATACTTACAAATAAGGAGGAACTGGATGGGAATTCCAGTGACCATGACATGGTGATCAGGATTCTGTGATGGAGTAGCAGAACAAATGGCACCACGGCCCTGGACTTCAGGAGAGAAGTCTGTAATCCTCTCAGATATCTACTTGGAAGAATCTCATGCTAAATAGTCCTGGAGAGAACAGAGGTCCAGGACAGCTGATTGATTTTCAAGTATCTAAGCTCAAGAGTGGTCTGTGCTGACAAACAGAAATCAAGCAGAGGGTAGAAAGTCTGTATGAATAAGCAAGGATCTCCCTAATAAACTCAGACACAGAAAGGAAGTATATAAGTAGAAGCAGGAACAGGAGATACAAGAAGAATATAGAGATGTTGTCTGACATGATTGGGTTAAGAAAGCCAAAGCCCACATGGAATTAAATGTCACAAGAGACGTGAAGAAAGATTTCTATAGGCACATCAGCAGCAAAAGAAATGCTAAGAAAAATGTAGACCCACTGCTAAACATAGCAGACCCATTTGTGACCAAAGACATGGAGAAGGCTGAGGAACTCCATGTCCTCCTTGTCTCTCCCTTTATAGGTATGACACCCTAAGGTATTCCAGACCCCTGAGACCAGTGGGAAAGTCCAGGGTAATGTAGATTCATCTTCAGTAGAGGACAATCAAGGTAGGAAACATTTGAAGAAAATGGACCTGCACTTTGTACATGATGTGATGAAACAACTAATCCTGGAAAACATTTACAGGCACATGAAAGACAAGAAGGTGACAGGGGGAACTCAGCATAGATTTAGGGAAGGAAAATCATGTCTTACCAACCCAATGGGCTTCTATAATGAGGTTACTGGCTCAGCGGGTGTGTAAAGAGCAGTGGATGTTGTTTTTCTGGACCTTAGCAAGATTTTTGATGTTGTTTCTCATAACATCCTCATAGATAAACTGGTAAAGAATAAGTAGACAGTGAGGTGGATTGAAAACTGTTCAAATAGGCAGACTCAGAGGGTTGTGATCAGTGGAACAAAATGCAGTTGGAGGTTAATAAAGAGGGGTGCCCTCCATGTCAATACTGGGTCCAATCTTGTTTAACATATTAATCAGAAAGATGGGGACAGAATGCAGCATTGGCTTGTCAATAGATGTCAATGTCAATCACAAAACTGTGAAGAGTGGTAAAGATGGGTGTGCTGCCAGTCACCGAAACCTGGAGAGCTGGAGGAATGAGGTTGGCAGGAACCTCATGAAGTTTAGCAAAGGGAAATGGCAAACCCTGCACTTACTAACAAGTAATCCCTGTCAGCAGTACGTGCTGGGACCCATTGGCTGGAGAACACCTTTTAACTAAAGGACATGGGGGTTCTGGTGAACAACAAGTTGACCATGTGTCAGCAATGTGCCCTTGTGACAAAGAACACCAGTGGCATCCTGGACTGCAATAGAGTACTGCCAACATGTAGTAGGTGGTGATATTTCTTCTCTGCTTAGTCCTGGTCAGGCATACGAGATGCTGCATGCACTCCTGGGCTCTCCAGTATAGGAAAGACATGGACATAACTGAAGTGAGCACAGCAAAGAGCCACAAAGATAATAAAGGGACTGGACCATCTGCCGTATGTGGAGAGGCTGAAAGAACTGGGACTGTCCAGCTTGGAGATTAAAAGGCTCAGGGAGATCTTATTCATGTGTATAAATACCTGACTGGGAGAGTAAAGAAAACAGAGCTAGACTCTTCTTGGCAGTATCCACAAATGGAAGAAGAGGCAATGGACACAGATTGAAATATGGGAAACTCCACTGAAACATGAGACAATATGTTTTTTCCCTTGAGTGTAGTCAAACACTGGAACAGGTTGAAGAGTCATTCTGGAATTTCCATCTGTGGAGATATTCAGATACAATTGGTTGCAGCAGAGCAACCTGCTGTGGCTAAGCTGCTCTGAGTGGGGAAGTTGGACTAGGTTATTTCCTAATCTCAACAGCTCTGTGACTCTTTTATCAGGATAAAAATATTTACAAACCTGTGAAAAGATCTAAACTCAGAATTCTTTCAGAATAGCAATATTCTTTCTTTCTTCAAGCAATAAAACGTGTGATAAATACTTTCCTGGAAGCTTTCTCTTTATCTCAGACAGAGGTAAAAGAAACATCTTAAGAAACCTCGTGGAGGACAGTGCGTCAGGATAGGTATCAGAAGCCTCTCAGTTTCCAGCTCCCAGTGACTTTGACTGAAATCTTCCAAAGACTCATTAGAGTGTTAATGAAAAGTCATGTCAGCAGTTGCTGCTAATCACAGTATATAAAGTTAAAAACGTAGGTCTTACAGAGTTGGAGTCATGCAATATTACTTGGGTCTGTAATAAAGCCATTTGTCTGTTTGCTAGTTGTAAATGATTTCTTACCTAGCAAGGCTAGTCTGTACCCCATGGATGAAAGACCCCATGTGAGCGCAAAGTGATGCTATATTCTGCTATGTTTCCTGTTGTTTCAAAAGTCTTATGAATATTATGTCAACAGAATTTCATTCCAGGGTCATTCTCCTTTTTATCCATATGAAAGGTCTTCCTTTCCTCTCAACTATAACATATATATATATATATTTTTTTTTCCTCTAACCCTTAGATTAAAAAGGCCTGTCTGATCTCTCTTTGCAGTCTGTGGTCTAGAGGACATATCATTTGTTGGTCGAGGCACACAGAATCTTTATTTCATTTTGGCTATCAGCCTGCCGTGTGTCTTTGGCAAGTTATTTTGTCATCTGAATTGCCTTTTTCAAATGAGGACAGTGATACTAGCATCCTTTTGAAAGAGCTTTCAGATGTACTGTGTGTAGGAACCAATGACTAAGAGCTGAGCAAGCTGTGCTTTGGTGCCAGAGACGCAGCTTTCAGTGACTGAGGAGATCAAAAACTCTGACACATGAATCAATTCCTGTAGAGATAAGAACATATTAATGTCATTACACAGGGCATTGGCAAGATCTCCCCAGCACACTGTGTGAGCTTATAATTTCCCATGCTTAGGAAGGATTTACCTAAGCTGAAGAAGGTATAGGACAGGACCAACAAAATGATAAGAAAACTCTGTCTTAAAAGACATAACATAAATGACTTTGGCCTGACTAGAACAGCAAAACCTTGGTTTGAAAGAGGTTATGACTTCTCTTGAGAAATATGCAGGAAAGAAGAAGGAGATGTGAACAAAAGTGGAAAAAGTCAATTAACCGATGTTGGCCTGAGGACAAAGGGACAACATCTGCAGAACTAAACCCCAAGTAAGACTATACATGCTTGGACTCCTAAAGTAACTAGATCACAAGGAAGTGTTGGGTCTTTCTAAAAACAGTACTACGTGATGTTATTACTGGTGATACAAGGGACAGGTCTCAGTGACTCAAGAAAGTGTGTGACAGGGCTGTATTTTCTATCCTCCTGCCTCTGTAACTCCCTGCTCCTTCTCACTCTCCACTTCCACATCAGCTTCCTACCTTCACATGGCAGTAGCAATGACACCAATGAGAACAAAGGCAAAATGAGGGCATCCCGAACTATACTTTTAAAGACTGCTGGGTGGTGATGTTAAGTGTGTCCTAAAAACTACCTGGGCAGGAGAAGCACAGAACTACTTGAAAAAAGCTTGTAAGTACTGTAATGACTCGGAATAAATGGTGAAAGCTTTTAACTGTAATTAAAACCATTGGAAATGTAATTTTAAAATGTCTCATCCAGAAGGAAAAATGTTTATGTATATGTTTTGTCAGTGCCAAATTATTTGCACTAATCCTTATAAAACAGTCTTGTGCAATGACTAGGATTTTACTTTCCCAGTTGATAAAATAAAAAGCAGATGGGATAAATGTGGCTGCCACAGATGTGGCTGCTATTTCTTCATAATCTGCCTGCTTTTGAGCAAACTGTAATATAGATGGTGAGATGCTGGATCTTGTCCAATAATGAAAAGCTCTCCTCAAAGCTACAGTATGCTTTCAAGCTGCAAGCATAGCCTGGGCTCTGAAAACCTCGCTTCCACAATCTTGTTTAACTCTGTCATTGCTGGGTTTAGAGTACTTAAGATCTAATGTTTATATGGAAATGAATTTGTACTTCCCTCTGCCTTCACCCCAAGCAGCCAGAGCATTAGACATCATGGTATATGTACGCAGGGTCTGAGGAGCCTGCCCATGTAACTCATGTTCTGTGTGAGACCCAGAAGCTCACAGTCTCATCTGCTCCACGAAGGGTGAAAGGGTGATGAGAAGATAAGAAACTGAAGAGTAAAGGGGATAGACAAACAGAAGCTTGTTGGACATATTTGTATAAATTTAAAAATAATATAGTAGGGATATTGAAAGGAAAGTGGCATTTTTTTTTTCAATTGGGTAAAAAAAATAAACTAGAAAATTTAGGAAAACTTCTTAAACATTTTCAAAGTTAAAAAAAAAAAAAAGAAAAAAAAGAAAAAGAAAAGAAAAAGAAAAAACACTTTTTTTTTTTTTCAGATAAGCCTTGAACACTTGTCTACAGAGAATAATATTCAGCCAGTTTTTACACCTACATGAAAATTAACAAAGGTAATTTGTTATTTTCTGAACCTTATAAATTATTGGATTAGTATCTCAGAACCCTTTCCCTGGCTGTGTCCAGTGGTGGAGTGCTTCAAAGGAAAATACTGAAGACTTGTTAATTGGTATTTATGGAGTAAGTTGGGAAAGTTTCTTCTTCACTCCTACCATTTAATAGTTGGGTTACACTCCAAAGCACAGGTGCTTATATACGAAGAGCTTAGTGTGTCCCTGTTTCCATAGGCTGTGCCAGAAATTCAGAGAATTTGTCTTGATGAATGCTCTTCATTAATTTCTTCTTTACCAGACCTCCCTGGCTGCAGTCATGATGGAAACACTATGGAGGAAGGCTAAGTTCTGCCTCACAGAAACATGCGTCCTGGTGTTAAGACAGCTGTGGAAGGGCTGGAGCTGTGAGCAGCTGGATTACTCTTTACTCTGTCTCTTCAGGATCACAGAATGGCTGAGGCTGAAAAAAACCTTGTCTAGAGGACATCTAGTCCAAACCCCCTGCTCAAAGCAGGGTCAGCTCAAGCAGATTGTTGAGAGCTGTGTCCAGTGGGATTTTGTATACCTGCACCCTGCTTGGCTCCTCAATCCCTTTCGTCAGGAAATTGTCATCAACACACCCCAGAAACTTTCTGCAGTGCTTGTGTACTACTGTGTTGCCCCTCCAGAAGGTATCAAAGTAACTCACTGTCCTGGGGCCTCTGAATGTGGAGCTTCTTCCAGTTATTTGAAGAACACTTCATTTCTTTCTTCCTCCTGAGCAGGTGTTCTCTGTAGCAGACACCCATGACACCACATTGGCCTGCCCAGTAATCCCAAAACTCTCAGATTGTTTGTTTCCTGTATCCAGGCAGAGCTGCATGCATACCCACTGTTCACTCACAAAAAACAGACTTTGAGATCCTCCTGTTTGCTCCCCATACTGCCAGCAATAGTGTGCAGGTATTTAGAGAAGCTTCCAAGCATACTGATTTCCCAAAATGGCTTTCCCCTGTAATAATGTTCTGTAGACCCTTCTTTGTGTACAAACACTTTGGGGTGACCTCACTTCAGGCCTGTTTGGTTGATTACAAGAGCACTCCACCCTGTACCTATTGCTTTCCAAACTAGTCTGTCACTTCCTTGCTTTATTGTGAGACCTCACCTTCCATGCTTCCTTCTCCATTTAAAGTTCTCCTCACCAGGTTGGCCAGTCTGTTGAGAAAAATATTTTTGTTCTACTTGATGAAGTGGATCCTGTCTCTTTCAAGCAGTTCTTGATCCTAATGGAAGGTCCTTTGGTCTCTGAAACCAAAATTCTGCTGCTCCTACTAGCTAGACAACCAATTGTGGACCTACAGAATCTATCCAGTCCTTCTTAGGTCCTTCCCTCTCACCAGCAGGATTAAGGTGAGACAACCTGGGCCTCATACCATCAGCCCCAGAACCACATGGTCATGCTTGCTATACATGATCGTACAGGGGAGATCTTTCCATTTTCTTCAGGCATTAAAAATCTTGCTTACCTTGTAAAACCATACCTCCAGCCTATACTTAAAATATCCAACAGGATAACTGATTTCAGCCACTGATCTTTCTCATTGTGTGTGTAACCTAGAGCCACTGTCAGGCTGAACCTTGTTCTAAAAAAATACCTCCTGTGTTGGCAAGTGGGAGGAGTGGTTATGTTGTGCAGCATACGTAGCAGTAAATGTCTGTCTCATCTCTAAGGGATATATAGCACTAAGGGATACAAAAATAGTAGTGAAACAATATAAAGATCAATAAACAGTGAGTAGCAAGCATACCAATGACATACACAGGAGGCAGAATGCCTGTGCATTTGTGTATTTGCAAAGGTTGAAAACTTCAGTTTTGATGATACAACATTGCCCTCAAACTTGCAAATGACCACAATGGAGTTTATACAGTTTTGATAATTGATTGTCTATATTTGATAAGATAACCTTTGTGCTTTGATCTGTATGGAGGGCAAATATTTTGTGTTTCCATACCCAAATCCTAAATGAAATTCTACCACAGATGTAACGAAGTTCCTATCCATGGTTCTGTATAAAGAAAATGTGCAGTTGGCCTGGACTCTTTATCACTGCTGTAGATAGCTAGATAGCCTTAGAAAACAAATACAAAGTTTAAACAAGGAAAATAAAAGGCAACAGTAGAATTATCTGAATAGTTAAAAATTGTTTTATGTGATTAGAGCAGCCACACAATCCTGGAAGGTGTCTTCCATTTTAATGACTCCCAGAGGATATGCGATAAGAGGTATCAAGATGGCAATTTAAGATTATTTTATGAACTACACAATGAGGACTGTTGAGTGACTGTGAAACTAAACTGGCTTTTAAGCATGCATTACACAGCATGTGGCACCAAATGAATGAGCTCTGGCTGAGTCAGTACTGTCAGCACCCCTGTTGTTCTACCCTTCAGGCAAATGCAACCATGTCCCAGTTCCTTCCCTTGCTGTATTTGTACTGCAGCCTCTTTCCATCAATTTGCACAGATATCTCAAAGCCACACCAAGACCTTCTTACCTGCAAATAACTGTCTCAGGGTTTTAGCAACATGTGAAGTGAAGGCACCTCTCTTTCCTACCATTGCACATATCCCCTTGCCGAAGGGAAGGGAACAACCACTTGTTGCAAGAGTTTTCACTCTGCAGGACATTGCCACTTGTGCTGAGCTTGTGTCAAGTTCTTTGGGAGATTCAGCCATGAAATAAGTGTGTATCTGTCTGGCTTTGTGTTGCAAGCTGAGTTATACCCTGCCTTTGCAGCTGGTTCATTGAGATAGACAAAGATAAATAGCTGAAAATAAATAAATAATTAAATAAATTTATCATGCCACACCAGTTTGTTTCTGTGTTCATCTGTAATGGACATCTGTAACAAAAATGGTAACCAAAATGAATTGGGAAAATCTTCATAGCAGAAAACTTTTAAAAGTCACTGCAATTTTTGTACCCTTAAAGGAAGAGTGGGAAAAGACATCATCTTGAATTCAGTTCAGTCCAGGATTCTACATAAAATCCAGTCTTGTTCATGTGCAGCTCTTACATTCTCAGTCAGGGATAACCTGTCACCTCATTGCTGTGTGCAACCTATTCAGAGTAATGAAGTATTGTACTGCTTGCAGCATCCCACTCCTTCAGCAGTTAGCCGTGGCTGGAGCTCTCAGTGGTAACAACCAAAGGGGAAGATCCTCTCTTCCTTCTCTCTCCCCAGCCAGCCTGTTACATCCTAGACAGTTCTCTGTGCTCATGTATGCCTAGCACTTTCCTGGATGGAAACTCGTGATGTTCCAGTGAGTGAGATGTGCACTGCACTGCAGCTGCTTCAGAGCACTGAGAGATGGCCTTTCCAGAATGCCTTCTCACAGTCTAAAAGCCACTTCATGTGGAAAGGTGAAACGATGAAATTGTTCCGCTACAGAGAGCACAGACAGAAGCTCTTATCTTGCAGGCTGCACCCTGAGCACTGTGCTGTAGCTATAGCTGCACCACAGGACTCACTGGAGCTTTGCTTATTGCTTTCTCTATGAAATTTCAGCATTTCCTCAGTCAACAGCAGCAGTGCCTCCAGTCCCATGAAAGAGTTCTCCCTGCTGTGTCATCCACCAGTACTCTCCATCCTAATTTCACTGATTTTTAGTGGTTTGTCATGGTTCAGATGTGTCTTTGGAGTTAGTGTGTACAGACAATTTACATTCTGTGTGTAAAGAAGGAAATACTGCTTCCTATCTCACCTGTACCTCTGTGTCTCCCTGTCTCTGTGTCACTAACTTTGTACACCTTGTTTGGACATGAACAACACCTTACCTTGCCCTGTGCTTTCCCCTTCTCACAGTCAGGACACACTGGTGCTGTGATACCAGCTAGCAGCTAAGAGCTGGTATAGTCTTGGCTGCCACCCTGCATCAGCACCTGTCATAAGCCTTTGGGTTTGTGGGATTTTCATTTTATTTTTCTAAAAAAGCGTGCTTGTGTGTCACCAGCACTTAATCACCGCATCATTTTTCAACAGCAGAAATAACCTAAAGATGTACTTTTTTCAGTTAATTACTGCCTTTTTTAAAGCCTAATCCCCAAATCGTCCCCCTCCTCCCCCCTCCCACGTACCTCCCTCCCCCCCCCCCCCCCCCCCGAAATCTCAAAAGCCCCTACATTTTTACCCAGAAACTAATCTAGGATTAAAATGATGGAACCAAATTCACTGAAACTTTTTATTCTCCCCAAGGAGGGTTGATATTATTGAGTCATTGTCAAAGTCAAAGGCACTGTCACCTGTATGCCCAAATGAGGTCACAGAGATAACCAAAGGACAACAAAGCCTAGTGGGAGGGATTACAAGGTTAGACGTTTGTGAAAATAAACTCTTCCAGATAATGATGGCTACACAATGCTGCCCAGCGTGTTTCAAAAACTAAAATGTTGTGGCTTCGGAGCGTTTAACAGCCTGCTGTAGGCACAATTATTTCAGTACTATCACCTGCATCTTTGTGTATGAAAAGAAGGAAGGGCGGCTTTGATGGCTTTTTATTTTTAAGGAGTTACAGCAAAAGGTTAGTGTGTTAAAAACACACTCTGTCCACAGCAGAGCAGCAGTATCTGGAAGACCAAGGTGTCTGACTCCTCTGTCTTGCAACCACTGACCTGTGCAGCACATTGAGGGCTGTGATCACACACAAGGATTAGTGCCGGTGATTTGCAGGCAGCTCTGGGGGAATAAATGGGTTGTGCAAAAGCCAGCTTGTGGTCAGCACCAGACTGTTGTCTCTGGAAACTAGGAGGCCCACATGAAGTCCCATCACTGCCTGGTGAAAGTTGTTCCAATGCAAGCAGTCAGAACACCAGCCTGAACCTTTTTTTTTTTTTTTTTGAATTAAAGCATTTCTTGGTCTGCTGGGAATGTCAATACAATAGACAGCCAGAGCCAGGAATCAAATTAATTCCAGACAGGGTTGGTTTAACATGCCAGAGAAGTGATGGAAGGAAGAAAGGAGTTTTCTTTCCCCTGTTCACTGATATCCTGCAGAGCTGTGCTATGAACACTAAAGACATCACCTGCTGGATTACCTGGTGAGTCCTGCTGTCCTTGCTGAGAAACAAAGAAGGGGAGATGCTTTTGTTTGCATAATGACAGAACACTGCATGCATGTAAATAGTGGGGCCCTTTCTGTTTCCTCTTGTCCAGGAATGAGGAGAGCAGAAGATGTACTAAATTTCGTCTGGTTTTGCTCAGTGCTGCTCACAGTGCTCCACAACAGACTGCATGAGAGAAGGAGTGTGAGGAAGCTTATTATTGCTCTTTTCTTCTTGGAGAGACCTTTTAAACAGTATGTGTTAACATGGCTGCACACTTAAAGCTACACTGGATAGATGTGTGCAGCTGAAATGAAATACTGCTTTTCCTAGAAACCTGGGATAAATTTAATTTCTTAATGAAACCATATATTTTCAAAGCATTTCTACTGTGCTGTGACTGTTTTTCTTCCCACAACATTGTGCCAAATGTCCTTCTATTCATATAAGAGTTGTCTTGAAAGCAGAGTGCTCCTTTAACACAGTTTTGCTGAGCAATTTGTATGAGCTCTGGCTGCTACAGCCTCCCCGTATAGCAGATGCAGCTCTGCAGGCACTGAAGCCATAGTTAGTTTAGCTGCTGACTTCGCAGGGATCAGGGTTAAGCTTCCACAGAGCCACCTGAGCTGGGAAGACATGGTGATGCAACCCAGTGTGCATGGCCTCATTAACTCTTCTGAAAAGCAGGTGTAGTCTGCCTTGCTCCACAGTGGTGCTTCATGAGGCTGTGACAGAGTTGCCCCTTAAACTGGGGGTGTGGGAGGTGCTGAGAGGAGAGAGGGGTCCTGCTGTTTGCAACCTGGGACACACAGGGGGAGCGGGCACCAGGGTTCAACATTGGCACAGCCTGCAAGATACAATGAAACATATTATAGGAAGTCACAAAAGTGCCCTTTCCATAGCTGTCTTCCATCCCTTTTATGAAACACTGACCACAGAGTTAGGACATGAATCCTATTGGAGTAGGCAATATTTATCATAAGCAGCTCCCGGGACCATGCCAATTGCCTCTGGCACACAGGCATTTTCTAGGACTAAAGAGCTGTTAGAGTGGGTCCAGACGAGAGACACGAAGATGATCAAGGGGCTGGAGCACCTCTCCTACACAGAAAGGCTGAAAGAGCTGGGGTTGTTCAGCCTGGAGAAGAGAAGGCTCTGGGAAGACCTTACAATGGCCTTCCAGTACCTAAACAGGGTCTACAGGAAAGCTGAGGTGGGACTCTCTGTCAGGGAGTGCAGTGATACGACAAGGAGGAATGTCTTTAAATTAAAATAGTGTTGGTTTAGATTAGATATAAGGAAGAAATTCTTCACTCAGAGGGTGGTGAGGTCCTGGCACAGGCTGCCCAGAGAAGCCGTGGATGCCCCATCCCTGGAGGAGTTCAAGGCCAGGCTGAATGGGGCCTTGGGCAACCTGGTGTGGTAAGAGGTGTCCCTGCCCATGGCAGGGGAGGGGTGGAATAAGGTGGTCTTTAAGTTCCATCCCAACCCAAAACACAATCTTTCCTATGATTCCATGATGATTCTTCCAACAGCCAGAAGTTCACAGGGAGGTTTTGGCCACATGTTAAGGATCTACTGAGAGATAGCTCTTCTCCTAGATTTCCAGAAATGTCCTAACCCTGAGTACAGCAAGTTCCTTGTCCTTGTTGTATGTATGATCAATGGCACCACAGTATAAATAATACCCGTCCTAGCAACATCTTCAGTGTGTTGATTTTGATCTGCTTCTAATTCAGTTTCTAATACAACTGAGTTCATGACATACAGTAACAAATTCATCTTTATATACGCACTAAAATCAAGAGGTTCTTCATGTTTCACAGAACAGAACTGAGGCAAGAGACTGAGCAAATTCTTAGAAGTCAGTCAGAAAAACTGTGGAAAAGAAAGAGCCCAGACCTCTAAAACAGTTTTCCAGATAATCGGTCACAGAACCATCCTTCTTTTCCTCTCACAATGAATATTTGGTTTTAACCTCTGAATTACCTTAGCAGGGCTTTATTGTTTAAAGAGAGTAAATCTTTTAAGAAAGGTATGGATGCAATGGGAGTTGACTTTCAAAGAAACGTGTATATCAAGTGTTACGTTATCTGAAATGAATTTAAGCTCTCAACAAAGTGAATATGAAGATATTTGGCACCTAATCTACCTTCATACTTCCTTCATTACCACTGGGCGCTGCATTTAAAACCAGCCTATGTGTATTTTTCATATTAGATAAAAATTCTTTATGACTTGTAGATGTTAAAAGGGATACATTTTCTCATATACTGCCAACAGTGGGAGCTACACTGTGCAGTCACTTCACCAGACAAAACCATGTCAGCCTTATATTTAACTGGATACCGTGACAACTAAATCTGCAGTGTCTATATTCAGCATTGTGAGCTGATAGGTAAATAGCCCATACAGCACAGCTATTAGCAAGAAACCAGCCTGTGCACGACCACACAAAATGCAGCTGCACCTTTGGCTATAACATGCATGCACTTCATTACTAATAGACTGAAGAGAGCAACTAATTTAAGGTTTGCTGTCTCAGCAATTCCTTTCTGCTAGTGAACTTGTTCATGAGAATGATTTATCGAAAAGGTAAACAAAGGGAAAGGAAATACTGTTGACAACCACCCATTTAAAAATGTGACTAAATACTGCAGAACATTTTGCTGCTATGTTTACCCTGTGCTGAGCAGGACCATCAAATTAATTTGAAGATTAAACATTCTAGAAAGCTTTGCCAATCAGGCATAATCCTTGATATAGCTGCAGGGAACAGAACAGTTTCAATGTTCTCCAGCTCTTCTGAGAAATGCATACTTATGTTTCATGGTCTGCCTAAGCAAATTCTGATAGCAAAATGCCAGCTTTAAGGCTTTGGTTCAAAAGCTGTTGAAAGCGAATGGGAACATCTCCATCGACCTTAATGGGTTTTGGATCAGAGCCTGAATTGTTTCAATGCAATTCAGGCTGTACTGAAACACCCAAAGCTACATGTTTTTCCAGAGATTTTTGTTATTTGGGAGGGGATAATGTATGGCTGTGAAGATCCTAAAATATTTGTTGTTCCAGACTGTTCATATTCTCTCTCAGATGCCGCAGTAGAGCCTAGCAAATCACCTAAGAAAGTTGTTTGATTCCATCTTTATATGAAATCTTAAAATTTTTTATTGCCTTCCAGTCACCAGCCTGCTCAGGCCTATCTCAAAACTAGTTTACCAAGGAATATTCCCTAAAGTTGCTGATAAATTGATAATACAAACAATTTTTTATAAAGAGATCTAAATGTGAAGTTTATGATTACTGTTTTATTTGTCCTCAACTGTCACTAAAGATTTGCTGCCTAGCCAACATGGTGAATAATGATGTCATATAAACTCATCAATAGCCTAATAAAGACTCTTCTAGAGACTCTTCCATGTAACCTTCTCTTTCCAAATCTTTGTGGGGAACTTTGCAATTTACACTATTCTCTTGCACTACTATTTCACTATTATTTTGCACTATTCGCCTTCATAATTTTTACTTTATTTCTACTCTTCTTGATTGTTATATTGTACAATGGCTATCATTGTACAAAACAATTTGTCAAAATACCTTTGTGTAAAGGCATATACATGTAGCTATAAATCTCTGAAAATATCTAGACCTTTGACTAGAAAGTGATTACCCATATCTTTATATCTCTGAATGAATAAGGATTCTGTGCCTCTACAGCTCAATTTTTCTCTTTATCTTACTACTGCAGCTTTGCTTTCTAAGGTGGGAAAATCCATTCACTTTACATTTGTGTAACAAAAAGGTGTAACAATAAGGTGTTACAAAGAGGTGTAACAAAACAGCCATTTTCTACACACATCACAGCACATCAAACTCTCTTTGAGGAAGTTTCATTTATTTCAGGACCAAAGTAAACACAGCAAGAGCAAGAAAACAAGGAGATCCAGGAGATAATCTCAGTTGTGAGTACTAGATCATGTCTTTTCACTGAAACTCTACATATGGACTGAGGAAAAGGCAAGTGAAGTCTCAGATTGAATACTGGCTAAAAGAGGTTTATGGCTGGAAACAAGGAAATATTCTCCTGTAATTTCATGACCTGTATTCAAAAATGTTGACTGGTATACACTTTTCAGTTAGATAGGCATGATATCAGAAGTACCTAATCATGACTCCTCATTGATTCCTCCTGTCTCTCTGGGTAGACATGGGGAGTAATGAACTTTGAACTCACCAAATCAAAATGGCATCAAGGAAAATAAATTTGTGTCCTTCTGAAGTTCAACAAAAACAAACTCCTTGTCTTCCTGTGCTCTGTGTTTCCAGTTTGAAAAACCTGCAAATCTCATTCAAAACATAGGGACACTTCAAAACCAATTTGAATAATTCACAAAGCCTGTTGTGTTTTCACAGAATCACAGAATCACACAGAATCACAGAATTGTCTAGGTTGGAAGAGACCTCAAGATCATCAAGTCAAACCTCTGATCTAACACTAATAAGTCCTCCACTAAACCATATCAATAAATTCAACATCTAAACGTCTTTTAAAGACCTCCAGGGATGGTGACTCCACCACTTCCCTGGGCAGCCCATTCCAATGCCTAACAACCCTCCATAAAGAAGTTCTTCCTAATATATAATAGAAGTTCAGTCTAAAACACCCCTGGCACAACTTTAGCCCATTCCCCTTTGTCCTGTCACCAGGCACGTGGGAAAATAGACCAACCCCCACCCCTCTACAGCCTCCTTTAATGTACTTACAGAGAGCATTGTCTTATAGTATCTAATAAAAGCACAATACATTTGTGTTTTTGTGTGTGTGTGTGTGTTTTGTTTTGTTGTTTTTTTTTTGTTTGTTTTTTGTTTTTTTTATCTCATAAATCCTCAGATATGTACACACACTAAGATAAGTGAGATTCAAGTGCACTTCATTTTTAAAAAGATCAACACCTCAGCTGTTTGGTAGAGCTATCTTTCAAGCAAAAATCAGGGAAAATGAACTCATTAATCTTTCAGGGACATGAAAAAAAAATCTTAAAGGTAACATACATTTTGACAGCATCCTTTTAGGTATTTTTGTGGTTTTCCTTGAACTGCTTCATCAGTTATTTATAAGTCATATCACAAAATCCATAAGCCACATGAAGGAGAAATTTACAAACAATGAGCTCTGTATTAATGCATGAAAAAGTATGTCTTCTAAAATATCAAGACAGAAAAATGCACTGTGCAGAACTTCAGATCTCCCACTTACCCCTCTCATTTCCTGCTGCCCTCCTTGAAATTAGGGAAGCAACACTCAGAGACAATTTTCTAGGTGTGTGTAATTCACTACAAGTCTGATTCTTCATAATATTGAATGTCCTGACTGTCAGGTCGGCTCCTTGAGTAACCATATAAATGGAATCTCTAACTACTTAAAACTACATAAACTACATAAAACAGTAATGTTTCCTGTGCATACAGAAACATTCAAGAAGCACTTTCTGTGCTTTTGCCAGTGCCTTAAACCTCTTAGTTTTAAGGGAGAAAGTCCTTAAGAGTCCAGTTCCTGCAACCTCATATATCTGATGGAATAAATGCAGCCCCACAACAAGCATATAATTCTGTATGCTATATCAGGTATAAATCCATCTGCACTAAAAGTGATGTGAGATGGTGACTATGAATCCTTTAAAAAATTGATCAGTGATAACTTGGAGTGATAGTCTTTTTAGCCTGAAGGATATTTCATGTTCTTTATGTACTTTATTTCATGTTCTTTATTTACAAATGCCCTTGTATTTACTGGCAGCAGAGAAACTACTTAGTTTCAATCTGTCCTGCCACATATCTTGAAAAAAAGGTGCTAATTATTGCTGTATTTTTCTTATATCAGGAAATGAAAGTATTAGATGTTGATTTTTATAGTCCTTCAAACTTAATAAGGAAGGCTTCTGAGAAATATTTTACTGAGGTTGCATGGCAGAATAGTTCTATACTGAGGTGATAATTGCTTACTTTATCTTCCTTTTCTATTGCTAAAGTAAAAAAGAAAACCAGAAGAAAAAAAAAAAAAAGACAAAAAAAAAGGGAAAAAAAATAAAAAAGAAGGAGGGGAAGGCACGTGTTATCTGGCTTTCAGTGTGCTTGCCAATTTGCAAAGCTCTTGGTTTTGTTCCTGCCAGTTGGACAGACTTACATGCCAGAAGACTGGTGCAGAGCTCAGTTGTAAGCCTGTAAATCTTATGGTCAAGCACAAAGCTGACAATACAAGTTAGAAGTCTACTGCTTGGCTGGTTGAGGAAAATGTTTGAAGCAGAGCAGTGCCTTGGCAGGCTGTAAGACATGCAGAAACTACTGTTCCCTGTCACACAGTTAACAGAGTAACAAAATATGTAGAGAATGAGGTCTCTGTTTTAGAAAGACAAAGTAGTTGGTATTGTGTTCTCTGCTAGCTGCTGCTAACTTCAGGTTTTTAAAATAATGTTGTTTTATGCACAGAGAAATTTATTAAGGGATCCTCCCTTTCCCTCATATTTTAGGAGCACAAAACACTTATATGGATTGCCATATATAGAGAGCTTTGACTGTATTGAAACTTATGGTTATTTGGTTCAAAACCATGAAATAGGAATGGCCTTCACCTTTCTGGATTGCAGCAAGTAGTATTTTCTCTTAAGATGTTAAAGAATTGCTGTCACCTTGCTAATTATCCAAGACATAATTCAACATGATAAAATGAAGCTTTATTTTTCTGGACTTTTGCCCTTAATTTTGATAGGGTGCTGTATGATGAAGAACAGATGTTGTTCTGCACAGCCATTACTCCATATTTGACGACTAGTGCTGTGATGCAGGGTGGCAAGAATGTATCCTGTCTTCCTCACGTCCTAGCATACTGGGACATTCATTAAAGGGTGCAGATAAACCTTTAAAGTACTGCATTATACCACAGTGAATTACTCTGGTTCTGTGCATCAGACTGGAATGACTGTCTTGACTTATTAATGTTTCCATTTTCTGTGTATTCCCAACACACAGAATTCACTTGCGTCTCTGAAAATACAAAAGACAAAGAACAAGGGAAAACTAGTGTGTAACTAATACTGGTGATCCTAGGAAAGCCAAAAGGCAAAGTTAGATGCTGGCAAAGCTGGCAATGCTGGCAAAACTTTAAACTGTTTTGTTGTTGGTGGTGGTGGTGGTTTTCCATATCTACTAATTTTGTATGTTTTGATCTGGGAGATGTTCCAAGTTAAACTCACAGAGTATATAAAATATTCTATAAATTGTTCTATATTTTTAACTAAGTTTCTTTCTGACAGGTGAGGAAACAACATCTGAAATTATAATTGAAATCATCAGTATTGAGGCTCTTCTGCTACAAAAATGCATATTTACAACCAGCATTCCAAACAGGAAGATGTATTTAAAAGATGAATCTTCCACTTAGCAGGGTATGATGATATTTTCTCAAAACCCTTTCATTACAACTCAAATATAATATGCATGGAAGAACAGCTTTAATGCAGTGATTCTTGTTGTGGAATACTATTCATGGACTTCTTGAATTAATCTGGTTTTAACATTATGGCTTACTTGCCATTAGGCAAAATATTGGGATAGGAGTGGAGTGGCAGCTTTATACAGTACAGACACCTTGGGGCTGAGCACTGTGAGCACTACATAGGCATTTCCAGTTCAGAGATCTGACAGACGAGTTCTTGACAGCTTAAAGTATTTGGGGGAATCACTCCTCTCCAGGATTAGAAGTTGTCTGACCTCATTTTACTCTGTCACTGTAATGAATGGAGGGAAGGGAGAATGCTTCTACATAATTTTGTGCCTGCTTTGCTCTAACCTATACCTAACATAACACACCATAACAAAAGGCCAGAACAGTACTGGCAAGGCACACACTTGTCCACATGAAGAGCAAGCTCTTCTTCCAGGCCTTAGCAGCACCTGGCTCTTTTTGTTTCTTCCATTTTTCTGTTTGTCTTGTGCTTCAGAAGTATGTCAGAAATACCTCACCAGGTACATTCAGTAAGTACATAATGCTTCAGGAAATTCATTCCACTTCCCATGGCACAGTGTGTTACAACTGCCTCTCTCCTTTCCTCTTGCACAGAAAATTTCAGTAACAAATCTGTTGAGATAGTTGCAAGTGTGATAGCAAGTCTTGGTGCATCTTTGAGGTACTGAAAATGAACTTGACTGAAAGTGACATGATGGAAAAATAAATAAATAAATAAATAAATAAACAAATAAAAGATATTTCAAAAAAAAAAAAAAAGATGTTTAACAAGAAAGAGAGAGAAAGCTTATAACCCCATACTTTTTTTTCATTGTAAATGAACTTGTTTTTCTACTTTGTTCAATCTCATGTACAAGATAGTACTGTAAAGGAACAAGCCACTTGGGAATGACGTAGCAAACTCCACTATGATTACTAAAATCCAAGAGGGAGTCAGCCAGACAGTTTCTATTAGCAACTGTTAGATAGCTTAAAGAAAAAACAGTAGCTTTCCTTCCCACTTCTTCTCCACACTCACCCTCCCCCCTTCCAAAAAGAAACCAAACCAAGACAAAACAAAACAAAACAAAACAAAAAATAAAAACGTAAGGTCCAATAGCCTCCAAGAAAATAGGAAGAAAGTAAATGAAACTATTATTTTAGCTGGTCTGTGCTCTAAGAGATATTTTCTTCTCTAGCAGTAACAGATCTTCCTATTCAAATACACTGTATGGCTGTAAAGCTGAACCTCCAAGCAGGACTCACCAGGACAGCTACTAACAGGCTGCTATTGGTCTATGTCAGCAGAAAATTTTGCCACTTTTTTTATCATTTGCCACTTTTTTATCATTCCAGCACAAAATACCTCAGTGAATAAAAAGAAAGGCCTTCTGAAGTCGTATTGTTATGAGGACATGTTTTCTGTTTCCATATAAGCTGATGGCAAAAGCTCCACTACAGCCATTGTGAACAGGTCTAAACACTACCTGGGAAACTTCTCTGACCAGTGA